>NW_025421296.1:14560000-15764935 GCF_011764305.1 Mustela putorius furo | reverse complement strand
CCATAAGTGACTCTTAATCTCACAAAACAAACTGAGGGTTGCCGGGGGGAGGGGGTTTGGGAGAAGGGGGTGGGATTATGGACATTGGGGAGGGTATGTGATCTGGTGAGTGCTGTGAAGTGTGTAAACTTGGTGATTCACAGACCTGTACCCCTGGGGATAAAAATATATGTTTATAAAAAATAAAAAATTAAAAAAAAAAAAGCCACAGAGTTTGCTGCTTTCATCAAGGTTCAGCTGTTTTTTTTTTTAATAAATGCTCAACAATCCGGGGTTAATTTTCAGATTCTGAAAATGTTGATTCTGACAATTTTTGCCAATTTTTTTGTTCTTGCTGTTACTTTTATGGAGGAGAGCATTTTCAAAGTTAATACCATGCCATTTTCACTGACATCTGAGGACAAATTGATTTTTGTATTGATTTTATATTCTGTGTTCTGAATAAATTTGTTGTCACTGCTAATAGCTATTTTATAGTTTTCTTAGTGTTCTCTATATTAATGGTCATTTTATCTGCAACTAATGACACTTATACTTTTTTCTTTCTAATCTTTAAAATTTAATGTCTCTTTTTTTTGCATTATTATACTGATGAAGACCTCTAGTACACTGTTGAATGAGGGTCAAAAAGAAACATTGACTTTTTCCCAATTTTAGGAAAAAAGTATTAAGTCATCAATCATTAAGTATGTTGTTAATTGTAGTTTTTCATAATTGCTGTTTGTCAAGTTAATAAAGAATCTTTTGTTGATTAAGCATGGAGGCCATTAGATTGAGGTGGCTCTAGAGACTTTGTAGTCTACTTAAACAAACTAAAACCTAAGCCTCAAATCCCTCAAGGTTAAGATTTCAAAACTGGGAGCAACAATCACAAACAACCAACTAGACTTTTAGAAATAAGACAATTGTTTATAAAGCCAATCAAATAATTTCCTTGCTTTGGTTCTACATCTTCTCTGTTAAAGTTTGTTTTTGCTCTAGTGGGTAGAGGGCCCCTAATCATTTCCAATTTGCTGCTGCTCAATTAGAAATAATTTTTGCTTAGATAAACTTAAAACTTTTAATATGCTTCAGTTTATCTTTCAACAATTTCTATTATACCTGCTTTGCTTAGTTTTATTTTATTACTGATGGCCCTTAACTTTTGCCAAACAATTTTTCCAAATGTATTTTTTGTTCAGGAGTCAGCAAAATTTCTTGTAAAAGATCAGATAGGAAATATTTTAATGTTTCCAGGTTGTATAGTCTCTTTGTGACAACTGAACAATTCCATTACAGTACAAAAGCAGCATAGACAATAATAAATGAATCTGCTGTGGGTAAGTTTATTTACAAAAGAAACTGGTGAGCTAAATTTAGCCCACACTTTAGTTGGCCAGTCCATCTAAAAGATTATTTTTCCCCCTTTGAATCTGTTGTATCAATATGTGAATTTCATTGAATTCCTTTTAATCTATTCCTAGGATAGAATCCACTTTGTCCTGATACATCATTGTTATTTATCGCTTTATTTTATTTAACACTCTACTAGAGTATTTTGTATCATTATAGAGTTTTTGCCTTCCCATTTTTTATTTCTGTCTCCTTTTTCCCTACTGTGATGCCTCTAGGGACAGAAAACTTTCCCCTTCTTCCCTTTCAGGTTCTTGGTCTAATAGTTAAATTGACATAAAATAGATTAACAGGAGAAAAACAAATTTAATTTCATACACATGGTAGCCTCATTAAAAAAAAAAATATGAGTCTTAAAGAAGTAGCGAAATCAAGAAGCTTTCATACCTTTTAGATAAAGAAACAACAAGTTTGTGAAGAATTGACAAGACAAGGGGGTTGGAGCTTAGGTTAGTAAATTAGTGAATAAGTAACAAGGTTTTTTTAATACAGACTTCTTGGCCCTAAACTCTCTCCTTGGTGATAAGGATGCCTTGTATCATCCTGTACCTGAAGAGTACCTTTCACACAGCGGTTGTATTTCCTGCTTTCAAGGGAACAAACAAGGGTCAGAGTGTTACTTGAAACTGGATTCACCTCTTGGTAGGTGTGGAACCAAAAGGCACAATCAAGCCAAAGAGTAGGAAAATTAAGGATTTTATTGGCAACAAGTAGAATAAACACCAGGGATATTTCCCAAAGCAGTGTTCCCCCCCAAAACAACAAAATTGGGAAATTTTAAGATGAGGGTGCATGGATTGCCATGGAGGTGCTCAGCAAAGGAAAATTCATTCTAAAATTGGGACCAAAGTCATCCTAGGTCAACAGAATCCAGGTCTTAGTTGATTGAAGTCACAGGGTCCTGCAAGGGTCAGCATCAACAATACTCTGGATCAAGTTAGTCCAGTGTTGAGTGCTCAGAGGAGCTTAAATTCTGCAAAAATGACTCAAAAATGTACGTTAGGTCAATCTTAATTTTTAAAACAGCCCTGGGAATTTTGCCATTGACTTATTGTCTCTGATAGGGCTGGACTATCTTCTGGTCTGCATTCTCCTTGTTTCCTTAAAATCTTTACTGACAGCTTTGCATTCTTTTGTAATTCCAACACCTGCTAGGAAATTCTGCAAGAAATATACTGGGGCAAGTAGTGTCTATCATGCAAACATCACAAAATGGTTAGGGACCTAAAATGACTTTTCTTATGTCAAAAATAGTTCTGTCTTGTCTTTCTTTTTCTGGGACCCCTAACTCTTTCTGCTTACAAGATTGTCCTCTCACCAGCTGTTTCTTAAGTAACTTTAATATCAAAATGCCACAATGGCACGGTTTGGGATAGCACGTCTACTCTCCTCATAGCCTTACTTTCAACAACACTGATACATTTATTAGTTTTCTTAAACTTACAATGCACACAAAACAGTTTCTGGATTGCTCTATTTAATTATTAATAATAAACCTTAGAAGTTAAATTAAAATCATTATATGACTTCATGAGTGTTCTGGATCATATCACATGATCCAACAGTGTTCATTCCAGTTTGAAAAATAATAAGTGAATCACTTTTGTACTGTGATAAATGACAAAATAGTGTTAAAAGAGTTTGTCACACTTTGTTATGACTTTATTTTCAATACATCTCTATGTAATAAGAATATTAATAGGATGTTATATACAATAGTAATAGGATGTTATATTCATCTTTATGTAATAGGAATATTAATAGGAATGATTATCTTTAGTCTATCATATCAAAATCAATATTTTTAGATTCCTCAAGGAAAAACTTTTTCAAATGTTCTCTGAAAAAGAAAACATATATGCATGCACTCACACTCATATGGAACAAAACACTGAAACACTTAGGTAACCTAGTTTCTGATTAATTAATATCATCAATGCCTTAATCAAGTTACTATAAAATTATTCTGTAATATATTAAACTGAAGTCCATTCTAATTGTTATAAATACCTAATCTTAACTTTTTTTGTTTTCTTCTTAGTTTGTTATTTTTTGTTGTTGTTGTTGTTAATTTTTTAATTTTAATTCCAACATAGTTAACATACAGTGTTATATTCGATTCAGGTGCACACTATAGTGACTCAACAATTATATACATCATTACTCAGTGTTCATCATGATTAGTGCTCTTTCAATCCCGTTCACCTAATGTATAAAAAAAGTAAACTATAACTACCCTCTTTAATAGTTTAGTTTTCTTATAGCTGACATCTTACAATCTTACAATCTTATATCTTACAATTACAAATAATAAAAGGATTTAATTTAACCACCAAGCTTACCTTCATAGGACAGATGTTTGCAGGTATTTGTCATAGATAAAAAACAGTATATACCCTATAGTATTATTTTAGTTGGTGAGTTAATCTTGACATTGAAATGTACTCTTTTCAGGTATTAATTACATTAAAGAATTAAATGATAGTGTAGTTATGACAATTCTTCTTGACAGCTGTCCTCAATTTTTAGAAAGTTCAGAAAGTGATCTATTTTATTCTTTATGAATTTTTGGTGACCTTTCTTTAAAAAAACTTCACTGTGGGTTCAATTTATCTTGTTTCATTGAAAACAAGAATCACAACCAAGGTTTTTGTTTTGGGTACATAACCATAGTATACAAAAGGGATTTCATATTATTATTACTGGGTATATTTCAGTGATAATATCTTGTGACTATAAATTTTCTAATTAATATTTTGATGGTGGTAGGAAATTTTTGAATAACAAAGCTATGTCTATAGTTCCATTATTATACTGGAAGGCCATAACTTTAAGTCTTAGCCTATACTGTCACAAAATCCATTATGATTTTCTCACATATAGTCATATTTACAATCTGTTTCTGAGCCAAGAGCGAATCTCCACTGGGGTCTCCCATCGTAAGATAGAAATAGATTATAAACCACTTTAATTTTAAAACATTTACTCTTACGAAAGGTCATGTTTATCTATTTTAAGATACAACTTCCTACATTTTAACATCTTTGTAATTGAGCATATCTTTCAATCAATGTGTTTGAAAATTGCAGTCAGTGAGGTAACTATACTGAAGTATTTCTCAGTTAATGTCCATGTACAAATTTGGACATAAATGTCCACATTATCATTTATTTTGAAAAATGTAAGTTACTAGTTGTATGTGCTCAACTGGTCTTTAATGTGTCTTTGGGGATATCTAGGTGGCTCACTCAGTTCAGCATCTGCCTTCAGCTCAGGTCACGATCCCAGGGTCTTGGGATCAAGTCCCACATTAGGATCCCTGCTCAGCCAAAAGCCTGCTTCTCCTTCTCCCTGCTGCTTTCCCTGATTGTGCTCCCTTGTGTGTTCTCTCTCTCTTTCTCTCTAACAAATAAATAAAAATATTTGGGGAAAAAATATGTCTTTAAAATTATACTAAATATCAACATTGCACCAAAGACTGGAAACAAAGCAGAATCTTAACAAAGCAGACAAACAAATTTTATATTTGATGTAATTTGATATTCATCATTTGGAGGAATGAACATCATTGTATGTTGGCCTTATGAATCAAAAACCCATCTTTATCTAAGAAGTGTTATGTTCTGTTAGGAATATATTGCAAAAAGATTGCTTATCATATGGCACACAATGTGAATTAGGGCAAAAAAATGTTGAATTCTTTATAATAAATTTAAGAAATCTGTAGCAAGAAAACTCTGACATGTCTGATTCATCCATAGTCTTTAAAGTCATTGAACATTAATGTGTTAGAAATTTCCTATCTACTTTAGTAGACCACAGTTTAATTAACTTCTGTGATTCGCATCAGAGTATATATACAGTTGTTTACACACAGTTTTTGACATGCATTAAAATTATAATGTCAATGCTACAAAAGTCAAGGTCACGAATACTGATTATGAACAGTACCATGTCATGTTACTGTGAAGCTATAAATTGATTCTGGTCACTAAAAATTGTTTCCATATTTAATTTTCACCCACATAATAATTCTTAAGAATGAAATCTTCCCCAGTGATTTTTGTTGTACATACATAGAAACTTAAATGGGGGTTAGGTGAGCTGATTAAGAATTAGCTGGAAGTTCTAAGGAACAGAGATCCTAGAGCCTGATACCAAGTTGCCAAGTATTTTGGTTCTTAATGCAGTACATGGGCAGGTATTTGAAAATGTGGCAAATGAGTGACATGAAAAATGTGACAAACTGGTTCTATTCGTGGTAACTTGTATGGTCAGTTACAGTCCCTCAACATGTCAGTAAATGAAGCTCTTAAAAATCCATGAGGAAAGAATATAATTGCACACTGTTATCTGAAAACATTCCAATAACATGTTTTGGTATAATCAAGAAAGCACAAACATCAAAACCTGCATTATGCAGGTCATATGATATGGAAGGTCAGTGATATGGAAGAAAATGCCAGAGAGGAGTTTTCTTTTCAGAAAACCTCCATCACCTCAGATCTTTATAGCACAAAAAATAATAATTTGTAGGAGAACACGAATATCAAATTGAAAATGAATTAAAAAGTTATAGAAAGTTGGCGGCTCCTGGGTAGCTTAGTCAGTTAAGCATCTGCCTTCAGCTCAGGGTTCTGGAATTGAGCCCCACCTCGGGCTCAATAAGGAACCCGCTTCTCCCTCTCCCTCTGACATTATCTTCTGCTTGTGCTCTTTGTCTCTCTCTCTGTCAAATAAATAAATAAAATCTTTAAAAAAAAGTCATAAAAAGAAGTTAGACTCTAATGACAAAGTTTTTTTTTTTTAAAGAAACAACACATTTATATATTTTTTTAAGTTCTACACATGAGTGACATGAAAAAAAAAGTATGTTTAAGTAGGTATGGAATTCTTGAAAATTCTTATGGATTAAAAATTACAAATAAAAATGGTACAATGTAATGTATTCTACCTGTTTTTCTTAGTAGCTTTTTAAATAATGATAAATTTTATAATCTATGGCACCTTATATTGAATGGCATGGTGGTAATATTTTTATTCTTTTGTTTTAAGGGAATTTTAAATGTCAGATAATTAAGGAAAAATGATTTTGCATTATACCTAAAGGATCAAGAGGACAGCACTAAATATTTTTTTCAGTTTCCCTCATGAAAATAATTCATGAATAGCAGCAGTCAATAAGAAGAGTACAAATTATGAACCACAGACCTGTACCCCTGAAGCAAATGTTATATTATATGTTAATAAAAGAATCATCATTATTCTAAAATTTAAAAAAAATAAGAATAAAAGATTAAAAATATATATAATATAATTATATAACAATATTACATTGTATATTGTTATACTATATATGCTTCCAGAAAGCTATCAGACTCCCTACAAGGAAATATTAATCTCTCATAAATTCTTCTTTTATTAATTATTACTATTATTTAACAAAATTCAAGGAAAGAATCCCTGCCATAAATGTGTTATTTTGACAGTTACAGTGAATAAAACTCAGTACTTTCCCATTTTCTGCTCTCTCTCTCTCTCTTTCCTTTTCAACAAAACCAAGAGATCGTCAGCTGGTGTCCTGGCTTGGACTAGGACTGAGGTGACTTACTGCTCTCTCTTTAAAAAAAAAAAAAAAAAAAAAAAAAGACCTTTGCCTAGTGACCTCTAAGTTTGAGCAATGAATGAAGTACAAATCCAGTATTGCTTCTCAGCACCAATGAACTCTTTTTTTTTCATGTTTTTATTTCAATTCCAGTTAACTAATATACAGTGTTACATTAGTTTCAAGGGTACAGTGTAGAGATTCAATATTCCACACAACACCTGGTGCTTATCACAAGGGATTCCTTAATCCCCAGGACATATTTCACCCATCCACCCATCTACCTCCCCTCTCATAACCATTAGTTTGTTCTTTAAGAGTTTGTTTCCTGGTTTGTCATTCTCTCTCTTTTTTCCCGATGTTCATCTGTTTTGTTTTTTTTTAAATCCACCTGAGTGAAACCGTATGGTAATTGTCTGTCTCTATCATTTCACCAATGAATTCTACTTAAAAACAATTTACCTAGGATGGCACAGTTATGCATGAGACTCTTGGTTTCAGCCAGATCTTATCTTAGGGTCCTGAGATAGAGCCCTGTGTTGGACTTTTCTCTCACAGTAGCTTGAGTTTCTCTCTCCCTTCTGTCTGCCCCTCCCTCCTGCTTTCTCTCTCAAATAAATAAATAAATCTTTTTAAAAGAAGAACAAAAAACAATTTGCCTAATCTTTTTCCCAATAAAAGCCCTCAGTCCACCATCGGTAATTGGGACACTATTTGATTTTTTTTTAATTTTTTATTTTTTATAAACATATATTTTTATCCCCAGGCATACAGGTCTGTGAATCACCAGGTTTACACACTTCACAGCACTCACCAAAGCACATACCCTCCCCAGTGTCCATAATCCCACCCCCTTCTCCCAAACCCCCTCCCCCCAGCGACCCTCAGTTTGTTTTGTGAAATTAAGAGTCACTTAAGGTTTGTCTCCCTCCCAATCCCATCTTGTTTCATTTATTCTTCTCCTACCCACTTTAAATCTGTGTACTCTGAATTACAATTCTTTGATCCCAAATACACCCATTGCTTCTTAAACTGGTTTCTTTTTAGGTTGACACACTTGGGTTTCAAAAAATGATTGCTAAGAGAGATTAGGTCAAGATGGCGGAGAAGTAGCAGGCTGAGACTACTTCAGCTAGCCGGAGATCAGCTAGATAGCTTATCTAAAGATTGCAAACACCTGAAAATCCATCGGCAGATCGAAGAGAAGAAGAACAGCAATTCTGGAAAGAGAAAAACAACCACTTTCTGAAAGGTAGGACCGGCGGAGAAGTGAATCCAAAGCGACGGGAAGATAGACCCCGGGGGGAGGGGCCGGCTCCCGGCAAGCAGCGGAGCAACCGTGCACAAAATCAGGACTTTTAAAATTCTGTTCCGCTGAGGGACATCACTCCAGAGGCTAAACTGGGGCGAAGCCCACGCGGGGTCAGCGTGGCGTCAGGTCCCGCAGGGTCACAGAAGGATCAGGGGTGTCTGAGTGTTGCAGAGCTTGCGGGTATTGGAACGGGAAAGCCGGCTACAGAGACAGAGCCGACAGTAAGCTCACAGCTCGGTGTTACCGTGAACCGGTTGCAGGCTCGGTGAGCTCAGAGCGGGGCCGGAGGTCAGGCAGACCGGAGTAACTGGGCACTGTTCTCTGAGGGCGCACTGAGGAGTGCGGCCCTGGGCTCTCGGCTCCTCCAGGCCGGAGACCAGGAGGCCGCCATTTGTATTCCCGTCCTCTGGAACTCTACGGAAAGCGCTCAGGGAACAAAAGCTCCTGAAAACAAACCCGAGCGGATTACTCACCCCGGCCCCGGGTAAGGGCGGTGTAATTCCGCCTGGGGCAAAGACACTTGAGAATCACTACAACAGGTGCCTCCCCCAGAAGATCAACAAAACCAGCCGAGACCAAGTTCACCTAAGGAGTGCGGTTTCAATACCAAGGAGAGCAGCAGAATTCCAGAGGAGGAGAAAGCCAAGCACGGAACTCCTGGCTTTTTTCCTGTGATTTTTTTTTAGTCTTGCAGTTAATTTAATTTTTTCTTTTTCATTTTTTTTCTTCTCGCCTTCGGGTAAATTTTTTTTTCTTTTAACTGTTACCTTTTTCGTTTTTAACGATTTTTTACTAGTTTATCTAATATATATATTTTTTCTTTTTTACATTTTTCTAAGGTGTTTTCTTTTTTAAAAAATTCTTTTCTTTTCTCTTCTTTTTTTTTCTTTTCTTTTATTTTTTTTTTCTTTCTTCCTTTTTGAACCTCTTTTTATCCCCTTTCTCCCCACTCACGATTTTGGATCTCTTCTAATTTGGTTAAAGCATATTTTCCTGGGGTTGTTGCCACACTTTTAGTATTTTACTTGCCCCTTCATTTACTCTTATCTGGACAAAATGACAAGACGTAAAAATTCAACACAAAAAAAAGAACAAGAGGCAGTACCGAAGGCTAGGGACCTAATCAATACAGACATCGGTAATATGTCAGATCTAGAGTTCAGAATGACAATTCTCAAGGTTCTAGCCGGGCTCCAAAAAGGCATGGAAGATATTAGAGAAACCCTCTCGAGAGATATAAAAGGCCTTTCTGGAGAAATAAAAGAACTAAAATCTAACCAAGATGAAATCAAAAAAGCTATTAATGAGGTGCAATCAAAAATGGAGGCTCTCACTGCTAGGATAAATGAGGCAGAAGAAAGAATTAGTGATATAGAAGACCAAATGACAGAGAATAAAGAAGCTGAGCAAAAGAGGGACAAACAGCTACTGGACCACGAGGGGAGTAGCTACAAACAGCTACTGGACCACACCATAAGACGAAACAACATTAGAATAATTGGGATTCCAGAAGAAGAAGAAAGTGAGAGGGGAGCAGAAGGTATACTGGAGAGAATTATTGGGGAGAATTTCCCCAATAAGGCAAAGGGAATGAGCATCAAAATTCAGGAGGTTCAGAGAACGCCCCTCAAAATCAATAAGAATAGGCCCACACCCCGTCACCTAATAGTAAAATTTACAAGTCTCAGTGACAAAGAGAAAATCCTGAAAGCAGCCCGGGAAAAGAAGTCTGTAACATACAATGGTAAAAATATTAGATTGGCAGCTGTCTTATCCACAGAGACCTGGCAGGCCAGAAAGAGCTGGCATGATATTTTCAGAGCACTAAACGAGAAAAAATGCAGCCAAGAATACTATATCGAGCTAGGCTATCATTGAAAATAGAAGGAGAGATTAAATCTTCCAGGACAAACAACAACTGAAAGAATTTGCAAATACCAAACCAGCTCTACAGGAAATATTGAAAGGGGTCCTCTAAGCAAAGAGAGAGCCTACAAGTGGTAGATCAGAAAGGAACAGAGACCATATACAGTAACAGTCACCTTACAGGCAATACAATGGCACTAAATTCATATCTCTCAATAGTTACCCTGAATGTGAATGGGCTAAATGCCCCTGTCAAAAGACACAGGGTATCAGAATGGATAAAAAAAAAAACCCATCTATATGTTGCCTCCAAGAAACACATTTTAAGCCCGAAGACACCTCCAGATTTAAAGTGAGGGGGTGGAAAAGAATTTACCATGCTAATGGACATCAGAAGAAAGGAGGAGTGGCAATCCTTATATCAGATCAATTAGATTTTAAGCCAAAGACTACAATAAGAGATGAGGAAGGACACTATATCATACTCAAAGGGTCTGTCCAACAAGAAGATTTAACAATTTTAAATATCTATGCCCCCAATGTGGGAGCAGCCAACTATATAAACCAATTAATAACAAAATCAAAGAAACACATCAACAATAATACAATAATAGTAGGGGACTTTAACACTCCCCTCACTGAAATGGACAGGTCATCCAAGCAAAAGACAGCAAGGAAATAAAGGCCTTAAACAACACACTGGACCAGATGGACATCACAGATATATTCAGAATATTTCATCCCAAAGCAACAGAATACACATTCTTCTCTAGTGCACATGGAACATTCTCCAGAATAAATCACATCCTCGGTCCTAAATCAGGACTCAACCGGTATCAAAAGATTGGGATCATTCCCTGCATATTTTCAGACCACAATGCTCTAAAGCTAGAACTCAAACACAAAAGGAAGTTTGGAAAGAACCCAAATACATGGAGACTAAACAGTATCCTTCTAAAGAATGAATGGGTCAACCGGGAAATTAAAGAAGAATTGAAAAAAATCATGGAAACAAATGATAATGAAAATACAACGGTTCAAAATCTGTGGGACACAACAAAGGCAGTCCTGAGAGGAAAATATATAACGGTACAAGCCTTTCTCAAGAAACAAGAAAGGTCTCAGGTACACAACCTAACCCTACAACTAAAGGAGCTGGAGAAAGAACAAGAAAGAAACCCTAAGCCCAGCAGGAGAAGAGAAATCATAAAGGTCAGAGCAGAAATAAATGAAATAGAAACCAAAAACCAAAGGAACAAATCAACGAAACTAGGAGCTGGTTCTTTGAAAGAATTAATAAAATTGATAAACCCCTGGCCCGACTTATCAAAAAGAAAAGAGAAAGGACCCAAATAAATAAAATCATGAATGAAAGAGGAGAGATCACAACTAACACCAAAGACATACAAACTATTATAAGAACATACTATGAGCAACTCTACGGCAATAAATTTGAAAATCTGAAGAAACGGATGCATTCCTAGAAACATATAAACTACCACAACTGAACCAGGAAGAAATAGAAAGCCTGAACAGACCCATAACCTGTAAGGAGATTGAAACAGTCATTAAATATCTCCAAACAAACAAAAGCCCAGGGCCAGACGGCTTCCCGGGGGAATTATACCAAACATTTAAAGAAGAACTAATTCCTATTCTCCTGAAACTGTTCCAAAAAATAGAAATGGAAGGACAGCTTCCAAACTCATTTTATGAGGACAGCATCACCTTGATCCCAAAACCAGACAAGAATCCCACCAAAAAAGAGAGCTATAGACCGATATCCTTGATGAACACAGATGCGAAAATACTCAACAAAATACTAGCCAATAGGATTCAACAGTACATTAAAAAGATTATTCACCACGACCAAGTGGGATTTATTCCAGGGCTGCAAGGTTGGTTCAACATCCGCAAATCAGTCAATGTGATACAACACATCAATAAAAGAAAGAACAAGAACCATATGATACTCTCAATAGATGCTGAAAAAGCATTAGACAAAGTATAGCATCCCTTCCTGATCAAAACTCTTCAAAGTATAGGGATAGAGGGCACATACCTCAATATCATCAAAGCCATCTATGAAAAACCCACCGCAAATATCATTCTCAATGGAGAAAAACTGAAAGCTTTTCCGCTAAGGTCAGGAACACGGCAGGGATGTCCATTATCACCACTGCTATTCAACATCGTACTAGAGGACCTAGCCTCAGCAATCAGACAACAAAAGGAAATTAAAAGCATCCAAATCGGCAAAGAAGAATTCAAATTATCACTCTTCGCAGATGATTTGATACTATATGTGGAAAACCCAAAAGACTCCACTCCAAAACTGCTAGAACTTGTACAGGAATTCAGTAAAGTGTCTGGATATAAAATCAAAGCACAGAAATCAGTTGCATTTCTCTACACCAACAGCAAGACAGAAGAAAGAGATATTAAGGAGTCAATCCCATTTACAATTGCATCCAAAACCATAAGATACCTAGGAATAAACCTAACCAAAGAGACAGAGAATCTATACTCAAAAAACTATAAAGTACTCATGAAAGAAATTGAGGGAGACACAAAGAAATGGAAAAATGTTCCATGCTCCTGGATTGGAAGAATAAATATTGTGAAAATATCTATGCTACCTAAAGCAATCTACACATTTAATGCAATTCCTATCAAAGTACCATCCATCTTTTTCAAAGAAATGGAACAAATAATGCTAAAATTTATATGGAACCAGAAAAGACCTCGAATAGCCAAAGGGATATTGAAAAAGAAAGCCAACGTTGGTGGCATCACAATCCCGGACTTCAAGCTCTATTACAAAGCTGTCATCATCAAGAGCGAATGGTACTGGCACAAAAACAGACACATAGATCAATGGAACAGAATAGAGATCCCAGAAATAGACCCTCAAATCTATGGTCAACTAATCTTCGACAAAGCAGGAAAGAATGTCCAATGGAAAAAAGACAGCCTCTTCAATAAATGGTGCTGGGAAAATTGGACAGCCACATGCAGAAAAATGAAATTGGACCATTTCCTTACACCACACACGAAAATAGACTCAAAATGGATGAAGGACCTCAATGTACGAAAGGAATCCATCAAAATCCTTGAGGAGAACACGGGCAGCAACCTCTTCGACCTCTGCCGCAGCAACATCTTCCTAGGAACAACGCAAAAGGCAAGGGAAGCAAGGGAAAAAATGAACTACTGGGATTTCATCAAGATCAAAAGCTTTTGCACAGCAAAGGAAACAGTTAACAAAATCAAAAGACAACTGACAGAATGGGAGAAGATATTTGCAAACGACATATCAGATAAAGGACTAGTGTCCAGAATCTATAAAGAACTTAGCAAACTCAACACCCAAAGAACAAATAATCCAATCAAGAAATGGGCAGAGGACATGAACAGACATTTCTGCAAAGAAGACATCCAGATGGCGAACAGACACATGAAAAAGTGCTCCATATCACTCGGCATCAGGGAAATACAAATCAAAACCACAATGCGATATCACCTCACACCAGTCAGAATGGCTAAAATCAACAAGGTAGGAAATGACAGATGCTGGCGAGGATGCGGAGAAAGGGGAACCCTCCTACACTGTTGGTGGGAATGCAAGCTGGTGCAGCCACTCTGGAAAACAGCATGGAGGTTCCTCAAAATGTTGAAAATAGAACTGCCCTATGACCCAGCAATTGCACTACTGGGTATTTACCCTAAAGATACAAACGTAGTGATCCAAAAGGGCACGTGCACCCGAATGTTTATAGCAGCAATGTCCACAATAGCCAAACTATGGAAAGAACCTAGATGTCCATCAACAGATGAATGGATCAAGAAGATGTGGTATATATACACAATGGAATACTATGCAGCCATCAAAAGAAATGAAATCTTGCCATTTGCAACAACATGGATGGAACTAGAGCATATCATGCTTAGCGAAATAAGTCAAGGAGAGAAAGACAACTATCATATCATCTCCCTGATATGAGGAAGTGGTGATGCAACATGGAGGCTTAAGTGGGTAGAAGAAGAATAAATGAAACAAGATGGGATTGGGAGGGAGACAAACCATAAGTGACTCTTAATCTCACAAAACAAACTGAGGGTTGCTGGGGGGAGGGGGTTTGGGAGAAGGGGGTGGGATTATGGACATTGGGGAGGGTATGTGATTTGTTGAGTGCTGTGAAGTGTGTAAACCTGGTGATTCACAGACCTGTACCCCTGGGGATAAAAATATATGTTTATAAAAAATAAAAAATAAAAAAAACAGAATATATTTTAAATAAAAAAAATGATTGCTAAGTAATTCAAAGCATGTGGATAGCATTCCTTCTGATATCATGTTTCATATACATGTTTCTGGGGTAGCATTTGTCTGGATTTTAAGAGATATTTCTAACTTCAAATATTCAAGTCAGTACTCCTTTAATATTTTTTAAACTATAACTTAAAAACATGTTCCCCTACATGTTAAATATATGATCATTATAATTTATTTGTCTGAGGACAGAACAGAAGATACTTTTCTGCTTTCCAACAAAGCTGAATAAACACTAAAAAATTCTCACTCTCTGTTATCTATTATTACAGTGCCATCAGCTCAGGCCAGGATTTTTATAATGATCCTGTAGAATATAGTTGCTTTTTTAATATCAAAAATATTTTATTTGAGTTTATTTTTATGATAGATTGCTTTGCAAAGAGGGCTTTCACATTTTATGTTGTTACTTACAAATTTCAACTATGTGGGTTTCATTTTCCAGTTATTTTCCAAAAACACTGAGAAAACACACAATAGTCCTTTATACATTTATTATGATTCACGTTTCTTCTGTAAAAATAAATTATTATAAATATATCTGATTGACCACCCATGACTTCTTGGGAACGTGGTGAATAAACACCTAATCATCTTATTTTAATTTAAACAAGTGATCCCTTTAGTCCCTATGCTGGAGAATGTGTAGTTGCTGAAAAGGATGAATTACGAAAGACATGAGGTCAAGGTTATTGTACTTTCTTGTGTCCTCATTATAAACCATGAAAAGAATATATTATAGAGAGGGGGAAAAAAGGATGGAATTTTGATCTTTCAGCCACAGAGGTGAGGAATCTGGGATATATTTGAGGTATTTATTTAAACCCTAATAATGATAGAACAAAAGGAAACTAGATGCCCCATTTTTATAAATTTCAAAATGTCATTTTTGCAACCTGATTGGCTTGATAGTTATTATAATTTAGTTTATATAACAAACGAAAACTCAGCATACAAGTCTCCTAAATTATAATAGAATTTTTTGATCAGTATGTGTTTTGATGGATCAGATGCATTAGATAAAAAGTTCCCGAGACATATTCTCTGGATAATTTAAAGAATAGCTTCTACAATAGAAAGGCAATAGGTGTGACGTCACATCCTCAGGCAGGACGTGCAGGCTTAGTGAAAGAAATTGTTGACAATGAGAGTCAGAGGCATGCCCACTGCGTGTGGGTCGCCCTGATCCTCAGCCAATTTTCCATGTCCTAAAGCACGAGATGATTTCAACCAATTTTCTCCGCTTGATTTGAAGAAAAACAAAGAGATAAAAAATCTATATGCTAGACATTTTCTACAGAAGAAATTTAAAGTGGGCAACCTGCCATCTCTAAGAAAACGAAATCCAAACGTTGTTAGATATTTTGTATCAGCGTATTATAAAGAGAAGATGCAAAACTTATTTTTATATTTTTCATTTAAAATAAAAATAAAACAGCTGTTATATAAATAAACTTGTCCTAAAGGAGGATTTTAATATAATTTTATACAACTTTACAATACCGTTTTTCTAGTAATTCAGCATTTGAATGATAAAAATGATAGAGTGTTTAAACATATGTGTTTATATAGTTTTCAAAGTAGCTTTTTTTGACTTAGTAGTGTGGTGGTTCTATCTGCAAAACTAATTGCAACATTGACTCTTTCTTCTACCAGCCCCAGTCCCTACAGCTTGGGGGTTTTCTAACCGGTGGAGTAATAACTGCGGAGTCAGGGTGTGAATAATAAAACATGATGCCTGGGGATTAACTACATATGAAACAAAATATTTAGAGGAAATACAAAGTGTATGTCTAAGAATATGAAAATCTAGGCATAATCCTTGAAAATAACAGAAATTATATAATTAAATTTGTGTAAGAACACGTTAGTTATAATTTTAATATCAGCACATCCACAAAGGAAATGGAAACTATCAAGCAAAATCACTTACCATGTAGTTTTTGTTTTTCCTCTTTTCAAGTATGTGACAAAAGTTGTATGAGAATATATTTTTTCCCTAACCTGGGTGTCAATTATATTAAGATTTTATAATTATGCAGTTGGATTTAATACCAGAAAAACAAATGCTAATATCCACTTTACATAAGTTAGTAGGAAATAATGTCCTAATAATAACAAAAATCTGAATGCTCACAAAGATTAAATGTTTATAGAAAAGAAAATTATGCTATTTTCATCAGAAAATAACGGGGCACCTGGGTGGCTCAGGGGGTTAGGGCCTCTGCCTTCTTCTCAGGTCATGATCCCGGGATCCTGGGATCCAGCCAGGCATTGGGCTCTCTGCTCAGTGGGGAGCCTGCTTCCTCCTCTCTTTGCCTGCCTCTCCTCCTACTTGTGATCTCTGTCTTTCAAATAAATAAAAATAATAAAAATAATTTAAAGAAAATAATTCCTCAAATGCTCTGCATAGTGACAAAAGATGGTAAAATCATAATTAAAATATCAAGGTGATGTCTGTTATTCACACACTGACACATCATGGCCCCATCATCAATTCCCCAGAGGCCAAAGTTGTAGTGAGTATACTTACAGGTAATAGAAGCTGATGTTGCCTTTAGTAGAGCAGATATAAAGCTTCACCACTAAGACATAATAAGCTGCTTTCAGTACATTAAAAATGTATATGTTTAAAAACTCCCTTTTTTATATGCAATGATATATATTTTATAACTTACACATTTCTGTTCTAAATTTGGGGTAAGAATGGGGTAAAAGTGACACACATAGCTAGTGAGATTCCACCTGCATCCAAAGGGAGAAGAAACACAAAATAACTTATTTTTTTAAATTCACATAAGAAAGATTAATGATGACCCGAGCTTCCCCCAAGTGCCCCTCCATAAACAACAAACACAGCTGAAAATGCAAGTACTCTCAGATCTCTCTGAAAGATTTGCAGAATTTACATAAATTCAGCAGGGGACTATATTAAGTGTGTTTCAACCAGCAGGAGTGTTCTGTATTTTATGGCTTTCTCTTATGCAAATATACTCTTCAGAAGATATATTTTAAGTTAAATATTTTTTTCTTTTTTAAACACAAGCTCCTTATACATGTTAGCAGTGCTAAAAACTCCAGGCCTAAAATGGTGTCACTTAGGTTACAGCCCCAAGTCATTAAGCCAAGACTAATACCAAAACTAACTGCAGTTTCAACTCCAAGGAATGTTACCTTTCACCCATCCCATTTATTAATGGCACCAATGAGTCTGTCATAGAACCTTCTCCATTCCCCAAAAGAAGATGAAGTAATCTGCATGTTACCCTCTGTTGTTTCCCCTAGGGGATAATGACTGCCTGGAACAATACTTTCTTGCTTTTTGCTTTTAACTTTCTTGCCCTACCCTCTTTCCTATAAACACCTTCCATTTTGCACAGCTCCTTGGAATTTCCCTCTACCTACTAGATGGGATGCTGTCTGATTTATGAGTCACTTAATAATTAGATCTTCAAATTTACTTGGTTGAATTTTGTTTTTTAACAGAGGTACTGTGGGACTATATCTACAGGTTGTACAATTTATTTTTTTACTAAATCTTATATTTTATACATTGAGAAATAAAGCTTATCTCTGAAAAATGATCCTGTAACAAAGCTGTTTAATTTTTTCAAATAATTAAAAATTATACAATATTAGCTACAATAAAATATTTAACTAATATCTTGGATGAGATGCATTTGACTGTAAAGAAAAGAAACCCTGAATTCCTTTTGATTTGAACAGTGATAGATGACAGGTAAGGGCACAAGTTTACTTATTTATTATCTCCCAAATAAGAAGTCTGGAAATAGGACTGCTCCAAAAATGACATGGCAGAGCTCTGGATTCACTTCTCTGCATGTTTGACTTTGTCCTCCTTGGTACGTCGGGCTTCGTTGCAACTCTCACAGCAAGACTATCGCAATTCCAAGCATCAAATCCATTAGCACCACTGGAAACAAGGCCACTAGGAAGTATTCACCAGCAACACCATCCTGTAAGAATTTCTTTTATAGTTTCAAGTCATGTGTTTTTTTTCCTAAACCAATCACTCTGGAGGGCAAAGAGATTTGAAGAATGGCTTATTTTGAGGATGAAATGTGTCGCGCTCTCCCTGCCTGCAGAGATGACGCAACACCAACACACACACAGGTCGATGCACAAGCTCTTGTTTATTCCCTGGTCGATCTTTCTCCTCCTTTCTTTTCTCCTTCCCCTGCAGGGAAGTTCCCTTGCCTTATATAGGGCATAACAACCAATCACAGAGGTGTTCACATGAACAGGAGGTATCTGGGGCTCATAGGCAGTGGTGGCATGCCGTGTTTATGTGACAAGCACGAGGTCACATGTGGCCAGGGCGGATGTTTTTCAGGCTGTCCGTGCTGCTCGGGCTATGTAGCCGGCGTCATCTTAGGAGCGCGATGGGCGCCATCTTAGGGGCGTGACCCCAACAGCTCCCCCTTCTTTATTTATTTGTATGGATAAGGGACTGCCTGTCTTAGGTTGGGACGATCAACTTGTGCCCTAACCTGTCATCAAATATTGCAGAGTATGCTGCAGCTTCTGTCTTAGGTTGGTACGCCGTTACCTTCCTCATTACCCGTCATTGACTACCGGTCCAGCATGCTAAGCCATACTTGGGGTGAGCTACCATGCTCTGTGGCTACCAAGGCTTGATGTACAGCCTGCCGGTCTCTGGCTAATGTGCGTTGGAGGGCCCTTATCCAATGCAGCGCCAGGAGGAGGACGAGGAGCACAATACAGCCGAGTGCAATAGTCCCAAACCAGGATTTCCCAAAAGCCACCACTGCCTGCATAGTTTGTAGGAATTGGGAGGCCGTGAGAGGGTTGACTCTCATGGCATTGATCTGCAGAATCTCCATCCGGAAGGAGGCTCTCAGATTGTGGAATTTGGCTGACCAGGTGCCGTTGAGCATCTGAGATAATTCTCGGGAGAGATTCGCTGCTCAGGAGAGATTAGAATACAAGTTAGATGTGATGCATATGCCCGATAAGGGCTGGATACAACTGGTGGAGAGAATTTGCGACATTAGGTTGATTTGTTCCTGGAGGAGATCTACCCTTTGATTGAGGATCATTACGAGTGATATCCAAGGGGGTTGAAAGGAAGAAGAATAGTTAAAACGAACAAAGAAGCAAAGACTCCCGGAAAGGAGTAAGGAAGTGATGTTGTAAGCTGATTTGGTGTTCTCGTATGGTAGAGATGGAAAGCCGGTACTTGCATTGGTAGAAAAAAACAAAGGAAACTGTCGAGTCGTTAGAGAGGGGCAGAGGAGCGGGCCAGGCTTGCACCATGGCCCGTAGTTGTACTTCTCTATTCTGCCATGGTTGAGTCAAAACACTGAAGGGTAGGATGAGTATCCACAGTAGGCATAGGGGGTCCATCGTTTACTCCAAAGGAGGGTGCTGGGATAAGAGGGGCACAACTTGCCAAATAGAGAAATGTTCTAAGTTGGCCTATTTCAAAGGCCACAAATGTAGCTCTGAATCTAAATGACCATTTTTAAGATTAGGACATAACATGTATCAAGAATGTTCAAGGTCATTTAGATTTAATTCCTCAATAGTCCTTAGAGTTTAGTCCTGATATTAATGATTCCCCAAAGTGGATACAGGATTTAGATCCAAATCCTCACATCTCAGGATTCAAGTAAATAATCTGTGTCAATTACTTTTGAAATTACTGCCAAAAGATTAGTTTTAAAAACCATCTAATAATGCTTGCTTCCTTTTAACCTTTATTCTGATCATGACCACTCATTACAAAATCCATTCACTTTATCTCTAGCAGAAGCAAATTACTTGATTACTTGATTATAACCCTCCATTACCTCAATAAATTTCTCATCCCTAGACCTGCAAAGTTACAAAGTCAAGTACAGAATACCTAAGATGGTAGAAGAGGTAAAAAGGCATAGAGATGTTGGGTAGTCCCTCAGTTCTGGATACTGCTTAGCAGCGCAATATCAAATAAGCAATGACAGACAGCAACTTTCCTAATCTAGGTCAGTACAACAGCCAAAATACTTTGTAAACTCTTTCTTTGGTTCTTTCTGGAGATCAAATCAATACTCTTCTGATTAAACAGCATGTGAGGAGCTTAAGAGCAACTGAAGTGTTTAACAATATTTACTTATCTAACATCTTTTACCAAAAAATTGTACTAAAAATAATACTAATCATAACTCATAACTGAGAAAAGTACTAACATGAACTGGTACTAACATAAACTGCAAAGGCCAAGAACAGAAATTAGGAGTTGTGTAATACTGAATAGTATATGTGAACTGAAGACTCTGCTGCCTTGTATAGCACCAAGTATACTTTCCTTTGATAAACCCAAACTTAGGCACAAGAACTCAGTGTTAGCAGGATTTCACCTTTTCTTACTATGTTTTATTTGTATTTGTACCTAATTTTTACTGAAACTTAATTTATTGAAATTTAATTTTTAAAAGATACTATTTAGAAAATGGTCTTACCCAGAGAAAATTATAGTGACACATATGTTAGATATTACATTATAATGTTTAATTTAAATATTAGATTAAAAGTCTATAGTATCACATATACCTATTATTTAAGCTGTCTTTCCATTTGAGATGAAAGGCTTATGCTAAGCTATACTCCTCACCTTCCCTGTGACTAAGAGCTGAATTGCGAGATATATACCTACAAGAAGTGGCAATCTGTAGCTATGAAGAGTTCTGTGTAAGTGTGTAAAGTTAAGGGACCTATAAAAGGATTGAACTCCCATCCTTAGCCACATTAGCACCACGCTCCAACTGAGTTAACTGGTTCAAAGTGTTAGATAAGACAGTGATAACTAAAGAAATAGGAACAAAGAAAGGTTCTATTTCATCATCTTAAGGTTTCACAGAGATGACGCAGGTTTACTATTCAAATTCCCACCTCCTGAAAAACAACTTCTTAAATAACTCTCAAGAGGGGTTCCGTTAGCTTTCAAAAGTGCCTGCAAGGGGCTCTCCATTCAGAGTCTAAAAATTTCTGACCCCATTATCTTTACCTTTACAGTTGCGATCCGCGAACATACAGCTGCTGTCCCTTTGTGGTTGCTCTTCAGAAAACTTCTAACCTTTCCTTTGTGGTCGTCCTAGTGACGAACGTGCAATATGATGAGGGGGAAAAGGTACTCATGTATTGCCTTCTCTCACCTTCTCCCTAAAATGCTAAGTTTAAAAAGCTGCACAACTTCTATTCCATGAAATCTTCCTGTTAGAACTACCACTTCTAAAAATCAAGTAAACAAAATGGAAACATTGTATTTCACTCTGACAAAACTGTTCAATGTGAGATCAATGCACATAAAATTAAAAAGTTAAATATACCTCAATATTATCAGTAAATCAGAACATATCTCAACCAGTATCAGAATTTCTACCTTCACTGTATCTTTGCTATTTTTAAATATACTCACAGTTCCCAGGTTTCGGCACCAAATGTCTCGCTCTCCCTGCCTGCAGAGATGACGCAACACCAACACACACACAGGTCGATGCACAAGCTCTTGTTTATTCCCTGGTCGATCTTTCTCCTCCTTTCTTTTCTCCTTCCCCTGCGGGAAAGTTCCCTTGCCTTATATAGGGCATAACAGCCAATCACAGAGGTGTTCAAGTGAACAGGAGGTATCTGGGGCTCATAGGCAGTGGTGGCATGCAGTGTTCATGTGACGAGCCCGAGGTCGCGTGTGGCCAGGGCGGATGTTTTTCAGGCTGTCCGTGCTGCTCAGGCTATGTAGCTGGCGCCATCTTAGGGGCGCGACCCGACAGAAATGGATGTTGAGAAGTCAACTTCCAGAAATTCTATATCTTAATCCTTAGATTCGATAGCAGGATGGAGCTTTCTTGGGGAGAACACTAGGACTATGAAAATAGTGTCTATTTAACAAACACAATTTTGTTGGCTCAAATAGGAAATGGCCCTATTTTTCAACTATCAATTACTAAACCAAAACATTCTCCTTTTCAGACAAATGAGAACAATGGACTAATAGTTTATGATGGCTAATAAAATGTCTATGATAATTAATAAGCAGCTGCATCTGAAAGACAGATGGGATACCTACCTTTAGACCTGTCTGAGCTGATTCAATAAAATCCAACATCTAAGATGTTAAAAACACAGTTAACACTTATATGTAATTTTTTATTGCCATTGTCAATTTAATAAGCCAATATCTAACAGTGACTTATACTTTGTTCTACTTTGTATATACTGCTCTATGTAGTCCATGTACACTTAAGTTTCCACACAATGAAAACAGAATATTTGGAAAACAAATAAATATATTAAAGGGCTTTCTCTTTATGAAACTCATTGAAATATTATGTGATCTAATAGTTATGTTATGTTATATAATATAATATAATGTTATATAGTCTTAAACCAACCAGATACTGAGATTCTACCTGTACCAATATGGGAACAAACACAGAATAACCTTTTCTTAATTCATGGAAAAAAGAATAATGACAACCTGAACTTTTCCCAATTACCCCTGCTTAAACTGTGAACACAGCTGAAAATATCACTTCTTTAGGCCCTTCTGAGAGATTTATGAAAATCACAGAAATGCAGCAGGGGATCTTATTAAGTGTGTTTCAATCAGCAGGAAAACTTGTACTTTATGGTTTTCTCCTATGCAAATATATTCCTCAGAAGATATATTTTAAGTTAGGTAAATTTTTAAAAAATACATGTGCATGTGCATATCAGAGTTGAAGGTGAATGAATGAGAAATTGCTCATAATTTTCAAGGAAACCTTGCAGTGATGGCTACATTCCTCCCTTTTGTGAAAAGTAATGAGCTTTGATTATTACTTGGGTTTTGATTTAAACATCCACCTTGGCTATTAGTCTTGAAGCAGAATTTCTAGTATGTCACTTGAGAAGCAAAACAAGAAAAAAATAATAAACAAGAGAGTGAAAGTAAGGAAGTTTTAATTTTTTTTAACTATGTTACTTGATGTACAAACAGAAATTCTTATGATAGAACTGTAGTGGCAATGGAAGGTAGCAGTAATAAAAAAGCAAAACAACAACAACAAAACAAACAAATAAAAAATGTCACTGTCCCTGGTATATAATACTGTATCCAGAACTTTTGATGTTACTGTATGTGAGAACAAAAGAAATAGAAAGGAGAGGGAAAAAAACAAATAAAACAAAAACAAAATCAAAAACAAAAACAAAAACAAAAACAAAACAACACCTCTCAGTCTCAGTGCTTAAACCTGAAAGAGGTAAGCAGACAATTTTATAATCTCAAATTAAATAACATCAATGTCCAATCTCTGTTTAGCAGCTGGGATAACTGTTTACTTGCCAATCTGGCTAAGTCATAGCCAACTCATAGTTTCCCTGGGACTTGCAAACAGTGTATAAGAATGTTTATTTAGGAGGGTGAGATGCTTAAGAGATCTGCTCTAGTTTTTCTGAAGGTTTTCTCTTCAAGTGGTATAATTAATGGCACAGGAAGATATAAATGCCTTCAAATATCCTCTTTGCTAAAACAACATAGAGCCCTAATGTGTACAGTGAGCACTTGCAGTTTGTTTAGAGTTTAATAAAAAATCTCCATCCAAAAGAAGGTGAAAAATATCTTATATATCAAGAAAAACCACAAAATTAACATCATAATAAATGGTGACAGATGGGAAACAAAAGAAAGATGTCTATTCTGGACATTTCTATTCAATTTTGTGCTGAAGGTTTCAGCCAGGGCAAGTAAGTAGGGGAAAAAGATGGCATTTAGATAAGGGAGATAAAAGTAGTGAAATATTTCTAATAGTTGATATCATAATCATATACAAAGAAAATCCTAAGTAATCCACTAAAATATAGCTGTTGGAACTAAGAGTCAAGTTCACCAAGGCTTTAAGATAAAGATCATTATGAAAAGTATTTCTATGAAGAAACAATGAACAATAAAATTAAGAAAAACCTCCACATACAATATCAAAAAGAACAACATACTTAGAAATAAATAGAACATAAGAAGTGTAAGAATTATATACTGAAAACTACAAAACATTGAGAAAAGAAAAGAAAGGAGACCTTAAATGGAAAGACAACTCTGTTTATGAATCAGAAGATTTAATATTGTTAAGATGGCAGTACTCCACAAATTGTTTTACAGATTCAGTACAGCCTTTGTCAAAATTGTAGCCTAGTTTTCACAGAGATTGATAGTTGATACTAAAATTCAGGTGAAAATTCAAATCACCCAGATAGCAAAATGAAACAAAACAAACAAACAAAAATACAAAAACACAAGACAACAACAACAACAACAAAAACTAAAGAAGAGGATTCACATTTTCCAATTTTAATGTCATGATAAAAAGCAAGATAAGGAATATAGTGTAGGTCAGTGGAATATATTTATGAGTCCAGAAATTTACCCTTCCATTTATTGCTAATTGATTGTAACAAGAGCCTAAAGAAAATTTAAGTAGAAAATAGTCCTTTCTACAAATACTGTTGGGAGAAGAGGCTATCCATACACAACAGAATGAAGTTGGAGCATCCACCTCACACCACCCACAAAAACCTAACTCAAAATGGATTGTAGACCTAAGTGTAAGTGCTAAATCTATAAAACCCTTAGTAGAAAAGAGGATAAATCTTTGTGACTGTGGCTTAAGCAAGGATTTTTAGACATGACTCTAAAATCCCATATGACAAAAGAAAAAAATAGATAAATCATACTAATCAAAATTTAAAATGTGTGTGTCATGATGTAAAATGGTGTAGTTACTTCTGAAGCACTTGAGCAGCTCTTCGAATTTTTAAACATAGAGTTTGCTTATGATCCATGGATCCTATGCACATATCCAGGAGAAATGAGAACATGTCTACACAAAATTTGTAGCTGAATGTTCATAGTATTATTCATAATAGCTCCAAATAAAACAACTCCAATGTCATCGACTGATAAGAGAACGAATGAAATGTAGCATAGCTACAATGTTAAAAGGAATAGAGTACTAATACATGCTACAGTATGGATGAACATTAAAAACATTAACTAAGTGAAAAAAAACAGTCACAATAAGCCACATATTATATGTCCAGAGTAGGTAAATATAGAGACGAGACAGAAAACATGTCAGTTGTTCCTTAGAGCTGGAGGTACAGAATAGAATGAGACCACTGAGGTTTCTGTTGGGGGTGATTAAAATATTCTAAAATTAGATCACTGTTATGGATGCACTAAAATCCAATAAATCATATGCATTAAGGGGGGAAATTTGCTAAGGTCAGGAACATGGCAGGGATGTTCATTATCACCACTGCTATTCAACATAGTACTAGAAGTCATGGCCTCAGCAATCAAACAACAAAAAGAAATTAAAGGCATCCAAATCAGCAAAGAAGAAGTCAAATTATCACTCTTTGCAGATGATATAATACTATATGTGGAAAGCCCAAAAAACTCCACTCCAAATCTGCTAGAACTTGTACAGGAATTCAGTAAAGTATCAGGATATAAAATCAATGCATAAATCAGTTGCACTTCTTTACATCAACAATAAGAAAGAAGAAAGAAAAATTAAGGAGTTAATCCCATTTACAATTGCACCCAAAACCATAAGATACCTAGGAATAAACCTAACCAAAGAGCAAAGAATCTATACTCAGAAAACTACAGAGTACTCATGAAAGAAATTGAGGAAGACACAAAGAAATGGAAAAGTGTTCCATGCTCATGGATTGGAAGAACAAATATTGTGAAAATGTCTATGTTACCTAAAGCAATCTACACATTTAATGCAATTCCTATCAAAATACCATCCAGTTTTTTCAAAGGAATGGAACAAATAATCCTAAAATATATATGGAACCATAAAAGACCTGAAATAGTCAGGGAAATGTTAAAAAAAAAAAAAAAAGCCAAAGTGGATAGCATCACAATTCCAGACTTCAAGGTCTATTACAAAGCTGTCATCATCAAGACAGTATGGTACTGGCACAAAAACAGACACATAGATCAATGGAACAGAATAGAGAGCCCAGAAAAAGACCCTCAACTCTATGGTCAACTAATCTTCAACAAAGCAGGAAAGATGTCCAATGGGAAAAAGCCTCTTCAACAAATGGTGTTGGGAAAATTGGACAGCCACATGCAGAAAAATGAAATTGGACCATTTCCTTACACCACACACCAAAATAGACTCAAAATGGATGAAGGACCTCTATGCAAGAAAGGAATCCATCCAAATCCTTGAGGAGAACACAGACAGCAACCTCTTCGACCTCACCTGCAGCAACTTCTTCCTATGAATATCGCCAAAGGCAAGGGAAACAAGGGCAAAAATGAACAATTGGACTTCATCAAGATCAAAAGCTTTTGCACAGCAAAGGAAACAGTTAGCAAAACCAAAAGACAACTGACAGAATGGGAGAAGATATTTGCAAGTTGCATATCAGATAAAGGGTTAGTATCCAAAATCTATAATGAGTGTATCAAACTCAACACCCAAAGAACAAATAATCCAATCAAGAAATGGGCAGAGGACATGAACAGACATTTCTGCAAAGAAGACATCCAGACAGCCAACAGACACATGAAAAAGTGCTCCACATCACTCAGCATCAGGGAAATACAAATCAAAACCACAATGAGATACCACCTCACACCAGTCAGAATGGCTAAAATTAACTAGTCAGGAAATGACAGACGCTGGTGAGGATGTGGAGAAAGGGGAACTCTCCTATACTGTTGGTGGGAATGCAAGCTAGAGAAACCATTCTGGAAAACAGCATGGAGGTTCCTCAAAATGTTGAAAATAGAGCTACCCTATGACCCAGCTATTGCACTACTGGGCATTTATCCTAAAGATACAAATGTAGTGATCTGAAGGGGCACATGCACTCGAATGTTTATAGCAGCAATGTCCACAATAGCCAAACTATGGAAAGAACCTAGATGTCCATCAACAGATGAATGGATAAAGAAGAAATGGCATGTATATATATATATATATATATATATATATATATATACATGCCATCAAAAGAAATTAAATCTTGCCTTTTATGATGATGTGGATGGAACTAGAGGATATTATGCTTAGTGAAATAAGTTGTTCGGGAAAGACAACTATCATATGATCTCCCTGATATGAAGAAGTGGGGATGCAACGTGGAGGTTTGGGGGGTAGTAAAAAAATAAATAAAACAAGATGGGATCAGGAGGGAGACAAGCCATAAGAGACTCTTAATCTCACAAAACAAACTGAGGGTTGCCCAGGGGTAGGGGGATAGGGAGAGAGTGGTGGGATTATGGACACTGGTTGGGATATGTGCTATGGTGAGTGCTGTGAAGTGTGTAAACCTGGAAATTCACAGACCTGTACCCCTGGGGCTGATAATACATTATATGTTTATAAAAATATTTGAAAATTATAAAAAAGGGGGAAATTTTATGGTGTGTGACTTATAGCTCTATAAAGCTATTAATAAAATTAATATTACTCACTTTAGCAATAATGTAAATAGCAAATATAATCAGGGAATAGAGACTGTTCAAAGGAGGAAAGAAATTATTTGGGGATAATCTTTTTTTTGGATTATACATACTATTGTTTTTCTCCATTAATCTCCCTAGAAGTTATAACATAAATACTGCATTTTTGAAAAGGAGATATTATGTTATCATTTTGAGCTTTCCTCAGTTGCTTGTTTTTTCCCTAAATAAATTATTCTTAAATTCATATAATAAGCTCTGTGCTTCTGAGGAAATTATCATTAATAATGCATTTAAATTCCAATGAATATTTAGGAATTGGAGGGATTTTTATATGAGTAAAATGTTACATTTTATTTTAAGTTTGTTTGTTTGTTTGTTTAATATTCTTTACACATAGGAAATTTTGGTTCTTTTATTTATTTATTTATTTTTCAGTGTTCCAAGATTCATTATTTATGCACCATTTTTTTTTTATTACATTGCGGCGAGTAATGTGGTTTATATGTAACTCATGTGTTTTCTTTTCCTGTGGGTAATTTATATATCCAATCTTCACTAATGGTACAAAACTAGCAAGTCCTCATATGTGAAATGAGGTCTGTCCAGTATACTAGTGAATAATCTGTGTCTATACTAGGGTCATTTCCAAATTGCCAAGGGTGATACAGATATTAAAAGTAAAGTTATTGAAAGAGATGAATAAACTTCCTGCTATATACCTTTTCTTTCAAGTTTCAACCCCCAATCTATTAATATTTTTAAGTTGAAAAATTTCCTTCACCAACAACAAAGATACTGACATGAAACAAATCAAAACACAGTCATTAACATAGTTCTAATGACTTTCTACCTAGGGAGGTATACTAGACAGACCTCATTTCACATATGAAGACTTGCACCCCTGCTTGTGCTCTCTCTCTCTCTCTCTGAAAAATAAATAAATAAAATACTAAAAAATAAAGGAAGAAAGAAAGAAGAAAGAAAAGTTATTTTTCATTAATGGCTTCTCTATGTGAAATTTTCTAAGTATACTGGTTTCTTTAGAACATAACCTTGAATCTTCACTTTGTTCTTTAACATAATTTCCTATTTATTATGATAAATATATATTTTAATTTTGAGACTTGGAGGATAGATGATAGAGAAATGATAGATAAATAGATAATGTAAGTGTTGAGGTATAATAGGAGAGCACTAATAAGAGATGCAAAAAATGAAATATTAAAATGAAAATTATTGTTTGTTATAAAATAAATAACCTAAACATTAGAATAAAAATATTATTTTTTAAGAGTAACTTTTTTAAAAAATTTGAGAAAACAACAACAAAACTGCAATAATCGTTGCCACTATCATTATTTTCATTCTCCTTGTATCTAGGAACAAGAAGATAGAAAAAACAAGGAAAGCTATTATTTTAATTTTCTCCATCAATCAAACAATGGCAAGGAACTGTCCTTTTCTGATTGAGAAAAAGGGTTTTGACAGATGAGGAAAGTATCAGCAAAAGACCTAATTTGTTATGAACTGTGTGGCTTGTCCTGAAAAGATTCTGTCTCAAGACTCAGCACCCCAGAAAATCATTTGAATGAAATAGCTACTACAGTGAGTGAAAGTATTGACATCACTCTTCAAAATAGTGCATAAAAAGACAAAAATATTTGATAGAAATTATCACTCCTCATTATGCAAATAATCTGTAAGTTTATGCCAAGATATTTTCTTAAAAACATTTCTTCTCAAGTGTTACTGATTGTTAAATTTAGAAATCCAGCTAAATAAAATTACATCTAGATAAGGACATTTAAGGAGCAAAATCAATACCTATGAAAATACAGTGTGAAATGTACCCACACATTAAAATAATTAACTTTACATGGTGAGATTATGAATATTATTTAATGTTTTCTACTTGTACATTTCTAAATTTATTTAATGAAGAGGTGTTTTTATGAGAAAAATAGCAACTTTCTCTAAAAGTATTGGAAAGGTTCTTCTCAAACCACTTTATCTTCTCTATCTATATATGTATTTGTATTTGAAAATGTTTTAATAATAGTAAGAAAGATTCTAGATAAATAAGAGTTACTATTAAAGATGAAGATTTCTCAAATTACTATTTTAAAATATTTTGTTTTTAAGTAATCCCTATTTACAATGTGGGGCTCAAACTCACAATCACAAGATTAAGAATTGTGTGTACCACCAACTGAATCAGCGAGGGGCCTTAATTTCTCAAATTTTTAACTGAATTTTTCCCCCAAATTATTTGAGGAAAAACTAACAAAAATGTTCCCTGAGATGTATTTGATGCTTAAATCTTTTTTAAGTTTATTTATTTTTTTATTATGTTAGTCACTACATAGTACTTCATTGGTTTTTGATGTAGTGTTTCATGATTCATTGTTTGCAAATAATACCCAGTGCTCCATGTAATCTGTACCCTCCTTAACATCCATCACCAGGCTCACCCATTCCCCTACTCCTCTCCTGTTTAAATCTCTCCCTTTGTTTCCCAGAGTCCATAGTCTGTCAGCTTCATCTCCCACTCTGCTTTCTCCCCCTTCTTTTTTCCCTTCTCCTAATGTCCTCCATGCTATTCCTTAAGTTCCACAAGTAAGTGAAATCTTACTATAATTGACTTTCTCTGTTTAACTTATTTCACTCAGCATAAACTTCTCCAGTCCCATCCAACTGATGCAAAAGTTGGGTACTCATCCTTTCTGATGGCTGATTAATATTCCGTGTGTATATGGACCCTATCTTCTTTATCTATTCATCTGTTGAAGAGCATCTTGTCTCTTTCCACAGTTTGACTATTGTGGCCATTGCTGCTATGAACATTTGGGTACATATGGCCCTTTTCACTACAGCTGTATCTTTGGGGTAAATACCCAGTAGTGTTAATGCTTAAATCTAAAGAAATTAATACAAGTCCAGTTAGATTATAATTTGACCACATTTACATTAACATAATATTCTTCAGGTATTTGTTTAAAATATTTTTAATACACTATTAATTAGTAGGTTCTTTATGATGGATACCTATTTTTGTTATATACCAGGCATTTCTTCAATATTTCCTGCATCTTCTTTGCATGTATCAAGTAATAACTAATGACAGTAACATTAGCAGCAAAAGTCATCCCATGTGCCAAATGTTCCAAATGACCTTTTGAAATATTAATAATCCCATTTTATGGATGAGGAAACTGGACACAGAAAGGTTGAGTAATTTCCCAAAGTCACGAAACATTTAAATGGTGGAGCTGGGATTGAATCTAGGAAGAATGGATTCAAGCTAAACTTTTTACCAGTATACTCTACTTTGAATCTTCTCATAACACTCACACACACACATAGACACACGCACACATGCCTGCACACACTTACATGGCTTTATTTAAATTTTGTTTAAATACCATCCTTCCCCAAACTAACAATAGCTCAATTTTTTCCTTTATTTCATGTAACATACCATGGAAACACTAGCAAAACTCATCGCATGAGTCAATAAACTTGATTTTATTGGACTATAGATCTGTCATTGGTGGTCTTATACTGATAACATAGAACAATTTCCACAAACACTCCAAAAGGTAATTTATTATATACCCATTTTATTGAGGTCAATGAATTTGCTTAAGCTTACACAAATAGTAATTATCAGTATGACTCAAATGCCAAACGTGATATCTCCAGAATCCTTATTCTTGATCACTGCAGTATCAGGAAACTAGCCAAGACTTAAAATAAAAATGCATGGTTTTATGTCACCAGCATTTTGACAGCTGAAACCAAAAAGCAAGTATGGAATTGCCCAAGGAAATCAGGAAAATTAAGAAGAGCATTGGGCTGGGTTTGTAAAATATAAGCATTAAACATAGAGGCAGAGAAAGAGAGATGGAGACAGTGTGAGAAGTGGGATAAATACTAGCCTTGGGGGAGGTGAGACACATAGCTAAAAGGAGAACCAGTTTCAAAAAGGAAGGTGTGATATTCACATGTAACTGAGAGTTTCAGTAAAGTAAAAAGAGAAGAAAAAAAGATTTTTATTTATTTATTTATTTATTTTTTTTACATTTTTTTTTTTATAAACATATATTTTTATCCCCAGGGGTACAGGTCTGTGAATCACCAGGTTTACACACTTCACAGCACTCACCCAAGCACATACCCTCCCCAATGTCCATAATCCCACCCCCTTCTCCCAAACCCCCTCCCCCCAGCAACCCTCAGTTTGTTTTGTGAGATTAAGAGTCACTTATGGTTTGTCTTCCTCCCAATCCCATCTTGTTTCATTGATTCTTCTCCTACCCAATTAAGCCCCCATGTTGCATCACCACTTCCTCATATCAGGGAGATCATATGATAGTTGTCTTTCTCTGCTTGACTTATTTCGCTAAGCATGATACGCTCTAGTTCCATCCATGTTGTCACAAATGGCAAGATTTCATTTCTTTTGATGACTGCATAGTATTCCATTGTGTATACATACCACATCTTCTTGATCCATTCATCTGTTGATGGACATCTAGGTTCTTTCCATAGTTTGGCTATTGTGGACATTGCTGCTATAAACATTCGGGTGCACGTGCCCCTTTGGATCACTATGTTTGTATCTTTAGGGTAAATACCCAATAGTGCAATTGCTGGGTCATAGGGCAGTTCTATTTTCAACATTTTGAGGAACCTCCATGCTGTTTTCCAGAGTGGCTTCACCAGCTTGCATTCCCACCAACTTTGAATGGAAATGTCCATGTAATCTAGAGTTGTTTTAGCAGAGTGGTGAGTCAGAAAATATGCATTTCAGGGGGAAACATTTGCGGAGAAAATTGGATATGAGAAAATGGAGGTAGCAGGAAAAAAATTAAAGATACTTGCCTTAGAAAAAGAAAAAGGGTTATTTTCAAATTTGAGACAAAGTCAAAATCTTTTCTTCATTTGGTTGTCATAAAAGTAAGAAAGTTTACAGCTAGAGGAAAAGGTTCTACTTCAGAGAAAGAGGCTAAAAATAGAGGTTCAAGGAAAAGAGAGGGAATTTATTGGATGACATAACAAAAAAATGCAAGCAACATTATATTTTTGGACATTTCCACTCTTAGATATTGATAGAGAAGCTTGAAACAGATAAATTCTCCCCCTAAGAACAATGGTTTGAACAAACCAAAAATTGGTTGAAAGAATGGAGGGCTTCTACCATCTCCACGACACATGAAAGCACAGATCCTGGAGAAATGGAAGCTTACATAGGAAAGTGTATGTTTTTGCAAGTTCCTTCCCACCTCCCCCCCCAGGCATTTGCCTAGTTTTTGTGTAGGGAAAGAGACTAAAGAGCCAGGCAGAAAGCAAATGCTAAGAGGAAGAGGTGCTTACAAAACTTTGGGAAATCTCACATTGCAGACAGAATAAAAAGTTAGAGTTAATACATCAAAACAACAAGGATTTAAGAGGCCGTGATCTCAGAAAGTAGGGAGATGCAGAGATTCAATGAATATTTAGTGCCTGCTGTCCCCTTGAGACATGGCCTACATTTATCTATACAGTACACAGTATGAGAGTTATCTACATAATGCAGAAGACTAAGAAGCAAAACATAAACAAACCCAAACCAAAACATAAACCAAAAACATTGCAAAGTAGAATGAAGTTGCTAGGAGAAGGAACAGATTACAGGACTCAAAAAGAAAAGGGTTTCTAAGAATCATCCTTGGTTGTCAGTTATGTCCCCTGGAGTCCTGCACCATAAGAGCCTGGGTGAACGAAAGGGAGTTGACACATTTCAAAGATCATAAACTAGCAAGAATCAGTCCCTAAAGGATTTGAGGTCATCTGCCTTTCTGTTCTCTGCCCCCAGCTGCCAAAGTATAGGATAAATCCTCCATGTAAGTAAAGAGTAGCTTCTTCAATTTTTCATATAAAATTCTCAGCTATCATTAGAGAAAATAATAAGCATGCTAAGAGAAATAAAGGAGAAAAACAGACAACAGAAACAAACCTATAAGTGACCAATATCAAAGTCTATGGGAACAATAACTACAGGTATAATATTTATAATTCAATGAAAAAAATAATCATTACACCAATGGATAAAGGGCAAAAACCTGAACAGGTACTTCACATGCAGAAATTCCCAAAAGATCAATAAGCATGTGAAACTGTTTTACTTTATTTGTTATTTTGGAAAATGCAAATTAGAATCTCAAATTTTACTGTAGACTTACCAGAACAGTGAAAATGAAAACGTCGAGTATAAGGATTGGCAAAGAAATGGAGTCACTAGAGTACGCATACATTATTGGTAGTAATGCCAATTGTACAAATACTTTTGAAACTGGCTTGAAATATCTAGTTAAGCAAATATGTTCACACTTAGAATCTAGCAGTTCCATTCCTAGGTATAGGCAAAAGTGAAATGCACACAATTCTGCATCAAAAGACATGTATAAAAAAGATTATAGCAGCAATATTTAAAAAAGCTATAGCATGGTAATTACCCAAATATGCATAAGTAGCAAAATAATAAATGGTACTATAATCACATAAATTTATATCAAATCATAAGGAGAATGAATGATCTACTGGTGGACAGAACAACATGGATCAATCTCACAAGTACAATATTGAGTGAAAAATCTAATTACAAACAATTCATATCCTATAATTCCATTTATATTAAGTTCAAAAACTGGCAATCATAATCCAAGATGTTGAAAGCCAGAAGAGTAGTAATCTTTGGGGTGGGTAATGATCAGATGGGGACACAGGAAAGACTTGTGGAGTCTGAATTTAGGGTCATCTCTATGCCCAGTATCCCATTGTTTCAGCCTATCTTTTTTACCTCAGCCATACCTATAGCACTGTGTTGAATACAGGGATTCTCTGGCTGTATTTGTATCATTGGAGAGTGTATGTCTCTTCCTTTCTGTCTGGAGCTTCTCTGCAGCTGTCACATGGGATAACTATAAGAATCCCCTCAGCTATTCTGGAACTTATGCAAATATGTAAATGCAAGGTAGTCTGTACCCCTTTTAGCCTTTGCCAATATGAGACAGAAGCCAGTTGCTGGTACTTTTCTTTCTTTCATCAAGACAGCTCTGAGGTATATTCACAGTTGCTTTTCAGAGGTCCCCTGCTAAACTGAGCCCCAGTTACCCACAACAGTAATTAGCTCAACATGCACTCTTGAATTATATTTCCCTCTTTATGGGTTTCACTGTTCTTAGCATCTGCAATTACATTCCCTTTCACTCTTCCCATACTTGACTACTTGCCCACAGCCCCTTGTCTTAGGCTCTGTATTTGTTCATTTGGAAGAAATTCTTGGGATGAGATCCTAGAATGGGAATACTATTGATCAGAAGAGAGTCACAGAGAGTCACACCTGATTGCAGGTAAAATTAGAGAACTGATAATCCCTCAAGTATAATGAAATTGCAATTACTAAGACCTGACCAGTGGTTGATTATAATGAGGTACACATAAAAAGTGAAACACTGGTTTAAGTATTGGTCTGGCATTTAAACTATATAATGACCACGACAATTTCCTGGGTTGTTAAAGGTTTCAGAAGCCTAGAAGAAGAAAATAGCATACTGAGATTTATGAACTATTAATTCTGCTCACCCTGAAAAAGCCAAGGATCTTCTATGACAGCATTTAAAAAAACTCTTATCTTTTGGCTAGGGGTGGAATGTGTTAAAAATTAGGTCCATAATGTAATTTTAAAAGTGACTAAAGTCCAGGGAGAGAGAATGCCCTGCTTTGACATATTTCCCATGGCAATAACAGGGAGTTAATAAAAGTCTACCTATTGTAGTCCAGGAGGTAGTACATAAGTGACAAAAGCAAGATGGTTGTATTTCCTATTCCAAGTGATACAAGGAAAGACACAGATGGGTAAGAAAATAAGGTTACTTGACTTATTAGAGAAAAATAACAATAACTTAAAAGCAGAAGACTGAATTCAACCATAAAAATGAAAAAAAAGTGATTATTTATTTACTTACTTACCTACCTACTTACTTACTTACTTAGAGAAGGGGAGGAAGAGAGAGGGGGAGGGAGAGAAAGAATCTTAAAGAGGCTCCATGTGGAGTCTGATGTGGGACTTCATCTCACAACCCTGAGATAATGACCTGAGTTGAAATCAAGAGTCAGATGCTTAGCTAACTGAACCAGCCAAGGGCCCTGAAAAAATGCAGTATTTCACCCTGGTTCCAAATCTAAAATACTCTAAGGAGACACCTTACAATAAAAGAGGGTGATTCCATCTGGGGAAGGATCTTAAATGATACTTCATGTGTACAGCCTGTATTACTACAATCTTCCACCAAAGGAAGCTGAAGCTGTCTACCAGAATAATAGTGTAGAGCTGTGAAAAAATCTAGCCTTGGAGTTCCTGGGTGGCTAAGTTGGTTAAGTGTCTGCCTTTGGCTCAGGTCATGATCTCAGGGCCCTGAGACTGAGCTCAGCATTGGGCTCCCTGCTTAGTAGAGCGCCTACTTCTCCCTCTCCCTTGCCTGTGCTCACTCTCTCTCTCTCTCAAATAAATAAATAAATTCTTTTAAAAAAAATAGAGTTTGGTCTTGTTCCCCATTATATCAAATCAGTATGCAGAGGAAACACTCAACAAATAGGATGGTTTGTCCTATGAATGATGAGGGCGCCTTATCTAGTCATTCTAAGTACAATGGGCTTTCTTACAGAGCGCTCCTGATGACTGAATGGAGCCTGTTATTGGTTCAAAAGTATAAACTCTAATACCAAAGGCCAACCTAATGCTGATACTGCTGAAGGACGAACATGTAAAGATCAGAATCTGATACTGCACCATTTCTCAGCAAGACAAGCCAGTTTCTTGGGGACACAATGATTATACTGGATATGTCCCATCCTGATGGTAATGGAGATTTGGTAAGGTAATAAAGTAATTCATATCAACTCTAGATATGGACTTGCCTTTCCTGCTGAAAATAGTTCTATCAGTATCACCATCTGACAGTTCATGGAATACCTGACTTATAAGAGACCCTGAATGACATCACCTTTAAACAAGGAACTTTTTTTTATGGTGGATGTACGGCAAAGAGCACTTAACCAAATGTTGCATTCATACTTGGCATTACTTAGAAACAGCTAGCCTAGTGCTGTGACAGAATGCTTATTAAAAACTCAGCTAAGGGATGCCTGGGTGGCTCAGTGGGTTAAAGCCTCTGCCTTTGGCTCAGGTCATGATCCCAGGGTCCTGGGATTGAGCCCCGTATTGGGCTTTCTGCTCAGCAGAGAGCCTGCTTCCCCTCCTCTGTCACTGCCTGCTTCTCTGCCAACTTGTGATCTTTCTTTCTGTCAAATAAATAAATAAAATCTTTAAATAATAATAATAAATAAATAAATAGATACTCAGCTAAAGTATCTTAGTTTTTGGATGCTGTCTGCAAGATATAGTACATGCACTGAACCAACAAATAAAATGCTGTACAGCATCTATAGTAACCAAAATGCATGTATTTTAACATCAAGGCTTAGAGGGAGGATCCGGTCTTTCAACACCACTCCCAGTAACATTATAGAGGTTTGTACTTTATGTGTCCACAATTGCATTGAAAATATGGGCTTGTATCCAGTGTGTTTATGTGTGTGTGGGGTGTGGGGTAACTTCTCTATGGGTAAGCAGTAAGAGTTCCCCTGAAGTGAAAACTGTGATCTTTCCCTAAATATTTTTGGGTCCCCATGCTGGTTGACCAGTAGGCAGTGAAGGAAGTTACTACATTGTTAGGGTTACTAACTAATTGTTATGAGGAACTTATGGTGCTTATATGTCTAGTGGTAATTGTAAATGGGCAATTTCTCCACTTGTGTTCCAATAAAGGCAAGGGAACAAAGGGTTTCAGTCCTTTGGACTCTTCATTTCTCTACCCTAGATGAGGAATATTCTAAAATGGATAGTAGATAATGGATATAATGAACACAAATTATAGTCTCATATCAGTTATATTTGATGGGCCTATAATTGTTTTACTGTTATTTTTGTATTAAATCTTTTAAAGAGATTGTGACCATCTGCCACCTTGCCGACTTTGTGGTGGTCATGGTTTCTTTAAGGAAGGACACAAGCAGATCCAAAAGTTCAAGGACTGGGTGAAACATTGATTGGTCTAATGTTTATATTTGGCAAAGATTACAGCTATCAGCTGAGCATAAGTATAGGCTGAGAACATATGACCTCAATTTTACAATATTGCTTTCTTTCTGTCTTGGAAATTATTTTTTTACTGCCACACAGGGGACCTAAAAAAAGTCTGCTGAACAGTGCCTCATTGGCACAGTCAGGTAAGTATCTGACTCTTGGTTTGGGCTCAGGCCCTGATCTCAGGGTTCTGAGATTGTGCCCCAAGTTGGCTCCATTCTCAGTGAGTAGTCCACTTGAGATTCTCTCTCCCTTTCCATCTGCCCCTCCTCTTCATGCTCTCCTTCTCTTTCTCAAATAAATAAATAAATAAGTCTTTTAAAAAATCAAAATAAATAAAAAAGTCTGTGCCATTCAAGCATATGCACAAATCTGGAAGTGTTTAGATAACACCCCTCTGGCAAACCTTGACCAGTGTAGAAACAGGTGTGTTAGACAAATATCTCCTATGTGTACATCAGACCACAATTCCTTGGAGGGTCCTCTGTAGAACTGAGGCTGATTTGCCCACAGTGATAACCAGCTGAGTCTTCATTCATTGGATTGGCTTTCCTTTTCTTATTTCACTATTCCAAATCCCCCCAGTTCTAGAATCTGTGATAGTTTCAACTTAAACTATCTGCATACACGTCCTTGTTGACAGTTCTGCTTTTTGGGAGAACATAAACTACAAAAATGGGAATGTACTGCCTTATAATCTGATCATTGTTACATAGAAATAGACAGTAATAAGTGTACTATTATGCAATAAAAAGTGTACTTTAAAAATAATACATTCTAACTGAAATAATAAATTCTAATATCATGTTATCTTATGAAACTTCTTATTCTGATAATGGCATCCACTTACTCTTAATATCAGCTTTCTTAGCTCTCTTGAAATTGGCCAGTTTCTTATTATTTTATATTCTCTGAATCCCTGATACTTTTCTTTTCTCTCTTTAAAAATTGTCACTTAAAAATAATTTCAGATGCAAAAATAATGTTAAGATTTTCATATACACTGAGAGTTCCCAAAGTATTAACAACTTATACAAACCAAAGGACAATTATTAAAATAAGGAGATTAATATTGATATAGTAGTATTATCTAATCTATAGACCTTAGTCAAATGTCATCACTTACTTACCAGTGTCCTTTCTCTAGGCCAAGACCATCCAGGGTCACATGTTACATTTAGTCATCATGGCTCCTTTGTCTCTTCTAATCTGGGTCAGCTCTTTGATATTTCTTGGGGTTTTCTGTGTGCGTGTGACCTTGACATTTTTAAGTCTCTTTTTAATATCACTTTCCTCCTTTAATCAGATTTGACTCTAAGAACAAGTACTTAAGACTGTCATCAAAACATTCAGATTACTTCCAGTTCTGTGCTTTTCCTCCAAATTTCCAGAAAAACAGAATCTAAAAGACAATCCAAAAATGCTTTTTTATTTTATTTTTTTAAGATTTTATTTATTTATTTGACAGAGAGAGACACAGCCAGAGAAGAAACACAAGCAGGGGGAGTAAGAGATGGAGAAGGAGGCTTCCCGCTAAGCAGGGAGCCTGATGTGGGGATCAATCCCAGGACCCTGGGATCATGACCTAATCTGAAGGCAGATACTTAAAAACTGAGCTACCCAGGTGCCCCTCAAAAATGATTTGTTTCCACTATCATACTCATGTTTTCTAACTCTGTGAAAAAAATATTCTAAAAGGTTAATTACTACATTTCTAAACATTAGTTTCTCTTTCTGTGTCTTTCCATAATTATTTTTTAAGTATTAATGAATTACCTTTTCTACTACCTTCAGCATGCATTCTAGATCTTCACTTTCTTCTTAAGATATTTAATTATTGCCAACCCATTTTCTACCCATTTCTTTACCAAAAAAAAGTTTTTCAATAAATATGTATTGGTCAAGGAATATTGATCACTCTTTAAACATTACAGTAGAGCAGAACAAGAGAAATAGAAATACTATCCTAGTGGACTCCACATTCCAGTGTGGGAAGAAAGAAATCAGATAGAAACAAGCAAACAGACCATGGGTGTCAGCTCTTAAAATAGGGCATCAGGGAATATCATTGGAAATTAGGAAGACAAGCAGTGAGTAACTAAGCTATTAAATGATTTATATACACAGACAAAAATGGAAAATTAAAATATCCAGGATATTACAGAGAAATAGACAAAAATTTCTATGTATGTGAAGTAAAGTCCAAAGGCAATGAGTGTACTTTATATGTCTCTTCTGCCTTTGTGTCCTACTGTGTAGACTCCAAAAGGGGAGTGGGTTCCCCTAATGGCTGGCTTTCAATTATGTTCGGTCATACACAAGGCAGGAGGAGAGGGAAGTCTGGATAACTTGTATTGACTCTCTGGACTCCATCTTACCTGAGTACCTATGAGAATAACCAGCCTTCAATCGAGAGCACTTTACAGAAGAAATGTTTTAGGAGAAAATGAGGTTTCTGCTAAGATACAATGATTGGCTGTGGAAAAGCCTGCTAGCTGTCTACCAAGATCTCTGTTCACTTCTTCCTAACACCCAACAAATAGACTCCATTTCCCAGAATCTCATGAATTCAGTGTATCTCTGTGACTAAGCTAAAATCAGGGGGAAGATAAGGAGATCATGTGACTCTTTTTTACCCCTGGCCGATGACAACTTTCAATTCATGCCCTTCTCTGCCCATTTCCCCCTCCAACCACCCAGGATGGATAAAAGAAGACAGGGCTTCTGTCATCTTGAGACCTCAGTGTGAGGAATGTCTACTAAAAACCTGCTCACTGTAGATGTCATTAGTGAGCAAGAAATAATTATATTATGCTTGCACTGTGCATTTTGATTTGCAGTCTATAATTAATTGTCAGAGGACTTAGATTATCATAACTGATTCATAAACATAAATTTGAGGAGTTAGGGTAGTCCTTAAAATATGCAATTGGCTTGGCTTGGCTTGATAGGAGGGCTGTTAAGAGAAGAGAAAGAAGGGGCGCCTGGGTGGCTCAGTGGGTTAGGCCGCTGCCTTCGGCTCAGGTCATGATCCCAGTGTCCTGAGATCGAGCCCCGCATCGGGCTCTCTGCTCGGCGGGGAGCCTGCTTCCTCCTCTCTCTCTGCCTGCCTCTCTGTCTACTTGTGATTTCTGTCTGTCAAATAAATAAATAAAATCTTTAAAAAAAAATAAAAGAGAAGAGAAAGAAGATGTGGAGCTGAAGAGGTATAAGAACACTAGTGAGGAGAGGTACTTATAGTATTTCTAACGCAGGAGCACAGGTGAGTGATCTCACAGTGCAATGTCAATTAATTAAAATCTCACAGCCTGGTCAAATCCATCTTTTTTAAAAAGACTTTTTCATTTATTTTAAAGAGAGAAGAAGATTGTGAGTAGGAGTAGGGCAGAGAGAAAGGAAGACAAGCAGACTCCCTGTTGAAAAAGGAGCCTGATGCAGGGCTTGATTCCCGGACCTTGAGATCATGAGCTGAGCAGAAAACAAGAGTCAGAGGCTTAACTGACTGAGTCACCCAGGCATCCCTAGCCAAGTCCATTTTTTAAGGCTGCAGACCACATGACTTCCTGGGATTGTCTCAGAGATGCTGCATATTCCACAGGCCCAAATCTGAATTCATGGCTTTTCCACACAATTCTCCTGTGACTTCTATCTTTGTAAAATGGTACCACCATCCACATAGTTATTCAAGCTGGAAATCCCTGAACTACAAAAGTAGCATCTTCCAGCCTTATTACCACCATCTACTTCCTCCAAGAATCTTCAATTTAAAACACAAATCTGATCAGATGACTCCATCTTTTCTTCCCTTCTTTCAAGTCCCCATCCTATTGTGATGAGCCATAAATGCTTGTCTTTTCTTGAAGGCTAAATTTAAATTTCTTCCATGGAATTTCTGGCATCATATAATCTGACCCTTTGCTTCTCAAAGATGCTGTATACTTTCAATTCAGGGTCTTTGGTTGTGATATTATTTCTGCCTTAGGTGTTCTTTCTCCACTTGTGACTCACCTCTCACACCTTAGGTCTTTAGGACACCTTCCTTGAAGTCAGACTAGTGTGCATTCTTATAGAACCCTAAACTTTTTCATTTGCAAAACTCTTTGTAGTGATGAATATGATGTTCCATATTTGTATAACTGACTTAAACGTAGATCCTTTTGAGAGCATAAAATATCTGTTTTGTTCACTATTTGCCTTGTTCACTATGTGTTGAATAAATTCAAAACTTGCATCCTTTCCAGATGGCTTCTACTGTTTCCTCCACAGTTTTGATCTCCTTTTGCAATCTCTGGAGTGGAGTTAGGAAAAAAAAAAGGGGGGGGGAACCTCAAGGACTCCAAGCTTTATACAAATGGTACAGGTGTTTTAAATCCACAAGTAAGTGCTATAAAGAATGTTGTGGGGTTACATGACAGAGCATTGTGGTTCTTCAGGGCAGGCTAGACAGGCAGCACTGCAGGGAGGATTGGTGCCTTGAGATAAATTTTACAGAAAAAGAGCAACATGATTTGACAGAAAGAATTAGGATCAGAAAATCCCCAAAAGGGAAGATGTGTGGATTCATTCACTCTGCTAACATAGTTATGGACAAAGAAGGATAAATAACCATAAGCTCCTCTATCCGATGCTAAAGACACACAAGAGAAAATGAACAACAAATCTCACTAATGAAATGTGAGAATTTCTCTGTACAGTTATGTGGTGTATTATATTGCTTGTGGCTGAACAACTGAATAAAGAGGCCAACATTTTAAGAGTTTATTTCTTCCATTTCATAAGAAGTTCAGGTTAGGCAGTCCCAGATCTGTTCAGAGGCTCAGTGGTGGGTCTCCTGCAATGCAATTTTGCAAGCCTTCTGGTCCTACTTGTGTGGGGATGGAACTGGTAACAGGTATCTTCTTTTGATAATGTCCAAAGTACTTCTCTGTTGGGGGAGGTCACTGAAAATCTGTGACCTCCAATTGACCCCCAAGCTGGACCCAAACAATTGGAGACTTCCCAACCTCTTCACCTCTTCTTGAAATACGCATTCCACTAACATTTCTTGCTCCCAGGTGCTGCCCCAAGGTGCTGCCCCAAGGACACAACTTTGAGAGAGAACTGTGGTGTTGAGACTCCCTGGATGCCATACATGACTGAACCCAGGTAAAGCCTCTCTATAAGCTTTTAAGATTCTGGCAGGTGAATGCAGGTGAATGCAGAGATGTATTAATCTTCTGGCCACTCAAGGCAAGCATCATAAATAAATTCCCTTGCTTATTAAACTTGCCACTTACCAATCTGGAGTGGTTTGCCTCTTCCTTTGGTCTCTCCCTGCCCCCACATATGGAGACCAGTTTCAGATTACACCCAGGGAGCTCCCTGGTTATGAAGCAACAATTGGTGAGCCAGCCCGAAGACATGAAAAAAATGGAGCGGTGTTCTTTGGGAAAAAGACATCTGTAGATGACATTCTGCTTTGGCCATTGACCTCTATGTGGTGAGAGGTTGCTGATATGCCCAATGTTTGTGGACTACCATGTGAGTATGGGAATCCCCTGAAAATTCAAGCTACTTTAATACACTTGTTTGAGGAACTGATTAGCACACTATGATGAAAAAGGGAAACTCATGCCTGGTCAGGGGAAGGGGGCTGGCCTCTACTGTGGGCAGTTCCACTAAACACTGATGCCCAACTAGATGCTGAAATTCGAGTTAAAAATGGAAAAAGAGCTGAGGCTAGAGAGTGACATCAGGTGTACATGACTCTGCTAGATTTGGGGTTCTCAGGTGAGGTGGGAGAGCAGGATGATAAGTTCAGAGACCTTAACAAGCCATTTTGCAAGGCTAGCAGTGCACAGGCTGCCTCAGATTAAGATCTGAGCAGTGTGACAAAGACTGATTGGGACACTAAAAGGTGGAACTCACAAAAATGACAAAAATGGAGGGAAGATGATATGGTGATTGATGGAGAACTGGAAAATACCCCATGCTATCTGACCCCCAACACACACACACACAAAACATAAAATAACATTTACCCCAAAACACATAGGAAAAAACTTATATTCTTTCTCTGTCCCTTGTAGTTGTAAATCTTTTTTTTTTAAATTTTTTAGTTTTTATAAACATATATTTTTATCCCCAGGGGTACAGGTCTGTGAATCACCAGGTTTACACACTTCACAGCACTCACCAAAGCACATACCCTCCCCAATGTCCATAATCCCATCCCCTTCTCCCAACCCCCCTCCCCCCAGCAACCCTCAGTTTGTTTTGTGAGATTGAGAGTCACTTATGGTTTGTCTCCCTCCCAATCCCATCTTGTTTCATTAATCAGTGTAGTTGTAAATCTTATCATGTCTTTGAAATATAAACACTCCAGCTGATAGCTCTGTTATAGCTCACAGAGACTAAAAAAAAAAGGTATGGAGGTTAGAGTGAAGGGGGCAGGGAGGTACTTTTGTAAATACAGACTGCAGGAGGAATTCCCTTTTTCCCGAAAAGCCTAGTTCACAACCTCCATGAGTTTACGAAACAATGAAAATCTTTAGCTGTATGAGTGGGTACCTACTTCATGGACAGCACTTTTAACTTTTTTTGTTTTTGTTTTTGTTTTGGTTTTTTTTTGGTCAGAGAGAGAGAGAGCGAGTACAAGTGCTTAAGCAGGCAGAGGCAGAGAAAGAAGCAGGCTCCCTGCCAAGCAAGGAGCCTGATGCGGGACTGGATCCCAAGACTCCGGGATCATGACCCAAGCCAAAGGCAGTGGCTCAACCAACTGAGTCACCCAGGCACATAGACAACACTTTTAAAATGAAAGCTGTGGGTTTTCTGTTTGTGTCTGTTATGATGCCTGTTGCATATATACAATGATTTTTTTTTTTTTAGCTCCAGAGGATATTCCCAAAATTAATATGTAAAAGAGCTGAGGTTTTTCACAATACTAATGTAAGTAATAAGAGTAAAAAAAATGACTGTATATGAAAAGTACATTAAGAAAAAGAAAATGTGGGTTTTTTTTTTTTAATAACAAAAGATATAAAGTGTAGGAGACGGGTTGGTTAAAAATAATTTTATTGTAACATAAATATAGGTTTTTTTTAAAAAGGATAAAAGTTAAATTGATATAAAAATTATAAAAAGTCTGAAAAAATATTTTAAAATAAATTTTGTGTATAGTCAAGCTAAGACTAAAATAAATTTATTTAAGTTAAGAAAATAAAATTCAAAATCAAAAGTACATTGGTATATAATAGAATTTAGTTTTCTCTATGTTAAAAAAAAAGTGTTCTTAGATCAGTGGCTTACTCTTAGTAAAAAACTATAAGGAAAGGTTTTTCTGTACCTTTAGTGTAGTCTTCCAAGGACACAAAGACTCTGTTTCTTGTCCTTCTCAGGTCTCTGATCACTTAAAAAACTTAAGTCTTCTCTATTAAAAAAAAAAAAAAAAGGCTAAGCTTTTTACAATTCTGTAATTTTATACATGTTAAATTTAATTAGAAGCATAGTCAAACAAGAAGTGATACTAGGGGTGCCTGGGTGACACAGAGGGTTAAGCCTCTGCCTTCGGCTCAGGTTATGGTCTCAAGGTCCTGGGATGGTGCCTTGCATTGGGCTCTCTGCTCAGCAGGGAGCCTGCTTCCCCCTCTCTCTCTGCCTGCCTCTGTGCCTACTTGTGATCTCTCTCTCTGTGTCAAATAAATAAATAAAATCTAAAAAAAAAAAAAAAAAAGAAGTGATGCTAAACTTTTTGTAGGGCACATTTATAAAAAAATTCCTAAAAATCTATTATGTCCTGCTATAATGTTATCAGTCATAACTTTAGAATGTATGTCACAGAAATAATGAAATTCCCTTGTCAATTGTATTATAATAAACTCATCAGTTCTTTAATAATGATTTGTAAGTCTTTTATCATTTATAGTTATTATTTTACTCTGATGCTTTAATTGAAAGTGTTCCTGCAAGTGTTTCATCTTTAAGGAAATTCATGGGAAAAACTTCTTATAACCTGCTAAGATCAATTATTTTTCATGTAGGAGGGACAACAAAGAACCTTTCAAGTGTTTCCTCAAAGCTACCTGCACAGCCCCACAAAATGCCACAAGATAATAACCCAGAACCTGTTCCCCATTAATCTTCCCCACATCAGTAAAACGGGTCCATTACATGAACAGTGTGATATCAACATGTGAAGACTCATTGACACCCTGCAGACTTTGCTGGAACATCTACAAGGAAGAGGATGAGTGGTGAACCCACAGAAAATTCAAGGCCCATGAGGTTTGGGAATCACGTGGTTGCGTAAGACATGTTCTTTCAGAAGCTGTTTTATAAGATATAAGCCTATCCAAGCCCTAAAAATGTAAAAGAGATACAAGTCTTTGTAGGGATTTGGTGGTTTTAAAGAACTTTTATTCCCCACCAGCCATGGTACCAGTGTCCCTTAATACCACCTGGTTAACAACAACAAAAAAGACATGTTCAGAACTGGGTAATCAGAGCAGCAAACCACCTTTGAAAAGGCAAAAATACCAGTGAAGAAGATGAAAAATCTGGGCATCCCCCAAGCAGAGCTACCACTTAAGCTAGATATGTCTGTGACTCTGGAAGGTGTGGGTCAGGCACTGGGGTTGAGAAAACAAAAGTCAGAGTACCCCTGGGGTCTTGGCCTAAGCTCTAGGAGGGGACACAAACCCAATATACACCCACAGAAGCAAAGCTCCTAGCAGCTCCTAGCAGTGTGCAGAGTGCTACTTCAGGTGGAGCCTCTCAAGAAGGAAGGAACCACAGTAGCCAAGGGGCTGGACATGGCTATTTCTAATGGGTCTGTCTGGCTATTTCTAATGAGTGCTGACTGTGAACCATCTGCACTAAAGTTTGGCTGCTCTGAAAAGATTAAACTTATCACTTAGACAATGGAAAGCAGAGGGATACATGACTCTTTCTGGACCATAAAGGGCCAGCTGCTGCCAAGACAAGGTAACTTTTAAACATTAAGACACAGTGGGGCCCCTGGGTGGCTCAGTGGTTTAAGCCTCTGTCTTTGGCCCAGTTCACAATCTCAGGGTCCTGGGACCCCACATCGGGCTGCCTGCTCAGCAAGGAGCCTGAGTCTTCCTCTCCCTCTCCTGCCTCTCTGCCTACGCGTGATATCTCTCTCTCTCTCAAATAAATAACTAAAATATTTAAAAAAATAAAAATATACATTAAGGCACTAAGTAAGCCACGAGTTCCTTGAGGAAGGTCATCCTTTGCATGTTTCAGTTATCTATCAGTGGGTTGCAAGCAAGCTGTAAGGAGGTTTCAACTTAAGTTACATTTCTTTTGTCTTTGTTTCCCACATCACCATGATACCCAATACATTAAAGAGTGTTGAAGTTACAGTAAACCCCATTATTCTCTCACCTTAGGTCAGCGGAGCTATGCAGCTGAGAATAACAAACCGCATCATGTCTGGGGAAAGAGTTATCTAATGAAATTTACAGTGAGCTGTCTGACCAGGATGGATGAGTTACTTTGTACCACCGGGTGAACAGGATCTACTCAGTCTCAACTGGGATCCTATTGTTTTGTTGAAACATACTGTATCTGGAACCATTGAAAGAGGGAAGAAGGTGGGGTCCTGGCCTGGCATATTCCATGTCCAGTTGTCTCCTCACACCCGACAATGCTGCCTTCTCCACCAACACATATGGTATGTACAACCAGGTCAAGTTTCTAAAGCCGCTAATCTCCTTGTCCTCCAGGCCAGATGGGCACGCTCTGTTTTGCACTGGTACCATCATTTGGTTGCCGCCTTTGTTCCTCCATTGGCCTGGAAGAAGGACATTATAGGCCTGACTAAATCCACCAAGTCTCAAATGGTAGTCAACTAAGCCTATCTTTACTAAACACTGGGATATCTCTAATTGTAAAAAGCTGTCTCTCAAAATAAATGGCCTTGGACATTATTGTTGCCTCACAAGGGGACATCTGTGACATCCCAACAAAATGCTCTGTATTTATACCTCAGGAGTCTTCTGATGTTTTGTCTTTATTACATTTTATAAAGACAAAACTGAATGTCCTCAGTAACCTAACCCCCAGCCTAGGGGACTTAATAAATAGGGTTTAGATCCCGGGGAACTGTAAAGCCCTTTGGAACTCTTGGCCTGATACCTTGCTTACAGTGTTCCTAGCAGCCTCACTAGGTGATTAAAGGATGTTACTTCCTGGCAGGTGCAGGAACCTCAGGATTCTTTGGGGGCCTCAGGAAGAGTAATTCACCCAAATTGACAGGTATTGCAGGCATGTCTGATGGCAAGTATGTAGCTTGGCTTCTGGCCTGGAGAGGCTATTATAAGTTCAACCTAGAGATTGCTTATGAAAAGTTCCAGCAAAGCAGATTCTAAAAGATTTATATGATCCTTCACTGTTCTTGCTGAGCTTATGTAAATAATTAGGCCAAGCTTGTTAAAACTGGGCTTGTTTTTCAAATAAATTAGTCCTGATTTGGCTATCTCTGAAAATGAGGGCTATTTTACAGAGAAAAATTATGTTTTAATAACACACCTTTATGGATGTTAAATTCTAGATTTGATTGTCTTTAAATGTTTGTTTACTTAAGCTAGACAACTTGAGGTAAACTTCAGAGAAGTTGCACGATAGCTCATTTAGACGATCTTGCTTTTGCCAGTCAGTCAGCCCCAGATATAGGAAACTTCAGAAAATTGGAGGATTTGAAGGGAAGAATCTGACTGAGTTAGTGGGAATAGCAGAAAAAGTGTTTAACAACAGGGATGCACAAGAGGATGAAAAACAGACCAAAAAACTGGTTAAGGTTTTGGCATTACATGAGGTGGGGAGGAGATGGATAGGGGATAGTAAATGGAAGGAAAAGCCTAAGCACAGAGAAGGCAGGTGGGAAGACTTAGATTCAGATCAGTGTGCTTACTGTAAGGAAAAAGGACATTGGGCCAGGGAGTTCCCCAAAAGAAAGACTGCAATGCTTGCCACCAGAGACTGAAGGGGCCATGTTTCAGAACCCCTCCCAAAACCTTGGGTAAAAATTGAAGTGGAGGGGAAATCAGTTGATTTTTTGGTGGACATGGGAGCCCAATTTTCATCATTACTTAAACCCATGTGATAACTACTTGGAGAAATCTGGGTACAAGGAGCAAATGGCACAGAGAAACATAAATGGGCAACAGAAAGGACTTTAAATTTGGCCTTGGGAATAGTTAAACATCGATTTTTGGTTCTCCCTAATGCCCCATATAACTTGATGGGAAGAGATCTCCTCCACAAGTAAAGAGCTGGCATTCAGTTCTCGGAAGGAGGCATGACTGTAACCTTGAGACAACCCAATGTACAAGTGCTTATGGCAGCAGTAGATGAATACCTCCTTTATGAGCCAGTCTCAAAACCAGAGAGACAAAGTCGGGGAGCCTTCCCCAAATCCTACAGGACAAGTTTCCCCAGGTCTGGGAAGAAAGGAAGCCCCTTGGCTTGGCCAAGGAACAACCTCCAGTGGTGGTACAATTAAAGATGACAGTTATGGCTGTTCATGTTTGGCAGTACCCCTCTTCCCTGGGAAGCAAAGGAAGGGATCAGAAAACATATTAACCGCCTCTGAGGAGACGAGATCCTAGTTCCCTGCAAATCTCCATGGAACACACCTTTGCTGCCCTTCAAAAAGGCCAAGACTAGGGAGTACCGACCCGTCCAAGACTTACAGGAAGTTAATAAATGGGTTGAAGATATCCACCTGACTGATGGATGATGAACACCCGAGTGACAGGGTATCAGGCCCTCCTCCTCAATGAACCAAGAGTGACATTCCAGCCCCTGGAATGTCAGAGGAGCTGTTGACCATCCACTGCTGCCAGAGGAGCTGGCTGACCATCCACATGACTGTAGGGAGGTCCTAACCCAAGTCACAGGAATAAGGCCAGATCTCAGAGACATTCTCCTCCCGCATGCCGAGATGACTGTTCACAGATGGGAGTAGCTACATGGTCAATGGAAAGAGGTATGCGGGGGCTGCGGTGGTTTCTCTTGAGCAGGAACTCTGGACAGCAGCCCTGACACATGGAACTTCGGCACAAAAAGTGGAACTGATTGCACTCACTAAGGCACTGCAGATGGCCAAAGGTAAAACAGCCAACATCTATATGGACAGCAGGTATGCCTTTGCTATTCTCCATATACATGGGGCTATTTATAAAGAAAGGGGCCTATTAACAGCAAAAGGAAAAGGAATTAAAACAGAGGAGAAATATTGGCTCTCCTCCAGGCTATTTGGGATCCAAAAGAGGTGGCTATTATGCATAGCTGGAGACACCAAAAGGGGACTGATCTGATTTCAAAAGGAAACCAATTAGCAGATTGAGCTGCAAAGCAAGCAGCTGGAGAAACAGTGCAAGAGCTGGTTACACTCCCGGCTCTAGTCCTACCAGAAAAACTGGACTATTCAGAGGAAGATTTAAAGTATTTACAAAAATGGGCTAAATTAGACTATGAAGGGGACTGGACTAAGACTAAAAGATGAAAGTTAATTCTTCCTCGAAGACTAGGTAAGAAGTTAGTAGACCAGATACATCAGGGTACTCATTTGGGGTCACGCAAACTAAAGGAACTTAAAGGCAAGCAGTTCCAGGTTTCTAAATTAGGGCATATGGTTCAGGATATAGCTGATAGATGTGCTCAATGCCAGGCAGTTAATGTGGGAGGAACTAGAATGGGAAGAGGGAAAAGAGAAAGAGGTAAGGAACCAGGAATTTATTGGGAAATAGATTTTACAGAAATGAAACCCGGAAAATATGGGCACAAGTATAGGTTTTTGTAGATACCTTTTCAGGCTGGGTAGAGGCTTTTTCCACCAAACATGAGATGGCAGGAGTGGTAGGCAAAAAGGCTACTAGAAGAAATAATTCCTAGGTTTGGGCTGCCTCTCGTGATTGGGTCAGACAATTGCCCTGCATTTGTGAGTTTAGTCTCACAGGCATTGGCCAAGGCCATGGGCACTAATTGGAAACTACATTGTGCCTATCGGCCCCAGAGTTCTGGACCAGTAGAGAGAATGAACTGGACTCTTAAAGAGACATTGAAAAAGCTAATTCGGGAGACCAGTGGTGGATGGGTGGATCTCCTTCCTTCTGCCCTCCTCAGGGCACGATGAACACCCTATTTAAACAATTTGAAATAATGTTTGGGAGACCCCCCTACCACCATTCTGTCCTTGGCTACAAGAGGTTGCCCTAGCAGAAATGACTGATCAGTCTGTACTCCAGTCACTGCAGGCATTACAGTCTGTCTTTAAAAAAGCCCATGCAGGGATCCAGACTGCCCACACTGGGATGGAGATGGAGGTGGAACCACATCCTTGCCAAAATGGGGTCTTGGTTTGGATACGGTGCCACCAAGTGGGAAACTTGGAACCTCGCTGGAAGGGACCGATTACTGTCATCCTGACCACCACAACAGTGATAAAAGTAGAAGGCATGAGGGCCTGGATTCACGCGGGTCACATCAAATGAGCCAAGGATGAAGACACCCCTCAGAGGTGGAAGCCTCAGCCAAAGGACCCCGCTGACCAGGGACTAAAGCTAAGACTCAAAAGACTATGAGTTCATTGTTGCTCCTATTGCTACCTGTTTGTGTAAAGTATAGGTAGGAAATTAGATGAAGGAAATTAGGAAAAATGGAAAAGGTTCTATGAAGCAGTAAATGGCTAACTCATCAGCTGACTGTTCACTAGTGTCATTTGTACAAAAGAAAACTAGAGTGATAAAAATGTTAGACTTACATGCTCAATATAACCCTTACAACCAGAGAACATAGAGCTGGCTGAAAAGTCAAGGATTTGACTAATATCCAAAGAAAAAGGGGGGGATGTAAGGGCCTGGTTGGCCAGAGGGAGTCATTTTGTGTTTATGTAGTGAACTTAGATTGACCCTATGCAGTAAACTTAGATTGACAACCCCCCCCAGGAACTTACTTGCAATCAGTGGGGCATGCATATATCTACCAGGGTAAATAGAAATTTAATTGGCCACCCATGTGTTACCTAGCAGTTTTTTTTCTGTGTGTGGCAGACTTAGCATGACTATGCAGTGTTCTCTGTGTATTGCAATCTCATTGGCCACCTGTGTATAGCCCGGCTAAACTACCTCTATAAAAGTTAGTCTGTGAGGCTGGGAGGGGTCGCCTCTTTGCAAGAGATGGCCCTGACCGGTCAGTTTGATTCTCGATGCTTGGCGCGAAATAAAACTTTGCTTAACCTTCGCTTTGTTTCAGTCTCGCTCCTTTGATTATGGACCCTAACATTTCCCATTCTCAGAAGCTGTCCAGTTGAAGCCTATATAAAAACTGTAACAATTTTGTGAGCAGGCATAGAGATCTACTTGACTTGTAGCTGTCCAATACAAGCCTCATATATAAGTTCCCTACCTTTTATTAAAATTTCTGCTTACTGATCTAAAAAAGTCTGTCTCTATCTTTGGCCTTTTCCTGCTCTTTTCATACAGGAGTCAGTTTCAGATTACACACAGGAAGCTTCCATGGCTGTGAAGCAACATTATTTCTTCTCTTATCAGTTTTATTGGCAAAGCAAATAAGGCTAAGGGGTATGGATACTCACCAGGAGCCCTAGATCACCTCAGGTCAGGAGTGGTTAACATAGCTATGCCTTAGCTAGGATCCAGGTTGAGAAGGTGAGTAACCAGTACTTCCTTCTGTGAGAGCTGGGCTGTATCTTCAAGCAAGAATTGAAACAACAGCTGTAGGTATTGTGGTCTATCAGCAGGATGTGTATGTGTGGAAATAATACAGATATTTATTATTAGTTCTGACTGGTGAGAAAGATCCTTGAAAGGGCACAGTGAGTAAGTTCATCAACTCATGTCTATTGAGCACCAACATTTTTCCTAGAAGTAGAAGGTACTGAGGAGAATGGTGGAAGAGCAAACATGGCCCCTGTCACTGAAGTTCTGGCCATTGAACTTGCAAATCTTCTTCCAGATTTGCATGTAGCTGACTGTATCTTGTCACTCAGATACCTGCTCACATGTCAGACTATCAATATAGTCATCCTAACCTCTAATGGCAAACATCTCTAAGATCTCTGTAAGAGACTAACTTGAGATGACACACACAGATCATAACTGAAAGGATGGAAGAAGATATTACATGCAAAGAAAAACAAAAAGGAAACTGGGGTAGCTACACTTATATTAAACAAAATAGACAGTATAAAACAAAAGAACAAACAAAAACTCCAATGAAAATCAAAGAAGAACATTATATAAGATGAAAATTTCAACAAGAGGATGAAACATATGTAAATATTTATGTACCCAACATAGGAGCACTTAACATACAAAGCAAATTGACAGACCTAAAGGGAGAAATAGTAATATGACAATAGTAGGAAACTTGAATACCTTTCTTATATCAAAGGATAGATCATCCAGACAGAAAATGAATAAGGAAAAATCAGCCTTAAACAACACCTTAGACCAGACGGACTTAGATATATACAGAACATTTCCTCCAAAAGCAGCAGAATATACATTTTTCTCAGTTGCATATGGAACGTTCTCCATGATGGATCACATGTTAGTACAGGTCTTAGTACATTTTAGGAGATTGAAATCAAATCCAGAATCTTTTCTGACCTATCAGGAACTACCAGAAAGATGAATTTTAAAAAGAATCCCATTTATAATTGAATCAAAAAGAATAAAGCACCTAGGAATAAATTTAACTCAGAAGGTAAAATGCCTGTACACTGAAAACTGACATTAACAAAAGAAACTGAAGAAAGTACAAATAAGTAAAAAAAGATATTCTTTGTACATGGATTGAAAGAAGATTGTTAAAATGTTTAACGTTAAATATAAAATGTTAAAATGTCCATGGTGCCCAAAGCAATCTACACATTTAATGCAATCCTTATTAAAATTCCAATGGCATTTTCACAGAATTTGAAAAACAACCCTAAAATTTGTATAAGCCACACAAGACTTTGAATAGCCAAAATAATCCTGAGGAAAAAAAAAAAGCTGGAAGCATTACATTATCCCTGATTTCAAACATATTACAGAACTATAGTAATCAAAACATGTATAAAAATAGACACAGACCAGGGTGACTGAGTGGCTCAGTGGATTAAAGCCTCTGCCTTCAGCTCAGGTCATGATCTCAGGGTGCTGGGGTTGAGTCCCGCATCGGGCTCTCTGCTCAGCCAGGAGCCTGCTTCCTCCTCTCTCTCTCTCTCTCTCTCTGCCTGTCTCTCTTCCTACTTGTAATCTCTGTCTGTCAAATAAATAAGTAAAATTTTAAAAAAGTAGATACAGACCAATTGAACGGAATAGAGAGGTCAGAAATAAAACAACTCCCATGTTTAATTAAGCATTATTTATAACAACCAAGACATGGAAGAAACCTAAGTGATTTTATGTATATATATATTTATATAATACTTACTGCTTACTGATCTAAAAAGGTCTGTCTCTATCTTTGGCTTTTTCCTGCTCTTTGCATATAGGAGTCAGTTTCAGATTACACACAGGTAGCTTCCATGGTTGTGAAGCAACACTCTTTCTTATCAGTTTTATTGGCAAAGCAAATAAGGGTAAGGGGTATATATATATTATATATATATGTGTGTTTATATTTATATGTATGTGTATATAATATATACACACACACATATATATATAAAATCAATCATATAAATAATTCAGCCTTTAAAAAAAAAGAATGAAATCTTGCCATTTGTGACATCATGGATAGACTTTGAGGGATTTATGGTAAATGAAATAAGTCAGAGAAAGACAAATATTATATGATCTCACTGATATGTGAGATGGGTCAAATGAGTGAAAGGGTCAAAATATACAAACTTCCAGTTAGAAAAGAAGTCAGATGCAGCATAGTAATTATAATTAATGATGCTCTATTGCATATTTGAAAGTTGTTAAGAGAGTAAAACTCCTCACCACAAGAACAAAAAAAAATTATAACTATATGTAGTGTTGGATGTTAACTAGACTTATTGTAGTAATCATTTCACAATGCACAGAAATATTGAATCATTGCATTGTACACCAGAAAAAAATATAATGTTGTGTGCCAAATATACCTAAAAAGATAAATAAAAATAAAATGAAAAACTAATGATGGAAGATATATAGTTTTAAATTATAATTTAGTAAATACAAAAAAGAAGTTACTAGCCTTACAGTAGGGAGATCAAAGCTAGAGAAGGTGACTTGTTTACTATTATAGGGGAAATTAATTTTTGAAAGGAATTTTTAAAAAGTGATCTCCTTAGGTTACAAAAAACTAATGTTATTAAATACAGAATTGGGGTGTGGTTTGTAACCCAAATTCTATGCATCCAAAAAGGGTATCTGTGAATGGAGACATTTTACCAGTATGCGTGAATATAAATTAAAAAAAGAAAATGTGGTATAAATTATTTTTGCTCATTCTGTAATCCATTACTTGATTTTTCTTGTGGCATTTAAACATTGAGCTTTATATTACAAGTTTATGTTTACTACCTTCTTTTTCCTTCTATATATAAATTATTCTGTTGTTTACATAGCTTTTATTTATTTTTCTTTATTTTTTACTTAAACCATAGTTTATATACAGTAAAATTAACTAATTTAGTGCACAGGTCTGTGAGTTTTGATAAACCTATAGAGTCTCCACAAGATTTCCTTAATCTCACAAAACAAACTGAGGGTTGCTGGGGGGAGGGGTTTGGGAGAAGGAGGTGGGATTATGGACATTGGGGAGGGTATGTGCTTTGGTGAGTGCTGTGAAGTGTGTAAACCTGGTGATTCACAGACCTGTACCCCTTGGGATAAAAACATATGTTTATAAAAAATAAAAAATTAATTATAAAAAAAAATGAATTCCATCACCTCAAACTATTTGTTCCCTCAGGCCCCTTAAAATCAGGCCTTTTTTGAATCTCCAGTCCCTGACAGCCAGGGGGCTATTTTCTGTCTCTATAGTTTTACCTTGGCAAAAGTATCATATAAGTGGCATCATAAAAGGAACAACAGGTGTCAGGAGCCTTATTAGTACCTAGTATGGGGATAAACACAGAGCAGCATTTTTATTAGCAGACGGACATGATCTCTACTGAACTGTTGGCATTTTAGTGCTTTCATAACCTGTCACTTTTTAGTTTGTGTTGGGTTTATTTCTATTAACACATAACTGAAAACAAATAAAGGAAGAAACAGCTCATAGTCTCTGAGAATATTGGAGGCATATTCCTCTTCCATCTATGGAGATTGGAGGGAGAGGTTATCCGATGTAGCCATGTTGAAGAAAACTGTAATTACAAAGATGCTTCTGCTGTCTGGTTAGTGTTTTGCTGGCTGGGGAAATGCTTGAGGATTTTGCAGCCTGTACAAAAATGTGGGTTTTTTTTGTCTTTATTATGGATTTAGATATATTGTCAATGAAAATTCTGTTTCATCTTCTTGAAGGGTGTGTGTGTGCATGTGTGTGTGTGCATTTGATTTAATAAGCACCTATATAGTTCTGTAGATTTGAAGAAAACTTTCCCCTCACTGTAGTGGTATAACTTTGAGACATAAATTGCTACAATGTTTCCCTTAGACTCTCTTTTTCTCACCTTCCTCTCCCTTCTCTGAATGACAGGGTATTAGAAATGTACTGCTTTAGGAATCTATGAATTACCTAGAAGTGAGAAAGGAGAAGAGCCACTAAAGGGAGATTAACCTATGTGAGTAAAAGGTGAGCCTTTCCTAAATAAATGTGAGGACCACAATATAATGGAAACAGAAGTAAATGTCCATGGTGGAGGGAAGCAGGTGACCCTGGGGGATGGGAGCAAGGACTCACCACTCCTTAAAAGGAACACAGTGATTTTCACTGCAAATGTTACTGATTTTTTTTAATGTAACTGAAAATTCTTAAATCCTTCCTTTAGATTCATATTATGACCATAAGGAATATGTTTTCTAATAATTCTTTTAAAACAAGACATGCATTTTCAGAGTCTTTTCATATCCAATAATTTTTTTCTGCTGACTTCAACCATTAAATATAAATTTCTGAAAACAGAATTCCTCAGTCACAATTCCTTGTTACTCAGGACTCTCTGAGCCCATTTGGAAATGTTTGGATTCAAGTCCTTGTTAGGCTAATTCACCAACAAATGAGTGTGCCCTTCTGTTCAGAATTCATAGTTATATTTTCAAGGCAGAAATGCTTTCATTAATAATATGTTGTTTTGCTATATCTTCATTTGTTACAAGATCTTACTCAGGGTTACCCGTTGTTTTAATTTTGATGCTATTCCATTTCTCGTGCCTGAGTTTCTGGTTTCATGGATACTTTCAAATATGTTATTCCATCCTGAGGTGGAATCACTCCCTGCCTGGCCCTCAGGCACAATCAGTAGATGTACCGAAATTATATGTGACCTCCCTCCCCCTTCTTGGGCCTTTGAGGCTAAACCTAGGGTCTTCTTCTGTTGTTCTCTCTTGTCAGTATTCAAGTTCCTGTTCTCCAGTTCATCTCTATTTTCCCTGAATGTAATATGATGTGTTTATAAATATGGGTGATTCCCTACTAAAAGATAACTGGGTAGCAGTCTATCTCCAAATCTACATAAAGAATGAAAACCAGAATACACATAGAAGTTGTCAACAGAATTCAGAAGATTTTTTTTTTAACTACTTAAAGGTCAATGGAATTGGATAATAAAATAAAACTGGTAGTCATATTTACTTGGTCTCTTTCAGAGCCCATAGGGAGATCATTATCCCTTCATGGGGTAATGGGTTCTTGGGCTCAGATATCCAAAGATGATTTTAATCAGAAAACAGAGCAGCCATCTCTTTACTATGTTTTTGAAGCCTGTTCAAGCAGCTACCATACTTTTTCATCCATCAACACTGCTCTTTGACAATCATTAAAGACCAAAATCTCCCCTCCTCCCGAGAACAGATAAAGTGTAAGTTATGTACTAAGCTTGAATCTATGAACTTAAAATAAAGACCCCTGATCCATATTGTTTCTCATGACATGCATCAATTAATTAATTTTTAACACTCTTCTTTGATAATTTATCTCTGCCCAAAAATGGGATTCAGTCACATCCTGTGTTTTCCTGCCCTTTTTTTCTCTTCCCTCACATATGTGAATGCCTATAGGTTCCATTTCTTTTAATGGGATCCTTTAATACCGACTTACTCTTGACCACAAATTTGTGGAAATAGGAAGAAGATTCTTCTTTTTTGCTGCCCTCATTATTAAATAATTTTAAACAATGAATCAAAACATAAAATTAGTCCTTTAGAATATTTTTGTGAAAGTATTTTATCTAAAGCATTATATCCTATTAGCACTTGCTTGCTATCTTGGAGCTTTAAAAGCTTATGAAATTCACTTAATGATAATGTTTTGATACTGCTTAGTAACATAATGTAATTTTACTCTGGAATATTCATGTTCTACTTATCAGATTTTTCATCCTGCTTTATATTTCCAATTGAATAAATGTAATATTTTATGAGAATTATATTTATTTTATCAACCAATAACTTATTCTTGTCATTAAAGTGTATTTCTTTGTACTGCATTAAATTGCCATTTATAAAATTTGGGATTTTATTGAGCAGATATCTTTTGTTCTAGTTTTGGGCAAGTGTTTTAAAAAGTGAGTTCAATAATTTATGAGTAAAGGAATTTTCAGATAGTAGTCAGGAAATGTCATGAACATTTTCAGGTTGCTTTAGTCTTGACAGTTAATGAGTTAAGTTTTGTCCTTGCAATGCCTTATTTTATTTTCATATTCTAGTATGAGATATTTACTAGTGATTTACTCAGGGGTGTCACTTTACAATAGAAAAGGAAGGCAGAGGAGGAGTCAAGATAGCAGAAGAATAGCAGGCTAAGATGACATTAGGTAGCAGGAGTTCGGCTAGATAGTTATCAAACCATTCTGAACACCTACAAATCAAACAGGATATTGAAGAGAAAAAGAGCAGCAATTCTAGAAACAGAAAATTGGCCATTTTCTGAAAGTTAGGACCTGTGGAGAAGTGAATCTGAAATGACAGGAAGATAGACTGCAGGGGGTAAGGGGCCACCTCCCAGCAAGTGGAGGTGAACTGTAGCACAAAATCAGAACTTTTAGGGGCACTCGGGTGGCTCAGTGGGTTAAGCCTCTGCCTTCGGCTCAGGTCATGGTCCCAGGGTCCTGGGATCGAACCCCACATAGAGCTCTCTGCTGAGCAGGGAACCTGCTTCCCCCTCTCTCATTCTGCCTGCCTCTCTGCCTACTTGTGATCTCTGTCTGTTAAATAAATTTAAAAAAAAAATCAGAACTTTAAGAAGTCTGCTCCACTGAGGGACATTGTTCCAGAGGCTAAGCGGGAGTGGAGCCCTCACAGGGACAGCGTGGTCTCAGGTCCTGCAGGGTCACAGAAAGATCTGGGGTGTCCGAGTATAGCAGAGATTGCAGATATTAGAGTTGGGAAGCTGGCTACAGAGACGGAGCAGAGGAGTGAGCTCTCAGCTCAGGGTTACCTTAAACTGTGATCTGTGGCAGAGTCAGACCACTGCTTTTTGAGCAGGGACCCCACAAGTGGCAGATCTGGGGAGACCCTCCTGGAAGAGCAGCAGGGATCTGCAGGGTTTGGAGACTCCAAATGGAGCTGTGTGCCAGAGACAGAAACACTCAGTCACATGCCAGGTGAGCTCAGAGCATGGCCAGAGACCAGAGAAATGAGAGTGATGGAGCACTTTTCTCTGAGGGTGCACTGAGGAGTGGGGCCCTAAGCTCTCAGCTCCTCTGGGCTGGAGATTGAGAGGCCACCATTTTCATTCCTGTCCTCCAGAGCTTTACAGAAAGCATTCGGGGAACAAAAACTTCTGAAAGTGAACCAGAGCAGATTACTTAGCCAGTCTCCTGGCAAGGGCAGTGCAATCTTGCCTTCAGCAAAGACACTTGAGAATCACTACAACATACCCCTCCCCCAGAAGATCAGCAAGAAATCCAGCCAAGACCAAGTTCACTTATCAAGGATAAGAGTGGAATTCCAGAGGATGGGAAAGCAAAGCATGGAATTCATGGCTTTCTCCCCATGATTCCTTAGCCTTTCGGGTTAATTAATTTTTTTAATTTTATTTTTTTATTCTAATTTTTTAACTTTTATTATTTCATCTTTTAATGTTTTTAGCTACTTTATCTTAACAATACCTTTCTTAAAAAATGTTTTTGAACCTTCATTATTATTGTCATATATTATCCTTCATTGTATATAACTTTATCTTTTGTATACACAAAGGGTTTTTTCTTCTAAAATAATGTTTGTGATACAACTTCTTTTAACAGATCAAAATACACCCTAAATCTAGAAAACAGTTTGTTCTAGTCTCCAGCCTGAGTGAATTTTCTCTGCTTTCTTTTTCTTTCTTTTCCCACCCAAATAATCTTAGTTATCAACTTCTTTTTTAGAATGTTTTAAAATTTTCACTTTACAGTCACAGTCAATCCCTTCATTGTGTTTACCCTTATCTGTGTGTGTGTGTGTGTGTCTCTATATATAGAGACACACACACACAAACACAGGTTTTCCTTTCTTTAAAATTTTCTAAGAGACCAAAATACACCCCCAAATCAAGTGGGTAGCTCTATTCTATTCACCACTCTAATATATATATATTTTTCTTTTTAAAAATTTTTTTAGCTTCTTTTACCCCCTTTATTCTCCCCATGATTTGGGGTCTCTTCTGATTTGGTTAATGCATATTTATCTGGGGTCTTTGCTATCGTTAGTATTTTATTCTCTCAATCATATATTCTTATCTGGATAAAATGACAAGGCAAAAAAATTCATCACAAAAAAAAAAAAAAAAGAACAAGAGACAGTACTGAAGGCTAGGGACCTAATCAATATGGACATTGGTAATATGTCAGATCTAGAGTTCAGAATGATGATTCTCAAGGTGCTAGCTGGGCTCAAAAAAGGCATGGAAGATATTAGAGAAAACCTGTCTGGAGAAATAAAAGGCCTTTCTAAAGAAATAAAAGAACTGATATCTAACCAAGCTGAAATCAAAAAAGCTATTAATGAGGTTCAATCAAAAATGTAGGCTCTTACTTGCTAGAGAATTAGTGATATAGAAGACCAAATGACAGAAAATAAAGAAGCTGAAAAAAGAGAGACAAACAACTACTGGACTATGAGGGAAGAATTTGAAAAATAAGTGATACCATAAGACAAAACAATATTAGAATAATTGAAATTCTAGAAGAAGAAAGAAGGGGGCAGAAGGTATATTGGTGTGAATTACTGTAGAGAGTTATCCTAATATGGCAAAGGGAACGAGCATCAAAATCCAGGAGATGCAGAGAACCCGCCTCAAAATCACTAAGAATAGGTCCACATACCGTCATCTATAGTATTTGCAAACAGCAAACCAGCTCTACAGGAAATATTGAAAGGGGTCCTCTAAGCAAAGAGAGAGCCTACAAGTGGTAGATCAGAAAAGAACAGAGACCATGTACAGTAACAGTCACCTTACAGGCAATACAATGGCACTAAATTCATATCTCTCAATAGTTATCCTGAATGTTAATGGTCTAAATGCCCCAATAAAAAGACACAGGGTATCAGAATGGATAAAAAAACAAAACCCATCTATATGTTGCCTCCAAGAAACTCATTTTAAGCCCAAAGACACCTCCAGATTTAAAGTGAGGGAGTGGAAAAGAATTTACCATGCTAATGGACATCAGAAGAAAGCAGGAGTGGCAATCCTTATATCAGATCAATTAGATTTTATGCCAAAGACTATAATAAGAGATGAGGAAGGACACTATATCATACTCAAAGGGTCTGTCCAACAAGAAGATCTAAAAATTTTAAATATCTATGCCCCCAACGTGGGAGCAGCCAACTATATAAACCAATTAATAACAAAATCAAAGAAACACATCAACAATAATACAATAACAGTAGGGGACATTATCACTCCCCTCACTGAAATGGACAGATCACCCAAGCAAAAGATCAGCAAGGAAATAAAGGCCTTAAACGACACACTGGACCAGATGGACATAACAGATATATTCAGAACATTTCATCCCAAAGCAACAGAATACACATTCTGCTCTAGTGCACATGGAACATTCTCCAGAATAGATCACATCCTTGGTCCTAAATAGGGCTCAATCAGTATCGAAAGATTGGGATCATTTCCTGCATATTTTCAGACCACAATGCTTAAAGCTAGAACTCAACCACAAAAGAAAGTTTGGAATGAACCCCAATACATGGAGACTAAACAGCATCCTTCTAAAGAGTGAATGGGTCAACCCGGAAATTAAAGAAGAATTGAAAAAAATCATGGAAACAAATGATAATGAAAATACAATGGTTCAAAATCTGTGGGACCCAACAAAGGCAGTCCTGAGAGGAAAATATATAGCGGTACAAGCCTTTCTCAAGAAACAAGAAAGGTCTCAGTTACACAACCTAACCCTACACCTAAAGGAGCTGGAGAAAGAACAAGAAAGAAACCCTAAGCCCAGCAGGAGAAGAGAAATCATAAAGATCAGAGCAGAAACCAATGAAATAGAAACCAAAAAAACAATAGAAGAAATCAATGAAACTAGGAGCTGGTACTTTCAAAGAATTAATAAAACTGATAAGCCCTTGCCCTTACTTATCAAAAAGAAAAGAGAAAGGACCCAAATAAAATCATGAATGAAAGAAGAGAGATCACAACTAACACCAAAGAAATACAAACTATTATAAGAACATACTATGAGCAACTCTACGCCAACAAATTTGACAATCTGGAAGAAATTGATGCATTGCTAGAAACATATAAACTACCACAACTGAACCAGGAAGAAATAGAAAGCCTGAACAGACCCATAACCAGTATGGAGATTGAAACAGTCATTAAAATCTCCAAACAAACAAAATCCCAGGGCCCGACGACTTCCCGGGGGGAATTCTACCAAACATTTAAAGAAGAACTAATTCCTATTCTCCTGAAACTGTTCCAAAAAATAGAAATGGAAGGAAAACTTCCAAACCCCTTTTATGAGGCCCCATCATCTTGATCCCCAAACCAGACAAGGATCCCATTAAAATAGAAAGCTATAGACCAATATCCTTGACGAACACAGATGCGAAAATTCTCACCAAAATACTAGCCAATAGGATTCAACAGTACATTAAAAGGATTATTCACCACAACCAAGTGGGATTTATTCCAGGGCTTCAAGGTTGGTTCAACATCCACAAATCAGTCAATGTGGTACAACACATCAATAAAAGAAAGAACAAGAACCATATGATACTCTCAAAGATGCTGAAAAAGCATTTGACAAAGTACAGCATCCCTTCCTGATCAAAACTCTTCAAAGTGTAGGGATAGAGGGCACATACCTCAATATCATCAAAGCCTTCTATGAAAAAACCACCGCAAATATCATTCTCAATGGAGAAAAACAGAAAGCTTTTCCACTAAGGTCAGGAACACGGCAGGGATGTCCATTATCACCACTGCTATTCAACATAGTACTAGAGGTCCTAGCCTCAGCGATCAGACAACAAAAGGAAATTAAAGGCATCCAAATCGGCAAAGAAGAAGTCAAATTAACACTCTTTGCAGATGATATGATACTATATGTGGAAAACCCAAAAGACTCCATTCCAAAACTGCTAGAACTTGTACAGGAATTCAGTAAAGTGTCAGGATATAAAATCAATGTACAGAAATCAGTTGCATTTCTCTACACCAACAAAAAGACAGAAGAAAGAGAAATTAAGGAGTCAATCCCATTTACAATTGCACCCCAAACCATAAGATACCTAGGAATAAACCTAACCAAAGGGGCACAGAATCTATACTCAGAAAACTATAAAGTACTCATGAAAGAAATTGAGGAAGACACAAAGAAATGGAAAAATGTTCCATGCTCCTGGATTGGAAGAATAAATATTGTGAAAATGTCTATGCTACCTAAAGCAATCTACACATTTAATGCAATTCCTATCAAAGTACTATCCATCTTTTTCAAAGAAATGGAACAAATAATTCTAAAATTTATACGGAACCAGAAAAGACCTCGAATAGCTTAAGGGATATTGAAAAAGAAACCAAAGTTGGTGGCATCACAATTCCGGACTTCAAGATCTATTACAGAGCCGTCATCATCAAGACACCATGGTACTGGCACAAAAGCAGACACATAGATCAATGGAACAGAATAGAGAGCCCAGAAATAGACCCTCAACTCTATGGTCAACTAATCTTCGACAAAGGAGGAAAGAATGTCCAATGGAAAAAAGACAGCCTCTTCAATAAATGGTGCTGGGAAAATTGGAAAGCCACATGCATAAAAATGAAATTGGACCATTTCCTTACACCACACACGTAAATAGACTCAAAATGGATGAAGAACCTCAATGTGCGAAAGGAATCCATCAAAATCCTTGAGGAGAACACAGGCAGCAACCTCTTCGACCTCAGCCACAGGAACATCTTCCTAGGAACATCGCCAAAGGCCAGGGAAGCAAGGGCAAAAATGAACTATTGGGATTTCATCAAGATCAAAAGCTTTTGCACAGCAAAGGAAACAGTTAACAAAACCAAAAGACAACTGAGAGAATGGGAGAAGATATTTGCAAACGACATATCAGATAAAGGACTAGTGTCCAAAATCTATAAAGAACTTAGCAAACTCAACACCCAAAGAACAATAATCCAATCAAGAAATGGGCAGAGGACATGAACAGACATTTCTGCAAAGAAGACATCCAGATGGCCAACAGACACATGAAAAAGTGCTCCATATCACTCGGCATCAGGGAAATACAAATCAAAACCACAATGAGATATCACCTCACACCAGTCAGAATGGCTAAAATCAACAAGTCAGGTAATGACATATGCTGGCGAGGCTGTTGGTGGGAATGCAAGCTGTTGCAACCACTCTGGAAAACAGCATGGAGATTCCTCAAAATGTTGAAAATAGAACTGCCCTACGACTCAGCAATTGCACTACTGGGTATTTACCCTAAAGATACAAACGTAGTGATCTGAAGGGGCACGTGCACCCGAATGTTTATAGCAGCAATGTCCACAATAGCCAAACTATGGAAAGAACCTAGATGTCCATCAACAGATGAGTGGATCAAGAAGATGTGGTATATATACACAATGGAATACTATGCATCCATCAAAAGAAATGAAATCTTGCCATTTGCAACAACATGGATGGAACTAGAGCGTATCATTCTTAGCGAAATAAGTCAAGCAGAGAAAGACAACTCTCATATGATCTCCCTGATATGAGGAAGTGGTGATACAACATGGGGGCTTAAGTGGGTAGAAGAAGAATCAATGAAACAAGATGGAAGTGGGAGGGAGACAAACCATAAGTGACTCTTAGTCTCACAAAACAAACTGAGGGCTGGGGGGAGGGGGGTTGGGAGAAGGGGGTGGGATTATGGACATTGGGGAGGGTATGTGCTTTGGTGAGTCCTGTGATGTGTGTAAACCTGGTGATCCACAGACCTGTACCCCTGGGGATAAAAATATATGTTTATAAAAAATAAAAAATTTTAAAAAATAAAAGATTCTAGCTACTTCTTCTTTCCAAATGCTTCCAGTGAACTGCGAGAAAGATCTGTGTAAACAGAGGAATGTCCTATAGGACAATCAGTAAAATTCCCTGGCAAATAGCATTCTCCCACAGTTTTTGCATTTTGGTTTAATGGAAGTTAGAACTGAACTGCAGTGGGGACTTCGTGGAGAATGTGGCTCACTTACCCCAGCAGGCCAGCCAGTCTTCACCAAGGTGGTGGTGATGTCAGAACTGAATCTTAAGGAGTCACAGTTTTCCAGAAAGAGAAATGAGGAAACTATAAAACCTTGATCTTCTGTGTGTGTGTTCACACTGACCTCTCTGCTGCTACCTAATCTGCCAACTAATTATTACAGGGCCTTTCCTTTGCCTATATGAATTGCTAGGCACAGATGTTAAACTGGTCTTTGAAAATAGACTGCTTACTGGTCATTTTACATCCTCCATGAAGTCATTAGGCAAATTAAATCAAGGGTGGCAAAAGGGTGCCCTCAGTTAACACAAATATTTCAATGATAAAAATAATCAACCAAAATTAAAAGTTCAATAAATAATGTGGTACACTTAGACCTTAGGAATGCATACAGAAAACTGACTGAGACCTAAGGGTACTTGATTTGAGTAACACATTTTCATTCATTGGGGTTTGATTTAGAAGAGTTATTTAACTTCTCTGTGCCTTATTTAAAATCTATATATGGATGTATGAATAATACCAATTTTATACAAAATTTTATATCAAATTGCTCTAAGGATTAGAAGAGATAATCCTTATAAAGTTCCATTGCAATTCTCTTAGAAATTCAAATTACATTCAATACCATTTTACCTTCTATCAACCTAGTAATTTGAGTCTAAATGGCTTTAAATAGTATTTCTCATATGTTTTAAATAGTAATAGTACATATTATAATATATATTATAAATCAGTAATTTTTAAAGTGTGTATTTTAGGATGCTTATGTGGCTCAGTTGGTTAAGCGACTGCCTTTGGCTCAAGTCATTATTGCGGGTTCCTGGGATTGAGTCCCACATCAGGCTTCCCCTCCTCTGCTGGGAACTTGGTTCTCCCTTTCTGCCTGCTGCTTCTCCTACTTGTGCTCTCTCTCTCTCTTTGTCAAATAAATAAATAAATAATCCTTCTGCCTGCTGCTTCTCCTACTTGTGCTCTCTCTCTCTCTCTTTGTAATAAATAAATAAATAATCCTTAAAAAATAAAGTGTGTATTTTATAGTCTTAGAGTCTACTGAGTTGGGGAAAGGGAAGCTAAATGAGCAATAATAGCCCTCATTCATTCTATGGGAGTCTGAAATGTTGGTATCCTGCTGCCACGTGTTTAAAACCCATTATAAATTATTATAACTTCTGCAAATGTGAGTATTCAAACATTTTTGCAACATGTAAGTTGAAAATATCGTATTTTGTTAAAAGAAGTTACCTCAAAATCTACATATTTTGAATTCATATATATATATATATATATATATATATATTTTTTTTTTTTTTTATTCCAGTTTTAGCAAATAGCATAATGTTCATTTCAATTCAAGTGTACAGGGTATTATATGGAAGTCATATATACAGGGTATTATATGGAAGTCAGTACTTCCATATAATACGTGGTGCTCATCACAAGGGCACTCCTTATTCCCTATCACCTAATTCACCTTTCCCTCCACCTAAGCTTTAAATCTAAAGCTTTAAAATCTATGTTTTACATTAGTAATTAATCATATCAACAGCCCTATAACATTCTCATTTTACAGATGGGAAAATTCAGACCCAGAGAATTTAAGTAAAGTTCTGATTATCTATACCTGACAGATTTACCAGGGTTAAAACATTTTTTTTTCACTGATTTCAGATCCAGAGCACTGTATTTTTAATTAAAATCTTTATTTTAAGGTAATAAGTTCATATGTCATGTAAGAAATAATACAGGTTCTATGTTCCCTTTTACTCAGTCCCCCACCCCAGTCCTACGTTGGTAATATCTTGTGAAACTACATAAGCAGGATATTGACATTGATACAGTAAGACACAACATTTCCAGCATCATAGGTTCCTTCAGTGCCCTTGTATAGCCACACTGAAATCCCCCATGCCAGCAACCCTCCCTGCACATCTGACTCCTGGTAACCACTCATCTGCTTTCCATTTCTAGATTTTGTCATTTCCCAAAATGTTATAGAATTCTAAACTCATAGAATTTATAACTTTTGGGGCTTGGCTTTTTCTCTCAATATGACTCTCTGGAAATGATCCTGGATCATGACCTGAGCTGAAGGCAGTCTTTTAATTAACTGAGACTTCCTCCTGGGCTAGGAGCCTGCTACAGGGCTCCATCCCAGGAGCTGAGGGCTGACACTAAACTGACTGAATTCCCAGTCAGTTAAGTGTCTGCGAATCCCCAATCCTGCTACCCCTCAGTCTTACTTTCTTATCTATCATAGTAATACAGCATAAAAACAATTTTCTTTCACAGCAAAAAAATCAGAGTTGGCACCTTAAGAAGTTCCTGCAGCAGGTGTTATCTGTGCACATCTTACAATTGTATTTTACCTCCTACGAATTCCATTAGTGGCCAGTGTTTACCTCAAAACTTACACTGGGTTTTAGAGTTTTAAAAATACTACTTCATATAATCATTTAGAAATCATGTGAATCATGTGGCCACTGAATCAGCCAATGTCAACTGCTAGAGATACAACTATTGTGGCATTTGAAAAAAGCAAACAAAACAACAATAACAATAACAAAAAACCATTATGGCATAGCCTTCTCTTAAAGTGCACACAGTCTAGCAAGTGAAGGATATAATTCAGGTTTAACAGTCATGAGAAATGCAAGTCTTTGAGAGCAGGTTCATGTCTATCACCCTCAACAATATAGCCCCAGTATCTAACATAGTAATTGGCATACTTTACATATTTGGAAAATATTTCCTAGTTTGAATCAATGAAGAGATAAATCCTGAACATAATGAGATTTATAGCAGCCTTTACATTTTTAATATAGGATTACCTAGGTTAGATAAATAACCCATAAAAATACATATATTGTATCTTTTGAATATTTTTTCTTTAAAAATAAAAATAAGACTGTACATTATATCTGTGTCATAAAACATACATGACATAAAACGTACCTTTAGTTGTAAAGATTGAGACACTATACACACAAATGGGCAATGACAGATCATATATGATAATAGGAAATCTGACCAACAATCTGTAGCAACCAGCCCAAGAAAATCAGCACTTGGTCCAGAATTGCCAGTTTTCCTATTTTTGCTATTATGTCCAATTCAGGATCAACCATAGAAAGCAAAAGACACTCCTTAAGCCAAATGTTGCTCCCCTAGAACAATGATCTCCAATCAGAACATATCAGAAATTTCCTTTAAAAAAAAAAAAAACTCTAGGGCTTTCCCATTCATCTTCCCACATTTCAAGTTCTGCCAAATGCAACCTCTGGATAAACAGCCTCTGTTTCCATTTGTGTGGCCTTCATTTAGTTCACAAGATTCAATAAGAAAATAAATGTAAAGATCCCAGGCCCACATTTGGTGTTAGAGTGCTCAATATAGATAAAGCACTGGACAGAAACAGACAGAAAAAAAAAAAAAAGGAAAGTACATTATGGATGATTTGGACATTTAATAATGTAAAATTATGAAATAAATGTCATCTATATTTTCAGAGTCCTTGAAGTACCTTTTTAGAATTATGGATGCATTTTCTTCCAATTTTATTGTGTTAGGAATTTTCAAACAAAATAAGTGTCACAAAATGTGTTAGATTTTGATCCTTTTAAATTGACATTATATAATGAACAACTCAATTATTTATTTTTTAAATTAACATATAATGTATTATTTGCTCCAGGGGTACAGGTCTGTGAATTATCAGGCTTACACATTTCATAGCACTCACCATAGCACATACCCTCCCCAATGTCCATAACCTAGCCACCATATACCTACATCCCCACCCCCCAGCAACTCTCCATTTTTTTCATGAGATTGAGTCTTTTATACTATTTTAATACTCGTAATATCCATACATCAATGTTTATTGTCAATTTCCACACTATAAATGTTTGCTCTCACTTTTGTCTCACTAGTAATAATGGGAAATATTTTGTGGTCTAAATGTTTGTTTTGGTTATCTCCTAACTACATTTTTGTCTTAGTTGCATTTGTTTTTCCTTTGATACCAGTCTACTACTGAAAAACCATCAAAAATAAAAAGAGGACTGAAAAGGATTAAATATCAGTATAAAAGTTTTAATCTCAGCCAATAAAAAGGACTGTGGTATTTCTGAACAATAGAACTCTACAAATTAAAAAGAAAAAAGAAAGAGAGAGAGAGAAAAGAAAAGATCATTTATATTCTAGTTCCTTGAAATGAATTTTTGCTTCACTTCCCCCGACCCTGGATTATTTTCAATAAATATTGTACATAAGCAATGTAGCTGGAGTTATACACAAAAACTGATGAATATAATAGTAATCTGTTGGACCTTATTTTATGAGGGGAGAAGAGTAAGTAGTAAAAATTACTAATAATTTAGAATCTAGTACTGAATTAACATAGATTGAATTTATTCTTTTTAAAGATTTTATTTACTTATTTGACACAGAGAGAAATCACAAATAAGCAGAAAGGAAGACAGAGAGATGGAAGCAGGTTCCCTGCCGAGCAGGGAGCCCAATGTGGGACTAGATTCCAGGACCTTGAGATTGTGACGTGGGCGAGAGGCAGAGGCTTAACCCACTAATCCATCCAGGTGCCCTAAGATAGATTGACTTTAAATGACTATCTATAGAATAACGACATACTGGAGGACAAGCCATGCTATTTATACAGTGCCCATTCATGGCTCTGTTATAAATAACACTCTTGGATTCTAAAAAAATCCAGCTGGAGATTTAAAAAGCCATTAATAATAGCAGAGCGTCTCTTTTCCTGGTAAGATATTGTGCTAGGTAAACAAAAGCATATTCTCAAGGATTTGCAGACTAATAGCTACTAAAAAACATATGTATTGAGACGCAATGAGAGACAAAAACTACAATGTTAATGATGAGTGATTTATTCATAAGAAGAATCATGGTGAAAGTCTGTGAAAAGATGATAACTTAATTCTACATCTAATAAACAAATATGAATTGAATGCCTATCATATTTTGTAATGTAAGGCTCACAGAAATGAACTAAACAGAAATCTTGATGTTATATACCTTATATTCCAGTAGGGTAAAATAATAAACAGGAAACAAATAAAATAGGAAATTAAAAAAAAAAATAAAACAAACAGAAAAAAACAAATAAAATAGGAAACAAATAAAACAGGAAAATAAAATTACCACTTACTGAGATGAGCAAAACCTAGAAAGACTTGAATTGTGGGGCAGTGTAGCAAGAATTCAGCTCAGAGTTAATTTGAAAACTTGAAAGCAAAGAATAAATTTTTAAGGATATGTAGGAGAATTTCACATCAAGGAAGAATTGTAAAATCAATATTTCTGGAACTCAAGCATTGAATCCTAAACTGCTACAATTAGAGAACTACTTAATTTAAAGAAAGCTGGGTGGAGGGTGATTTTTTTTGTCCTTTTCTAAAAAATTTATTTATTTTAAGCATAATAGTATTCATTGTTTTGCACCACACCCAGTGCTCCATGCAATCCGTGCCCTCTATAATACCCATCACCTGGTTTCCCCAACTGCCCACCCCCAGCCCCTTCAAAACTCTCAGATTGTTTTTCAGAGACCATAGTTCTCATGGTTCACCTCCCCTTCCAATTTCCCCCAACTCCCTTCTCCTAACTCTCCTTGTCCTCCATGCTATTTGTTATGCTCCACAAATAAGTGAAACAATATGATAACTGACTCTCTCTGTTTGACTTATTTCATTCAGCATAATCTCTTCCAGTCCCATCCATGTTGCTACAAAAGTTGGGTATTCATCCTTTCTGATGGAGGCATAATACTCCATAGTATATATGGACCACATCTTCCTTATCCGTTCATCTGTTGAAGGGCATCTTGGTTCTTTCCACAGTTTGGCGACCGTGGCAATTGCTGCTATAAACATTGGGGTACAGATGGCCCTTCTTTTCACTACATCTGTATCTTTGGGGTAAATACCCAGTAGTGAAATTGCAGGTTCATAAGCAGGTTCTATTTTTAATTTCTTGAGGAATCTCCACACTGTTCACCAAAGAGGCTGCACCAACTTGCATTCCCACAAACAGTGTAAGAGGGTTCCCCTTTCTCCAAATCCCCTCCAGCACATGTTGTTTCCTGTCTTGCTAATTTTGGCCATCCTAACTGGTGTAGGGTGATATCTCAATGTGGTTTTAATTTGAATCTCCCTGAGGGCTAGTGATGATGAACATTTTTTCATGTGTCTGATAGCCATTTGTATGTCTTCATGGGAGAAGTGTCTGTTCAAATCTTCTGCCCATTTTTTTATATGGTTATCTGTTTTGTGTGTGTTGAGTTTGAGGAGTTCTTTATAGATCCTGGATATCAACCTTTTGTCTGTACTGTCATTTACAAATATATTCTCCCATTCCGTGGATTGCCTCTTTGTTTTCTTGACTGTTTCCTTTGCTGTGCAGAAGCTTTTGATTTTGATGAGTCCCAAAATTTTATTTTCGCTTTTGTTTCCTTTGCCTTTGGAGACATATCTTGAAAAAAGTTGCTGTGGCTGATATAAAAGAGATTACTGCCTATGTTCTCCTCTAGGATTCTATGGATTCCTGTCTCACGTTGAGTTTATCCATTTTATCCATTTTGAATTTATCTTTGTGTACGGTGCAAGAGAATGGTTGAGTTTCATTCTTCTACATATAGCTGTCCAATTTTTCCAGCACCATTTATTGAAGAGACTGTCTTTTTTCCACTGTATATTTTTTCTTGTTTTGTTGAAGATTATTTGCCCATAGAGTTGAGGGTCCATATCTGGGCTCTCTACTCTGTTCCACTGGTCTATGTGTCTGTTTTTATGCCAGTACCATGCTGTCTTGGTGATCTCAGCTTTGTATTAAAGCTTGAAATCAGGTGACGTGATGTCCCCAGTTTTATTTTTGTTTTTCAACATTTCCTTAGAGCTTCGGGGTCTCTTCTGATTCCATACAAATTTTTGGATTATTTGCTAAAGTTCTTTGAAGAATACCAGTGGAATTTTGATTGGAATGGCATTAAAAGTATACATTGCTCTAGGCAGTATAGACATTTTAACAATATTTATTCTTCCAATCCAAGAGCATGGAATGGTCTTCCATCTTTTTGTGTCTTCTTCAATTTCTTTTATGAGTGTTCTGTGGTTCCTCGAGTACAGATCCTTTACCTCTTTGGTTAGGTTTCTTCCCAGGTATCTTATGGTTCTTGGTGCTATAGTAAATGGAATCGATTCTCTAATTTCCCTTTCTGTATTTTCATTGTTAGTGTATAAGAATGTCACTGATTTCTGTACATTGACTTTGTATCCTGCTACATTACTGAATTGTTGTATGAGTTCTAGTAGTTTGGGGGTGGAGTCTTTTGGGTTTTCCATATAAAGAATCATGTCATCTGCAAAGAGAGAGAGTTTGGCTTCTTCATTGCCAATTTGGATACCTTTTATGTCTCTTTGTTGTCTGCTGTTGCTAGGACTTCTAATATTATGTTGAACAAGAGTGGTGAGAGTGGGCATCCTTGTCGTGTTCCTGATCTCAACAGGAAGGCTGCAAGCTTTTTCCCATTGAGGATGATATTTGCTGTGGGTCTTTCATAGATAGATTTGATGAAGTTCAGGAATGTTCCCTCTATCCCTTTACTTTGAAGCATTTTAATCAAGCTGGATTTTGTCAAAAGCTTTTTCTGCATCAATTGAGAGGACCATGTGGTTCTTCTCTCTTCTTTTATTAATTTGTTCTATCATGTTGATTGATTTGCGAATGTTGAACCATTCTTGTAGCCCAGGAATGAATCCCACCTGGTCATGTTGGATAATCTTTTTAATGTGCTGTTGGATCCTGTTTGCTAGGATCTTTTTGAGAATCTTAGCATCCTTATTCATCGGTGATACTGTCTGAAACTCTCCTTTTTGGTAGGGTCTTTGCCTGGTTTTGGGATCAGAGTAATGCTGGCTTCATAGAAAGAGTCTGGAAGTTTTCATTCTGCTTCAATTTTTTGAAACATCTTCAGGAGAATAGGTGTTATTTCTTCTTTGAAAGTTTGGTAGAATTCCCCAGGGAATCCATCAGGTCCTGGGCTCTTGTCTTTTGGGAGGTTTTTGATCACTGCTTCAATCTTGTTACGAGATATCTGTCTATTCAGGTTGTCAGTTTCTTCCTGGTTCAAATTTGGGAGTTTATAGTTTTCCAGGAATGCATCCATTTCTTCTAGGTCACTCAGCTTATTGGCATATAACTGTTGATAATAACTTCTGATGATTGTTTATACCTCCTTGGTGTTTGTTGTGATCTCTTTCTTTTCAGTCATAATTTTATGAATTTGAGCTTTCTCTCTTTTCTTTTGGATTAGTGTGGCCAATGGTTTATTGATCTTATTGATTCTTTCAAAAAACCATCTTCTAGTTTTATTGATACATTCTACTGTATCTCTGGCTTCAACTCATTGATCTCAGCTCTAATCTTGATTATTTCCCTTCTTATGTGTGGAGTTGGTTTGATCTGTTGTTGATTCTCCAGTTCTTTAAGGTGTAGAGACAGCTGGTGTGTTCTGGAATTTTCAACTTTTTTTGAGGGAGGCTTGGATGGCTATGTATTTCCCCCTTAGGACTGCCTTTGCTGTATCCCATAGGTTTTGACCCAAAGTGTCTTCATTGTCATTGGTTTCCATGAATTGTTTCAGTTCTTCCTTGATCTCCTGGTTGATCCAAGCATTCTTAAGCAAGGTGGTCTTTAGCTTCCCGGTGTCTGAGTTCCTTTGGAACTTTTCCTTGTGATTGAGCTCCAGTTTCAAAGCATTGTGGTCTCAGAATATGCAGGAAATAATCTCAGTCTCTTGGTATCGGTTGAGTCCTGATATGTTACCCAGTATGCGGTCTATTCTTGAGAAGGTTCCATGTGCATTTGAGAAGAATGAATATTCTGTTGCTTTAGGGTGGAATGTTCTTTATATATCTAGGAGGTCCGTCTGGTCCAATGTGTCATTCAATGCTCTTGTTTCTTATTGATTTTCTGCTTTGGTGATCTATTTCTGAGAGAGGTGTGTTAAGATCTTCTAATATTAATGTATTCATATCAATATGACTCTTTACCTTGATTCGAAGTTTTCTTATGTAGTTGGTTGCTCCCATATTCGGGGCATAGATATTTATAACTGTTAGATCATCTTGGTGGATAGTCCCTTTAAGAATGATGTAGTGTCCTTCTGTATCTCTGACTACAGTCTTTAGTTTAATATCTAATTTATCTGATATGAGAATCACTACCCCGGCCTTCTTTTGAGACCCATTGTCATGAAAGATGCTTCTCCATCCCTTCACTTTCAGTCTGGGTGTATCTTTAGGTTCAAAATGGGTCTCTTGTAGACAACATATGGATGGGTCCTGTCGTTTTATCCAATCTGCAGCTCTGTGCCATTTTATGGGTGCATTTAGGCCATTCACATTGAGAGTGATTATTGATAGATACCTTTTTATTGACATCGTGTTACCTTTGAATTCTTTCTTTCTGTAGATTGTCTCTATATTTCTGTTCAATGCTATTCTTAGGATTTTTCCTCTTTTATAGAACCCCCCTTAATATTTCCTGCAGTATCGGATTGGTGGTTGCATAGTCTTTTAAGCCTTGCGGGTCTTGGAAACTCTTTATCTCTCCATCCATTTTGAATTTCAATCTTGCTTGATAAAGTATTCTTGGCTGCATGTTCTTCTCATTTACTGCCATGAATACATCTTTCCAGCTCTTTCTGGCTTGCCAGTTCTCTGTGGACAGGTCTGACATTGTTCTGATGGGCTTTCCTCTGTAAGTAAGGAACCTCTTTGTTCTAGCGGCTTTCAAGAGATTTTATCTACAATTATGATTCCTCAATTTTACTCTCAGGTGCCTTTTTTTTTTTTTTTTTGAATCTATAATCTTGGGTGGAGACAGTTCTGCCTCTAGTACATGAACGCCGGTTCCATTCACGAGATTGGGAAAATTTTCTTGAAGAACTTGTTCCAGTATATCATCTAGACTTCTTTCTTTCTCCTTCCCTTCAGGGATTCCAATAATTCGGACGTTGGAACATTTCATGGCATCATTTATTTCCCTCATTCTGTTTTTGTGGCTTCTAAGCTGTTTGTTCCAGGCTTCCTCCTGATCTTTTCTATCTGTTTGTCCTCCAGATCACTAATTCTATCTTCTGTCTCAGTTACCCTAGCTTTGAGAGAATTTAGATTAGATTGGAACTCACTGAGAGCATTGTGAACCTCATCCCTGGTAGCTTTTAGCTCATTGTGAACATCATCTCTGGTCGCTTTCAGCTTGGCCCTAATCAATTCTGTTTGGTCATCCATGGCTTTCTTCAACCTATTGTCTGGATAATTGTTAGCCTGAATTCTCTTTCAGACATATTGTCTATGTTGATAGCCATTATCTCTGTTGCAGAATGTCCATCCTCTGTATTTTTCTTCTGTTGGGCATTCCTCCTCCTAATCATTTTGGTGAGAGATGAATGAACAGATGTAGCTGGATGTATCAACAAGGGTGCAGTCAAGGTGCACCCTGGAACACTTCTGAGCAATCAGGATTCCCCACCCAAAAAAGAGAAAAAAGAAACTAAAAAGAAAAAAACGAAAGAGAGAGAGACAGGAAGGAAAGGGAAGATAAAAGAGAAGGTGTTACCCAAATGGGCATATGGGTATATGAAGTATACAAACAAAACAGACAAACAAAAAGACTGCTAAAAGTATATGACAAGAGAAAAAGTATATATATATATACATATATAAACAATTAAAGGAAGAACCTTGTCAAAAGGAACCCCAAGTGTAAGATTTATATACTATTAGGACAAACATGAAAACACAGAAACAGTGGTGGAAGAGAAAGTTGGAAGAGTGGTTATAAATTCTCAGTGTGGGTGAGGAAGGATATTTTGATTCTTCCTAGATGAATCTTGATATCTTTGTTAAAGGACTCAACTTTCCTAAGATAAAGGGGGATTAAAAATTGGTTTACCTATAGGGGTAGTATTGATTGGGGAAAGGGGATTACTTTGAAATTTGACTCTATATGAATATTAGAAAATAAAAATTTAAAAAGGAATAAACTAGACTAAACTAAACTAAAATTAAAAAAAAGAAATTTAAAAAATAGAGATGCAAAAGAAAAACAGAGGTGTATGTATCATTAAGTTCAGGTTAGAAGGTTATTATGGAATTTGATGTACTGGACATCTCACTGTGATGGCAAATAGGTTAAAAAATTATCTATATAAAAAATGAGCCAAATAGTGTGAACAAATGAAAAATAAAAGTTGTCCTATGAAATAGTGGTGGTTGTTCTCTTGCAGGGTTTTTTGGTTTTTTTTAACTTTCTTTGTTGGTTTTCTGGGGGAGAGGCCTGCCACATGGGTGTTTGTCAATGATGTCCCCTGAGTTAACTCCTCCCACCCCCCCCTCAAGTGGGTGGGCTCTGAATAAACCGTTTTTTTCAGGCTTTTGTTCTCTGGAGGTTTTTATGTTTGTTCACTTTTTTTTTCTCTCTTGCCTGACCGCTTTTGATGTTTTTTGTAGGTTTAGAGGAAAGCATACTGCACCCTGACCTCCCTCTCAGAGAGAAGTCTCAGTCTGCTCTTCTGTGAGTGTTGCAGAGCCCATATAAATTCCCCCTTGGCCGCTGGCAGAGCAGGTTCCCAGTTGCGGACCCTGGGGATGCAGGATCTTCTGCTTGTACCCAAAACCATGGCAGTGGCAGCTGTCTGGGCAGCTCCAGACTGCCAGAGAGGTTCCAAGCAGTGATCACACATTGAGATTTTCCCACTGGCCCAGGCTGGGAGTCCCTGGTCTTCCTGGGTCTAAGAGCACCTGGCTTGTGCACACCTCTCACAGGAGAGACTCTGGGTCGCACGTGCATCTCAGGCTCTGAGAGTGGGGCACAGGCCAAAAGCACCAGGCTGGGCCTTCGCGCACCTCTCTTGGGAGAGTTTGGGGTGCATGTCTCAGGCTCTGAAACAATGGCACAGGACTAAGAGCGCCAGGTGGACCTTTGTGCACCTCTCTCAGGAGAGTGTGAGGGGCGCATGTTTCTCAGGCTCTGTAGCAGGGCTCGGCATTCTGCCGTCTGGCATGGCTCCCAGCCCCTCACAGGAGCCAGACCCCATGCAATCTCGGGTGAGCTGGCAGCTCAGGGACCAAGAGCTGGTTTCTCTGCTGCACTTTCTCTGGCTCAGCACCTGTCCCTAGCCTCCCCGATTCCCCCAGTTTCCCACCCACGATCCTTTGCTCTTTTGGATTGCTTTCAACCAGTCTCCAAGCTAATGCTGTTCCCCAGATGCAGGGTACTCTCATATTACGGGTATTACTTTCCAATCGGTCCCCTCTGGTGGCTCCCTCCCCCTTTTGTTTATCTTCCAATATCAGTCCACCGTTCCCACACCGCTTTACTTGCCCACTGGCATCTTCTGCCCCTGTAGAGATCCAGATGTGTATAATTCTGATCTCAGGCTGATTTCATGGGTGATTGGAGTTCTTTGGTAGGTAATCAGCTCACTTTAGGGTACAGGTTGAAAAGGCCCCTCCTCCTACTTCCCCACCATCTTGTCTCCCCCCAATAGCGGGGGGGGGTAACTTTTGATAACAAAGTGTGACATTTCTGTTCACTTGCCTACCATCACCCATTCTCCAGGCAGTGATATTGTATGTAGCTGTAGGTATGATGACCTATGTTCCTGATGTAGCTTCCTGGTGTTCTTAAAATTTTGTGGTTCTTGAAACATACACTTAAAACATACACTTGTGTTTTCACCTTTCAGCCTTTCCCTGAGGGACAGGCATAGAGACTAATGTTTTAGTTTTTGTTTTTTTTCCTCCATACTCCCTTAGACTGGAGCAGCTTTCCAGGTGGTAGCCGAGGTGTCAGAATGTCTACAGAATATACTATCCTGCCCACATAGGGCAAGGAACAACACACAGAACAAAAATCAAGTATACTCAAGCATGAGAAAGAGGAGACAGAGAAAAAAGTCTTTTGTCAGAAAAAAGATTCAAAACAATTTCCTCTTATACCAGGGAGATAGAGAATGCAATATGCTTGCCCAGCTTTGGATATATACTCAGAAAAAAAAAAAAAAAAAGGAGAGGACTGTAGATTTGCACATGAGCCCTGTAAAAGCATGAGGTGATGGCAAAGGCAAAGCTATAACAGTCTGGCTTAGCATTGAAAGATTACTCCAGCTCAGAACAGTGGAAACTAATCAGTGTTGGCAAGGGTGTATAGAAATTGGAACTGTCTTACATTCTTGATAGGATTTTACAGTTGTGATGCTACTGTAGAAAGGAGGTGGTTCCTCAAAATGTTAACAAATGAATAAATAATCAAAAAGCAGATTCAGGCCTATAAGCACAGAGAACAAACTGGTGGTTTCCAAAGGGGAAGAGGTGTGGGGATGGGCAAAATGGGTGATAGGGAGGGGTACAGGCTTCCACTTACAGAATGAATAAGTCATGGGGATGAAAGGTACAGCATAGAAAATGGTATTGTACGTGGTGTTGTAAGATCCTTGTATGGTGACAGATGGTCACTACACTTGTGTAAGCATAGTGCAATGTACAGATTTGTTGAGTCATTATACTGTCCACCTGAAGTTAATATAACATTGTGTGTTACTTATACAGAATTTTTTTTTAAAGTTAAACATAGAAATATCATATGACCCAGTTATTCCACTCCCAGGTATATGCCTACAAGAAAAGAAAGCTGATAAATACATGTACATGCATAGCAGTACTATTAACAACAGCCAAAAGGTAGAAATAACCCCAATGTCCACCAGTGGATGAAAGGATAACAAATTGTGGTCCATACAGATGGTAGACTATTATTCAGCCATAAAAAAATGAAGTACTGATATATGTTATAATGTGATAACCCTCAAAAATTCAGGCTAAGTAGAAGAAAATAGACACAAAACATCACATATTTTATGATTCTATTTATATGAAATATTCAGAATGGGAAAATTCATACAGTTAGATGCAAGAACAGGAGAGGGATAAAAGGGGACCAACTGCTTAAGAAGTCCTGTTTTTCTTTTCAGAGTGATAGAAATATTTTGAATGAAACTGATCTGATGTTTGCTGTACAAACACTGTTAGTTCACTAAGTGTTTACTCACTGAACTTCTTCCTTTAAAGTGGTCAGCTTAGTGTTATGTAAATTTTGTGTCATTTAAAAACTGTCCTGAGCTCAGTTTGCTTTCTGTTCCCTTATCAGGCATCATCTCCATTCACTTCTAGGAACACAATGATCAACTAGCTAACACCATAGGTTTGCTTTGACTCTGCTGTTCATTACCTGCACCCTAACCTTGGCATATGAGTGTCTCCTCTTGGCCCCTGAAATCAGATCAAATTACCCTCTTTTTATTTAGGTTTTCCGATTGAGAGGCTAGAGGTCCCATTGTGAAGTCTTACCTACATAGAGGAGGGATCATGGCACTCTTCAAAGATGCTGGGGCACCCCTCACATTAATTTCTTACAATTGTGACAGAAGACCTATCTTCTGGATCTTCCCAATGTAAGTGAGCAGTCATTAAATGAAAAATACACTCTAATATTCCAATTTCCCTAAGCCTTTCCATCCCTTTCTCTACATTAAAGCACAGGGAATTTCCAACTCTCTCACCATAGGCCATCTTTTGATTCATGTTTCAGCCAACCAAACAAATTTTAGAGTGCTTTCTAACTCACCAAGTTAGCCCATTAAGTGAAGAATCTCAGCTTAGTAAACAGATATCAATAAATTTGGTCTGATACAACTTAATGTTCCTTCTGCCATTATCCCACACCTTTGATATCCATTCCTATACATGTTTGATTCTTGTCTGTGTAAATTAAACTCAAATAGCTCTTTTCAAGTGTAGCCCACATCCTTATGGGTCACATTTTGTACTTTACCTTTGAAGGCCCACTGGGACATAAGTCTCCTTATAGGGTCTAGAAGCAGAGAGGTGGCATGGCAGTGCATCATCAGAATGGGGCTTTTTTTGCAAGAGAACTGTCTCAGGAGAGCCCATAGTCATTTTATTAAGCAACACAAGGTTAATCCTCTCAGACACCTCAGGCAGAGGCAGAAAAGACATCTAAGATCACTGCAGGTAGGGATGTCATCGCACTGGTGGCAGTGAGGACACTTCCCCTGAGGGAGAAGGCTCATTGAAATTTAGGATCTCAATGTCCTCAGCTTCATTAGGATCTTCCTGCAAATCCAGTTTATAAGATCCCCCCTTTCTTTCTTCCATTCTTTCTTTCTTTTTAAAGATTTTGTTTATTTGAGAGAGTGAGAAAGAGAGCATAGGAGAGGGAGGAGCAGACATAGCCACTGAGCAGGGAGCCCAACACAGGGATTGACTCCAGGACCCTGAGATCATGACCCAAGCAAAAGGCAGACCCTTAAGTGACTGAGGCAACCAGGCACCCTGATCTCATTCTTTCCTAATCAATGCTTTTTTCTTTAATAGTAGATACTTCACAAGGCTAAAAATTCAAATTGCTTTATAATTCAGCCAATCAAAGATAGAATTCTGCATTTGATTTTCACCACTTTAGTCCTGCAGTTTAGTCCTATAGCTAATTAGCTACAGGAGATAAGGGTTTTCTTCAGGACACACATAGGCCTTCAGGTCACTTATGTGGCACTTGAGCTAAGAACCTGAATCCCTGAGCTCATCCTTTCCATTCTCTACTTTGTTCAAAACATTAGGAGAAATAAACCAACATCATTATATTATATACTAAATGTTCTAAGGTATCATATACAGAGTCACCTTGCTCCTTGCTTCTGAAAAGTGATAGATTAGGTGTGTCCAATGCAGATATTTCCCATGTCACTATTATCATCTCATGCCATGGATCATCAATGCTGTCTTTTACTAAAGGGAAGAGTTCCATTCATGTTTTTAAATATAATCATATAAAGAGTGAATTCAGAACCCACAGATATTAGATTATAGAAGCTGAGAAGTACCAAGACCTGCTATCTGACAGCTGGAGACCCAGAAAAGCTAGTGGTTTATTTCAAAGCCCTGAAAGTTGCAGAACCAAAGGTATGGATCGCACTTTGAATCTGAAGGCCTGAAAACCAGGAGTGCTAAACGCAGATCTTTATCCCAGCTCAGCCTTCAGACCAAGAGAGTGTCTCCTCCCCTCCTCCACCTTTTTTATTCAATTTAAGCACACAGGGCTACATAAGGGACAGCACTCTACTCATTTCACCAATTCATATACCAGTCTCCACTGGAAAGATTCTCAGGACACTTTCAGAAAATGTCTTCAGATCTCAGGGACCATCCCATGGTCCAGTGAAATTGATACACAAAATTAACCATCGGTTTGTAATAAAATTGTACTGAGAAAATTAGATTGTCACTCATTATACAGATGTAAATGTTAAGGTTTGAGAGATGTATCTTATAAACCATTGAATGGTTACAGAAAAAGATTATATATTTTTTTCTGGAAATATGGAATTACTTTTCTAGGCTCTACAACTTCACATAAGACTAATAATGGCCACATAAATCACTTCAGTTAGTTTTCAAACATTGTAGAAATAAGATATATATAAATTTCCATATGTTCATTTTATTTTTATTTTTTAAAAATCCAGGGAATTAAAAAAAAAATCCAGAGAATTGAGACTTTCCAAAGATGGAAGCTAAAATAATTCCAGATTCATATAGAAATATATTTTCTGCCTTTTAATTGAAATGACTAATGCAATTAATAGTGATTAGTTTTTTTCTAATGAATACTTAATTTACTCTTTGGGAAATGACTAATTATTATAACTCATTACAGAATAATCACATGTTATTTAGTGATTTGTGTCATGCTGTTAATTCATATTAATGAAAAGGACCAACATCTCTAATGTTAAATTATAGCTTTCTGTGTAAATACATTTTCTTTTGTTAATAAAACTTAATATACTCTTTTGAAATTTGTCTGATGTTCGTTTAAAAATCAATAATGGGATAGGAAAATTATTTTTGTATAAAGAAGATATTGATAATGGGGCAGGGTTATGCTGAACTTTACTTACTTGGATTTGTGGACAAATTGTCAGTAAAAGAAGTAATCAGTTGGAGTTTGAGTCTGGATTCCTGTTCCTTACCATTATAGACAAGACTTCTGCATGTATGTTGTTTTCCTTGGAGATGATTCTTCCATGAAATTTTCCATTGTGCTTTGAGTGCAATAGGAGTGCTTTCTTGCTGCATTTGCTAGAGAGTCCTATCTACCCAACAGCCACCATCGTTCTGAGGCTGTAGCAAAAGGAGCTCTACACAAGCAAAGGTCTCTAACTTCACTGCTGTCTTGGAGTGAGCAGTAGCAGGAAATGTGCATTAACATTAGGGCTCAATGCACTGCACCACTTTTGAGGGCAAACATCTGTTGAAGTCCTAATGCCACCCGATAATACACCCTGTGGACCTTATTTTTTTATTCTTTTTTTTTTTTAGGATTTTATTTATTTATTTGATATAGACACAGCAAGAAAGGGAATACAAGCAGAGAGAGTGGGAGAGGGATAAGCAGGCTCCCCACCGAGTAGGGAGCCCAACGTGGGGCTCGATCCCAGGACCGTGGGATCATGACCTGAGCTGTAGGCAGTTGCTTAACAACTGAGCTACCCAGGTGCCCCACCCTCTGGACCTTAGACAAGCTTCATATAATGTATTAGCTTTAGTTGCTTCACTTATAAGAAGGGAAAGAGTACAGACTTGGGCTGTTTGTATAAGTAAAAATTGTGTGAGACACTTAGCTCAATTCATGGTAGATGGCAATGTTCCATAGATGCCATAATTTTTTTTTAATTATTATAAATAGTCATTGCTAAGTATACTATTCCTAATGGCCCATGATACACACTATATATTTTGTGTACTTTGCCTTATTGGGAAGATAAAATCTAAATGAAGAAGACGTTCTTTTATAAGTATACAAGAAAATGAAGATTTAGATTATAAAGCTGTCAAATTCACACTTGACATTGTGCAATATTATTTTCAAAGGTAAATGCAATCTTTGGCACTGAACCTGCTTTCTCAGTAAAAACTCAAATATTATCCAATTTTCAGGGGAAGATGGTAGAATAGGAGGATCCTAAGCTCACCTCATCCTATGGATACATCTAGATAACAGCCACTTCACTGCAACTAACCCAGAAAACAATCTGGAGACTAGCAGGACAGACTCTCCACAGTTAATCACAAGGAGGAGTTCACATGAAAAGAGTAGGAAGATCAGAGACACAGTTGGAAATTAAACTCCTGGCAAGACTAAGCACAAACTGGGACACCACAAGCATGGAGGAGTGAGAGGAGGAATGACCCCACAGTAGGCATCCCTAGCAGTAGGTGCCCCCATTGGGAAGATGAGTCCCTATAATGCAACCTTAAAAACAAGTGGGACTTAACTCCACAAGTTTTTTGTTTGTTTGTTTGTTTGTTTGTTTGTTTTTACAACCAGAGGGGCTTAACTCTGGGTACTTTAAAAGTCAGTGGGCTTAGCTCTGAGAAAACCAGAGGGTGAGTCCTTGCCCTTAAAGAGCAAGTAAAACAAAACATTCACCCAGCTAAAGCATAGTTTTAAAGTGCCTGCTGTACCTGGGAAAGAGATTTATTTGCTAATCTCAGAATGTGTGCTGGAGGAACAGGTGATTTTTTAGGAGTATATCCAAAGACAAAAGTCCTGGGGGGTACACCATTTCTCCCAAGACCCCCAAGAAATGCAGTTTATATAACCAGGCACCTGCAGAAAAAGGCATGAACACTATCCACTATCCACTATCCACCTTACTTACTCTGCTCTGTGCCATGAGCTTATGTGGATCCAGCCTATCCAACCCACTCTGTTCAGCAGAAGTCCCTCTAAAGAAGCTTCTGACAGGTTTCTTCCTGCAAGCAGCCCCAACAGCAGGCAGCACCACTCCAAAATGACTCCTGCCCTAGAGAGAGGGGAAGATTAACACAACAATTTGATTGCAGCTCCAACAGTGTGCTGGGGACAGACAGCTAATCTAATGACCAGCCTTGCCCACCATCAAAAACATCACAGGGGGGCAATACAAGGAGAAAGGCCTGTTATTGGGGCCACTATAACCCCAAGAGACAGTCTGGGATCAACACGCAGATGTCTATCTGGTCTAACTTCAGGCCTTGCCCACCAACAAAAGCCTCTCAGAGGACAATGCAGGAAGAACAACTTGCAGTTCACTGTATCCACAGCCCTGGCAAACGGGCAGAAGGAATACATCTGGTTTGATCCAGCTACAATCCAAGAAGATCCCAGACTGGCCCCTTAATATCACCAGAGCCAAACCTTGCCTGCAACAGGCAAAGAGGGGTCATTGCACATAACTGGACTGAGGACAAATGTGGATAGTCACAATAGTAATGTACACATAACACACATATGAGTTACTCCTGAAGTGTCAGGTTCTGGTGAATAAAAGATACTACGTTACAGGGAACCACAAGACTTCATATAGCCACTACTTTCAAGATCAGGACAGAGCTGATTTTCTTAGTATATGAAAACATACACAGAGTGTTGGACAACATGACAAGACAGAGGAATATGTCCTAAATGAGGGAATAGGATAAAATCACAACAAAAGAGCTAAATGAAAAGGATATAAGCCATATGCTTCATAAAGAATTCAAGATGATGGTCATAATGATACTCATTGGACTTGAGAAAAGAGAGGATGAGCACAGTAAACTTTAAACAAAGAGATAGAAGATATTAAAAAAAGACCTATCAGAGATGAAGAATTCATTAACAGAAATAAAAAAATACAGTATAGGGAATAAATAGTGGACTAGAGGAAATAGAATGGATCAGTGAACTGAAAGACAGGGTAATGGAAAGCAACAAAGTTGAACAGTAAAAAGAAAAAAAAGAATAATAAAAAATGAGAATAGATTAAAGAATCTCAGCCATGCCATTAAGCATAATAATATCTGTATTATCAGGATCCCAGGAGGAGAATAAAGAGAAAAGGTGTCAGGAAATTTATTCGAAGAAATAATAGTTGAAAACTTCCCTAATTTAAAGGAGGAAACAAATATCCAGATTCAGGATGCACAAAGAGCCCTCAACAAAATCAAGCCAAGAAAATCCACAGTAAGACACATAAAAATTAGAATGGCAAAAAGTAGTGATAAAGAGAGAATTTTAAAAGCAGGAAGAGAAAATAAATCAGTTTCAAACAAGGGAAAACCCATTAGGCTAGCAGTGAATTTTTCAGCAGAAATGTGTAGGCCAAAAGAAAGTGGCGTGATATATTCAACAAAAGGAAAAAAAACCTACAAACAAGAATACTCCATCCAACAAGCTAATTCAGAATAGGAGAGATACAGAGTTTCGCAAACAAAAATTAAAGGAGTATATCACCTCTGTACCAGCCTTCTAGGAAACATGAAAAGAAATTCATTGAGTGGAAAGAAAAGGCCATAATGAGGAGTAAGAAAGTCAGGAAGGGGAAATTTTTCACAGGTAAATAAAAACATAATAAAAGTAGTAGATTGTCACTTATAAATCTGGAATGGAGATTAAAGCACACAGACAATAAAATCAATTGTATCTATGAAAATAAGTCAAGAAATTCACAGAATAAAAGTATAAAAACTATGTGGGGCACCTGGTTGGCTCAGTGGATTGGGCCGCTGCCTTTGGCTCAGGTCATGATCTCAGGGTCCTGGGATCGAGTCCCGCATCGGGCTCTCCGCTCAGCGGGGAGCCTGCTTCCCTCTCTCTCTCTCTCTCTGCCTGCCTCTCCGTCTGCTTGTGATCTCTATCAGGTGAATAAATAAAATATATTAAAAAAAAAAAAAAAGTATAAAAACTATGATATCATATACATAAAATTGGGGGGGAGTAAACGTTTAGTGCTTTTAGAATGTGTTTAAATATAAGCCGGCATCAACCTTATATAGATTACTATATTCAAAGGATGTTATATATAAACTTAATGGTGATTACAATTCAAAAACTGTAATAGATGTGCATGAAACAAAGAGAAATAAAAGAATCCAAGCATATTACTAAAGAAAGCCATCAAATCACAGAGAAAGGGAGAAGAGAACAAAGAAGAACTACAAAAAATAATAATAAAATAAAATAAACAAGTAAAATATAAATAAATACACACCTATCAATAATAACTTTGAATGCAAATGGACTTAACACTTCAATCAAAAGATACAGGGTTTACAGGGTGATTGAATGGATAGAAAAGCAAGACCTATCAACATTCTGCCTACAAGATACTCATTTTAGATATAAAGACACCTGCAGATTGAAAGTGAAAGGATATCATGCAAATGGAAACAAAAAGAAAACCCAATTAGCAATACTTATATTAAACATAATAGGCTTAGGAAAAAAAGAAGACTGTAACAAGAGACAAAGAGGACACTGCATAATCATAAAGAGAATAATCCAACAAGAAGCTGTGACAATTGTAAATATTTATGCACCCAACATGGAACACCAAATGCATAAAGCAACTATTTACAGATGTGAAGGAAAAACTGATATGATATGTTAATCCCATGACAGTAGAGGACTTTAACACTCCACTTACATCAATGGATAGATCATTCAGACAAAATATCAACAGGGACACAGTGGTTTTGAATGACACATTGAACCAGATATAATCAGAACCATTCCATCAAAAAATAGCAGGATGTGCTTCTTTTTTTTTTTTTAAATATTGTATTTATTTATTGAGAGAGAGAGAGAGAGAGAGAGGACAAGCAGGGGGATTAGCAGGCAGAGAGAGACAGAGAAGCAGCCTCCCCATGGAGTAGGAACCTGATGTGGTACTCAATCCCAGGACCCGGGGATCATGACCAGAAGCAAAGGCAGATGCTTAACCAACTGAGCAACCTCACTACACATTCTTTTTAAATTCATGTGGAACATTCTCCTGAATATGTCATACAATAGGCCATAAACAGCTCACAGTGAATTAAAAAAAAAGATTGAAATCATACAATACATCTTTCTCTACTCCAACAATTTAAAACTAGAAATCAATTGCAAGAAAAAAAAATCTGGAAAGAACAAAAACACATGGAGGCAAAATAACATGCTACTAAACAATGAAGGGGCAAACAAGAAATCAAAGAAAAATTAAAAAAAAATAGGTTGACATAAATGAAAATGGAAACACAATGGTCCAAAATCTTTCAGATTCATCAAAAGCTGTTGTAAGAAAGAAGATTATAGCAATTCAGGCTTACCTCAAGAAGCAAGAAAAATCTCAAATAAACAATCTAATGTTACAACTAAGGGGTTTAGAAAAAGAATAAATAAACCAAAAAGCCAGTAGAAGGAAGAGGTTGATAAAGATTAGAGCAGAAATAAATTAAACAGATCGACAGACAGACAGACACACACACACACACACACACACACACACACACTAATGGATCATTAAAATCAGGAGCTGGTTCTTTCAAAAAAATCAAGAAAATTGATAAATCTTTAGCCAGACTTAGAGAGAGAGAGAATGAGAGAAAGAGAGAAAGAGAATTCAAATAAATAAAGTCAGAAACAAAGTAGAAATAACAATAATAGAAATATGAAGAATTATAAGAAAATATTATGAAAAATTATATGCCAAGAAGTTGAACAACCTAAAAGAAATGGATAAATTCCTAGAAACATAACATTCCAGAATGGAATTAGGAAGAAATTAAAAAGAAAAAAATTTGAACAGACTGATTACTAGCAGTAAAGTAGAAGCCATATTTAAAAAAACTCACAACAAAAGAAGTCCAGGACCAGAGGGTTCCACAGGTGAATTCTACCAAACATTTACAGAAGAGTTAATACCTGTTTTGAAGCAATAACAAAAAAGAAGAGGACATGAAACTTCCAAATTCATTCTACAAAGCCAGCATTATTCTCATATCAAAACCAGAAAAAGACACTACAACAACAAAAAAGAAAAGAAAAAGAAAAATTCTACTATTTCTGATGAACATGGATGTAAAAATCCTCAACAAATAATAGCAAATCAAATACTACATTACATTTAAAAATTCTTGTGAGATTTATTCCAGGGATGCAAGGATAGCTCAATATTCACAATCAATGGGTGTGATACTTCACAATAATAGGGCAAAGGATAAAACCATATGATCATCTCAGATGCAGAAAAAGCATTTGACAAAGTACAACATCGATTCATGATAAAAACTCAAAAAAGTAGGTTTAGAGGGAACATAATTTAGCAAAATAAAGGCCACATGTGAAAAAAAACCACAAGTAATATCACACTCAATGGTGAAAAACTGAAAGCTTGTCCCATAAGATCAAAAACAAGAGAAAGATGTTGACTCTCATCACTTTTTTTCAGCATTGGAAGTCCTAGCCACAACAATCAGACCAGAAAAATAAATAAAAGACATCCAAATTAGTAAGGAAAAAGTAAAACTTTCACTGTTTCCAAATAATATGATACTATATGTAGAAAACCCTAAAGTCTTCATCAAATAATTGCTAGAGCTGCTAAGTGAATTCAATAAAATCATAGGATTCAAAATTAATATAGAGAAATATGTTGCATATATACACTCTAATAATGAAGTAGCCAAAAAATTAATTAATTAAGAAAACAATTCCCTTTACAATTTTACCAAAAATAATACAATACCTAGGAATCAACTTAACCAAAGAGGTGAAAGACCTATGCTTCAAAAGCTATAGAACATTGGTTAGCAAAATTAAAGATAACACAAACAAATGGAAAGGTATTCCATGCTCGTGGATGGGGGAAATGTTATTAAAATATCTGTATTACCAGAAGCAATCTACAGATTTAATCCAATCCCTATTAAATAACAACAGCATAGTTTACAGAACTAAAAGTAAATCCAAAGCTTCTGTGAAACCACAGAAGACTCCAAATAGCTAAAGCAATCTTGAAAGAAGAGCAAAATTGGAGGTATTACAATTCCAAATTTCAAGATATACTACAAAGGTATAATAATCAAAATAGCATGATACTGGCACAAAAATATACATACAGAGTAATAGAACAGAATAGAGAGCTCAGAAATAAGCCCATGTTTTTATGGTCAAATAATCTATGACAAAGGAGGGCAATAATATAAAATGAGGGGAAATAAGTCTCTTCTACAAATGGTATTGCAAAAATTAGAGAACTAAAGGCAAAAGAATAAAACTGGACAACTTTCTTATACCATACTCAAAAATAAACTCAAAATGAAATAAAGACTTAAATGTGAGACCTGAAACCATAAAATCCTCAAAGAAAACATAGCAGTTATTTCTTTGGCATCAGCAATAAAAGCATTTTTCTAAATATGCTCCCTCTGGCAAGGGAAACAAAACAAAATAAAAAACAAAACTATTGGAACAATAGCACAATAAGAAGCTTTTGCACAGCAAAGAAAATTATCAACAAAACTAAGACAAACTACTGATTGGGATCTGATAATGGATTACTATCAAAAATATATAAAGAACTTATACAACTCAGCACCAACCCCCCCAAGTGATCCAATTTAAAAATTGAACAGCAAATATGAACAAATATTTCTCCAAAGAACATATACAGATGGTCAACAGGGATATTACATGATGCTCAACATCAATTCATCATCAGGGAAATGGAAATCAAAACCACAATGAAATATCCCTTCATACCTGTGAGAATGCTTAAAATTAAAAACAAAAGAAACAACAAGTGTTGGTACAAATATGGAGGAAAAACCCTCGGGCACTGTTGGTTGGAATGAAAGCTGATGCAGCTACTGTGAAAAACAGTATGGAGGTTCTTTAAAAAATTAAAAACAGGATTGTCATATAGTCCAGTAATTTCACTACTGGGTAGTTACCCAAAGAAAACAAAAATATTCATTTAAAAGGATATATACACCCTTATGCTTATTGCTTATTGCAGCATTATTTACAAGAGCCAAGATATGGAAGGAACCCAAGTGTCCATTGGTAGATGAATGGATAAATAAGAGGTGATATGTATGTATGTGTGTGTGTGTGTGTATATATATATATATATCAGACAAGAAATATATATATATATATATCAATCAAGAAAAAATATATAGCATATAATATATACACATATATTATACATATATACATATATATGCATATATAGTGATATTGTTCAGCCATAAAAATGAACGAAATCTTGCCATTTGCAACAACATAGATGGAGCTAGAAGGTATAACATTAAGTGAAATAAGTCAGACAGAGAAAGACAAATATCATAAGATTTCTATCATATGTGAAATTTAAGAAACAAAATGAAGGAACAAAGAGAAAAAGAGACTAAAAACCAGACACTTAAATATAGAGAACCAATTGATGGTTGCCAGAAGGGAGATAGGTGAGTGGATAGGTGAAAAAGATGGGGGATTAAAAGTACACTTATTGTGATGAGCTCTGAGTAATTTATACCATTGTCGAATCACTGTATTATACACCCAAAACTAATTATAACACTGCATTAATTATAGTTGGATAAAAAATTACCCTATTTTATAAATTAGATATTAAGAAATCTATGGAATGAATTAAAAGATTTAACAAATATTTATGAAATGAATCCTTTCAAATAGCTACTTCACAGTCCTAATGATATCTAAACTTAGACTATTAGGAAATTCAAACTTTTCTGTGCATATCCCTTTCTCCTTATTACCAGGACGTCTTCAGAGACTACTCCATGAAGAAAAAAGCAAAGTCTATTCATGTGTACTAATTTGAGCTTGTCAACCAGATAGATAAATTTCCTGATAAAACATATAATTTCTTTCTAAACCGTATCTGAATGTAACCAAATCAAAAGTTTCAAGTACCTTTTTGCATGATATAATGGAAGTACTTTAGACTTAGTTTCAGTCCCACAATCTTAAACTATAATGGTGTATCTACTGATTGAAAATATCAACCTAGCTTTACTTCTTAGAGCTTAATTTATAGACTTTAGTTCTGGAAAAATGCTCTAGTCAGCTCCAAAATAACATGACTGACTCACTGATATTACTGATGTTATTTAGATCTCCACAAGCAGATTTGATCAATCTTCTGTCAACCATAGTAAAGAAATAAAAACTTTGTAAGGAGTAGCTATATGCGTGAGGTGGCAGCCAAGGCATTTAATAAAAGTGAATGATGGCACAAGAGATTATAACTCCCACATACTTATATGTAACCAAGTTACAGCTTGGTTACAAAAACGGTGTTAGGGACATTTTTGTTCCCATATCCCTGTAATCTAATGTCTTATTTTCAAGGAAGTTACTTTTATTGAGCACGTATGTATCCATACTGGACTAAGACACTTAAAGTATCAATTCTAAATATACATGATTCCAAAAACTCTGAACTGAGCTAAAGTAAAAGCTAAGCAGAAGGTCAATTTAATCAAAACAAACAAACAAACAAAAAACACCCAGATTTCTACTCTTTGAATTGGTCATTAGAAATAGAGGTGGCAAAACACACATAAAGAAAGAAAGAAAGAAAGAAAGAAAGAAAGAAAGAAAGAAAGAAAGAAAGAAAGAAAGAAAGAAAGAAGAAGGAAGAAGAAAGAAGAAAGAAAGAAAAAATCCTAGATCCTAACATGGAATAGAAATAGTGGGAACAGTGTTTAATGGCATTACTGGTCCCATTTACTATATCTACTGCCTCTTACAAAGTGTGGGAAGCAGCACTCATCCCTTCAACCCTCTAAGGTTGTTTCCTATCTTTAAATTGATATCATAATAGATTGTAATATGGGTTTGTTTTGAGGGCATTGCTTGTCAAAAGATACTTCCATTGCCTCTCTTTCCTACTACAGGAGTTCTTTTCTTCTGATTTTCTTCTGTTGCAGATAACTCATTCAAAAGGGCTATTGATTAAAACCCTGCATTGAGAACAACACCAAATTAAGCAGGAACAGATGGACTTTGATTAACTTGTATAGTGCCACTTTCAGAGGATCTAGAAACACCATCACTATAGAAGCATCAACAGTATGGCTATGACTAAATGTGGCCAATAGATAATTTGGTATAAAGAGCTTAACTGATGTAAAGGTGACTGTGTTACATTGTATGGATACTATTAATTCAAATATCTGTACTAATTACAGTCCTAGCAGGAAAGGGAATCCACCCCAGATTGTTTAAGTGTTGAGTTCTTGATTAAGGATCTATGGATACAGTCGAAATTAAGAAAAGTAACAACACATACTGAAATACCTAAGAGAGCAAACTTTTGCCACTACAGCATGGAGGGAGCAGGAAAGAAATACATTGACTTTTGTTTTATTCCACCTTCCAATAGAATGTCTGTGTTTCCCAATGCTCTTTTCTGAATGAAAGTCAGCTGGCAAAAGATCTGGGATGATGGGGGAACTTCAAGGAGAGCCTTGTGGGCTACAGAGATGTGCAGAGGAGGACAGAGAGCAAAATACATCTGGGAGAGGCAAATGGAGAATAACCAGTGAAACCCAACCATGTCTCCCCTCATCATTCTCTCCCATTAAGAAAATCTGGGATGGTGTCATTGACCATGGAGTATCATGATGTGATATAATTACTGTATGCTCCCTTATAGACCTAGACTATGATATTAGATTCCACTTATGCACAAAGAGAATATTGAAGAAGAAATAGGAAGAAAGAGTTGAGATAAAATATCCAGAGTTGCCACTGTCAGTCTCCATAAATGGTCATGAGACCACAGTTGATGATCACAATATCCTCCTTCCATTATTTACTTTATGTCCCCCTTACCTTCTGCCTATACCTTGACTAACTGAGGCTCTATACCAGGAGTGTAATACAAATCTTCAATCATTATGGACCTGAGCCCCAGTGGTCTTATCTTTGTCAAGATATTTTCACTTACTTTTAGATGCAGGAATTCATGATGTGCTCTGACTTCTAGGTATAGTTTCATTGCCCAAAATTGTTTAAGTAATCTGGGTTCCTCATAGCAAGAGGGACAATCTTTTCAGACAATAGTCACTTTCCTCTCTGACTACTCTTTTAGTGGCATAATGTGCCCAAAATGACCTAAAGAGCATCTCAGCTTCCATTTTCATGTACTTTCATGTACTTTCCATTTTCATGTACTTGTCTTAGTGTTGGAAGTGTATCAAACTAGAATCTTCACCAGTCAGTGACTTCAGGGATTATTCTAGCTCTGGAGAGCTACTTTGAAGTCATTTTCTTTCCCTTTATAAGCCATGTTGAGCAACTGATTGAAATGGATTTTGAAGTTCTGCCTGTTTGGCCCAACATAACCCAGTCATTTTCAGCTCTAGAATTCCTTATGGGATTGATGAAACCATGAAATCTGAATCACAGGTTGCATTTTTTCACCAAATTACACTTTCTCCCTTCTTTTATATAAGGGTCAATCCTAAGGAGCCTCACTGAGAAACATAGATGTTAAACACTCTTTCAGAGTCTGCTTCCTGGAGGACCAATTGTCACATGCCATCCCTCAGGTGGTGCCATGACTGAACCATTCATAGTTTGAGTCTGAGATTTATTAGGTCAGTGACTTACCAGTGATGTGATTTTGCAGTAAGATTAATAAATATAAAGACAGGGACCATCATACACTCCTTCCCTGTAAAAAAAAATTCTTATTCAGGAGCAACGTTTTGTGTCATACCATCTTGGAATTAAATATTAAAATTAAAAATTTTAAATTAAAAAGTAATAAATTAAACATAAAAAAATTAAACATTCTGAATGTAGATTCTTAATGCATCCAGATAGCAGTGCTGACAGAAATGTTACCAGCAAAGAAATAAATAGACCTAAAAATCTTGTCTTTCCACATAAGAAAATCACTGTCATATATGGAATGAAAGTTGTCTAATGTATGGAAATACTCCCAGAAGGTTACCTACCCACAGGGAATTGTGCTACATCGATTGTGTGCAAACCTCTCCAGGGAGTTATGGCCAGATCTGTTTTGGTGAGAGAAAAACCATGTTGTTAAATGCATGCATGGCCTCCTTTATGACAGTACCAATGTATATATAAATCAGTTACATAATATAGAGAGAAACAGGGATCCAAAGCTGACTCACATCCACAGGTCAAGTGCTTTTATTTATTTATTTATTTGTTTGTTTGTTTATTTATATTTTTATTTTTCCCCCTGATTTTCTACCTCATTAACAAATACATTTCTTATAACAGATACCCTCTAGGAAATAACCCCAGTAACAGCATATATCCCATCGTACTCTGTGCCTATTCTAAGAAATTTTTCTATATTGTTCATTCCCATTCATCCTTGTCTTCAGTCTTCCAATTTTCTTGCCTAGAAAGCCAAACCATGTTCATGTTTGTGTTCCTACTTCACACCACTTCTTGTTTATGGTGTGTGAAAAGCTGTGGCATACAATAATGTCCTCTGGCAAATTGCTAATTTCCACTGCGTTCCATTAACATCTTTGAGTGAAGCTCAAACGTGTTGTCTTTCATTTTCAGTTCATCTCCACCAAGAATCTGTGAACCAAGCTCTTTTCTAACAATGGTCCTTAGTAACCCCATTCCATGAAGCAGACCCTTGGTGCAACAGTAAGGGACATTGAGCCTGGATCTGTTGCTAATGTGTCTTCCTCTGGCTCTGGTTTTATTTTTTTTCTTATCTGGCAGATGCCTCTTCCATCTTCATATGGATTGTTCTTTTGTTTTTTTATTTTATTATTTTTTAATTTTTTAAATTTTTTAATTTTATAAACATATATTTTTATCCATAAGGGTACAAGTCCATGAAACGCCAGGTCCACACACCCCACAGCACTCACCAAAGCACACCCATCCCCAATGTCCATAAACCCGCCCCCCTTCTCTGAAGCCCCTCCCCCCAACAACCCTCAGTTTGTTTTGTGACATTAAGAGTCACTTATGGTTTGTCTCCCTCCAAATCCCATGTTGTTTCATTGATTCTTCTCTACCCTCTTAAGCCCCCATGTTGCATCACCACTTCCTCATATCAGGAATATCATATGAGAGTTGTCTTTCTCCACTTGACCTATTTCACTAAGCATGATACGCTCTAGTTCCATTCATGAAATCACAAATGGCAAGATTTCATTTCTTTTGATGGCTGCATAGTATTCCATTGTGTATATATACCACATCTTCTTGATCCATTCATCTGTTGATGGACATCTAGGTGCTTTCCTTAGTTTGGCTATTGTGGACATTGCTGCTATAAACATTCAGGTGCACGTGCCCCTTCAGATCACTATGTTTGTATCTTTAGGGTAAATACCAGTAGTGCAATTGCTGGGTCATAGGGCAGTTCTATTTTCAACATTTTGAGGAACCTCCATGCTGTTTTCCAGAGGGGTTGCACCAGCTTGCATTCCCACCAACAGAGTAGGAGGGTTCCCCTTTCTTCACAGCCTCGCCAGCATCTGTCATTTCCTGACTTGTTGATTTTAGCCATTCTGACTGGTGTGAGGTGATATCTCATTGTGGTTTTGATTTGTATTTCCCTGATGCCGAGTGATATGGAGCACTTTTTCATGTGTCTGTTGGCCATCTGGATGTCTTCTTTGCAGAAATGTCTGTTCATGTCCTCTGCCCATTTCTTGATTGGATTATTTGTTCTTTGGGTGTTGAGTTTGCTAAGTTCTTTATAGATTTTGGACACTAGTCCTTTATCTGATATGTCATTTGCAAATACCTTCTCCCATTCTGTCAGTTGTCTTTTGGTTTTGTTAACTGTTTCCTTTGCTGTGCAAAAGCTTTTGATCTTGATGAAATCCCAATAGTTCATTTTTGCCCTTGCTTCCCTTGCCTGTGGCAATGTTCCTAGGAAGATGTTTCTGCGGCTGAGGTCGAAGAGGTTGCTGCCTGTGTTCTCCTCAAGGATTTTGATGGATTCCTTTCGCACATTGAGGTCCTTCATCCATTTTGAGTCTATTTTTGTGTGTGGTGTAAGTAAATTGTCCAATTTCATTTTTCTGCACATGGCTGTCCAATTTTCCAACACCATTTATTGAAGAGGCTGTCTTTTTTCCATTGCACATTCTTTCCTGCTTTGTCGAATATTAGTTGACCATAGAGTTGAGGGTCTATTTCTGGGCTCTCTATTCTGTTCCATTGTTCCATTCCATTCTATGTGTCTGTTTTTGTGCCAGTACCATTCTGTCTTGATGATGACAGCCTTGTAATAGAGCCTGAAGTCCAGAATTGTGATGAAACCAACTTTGGCTTTCTTTTTCTATATCCCTTGGCTATTCGAGGTCTTTTCTGGTTCCATATAAATTTTAGAATTATTTGTTCCATTTCTTTGAAAAAGATGGATGGTACTTTGATAGGAATTGCATTAAATGTGTAGATTGCTTTAGGTAGCATAGATATTTTCACAATATTTATTCTTCCAATCCAGGACCCTGGAACATTTTTCCATTTCTTTTTGTGTTCCTCAATTTCTTTCATGATTACTTTATAGGTTTCTGAGTATAGATTCTGTGCCCCTTTGGTTAGGTTTATTTCTAGGTATCTTATGCATTGCGGTGCAATTGTAAATGGGATTGACTCCTTAATTTCTCTTTCTCTGTCTTGTTGTTGGTGTAGAGAAATGCAACTTATTTCTGTGCATTGATTTTATATCCTGACACTTTACTGAATTCCTGTATAAGTTCTAGCAATTTTGGAGTGGAGTCTTTTGGGTTTTCCACATATAGTATCATATCATCTGTGAAGAGTGATAATTTGACTTCTTCTTTGCCGATTTGGATGCCTTTAATTTCCTTTTGTTGTCTGATTGCTGAGGCTAGGACTTTTAGTACTATGTTGAATAACAGTGGTGATAATAGACATCCTTGCCGTGTTCCTGACCTAAGTGGAAAGGCTTTCAGTTTTTCTTTATTGAAAATGATATTTGTGGTCGGTTTCCAGAGATGGCTTTGATGATATTGAGATATGTGCCCTCTATCCCTACACTTTGAAGAGTTTTAATCAGGAAGGGATGCTGTACTTTGTCAAATGCTTTTTCAGCATCTATTGAGAGTATCATATGGTTATTGTTCTTTCTTTTATTGATGTGTTGTATCACATTGACTGATTTGTGGATGTTGAACCAACCTTGCAACCCTGGAATAAATCCAACTTGGTCGTGGTGAATAATCCTTTTAATGTACTGTTGAATCCTATTGGCTAGTATTTTGTTGAGTATTTTCGCATCTGTGTTCATCAAGGATATTGGTCTATAGCTCTCTTTTTTGGTGGGATCCTTGTCTGGTTTTGGGATCAAGGTGATGCTGGCCTCATAAAATGAGTTTGGAAGCTGTCCTTCCATTTCTATTTTTTGGAACAGTTTCAGGAGAATAGGAATTAGTTCTTCTTTAAATGTTTGGTAGAATTCCCCCGGGAAGCCGTCTGGCCCAGGGCCTTGTTTGTTTGGAGATTTTTAATGACTGTTTCAATCTCCTTACGGATTATGGGTCTGTTCGGGTTTTCTATTTCTTCCTGGTTCAGTTGTGGTAGTTTATATGTTTCTAGGAATGCATCCATTTCTTCCATTTTATCAAATTTGTTGGTGTAGATTTACTCATAGTATGTTTTATAGTAGTTTGTATTTCTTTGGTGTTAGTTGTGATCCCTCCTCTTTCATTCATGATTTTATTTATTTGGGTCCTTTCTCTTTTCTTTTAGATAAGTCTGTCCAGGGGTTTATCAATTTTATTAATTCTTTCAAAGAACCAGCTCCTAGTTTCGTTGATTTTGTTGATTTTATTAATTCTTTCAAAGAACCAGCTCCTACTATTATTGTATTGTTGTTGATGTGTTTCTTTATTTTGTTATTAATTGGTTTATATAGTTGGCTGCTCCCACGTTGGGGGCATAGATATTTAAAATTTTTAGATATCCTTGTTGGACAGACCCTTTGAGTATGATATAGTATCCTTCCTGATCTCTTATTATAGTCTTTGACTTAAAATCTAATTGATCTGATATAAGGATTGCCACTCCTGCTTTCTTCTGATGTCCATTAGCATGGTAAATTCTTTTCCACCCCCTCACTTTAAATCTGGAGGTGTCTTCGGGCTTAAAATGAGTTTCTTGGAGGCAACATATAGATGGGTTTTGTGTTTTTATCCATTCTGATACCCTGTGTCTTTTGAGAGGGGCATTTAGCCCATTAACATTCAGGGTAACTATTGAGAGATATGAATTTAGTGCCATTGTATTGCCTGTAAGGTGACTGTTACTGTATATGGTCTCTGTTCCTTTCTGATTTACCACCTGTAGGCTCTCCCTTTGCTTAGAGGACCCCTTTCAATATTTCCTGTAGAGCTGGTTTGGTGTTTGCAAATTTTTACAGTTTTTGTTTGTCCTGGAAGCTTTTAATCTCTCCTTCTATTTTCAATGATAGCCTAGCTGGATATAGTATTCTTGGCTGCATGTTTTTCTCGTTTAGTGCTCTGAAAATATCATGCCAGCTCTTTCTGTTCTGCTGCCAATCTAATATTTTTACCATTGTATGTTACAGACTTCTTTTCCCAGGCTGCTTTCAGGATTTTCTCTTTGTTGCTAAGACTTGTAAATTTTACTATTAGGTGACGGGGTGTGGCCCTATTCTTATTGATTTTGAGGGATGTTCTCTGAACCTCCTGAATTTTGATGCTCGTTCCCTTTGCCATATTGGGGAAATTCTCCCCAATAATTCTCTCCAGTATACCTTCTGATCCCCTCTCTCTTTCTTCTTCTTCTGGAATCCCAATTATTCTAATGTTGTTTCGTCTTATGGTGTCACTTATCTCTCGAATTCTCCCCTCGTGGTCCAGTAGCTGTTTGTCCCTCTTTTGCTCAGCTTCTTTATTCTCTGTCATTTGGTCTTCTATATCGCTAATTCTTTCTTCTGCCTCATTTATCCTAGCAGTGAGAGCCTCCATTTTTTATTGCACTTCTCTAATAGCTTTTTTTATTTTCACTTGGTTAGGTTTTAGTTCTTTTATTTCTCCAGAAAGGGCCTTTATATCTCCCAAGAGGGTTTCTCTAATATCTTCCATGTCTTTTTTGAGCCTGGCTAAAACCTTGAGAATTGTCATTCCAAACTCTAGATCTGACACATTACCAATGTCTGTATTGATTAGGTCCCTAGCCTTGGTACTGCCTCTTGTTCTTTTCTTTTTTTTTTGGTGAATTTTTCCACCTTGTCATTTTGTCCAGATAAAAGTATATGAAGGAGCAAGTAAAATACTAAAAGGGTGGCAACAACCCCAGGAAAATATGCTTTACCCAAATCAGAAGAGATCCCAAATAGTAAGGGGGGAGAAAGGGGATAAAAAGAGGTTCAAAGCGAAATAAAGAAAAAAAAGAAAAGAAAAGAATTTAAAAAAGAAAATGAATAAAGAAAATATAAAAAAGAAAAATATATATATATTAGATAAACTAGTTAATAAGCATAAAAATACAAGGGTAAAAGTTAAAAAAATTTAGCAGAAGAGAAAAAGCAATGAAAAAGAAAAAAATTAAATTAACTTCAAGACTAAAAAATCACAGGGAGAAAGCCATGAGTTCCGTGCTTTGCTTTCTTCTCCTCTAGAATTCTGCTGCTCTCCTTGGTATTGAAACCGTACCTCTTGGTAGGTGAACTTGGTCTCGGCTGGATTTCTTGTTGATCTTCTGGGGGAGTGGCCTGGTGTAGTGATTCTCTAGTGTCTTTGCCCCAGGCGGAATTGCACCACCCTTACCTTGGGCCGGGATGAGTAATCTGCTCAGGTTTGCTTTCAGGTGCTTTTGTTCCCTGAGTGCTTTCCGTAGATTTCCGGAGGATGGGAATACAAATGGCAGCCTCCTGGTCTCCGGTATGGAGAAGCCGAGAACCCGGGGCCCCTCTCCTCAGTGCGCCCTCAGAGAACAGTGCCCAGTAACTCCTCTTTGCCTGACCTCCAGCCGCGCTCCGAGCTTACCGAGACTGTGGCTGGTTTAAGGTAACCCCGAGCTGTGACCTTACTGTCAGCTCTGTCTCTGTAGCTGGCTTTCCCATTCTAGTTCCCACAAGCTCTGCAACACTCAGACACCCCCGATCCTTTTGTGACCCTGCGGGACCTGAACCCATGCTGACCCGCGTGGGCTTCGCCCTGGTTTAGCCTCTGGAGCGATGTCCCTCAGCGGAACAGATTTTTAAAAGTCCTTATTTTGTGCTCTGTTGCTCCGCCCCTTTATCGGGGAGCCGGCCGCTCCCCCCGGGGTCTATCTTCCCTTCACTTTGGATTCACTTCTCCGCCAGTCCTACCTTTCAGAAAGTGGTTGTTTTTCTGTTTCCAGAATTGCTGTTCTTCTTCTCTTTGATCTGCCGATGGATTTGCAGATGTTTGCAATCTTTAGATAAGCTATCTAGCTGATCTCCTGCTAGCTGAAGTAGTCTCAGCCTGCTACTTCTCCGCCATCTTGACTCTTCCCCCCCATATGGATTGTTCTTAAGTTCACATGATCTTATGGTTTGTTTTATCCCATATAACTCAACTCATGATGGGAAGTTTTGACTATAAGCTCATTTAATTCCCCATGGTCAAGCACTTTATATCTGTGAGATGCAGTAGTATTCCAAAAACTGCTTTGTTTGGTTTTTTTAGTTTATAATTCTTTACTGCAGATAGCATAAACTTGCTTTAATACCTCTGGAGTAAATGTTATAATTTTCCTATTGGGGCTTGTTCTATACTCATCAGACAGTTTTCCCATGAGATGATAACACTAAAGTCTATTTTGCTTGGGTTAATTGTGCCGTGTCCCAGATAGCAAGACCTGTTGCATTGCAGTCTGGGTCTTTTGCCAAGCCCTTTTCTTCTTCTAGTCCCTTTCAGATAATTCTGCCCAGTAAATTTCCTGCATATGGATCTACATCTCAGAGTCAGCTTCCAGGGAATCAGACTCATTTACTGCATTACCCAAAGGTAATAATTTATTATTTTATATATTATAAACAATATGTGACAAGTATCTGTTACAGACTGAATGGTACTTCTCCATACCTCTTTCTTTAGATTCATATGTTAAGGCCCTAACATCTGATGTGACTATATTTGGAGACAGGGCCTTTAGGGAGATAATTAAAATTAAATAAGGTTATAAGGGTGAGGCCCTAATCCAATAGGTCCTGTGTCCTTATAAGAAGAGGAATAGCTACCAAATGATATTTTCCCAGCCATGCAAAGAGGAAAAACCACGTGAGAGTACAGTGAGAAGAATGGCCATCTACAAGCCAAGAAAATAAGCTCTCACCAGAAACTAACCCTGCTGACACCTTGATCTTGGACTTTCAACTTCCAGATGCAAAGAAATAAATTTTCGTTGTTCAAGCCACCCAGTTCTGTGGTATTCTGTCATGGCAGCCTGGGTTGACTAACACAATATCTTTGTTCAACCAGGTGGTAAATTGAAAACAAACAAATAAACAAACAAGTAAACACAATTGTTAACTAAATACTAAACTGACAAAACAAAATATGAAATCAATTTGTTTCACACAGGCAAAACATATCCCTGTATTGGTCAGTCATTTTTATGCAAAATGAATGTATACGTGATAAAAAGAAAAATGATTTTTCACATTAAATAAATACTAAGGGCAAACAGAGAGTGAAATGTTTATTATGTAAGGGAAAGTTGTGAACAAAATACTTATTGAATCTACTTCCTCATTAGATTTCAAAATTCTTGGAAAGAATTTCCAGACCAAAGAGTTGGAGCTAAACAGAAATGGTGGATAGAGGCTTGCTGATCATTTCCTCCAAGCCTGTCAATGCCAAAGCTATCTTATCATCAAAGTGCCATTTCTAACATAATTTTGTTAAATAATTGAATAATGCTGTGATATGATCTTCAATTTTGTGATTATTTGATTACATTTTATTTACACTCATTAGAGTTTCTCAAAATGGATCCTTTAAATATATATCTTAGTGATCCAGGAATTTGACAGGAACTGTTTTGCTTTTCTCATTACTAATCTAATGTGTGTGTTTTTGCATGGATGTCTATACCTGTGTGGGCACAGGTGCATGCACTCACATGTGTGTGCCCATGCTGGATCATTTCGACAATCACTTCTTTCTTGAGCACTGCCATGCAGGAAGTGCATTTGTACTTATGTTATGATTGGATTGGTGCCAAATAATCACCTAATTCTTCAGTGTTTTGTTTTTAATGTTTTATTTCTTAAATAGGAGCAGAGGGTACTGAGGGTTCTAAGAGGGGATCCAATACCTCTTAATCTATATGGGAGACTTCTGTGTGTGCTTCAGGCAAGACAATCTTTTTGTCTTCTGTCAGCCACCTGAGTTGTAGACACAAGTTCTCAAAGATTCTTGGTCAGATGGGCATCATCATGTCAGTTTCCAGGAGTCTAAAACAATATACTAGGATAAAATTTAATCTGGCTTTTCCATCTTTCTGAGTCTGAATAATGGACTTTTTAAGTTTTAAAATATTTTTCAAATCTTATTGTACATCTTACTAGAGCATCACAGATTAATAATTAATTTCAAACATTTCAAAAAATGCTACATAGGAGGTACACAATCTTTAGGCAGAAGTAAAAACAAAACAAATCAAAACAGAAATACGGGAATTACTGAATTAATGCATTGATAACAATTTTTATTGAACCTACTTTGACCTTTATCATTTTCACAGAACTTGAAGATGATAATTAGCATGTCAGACTTGTATGTATATAATAGACTAACAGTCACATGTTAATCTGCTATGAATTACTATAAAGGTTTCATGTTTGGTTTCATACACATTATATAGCTAGAGTTTTGTGTTGTGAAGATGTGAGTGATCCTTATCAACACAGAAAGACATGTTAATGTTATGAAACAAAAGAAAGAATAAAAGGAATATTCTAGAGAGTAATAAATTTCACTTAAATATCATTAACAGTGGATAGTTAAGGTGGGTTTATATTTGCAAGTATCAAGACCAAAAATGAATTAAGTTAGTCTAATACAGTTCCAATCAGAATGACAAGAATTCAACAAGTGAAAAATCATTTAAAACCAGAGGATGACAAATGTAAATAGATATTTTACTAATCAATTATAATTACTTAATCTGAAAAGTCTAATTTACAAATGAGAAGTCAGCAAGCACATATTGAGATGTAAGTAAGTACTAATAATAACTGATGATTAAAGAGATTCAGGAGAAAATATGATTGATAGAAAGGCTTTTATTTGCCTTTGTGGGGCAAAGCCACTGGGGACATTAAAACAGAACTTAAATATTATCATTAATCAGCTGACCCAAATCCTGAACTTGTATGGTAAGGAGGCCAGGAGGCAGCAGTCCCTGGCACAGAATCACTATGAAATAGAGTCACACTGATTTCCCTCACTTGGAATTCTAGCTCTCTATCTCCCTTTTTGGCACACTTAGTAAGATAAGGGGATAACAGAAAACATGAAAGTGATTGTATTTCTTGAATTATCTGTTACTACTAACATACGTTTTTATTGAAAAATTGTTCCCAAATATGCTATCCTTTCAAGACTTCACGAAATTGTCACTGTATTTTAACATTTAAATATACCTGCAAAATAGTGTAGTGAGACTTCAGTGGTTATTTCTATGGAGGGGGAAATCAAATATCATTTCTCTAAGGAAGTTTTATTATAAATTCATAGGAAATGATATCAGTCAGAATAAAATCATGATTTAAAGTGAATTTACTGTTAGTAACATTGCATTCATTTAATTATTCAATAAGCATTTGGGGCATTACAACTGTGAGCATGTTCTAAGTTGTCAGGCAATGAGCATAACAGTGAGTTTCGTCTGCTGGACCCAGACATGGACGCTGTACTCTCTCAACATTCTCTCTAGCGCCACAATGAAGGAGCAAAAGAAATCCACCAACAACTTCAGAAATTAACTTCAGGAATTAAATGGGGAAATTAAAAATTAGAAAGATCAAGCTATGTGACCAAGGTTCCACATCTTGTAAATGATAGAGCAGAAATTTAAAACAAACCTCACCTGCTTCAAAAACCATGTTTTAATTTGTGAGTTCATCATAGTCAAAAGGACATAGACTTCTATAATTAGACTTTAGAATCAAACTTCCAGTTGGTTGCCCAGGTGTTCTATGACTTTGAAATGGGCAGTGTCTACCACATCTGACCTAGAGAAGATGCTCACACATATTTGTTCAATGTATTTCTTTTATATTTCTGAGTTTCAGTTTCTCTAACCTCAAAAAGGGCTAAATTTATTTATTTTACTGGTTTATTATTAGATTTAAATGAGATAATAGCTAATAAAGACTGGCATGTACTTTGCTTTCAATAAATGATAGTTTTCACTCCCTTTCTTCCTCTTGTCTTTCAATATTTACTACACTTAAACAAGAAACAACCAGAAGAATGTGATGTTGTTCTGATCGGGTTTATATTGCTTAACTTCAATATCATGGAATAGCTTGGACAAATGAATCTGTTTCATTGTGCATTACATATTCTGTCAAAGTAAATGAGCCTGAAAATCTATCTCCTTATACAAGATTGAGTTTTAAGTGGAAATTACAGAGCATAACTAACAATGTACCATGAATAATTTATAATCAAAAGGAAACATCAATACAAATAGATAATTCCAATGTAAAACAGATGACTTTTTTTTTCTTTTTTCCTTTCACTAAATAAGAAAACTCCAGAGAATATCAGCAGACAAGCAGAAAACTGGACAGTATGAAATGGCTTTGAATTGTAAATAAGATCAATTAAAAAGGAGAAGAAAAAAACCTTACTGGACTGGAACCTGCAGATAATAGTTGGCACTCAGTGGAGTTGTTTAAGCAAGTTTCCCCAAGTACAACCTTAGATTGATAATAATTAAAGAAATATTTTACTTATGATGATACAAGATCAGATTGTCTCTTTCAGTCTTGTTTCTTTTTCTTGTTTTAATATTGATTTTATCCCTTTTCACAGTGACCTTCTATAGATGTCATGAAAGTTCATGATGATTTCATCTATTCTGCGTGCACATGATTTGAAGAATACTAGAAGACAAGGTTTAATTTTCCTTGTAAAATTAATGAAAAGCAACAATAACAAATCAGTATTGAAAACATACACAGACAGTCTCTGACTTACAATGGTTCAATTTATGATTTTTTGACTAATGACTCAAAAGAGGTAATACGTTTAGTAGAAACTATGCTTTGAATTTTGATCTTTTCCTGGGTTAGTGATATGTAGTATGATCTTCTTTCCTAATGCAGGGTGGCAGTGGCCACAACTCCCAGTCAGATGCATGATCAGGAGGACCAACAACCAATGCACTGACAACCATCTACACCTATACAGACATTCTAGCTTTCACTTGCAGTATAGTATTCAATAAGTTGCATAAGAAATTAAACATTTTTATTATGAAATAGTCTTTATATTAGGTGATTTTGCCAACCGTAGACAAATATAAGTGTTCTGATCATGTTTAAGGTAGGCTAGGCTAAGCTATGATATTCTATAGGTTGGATGTATCAAAAACACTTTATATGTATATTTTCAACTTGTGATGGTTTTTTTGGGACACAACCACATTGTAAATTGAAGAAGATCTATATTTTAAGGCATATACTTACACAGGAAAATAACTCACAAGGAGAAAGAAAATCTACTAAAATTGTTGATCAATGATTGCAGAGAATTACCTTTTCATTTAATGAGAGTATTTTTATGTTATCTGAAGAATGGCGTCTTTGTTCTTGAGGAATGAACAATTAGTGTATTCTTAAAATTTTCCATGTTTCAGCTAAATAAAATCTATTACATTGCCAAAGAAAATTGTGTAATTTATTAATTGGATTGGCAAAATAAGAGGAAAATCAGTAATTCAGTATAAGCAAAGAGAAGGCTGTCGATTTTCAGTGGTTGTGTTGGCGGTGGCAAAAAAAGAAAGTGATTAAGTTTGCTAAAATGAATCAAGGAGTATTCATAGAGGAAGAGATTCATTCTCGTTCAACACACATGAGAACCTTCCCTTTAGGAGCTGCTAGAGAGAAATGGCTAAATTCCTAAGACTCATAATTCTGGCAAGTTTTAATTAGATGGAAAAGAAACAACAGATTATCTTGAAGACTAGGAACAAGAAGGAAAATGTATTAGTTTTCTATTGCTCTGCAATAAGTCACCACAAATTCAGTTTATTAAAACCAAACACATTTATTATCTTGCACTTTCCATGAGTTATGAGTCCAGGAATGACTTTGCTGGATCCTCTGCTTGCAGTCTCATGAGTCTGCAGTCAACATGTTTCTGGGCTATATTCTCATCTGGAAGTGAACTGAAGAATTCATTTGTTTCTTTGGCAGAATTTATTTCATTGTGGCTGTGTGACTGAAGATTTATGTTTTCTGCTGACTGTAAGTTGGAGGTCACCTACCATTCCTAGAAACCACTTCATTGAGTCAGCAAGGAGAATTTTTCAGCTCATGGAGTTCTCTGCCATTCTTTCAAGGGCCTTTTTTTTTTTTTTTTTTTTTTTTTTTTTTACTAGGTCAGGCCACTGAAGATGATCTCCCTTTTGAGTAACATCAATTGATTTGGGCCCTTAATTAGATCTGCAAAATCTTTTAACCTTGGCCTTATTCTAATATCTAGAAACAAGTTACAGGTCCACCCATATTCAACAGAAGGGATTATACAGAGCATAAGCACTAGGGTATAGAATCAGGTGGACCTCCTGAGGGTCTACCTACCAAAAGAGGAAAGAGAACAGGAGGGATATTATAGGGAGGGGGTTTATAGAACTTCAAAGAGTAAATCTGTTATGTGGTCACAGAACTCTCTCCTTAGCAGAATCAGATTAAGATCTTCAGGCACTGAAAATATTTTAGCAATCCCATATGTAATTTAAAATAAAAATAATACTACTTAAGATAAGGAAAGCTACTTTTTCTTATGATGACAAATTTATTACTTTTTAAAAAAATATTACATAAACAAATTTAAATCTTTTTTTTTCTGTTTCTCTAGACATGTATGTGTTTTGTCTGTTTATTGGGTCATCTAGTTTTGCTTCTAGTAAAAGAAATATTCATCTATACCTGAGAGAGGATATGTGGCAATATGCCTCTGTGTGTATGTGGGTGTGTATACATTTTTACATAACAAAATACAGGTTCATCTATCACATTGAGGAAAGAGAGAAAATATAGTATAATCTATCATTTTATTTTTTTAAGATGTTATTATATGTCAGAGAGAGAGAGACAGAGAGAACACAAACAGGGAGAAGCAGTCTCCCTACTGAGCAAGAAGCCTGATGGGAACTCGATCACAGGACCCTGGGATCATGCATGACCTGAGCCAGAGGCAGACACTTAACTGACTGAGCCACCCAGGCATCCCTAATCTATCATTTTCAAAAGGCTAACTTAACAACTTTTTCTTTAAATAATTTCATGAAAGATCTATATTCATACCGAAAGGAATTAAAAATTCATTTCAAAAGAGTACAATTATCTATTAGCTATTTCTACTAACTGGCCACTATATAATATTATTTTAACAACTGCCTATAAAGCTGCTTTCTTTCCTATTTTAATTCTTTTTTTTTAAATTGTGTTTTTTTTTTAAGATTTTATTTACTTATTTGACACAGAGAAAGAGCTCACAAGCAGGCAGAGAGGCAGAGAGAGAGGGGGAAGCAGGCTCCCCGCTGAGCAGAGAGCCCGATGCGGGGCTCGATCCCAGGACCCTGAGATCATGACCTCAGCCGAAGGCAGAGGCTTTAAGCCACTGAGCCACCCAGGTGGCCCTCCTATTTTAATTCTTACAGGATAATATACAAAATGAACAAAGCAGTATCAGTTTTTTTTTTTTTTTAAGGCCTCAATTTACTAGAGTATTATGTGAACCTCCAGCTTTTCTCTGTGAAGTGACTGGTTCTAACTACATAAAAATGCTGTTCAGAATTATTTATTTTTTAAGATTTTATTTACTTAATAGAGAGGGAGAACAGAAGTGGCAGGGAGGGCCAGAGGGAGAGAGAGAAACAGGCTTCCCATTGAACAAGGAGCTTGTTGTAGGACTCAATCCCAGGATCCTGAGATCATGACCTGAGCTGGAGGCAGATGCTTAACTGACTGAGCCACCCAGGTGTCCCTGTTCAGAATAAAAAAGAAAAAAAAGAAAGAAAGAAAGAAAGAAAAAAAGAAAAAAGAAACTTTGATTTAGGGTTTAGGTGCCTCAAAAATCAAAGTACATCACTGAGAAATTTTGGCTTACAGGGGCCTATATACCTGAAAAATATTAGAGAATTTTTCATTTTTTTTCTGTGTTCCATCAACATGTTACCTCACAGCTAAATCACAAGACTTATAAGGAAAATTATATTCTAGATATAATTATTGTGAGATGATGATAGCCAAGACAGCGGCTTTCTACTTGTTCCTGCACTGTATGCAATTTCACTCTGAGAAGTTGCTAATTAATGTTCCTAAGGTATCTACTTAGTGCTTAGTTAATGGGAGTTAACCCCCAATCTGAGTTTTAGTGTGTAGTCTGATAAACCAATTTTCAGTCCTCCTGTTCATCTTGCTTATGATTCAGTTAATTTGACCTGTCTGAAGAGTTACAAGTCATTTCAAATGCCTTCTGTGTCTGTAGATGCCTCAGCATCATGGAATATGAGAAGCCTCCATTCGGGGGTGGGAGGGTGGGGAGGGCAAACTTACTGAAAGCCTTTCTCACTTATGGACTGATTTCATAAATCAAAGTCATTCACCAAGATGACACAAGCAATATAACAGTGCCAACTGTGATCTTAAGACTACTGTCTTTCTTTTTAATTCATAGTGAATAAATAAAAAAAAAATCATAAAAACTGCATTTTTTGAATCTGATATTAGAATAGATGTGATGTGATGTGATGTGATGATTTCACATCACTACTTAACTATGACCCAACTGGTGATTTTAGAAAGCAAGAATGTTACTTTAATTACCTCACAAATGGAAATCCATAACCACTGAAATGAGACTAACTGTATGTTCATTATTTGACAATATAACAATATCCATTAGCTATGTGAATGAGCAGAACATGTACAAAATTACAGGGTAATGGAGATTCAAGAAAAAATAGACTAGAGATTCAAGGTAAAATATATCGTTAAACTTGACAAGGATTGTTTCTGTGTTCTGGAGACAAAACTAGCAGTATATGATTCTATAATGGCCTAAAAGAGTATTAAATGAAGAAATAATACTGCATTAATCACTAAATAATGCAAATGAACAACTGAAAAATAAACCTGAATAGTACATTAAGAATTGCCTTTTAACAAGGAGAAATATTTATTATACTGCAAATCTAATTTTCTTTGCAAAGCAACACTACATAGTTCAAGGTGAGTAACAAAGTGAGGTGACTTTTGCCCAAATAACATCAAAATAGATTAGATTATTTTCTACAAAAATATAGTCATTATTTTCAATAGAAATATAGTCATTACTTTTCTCAATCTTCTCATAATGTTCCTGCAAGAGTAATACTAGGATCAAGAACATATAAAGCATATGAAGTTGTAACTTGCTTGAAAATGACACAGATACCACAAGAAAGTTCTTGTTCCTATAGAAAACTTGGCAGGAAAGCATATTGTTTGGTCAGACACTGGAATTTTTTTGTCTGATAAGGAATCCAGGATGATTATTTTGGAAGTTTCTATTTCCTTTAAGAAAATTTGAAGTGAAATTTCTATGTTTTAAAACATCTTTATATGTCTATATATTCTATCACTATGCTTTTTCTTCTGTGACTCTTTGGCCAAAGCATTCAAAATGGATGACTCAGCTTAAATCTAAAGGAAATTCAAATATGTCTGGCAAGCTTGTGTGGCAAACATCCCTTTTAAACTTATTTTCAGAGGAACCTAAAGCATCTTCAAAGAGAAGTTACCCTAAAGCAAGAAGGAATAAGAAACAATAAGCTTGACTCAGTAAAAGAACCTTAGTCTTGGAAGGAAGGGCCCTCCTGAGCAGTGGGCCCATCATTGTTATTTGTTTCCTAAGGTTTACCACAGCCCTGAGTAATGGGATTATAATAAAAGACAGAAAGAACAATTTTATAAAACACAGTAAGACATTGAGATTCAAAGAGCACTTCTAAGGTAAATGTCTATCAAATTACCAATTGTGACATAAAAGAATTCTTCATAGTTTCAACAGAATTCTTTAAAATGTTGCCATTGGGCTTTCCCATACTTTAGGAATAGAGGGATTGTGATGAGCAATGGGTGTTCTATGTAAGTGATATATCATTAAATTCTACTTCTGAAACCAGTATTGCACTACATGTTAACTAACTAGAATTCAAATGAAAACTTGAAACAACAACAACAGGAATACAGGGAAAGGTGATGGTGGTATGTAAGGCACAGATGGTCATTGTCAGACTATCTAGTGGGAAACATCTGTTTTCAGAAGATTATCAGTGGGAAATGACAACAGATTTTTCATAAACTCCTACGAAGCACCCCATTAAAAACACTTTGGAAATACATGAATACCACTTTATTCAGGGATATGGATGAAGACATTGATAAAACTTATATTGTTATATTTATTGTCATTCTGTTACTGTGATTCTATTAAACAGACTGAGGAAGCCTGGAAAGATGTCGTTATTCATCTAATGGGCAGTATCAATTCTGTTCTAATAGTGTACATCTATTATAATCTCTTATATTTTCCTTCAAATGTCATGTGTGTCTTCAAGCTTATGTCTGGAAATTCTTAAAAATACTACTATAAGTTTTGTGGGTTGTTTGTTTGTTTGTTTGTTTTGTCTTTAATAAAAGTATTGTTTATTGGCTCAGATGGCAGGGAAAGCCACAGGAGAACTCATTGAAGGGAAAGTAGTATAGGAACTAGCACTTCAGACATTGGGCACCCTGTGATGGTAGACGTCAATTCCTCTCTCTCCCTGTTTCTCCTTTTTCTCCTATTTGGTGGTGAAAAAGATGGTTCCAACAACCCAGGCCTGAATTCTTCCACTTGGTAACCCAGGCAATCAAGACAGCCAGTCTCAAATCTCCAACTGAAATTATTCCAGAGAAGAATCAAGCTTACTCAGGCATAAGTCATGTGCTTATATTGAGCAAATAATGTGATGTGCTAGTTATTTTCCAAGTATCATAAAAATGAAAGTTCAAGCAACCCAAAGACCATACTCACCAAATGGTGAGTATACTTACTATAAAGACTTAAATCAATATGAGAAGCACTTCTGAAAAATAATGAAGCCTTGATCAACACAAAAATTTTTTATTTTACTTTTGTCTTACAGTTATAGCAACAAACAATGTGGTTTTGATTTTAAAAGACACTTAAATAGATAAAAACTTGTTTATTTAAAACATTTTTCTAATTCTTTCATTTAACTCAATGAATTACTTACTAGTTTTTCTACCACAGGCTGCTAATTAACAACATCATCCTTGGCTACGTTTTCTTCCAGGGCTTTGATTTTTCTGGGTAATAATGTCATCACCTTGCATCTATTGCAATTTGCTACTAATAGCATTGCATTTGCTAATACACCCTCAGTATATTGATTCTAAAGTGACCTAAACAAATAGCAGGAGTGTACAATTTTTAACAGTGGGAGAAAATAAATGACTTGGCAAATCAGCTTCTACTACTTCCTGAGTTGTATAATAACTTGATTCAAAACTGATTCAAAAATGTTTCATGATTCAGTAAAAATTTTAATCGTCCCATCAAGCAGAATTTTAACTCTCCCTTTCATTTGAAAAATCAAAACTGATATTGATATGATGAACTTATCCCACTGCAAGGTCACAAAATGTCTTTAGGTTAAGCATTGAAAATAGTTGATGAGTTGTGAGCTGATAAATATTTAAAAATTTGAAAATCAATACACACTGATAAACTTTATTCTGAATATGTAATATGTGAACAATATAGTTTATTATTCATAGATGAATGTCTCATAAATATTTTGAAGACTTGGCAAGAAGATCCTGAAACAGCAGGAAAAAATATGCCCATTCATAGAAAATAAGCAGATATTTAAAATGTTAAGCAGACTAAAACTTGAAAAGCATTTTCATATCCATTACTACATTTGGTTCTTATAAACTTATAGTCATTATTGCTATAATTTGAACAAGACAATTATGATTGGGAAATACTACATAATAAAAAAGTGGCAAAATAGGAATCACATGCAAGATATTCTGAGATTAATTTTATGGCTTTCATTCTATGTCACACTTCTTTCTACTTGTAAGCTATGTTATTTTCTGGATGTTTAATACTAATTTAGCATGATTTACAAGAAATAGAGTATTATTTCTTTATATTATATGTACATAATATTATATTTAGAAACAATGTATTTTTTTAGTCTTAACTCTTTAGTACAAACAATGGAAATGGACACTTGGTCTAAAATGAGTGAGAAACCTTTTAGCAAGTACATACTGTGGTCATTTAGCAGTTGAGTAAATCAGACACAGACTGCTGTGGTGACATGAAACTCAAATGGCATAGTTATGTTGATCTAAAATTCACAACTTTCTCATGTAAAATTAATCCTACTATATGGAGGACCCACTTGTTTGATCAAAACTCATTAAGCCAGTCCTGGTACAAGAGCAGTTTTATCAAGTACAATGACATCATTTTCTATATTCATGTAGTGTTTTGGAATGGGCTTTTTTTTTTAATTCTTTTTTAAAGATTTATTTATTTATTTTAGAGAGAGAAAGGGTGTGTGCAGGGGGAGGGGCAGAGAGAGAGAGGGAGATAATCTCAAGCAGACTCTGCTGAGCAAGGACCCTGACGTGGGGTCCCAGGACCCTGAAATCATGACCTGAGCTGAAATCAAGAGTTGGAAGCTCAACTGACAGCTCCACTCCGGTGTCCCAAGAATGGCCTTTTATTTATTTTTTTTAAGATTTTATTTATTTATTTAACATACAGAGATCACAAGTAGACCGAGAAGCAGGCAGAGAGAGAGGAGGAGGCAGACTCCCCGATGAGCAGAGAGCCCAATGTAGGGCTCAATCCCAGGACCCTGAGATCATGACCTGAGCCGAAGGCAGAGACTTTAACACACTGAGCCACCCAGATGCCCAAGAATGGCCTTTTAAATGTATCAAGACATGAAGCCTTTCTACCAACACTGAGCAATACTGCACATATCAACGTTAACATCTGAACTTGTTAAGGTGACAACCCTCAGCTCAACACTGAGCTTTTACAGATGTTCAGCATTTTTCCAACTTATTCAACTTATTAATTTTTCTTGAATTATTCATTTAGAAGCACTAGAGTGGTTGTCAGTTCTTTTTGACAAGGCCACATGTTTCAGAAATCTAATTCTTATACTTTTCTCTGCTATTTGGTGACGAGATTTGTAGTTTAAGTGCCTTCACCAGTACCTTGTCTTCCACTTTCATATTTCACTTCCAAATTCTTTAAAAACGTGATTATTGCTCTACACAGAAGTTGATCCTTAAAAAGATGAACATTTTGGGGGGCCTGGGTAGCTCAGTTGGTTAAGCCTCTGACTCTGGATTTCAGCTCAGTTATGGTCTCAGAAACCTGGGATTGAGCCCTGGTCAGCCTCCCCACTCTGCAGGTAGTCTGCTTGTCTCCCTCTGTCCCTGCCTCTGCCCCTACCCTGCTCAGGCTTTCTATCCCTCTCTGAAATATGTAAATAAATCTTTTTAAAAAGATGAATAGTTTGTGTTAATCCTTCTCTTATCATAGAGGTATCATACATAGACTTTATCAGGACATTTTTGATGTCTTATTTGGAGAGCTAAAGACCTTCTCTCAGCACCACCAATAACAAAACATTTGTCATACTTTTTGGAAACATCGGGCTTATTGATCCATATCTATACAAGAAGAGGTCTAAGAATGTTTGATTCCAGGTCATAACCCACTGATTTAGAGGGTAAGAGAACAAAATGAAAACTTACTAAAGTCAAAGCTGGCAGGATTGCTTGATAATATCTAATAGTATCAGTTTCAGTGATTTCACCCAAGAAAAAAATGACTTTGAAATAAATACCAAGCTTTAGAAACCCTGATGTAAGAATTGCATTGTCCCTAAGCAATTTCAGTTTGGTAGTCATGTTATCAAAAAGTATCCTTTGCATGTTTTCCAAACTGTTTGGCTATTCAAACAAGCCACCTGTCGAAAGAGTTGTATAATTAACTTTGTGATTAAAAAGTCCTAACCAAACATTTAGAACATAAATGCAATAATAAAATAAATATTCTATAAGTTTCTGTTTATTTTATGTCAAAGATATATTCCTTCTTATAAAGACACAATATTAGTGTATCCATTAAATATGTAGATTATCTTTTTACTTAAACATGGTTCTTTTTTTAAGATTTATGTATTTATTTGAGAGACAGAGAGTACATGAGCAGGAGCAGAGGGAGAGGGAGAGAATCTCAAGCAGATTCCCTCCTGAGCACAAAACCCCACGTGGGGCTCAATCTCATGAGGCTGAGATCATGACCCTGAGATCATGATCTAAACTAAAATCAAGAATTGGATGCTTAACCAATTGAGCCACCCAGCCATCCCCACTTACACATTATTCTTAAACCTACCTCTCTCCAATATCTATTACTTAGTATGACTTTATCATTCAACTTAGATTTGCTATATCACATCACTTAATAAATACCATCCTGCTTACACTAAAAAGGAAGAATTTGGTGGTCTGCAACTAATAACCTGAGCTATAAAATAATGGTTATTAAAAAACAGAATTTAATATCTGATCTAATTGATCAGTGAGAATTAGCATTAAATTATAGGATCTTCGGTAGCTCTGGATACTAGCAGATAAACAGATACCTAGAATGAAGTGTCAGCCAAGGACAAAGCTCTGTTTGAATTGTGGGACTATTACGCCATAATGCTGTGATGGACATGTGAGATGTCAGAAATGTAGAGTGGGTTGGCCATTTTTACCTGCATTATACAAATTTGCAATTGAAAATTATAAAGTCTAATTTTAATTTCTTCCTAATTATGGTCATAAAGTATGCATATTTTATCACTGACTGAAAGTAATTCTTGATCTTTATGCCATGGGGATCAGGGCAAAGGGAGAAGAAAACCAGTCACAGAATTAGGTCCTGAATATTGTTGTATATACTATATAGCTGTCTTTCTTTTTATGCAGAATATAAGACACAACACGAAAGCTGAACCACTACCAAGTGACATGTTAACTTGAGACACTCAAGGGAACCCACATGTCCTTGCAGGAGGCTCTACATTTAATCTGCCTTGATTAGAGATCTGATAATGGCCTCACCTAAAGCATTTGCTGAGCAGAAGTATGTCAATGTTCCATAAACACCGCTTTGATATGCTTCATGCTGCAATACCTCTATGTAGATTCTGATGACAGCATGCCCCAGAGATCCATGGGTGACTCAAATTGGGAAAAGAAAACTTACACATCAACATTATTACATTTTTTGTTAGTTAATTTTAGAAAAGAACTGGGAAATATGGGGCACCTGGGTGGCTCACTAGGTTAAAGCCTCTGCCTTCGGCTCAGGTCATGATCTCAGGGTCTTGGGATCAAGCCCCGCATTGGGCTCTCTGCTCATCAGGGAGCCTGCTTCCCCCTCTCTCTCTGCCTGTCTCTCTGCTTACTTGTGATCTCTGTCTGTCAAATTAATAATAATAATAATAATAAAGAATAATAAAGAACTGGGAAATATAAGTCAAATGGATGTTGAAGGTATTAAATTAGAAAACAGGACATGTACTGCTCATTTGGGTCATAATTATTAAAAAGAAAGCAACACATGATGGAGCATCTCAATAAATGCAACAAGACTAGAAAGACTGCCAACTGCTATTCATGGTAAAAAGTATCTGCAAGCTATTAAGAGAAAAAGTGAAAAAACAAACAATCGCTTAAATTATACTTACTTGTGAGAGACTGCTTTCATTCAAAGACTGGGAAGAAGATAAGAATGTTCTATTTCTCCATTCTTCTTCAGCTTTGTACTTATGGTCTTAGCCACCGTAAGAACACAAGAAAAAAGAAATAAAAGGCATATAATTTAGAAATTCAGAAATAAAACTTTCTCTATTCACAAATAAAGTTATTTTCTATTAGCATATTCCCCAATGTGTACCAAAAACCTTCAAGAACTTATTAGTGAGGTTTACAAGTCCATAGGACAGAATATCAATATTAAAGTATCTATTATATCTTTATATGTTAGCAATGGACAATTGAAATTTGATATGTAAAATACAGAAATATTGATGGTATTCTCAAAACTCGAAATATTTATGCATCTAGAAAAAAGCACATGTCATATAAGCTGAAAACTACAAAACACTGAGTTTTTAAAACTAAGAAAACCTAAGTAAATAGATATTCCAAGTTTGTAACTAGGAAGACTTGATTTTTTTTTTTTAGGTTTTTATTAAATTCCAGTTAGTTAACAGTTAAATTCCAGTTACGTACCATTCATTAGCACACAGTGTAATATTAGTTTCATATACACAATTTGGTGATTCAACATCTCCATACAATACCCAGTGCTCATCACAACTGCACTCCTTAATCCACATTACACATTTCACCCACTACCTACACTCTTCCCCTCTGGTAACCATTGTTTGTTCTCCATAGTTGAGAGTCTGTTTCTTAGTTTACCTCTCTCTCTCTCTTTTCCTATTCTCCTTTGTTTTGTTTCTTAAATTCCACATATGAGTGAAATCATTTGGTATTTGTCTTTCTCTGACTTAATTTTCTTAGCCTTATAATCGCTAGCTCCAGTAATGTCACTGCAAATGGCAAAGTTTCATTCTTTTTTATGGATGAATATATATACACACATACACACATACACACACACAAACATTCTTCTTTATCAATTCATCAGTGAGTAGACACACGGGCTGTTTCCATAATTTGGCTATTGTAGATAATGCTGCTATAAATATGGGGGTGCATGTATCCCTTTGAGTTAGTAGTTTTGTATTCTTTTTGTAAATAGTGCACATGCGGGTCTTAAGGTAGTTCTATTTTTCACTTTTTGAGGAACTTCCTTACTGTTTACAGAGAGGCTACACCAGTACGCATTCCTACCTCCATCTCAAAAGAGTTCCACTTTCTCCACAGTCTCAACACCTGTTTTCTTGTGTTGTTGATTTAGACATTCTGACATTCATTGTAGTTTTGATTTGGATTCTCCTGATGATGATGACTGACCTTTTCATGTGACTGTTGGCTGTCTATGCGCCTTCCTTGGAAAAATGTCCATTCATGTCATTTTTTAAATGGATTATTCATTTTGGGGTGTTGAGTTTTATAAGTTCTTTATATATTTTTGGTGTCATCTGTAACTATTTTCTGCCATTCCATAAGTTTCTATAGCTGATGTCAAAGGGATTGCTGTCTCTGTCCTCATCTAGGATTTTAATGGCTTCCTAGCTCACATTTAAGTATTTCATCCATTTTAAATTTATTTTTGGGTATGGTGTAAGAAAGTCATCTAGTTTTATTTTTTGCATGTTATGGTCCTGTTTTCCTAACATCATTTGTTGAAGAGACTGTTTTTTCCCCCATTGGATATTCTTTCCTGGTCTGTCAAAGATCAATTGACCATAAAGTTGTGGGTTCATTTCTGGGTTTTCTATTCTGTTCTCTTGATCTATGATGTTTCTATTTTGGGAACAGTACCATAATATCTTGATGACTACAGTTTTGGCTATTGTAGATAATGCTGCTATAAATATGGGCTTGAAGCCCAGAACTGTGATGCTTCTGGTCTGGTTTTCTTTTTCAAGATTGCTTTGGCTATTCAGGGTCTTTTGTGGTTCTGCACAAAATAGTTCTAGCTCTGTAAAAAATGCTGGTGGTATTTTGATAGGATTGCATTAAATATGTAGATTGCAATGGGCAGCATAGACATTTTAACAATATTAATTCTTCTGATCCATGAGCATGGAATGTTTTTCCATTTCTTTGAGTCTCCTTCAATTTTTTGATCAGTGTCTTATAGTTTTGAGAGTACAGGTCTTTTACTTCTTTGGCTGTATTTATTCCTAGTTATCTTATGGTTTTAGTGTAACTGTAAATGGAACTGATACCTTGACTTCTCTTTCTGCTATTTCATTATTGACATATAGAAATGCAACAAATTTCTGTACATTGATTTTGTACCCTCAATTTACTGAATTCATGTATTAGTTCTAGCAATTTTTTTTCTTTTTATTTTTTATTTCTTTATTTTATTTTTAAAAATTTTTTAATTTTTATAAACACATATTTTTATCACCAGGGGTACAGGTCTGTGAATCACCAGGTTTGCACACTTCACAGCACTCACCAAAGCACATACCCTCCCCAATGTCCATAATCCCACCTCCTTCTGCCAAACCCCCTCCCCCCAGCAACCCTCAGTTTGTTTTGTGACATTAAGAGTCACTTATAGTTTGTCTCCCTCCCAATCCCATCTTGTTTCATTTATTCTTCTCCTACCCACTTAAGCCCCCATGTTGCATCACCACTTCCTCATATCAGGGAGATCATGTGAGAGTTGTCTTTCCCTGCTTGACTTATTTCGCTAAGCACGATACGCTCTAGTTCCATCCATGTTGTCGCAAATGGCAAGATTTCATTTCTTTTGATGGCTGCATAGTATTCCATTGTGTATATATACCACATCTTCTTGATCCATTCATCTGTTGATGGACATCTAGGTTCTTTCCATAGTTTGGCTATTGTGGACATTGCTGCTATAAACATTCAGGTGCATGTGCCCCTTTGGATCACTATGTTTGTATCTTTAGGGTAAATACCCAATAGTGTAATTGCTGGGTCATAGGGCAGTTCTATTTTCAACATTTTGAGGAACCTCCATGCTGTTTTCCAGAGTGGCTGCACCAGCTTGCATTCCCACCAACAGTGTAGGAGGGTTCCCCTTTCTCCGCATCCTCGCCAGCATCTGTCATTTCCTGACTTGTTGATTTTAGCCATTCTGACTGGTGTGAGGTGATATCTCATTGTGGTTTTGATTTGTATTTCCCTGATGCCGAGTGATATGGAGCACTTTTTCATGTGTCTGTTGGCCATCTGGATGTCTTCTTTGCAGAAATGTCTGTTCATGTCCTCTGCCCATTTCTTGATTGGATTATTTGTTCTTTGGGTGTTGAGTTTGCTAAGTTCTTTATAGATTTTGGACACTAGTCCTTTATCTGATATGTCGTTTGCAAATATCTTCTCCCATTCTGTCAGTTGTCTTTTGATTTTGTTAACTGTTTCCTTTGCTGTGCAAAAGCTTTTGATCTTGATGAAATCCAAATAGTTCATTTTTGCCCTTGCTTCCCTTGCCTTTGGCGATGTTCCTAGGAAGAAGTTGCTGTGGCTGAGTTTGAAGAGGTTGCTGCCTGTGTTCTCCTCAAGGATTTTGATGGATTCCTTTCGCACATTGAGGTCCTTCATCCATTTTGAGTCTATTTTTGTGTGTGGTGTAAGGAAATGGTCCAATTTCATTTTTCTGCATGAGGCTGTCCAATTTTCCCAGCACCATTTATTGAAGAGGCTATCTTTTTTCCATTGGACATTCTTTCCTGCTTTGTCAAAGATTAGTTGACCATAGCGTTGAGGGTCTATTTCTGGGCTCTCTATTCTGTTCCATTGATCTATGTGTCTGTTTTTTTGCCAGTACCATTCTGTCTTGATGATGACAGCTTTGTAATAGAGCTTGAAGTCAGGAATTGTGATGCCACCAACGTTGGCTTTCTTTTTCAATATCCCTTTGGCTATTGGAGGTCCTTTCTGGTTCCATATAAATTTTAGAATTATTTGTTCCATTTCTTTGAAAAAGATGGATGGTACTTTGATTGGAATTGCATTAAATGTGTAGATTGCTTTAGGTAGCATAGACATTTTCACAATATTTATTCTTCCAATCCAAAAGCATGGAACATTTTTGAACATTTTTCCATTTCTTTGTGTCTTCCTCAATTTCTTTCATGAGTACTTTATAGTTTTCTGAGTATAGATTCTGTGCCTCTTTGGTTAGGTTTATTCCTAGGTATCTTATGGTTTTGGGTGCAATTGTAAATGGGATTGACTCCTTAATTTCCCTTTCTTCTGTCTTGCTGTTGGTGTAGAGAAATGCAACTGATTTCTGTACATTGATTTTATATCCTGACACTTTACTGAATTCCTGTACAAAATCTAGCAGTTTTGGAGTGGAGTCTTTTGGGTTTTCCACATATAGTATCATATCATCTGTGAAGAGTGATAATTTGACTTCTTCTTTGCCGATTTGGATGCCTTTAATTTCCTTTTGTTGTCTGATTGCTGAGTCTAGGACTTCTAGTACTATGTTGAATAGCAGTGGTGATTATGTACATCCCTGCCGTGTTCCTGACCTGAGCGGAAAAGCTTTCAGTTTTTCTCCATTGAGAATGATATTTGTAGTCGGTTTTTCATAGATGGCTTTGATGATATTGAGGTATGTGCCCTCTATCCCTACACTTTGAAGAGTTTTGATCAGGAAGGGATGCTGTACTTTGTCAAATGCTTTTTTAGCATCTATTGAGAGTATCATATAGTTCTTGTTCTTTCTTTTATTGATGTGTTGTATCACATTGACTGATTTGCGGATGTGGAACCAACCTTGCAGCCCTGGAATAAATCCCACTTGGTTGTGGTGAATAATCCTTTTAATGTACTGTTGAATCCTATGGGCTAGTATTTTGGTGAGAATTTTCGCATCTGTGTTCATCAACGATATTGGTCTATAGCTCTCTTTTTTGATGGGATCCTTGTCTGGTTTTGGGATTAAGGTGATGCTGGCCTCATAAAATGAGTTTGGAAGTTTTCCTTCCATTTCTATTTTTTGGAACAGTTTCAGGAGAATAGGAATTAGTTCTTCTTTAAATGTTTGGTATAATTCCCCCGGGAAGCCGTCCTGCCCTGGGCTTTTGGTTGTTTGGAGATTTTTAATTACTGTTTCAAACCCCTTACTGGTTATGGGTCTGTTCAGGCTTTCTATTTCTTCCTGGTTCAGTTGTGGTAGTTTATATGTTTCTAGGAATGCATCCATTTGTTCCAGATTGTCAAATTTGTGGGCATATAGTTGCTCATAGTATGTTCTTATAATAGTTTGTATTTCTTTGGTGTTAGTTGTGATCTCTCCTCTTTCATTCATGATTTTATTTATTTGTGTCCTTTCTCTTTTCTTTTTGATAAGTCGGGCCAGGGGTTTATCAATTTTATTAATTCTTTCAAAGAACCAGCTCCTAGTTTCGTTGATTTGTTCCTTTGGTTTTTGGTTTCTATTTCATTTATTTCTGCTCTGACCTTTATGATTTCTCTTCTCCTGCTGGGCTTAGGGTTTCTTTCTTGTTCTTTCTCCAGCTCCTTTAGGTGTAGGGTTAGGTTGTGTACATGAGACCTTTCTTGTTTCTTGAGAAAGGCTTGTACCACTATATATTTTCCTCTCAGGACTGGCTTTGTTGTGTCCCACAGATTTTGAACCGTTGTATTTTCATTATCATTTGTTTCCATGATTTTTTTCAATTCTTCTTTAATTTCCCGGTTGACCCATTCATTCTTTAGAAGGATGCTGTTTAGTATCCATGTATTTGGGTTCTTTTCAAACTTCCTTTTGTGGTTGAGTTCTATCTTTAGAGCATTGTGGTCTGAAAATATGCAGGGAATGATCCCAATCTTTTGATACCGATTGAGTCCTGATTTAGGACCGAGGATGTGATCTATTATGGAGAATGTTCCATGTGCACTAGAGAAGAATGTGTATTCTGTTGCTGTGGGATGAAATGTTCTGAATATATCTGTGATGTCCATCTGGTCCAGTGGGTCGTTTAAGGCCTTTATTTCCTTGCTGATCTTTTGCTTGGATGATCTCTCCATTTCAGTGAGGGGAGTGTTAAAATCCCCTACTATTATTGTATTATTGTTGATGTGTTTCTTTGATTTTGTTATTAATTGGTTTATATAGTTGGCTGCTCCCACGTTGGGGGCATAGATATTTAAAATTTTTAGATCTTCTTGTTCGACAAACCCTTTGAGTATGATATAGTGTCCTTCCTGATCTCTTATTATAGTCTTTGGCTTAAAATCTAATTGATCTGATATAAGGATTGCCACTCCTGCTTTCTTCTGATGTCCATTAGCATGGTAAATTCTTTTCCACCCCCTCACTTTAAATCTGGAGGTGTCTTCGGGCTTAAAATGAGTTTCTTGGAGGCAACATATAGATGGGTTTTGTGTTTTTATCCATTCTGATACCCTGTGTCTTTTGAACGGGGCATTTAGCCCATTAACATTCAGGGTAACTATTGAGAGATATGAATTTAGTGCCATTGTATTGCCTGTAAGGTGACTGTTACTGTATATGGTCTCTGTTCCTTTCCGATCTACCACTTGTAGGCTCTCTCTTTGCTTAGAGGACCCCTTTCAATATTTCCTGTAGAGCTGGTTTGGTGTTTGCAAATTTTTACAGTTTTTGTTTGTCCTGGCAGCTTTTAATCTCTCCTTCTATTTTCAATGGTAGCCTAGCTGGATATAGTATTATTGGCTGCATATTTTTCTCGTTTAGTGCTCTGAAAATATCATGCCAGCTCTTTCTGGCCTGCCAGGTCTCTGTGGATAAGTCCCTGCCAATCTAATATTTTTACCATTGTATGTTACAGATTTCTTTTCCCGGGCTGCTTTCAGGATTTTCTCTTTGTCACTAAGACTTGTAAATTTTACTATTAGGTGACGGGGTGTGGGCCTATTCTTGTTGATTTTGAGGGGCGTTCTCTGAACCTCCTGAATTTTGCTGCTTGTTCCCTTTGCCATATTGGGGAAATTCTCCCCAATAATTCTCTCCAGTATACCTTCTGATCCCCTCTCTCTTTCTTCTTCTTCTAGAATCCCAATTATTCTAATGTTGTTTCATCTTATGGTGTCACTTATCTCTCGAATTCTCCCCTCATGGTCCAGTAGCTTTTTGTCCCTCTTTTGCTCAGCTTCTTTATTCTTTGTCATTTGATCTTCTATATCGCTAATTCTTTCTTCTGCCTCATTCGTCCTAGCAGTGAGAGCCTCCATTTTTTATTGCACCTCATTAATAGCTTTTTTTATTTCAACTTAGTTAGATTTTAGTTCTTTTATTTCTCCAGAAAGGGCTTTTATATCTCTCGAGAGGGTTTCTCTCATATCTTCCATCCCTTTTTCGAGCCTGGCTAGAACCTTGAGAATTGTCATTCTGAACTCTAGATCTGACATATTACCAATATCTGTATTGATTATGTCCGTAGCCTTTGGTACTGCCTCCAGTTCTTTTTTTTGTGGTGAATTTTTCCATCTTGTCATTTTGTCCAGATAAGAGTATATGAAGGAGCTAGGAAAATACTAAAAGGGTGGCAACAACCCCAGGAAAATATGCTTTAACCCAATTAGAAGAGATCCCAAATCGTGAGGGGGGAGAAAGGGGATAAAAAGAGGTTCAAAAAGGAAGAAAGAAAGAAAAAAAAAAAGAAAAAAGAAATGAAAAGAATTTTTAAAAAGAAAACAAATAAGAAAAATATAAAAAAGAAAAAAATATATATATTAGATAAATTGGTTAAAAAACGTTAAAAAAGAAAAAGGTAAAAGTTAAAAAAAAATTTTACCAGAAGGCGAGACAAAAAAACAAAAAAATAAAAAGAAAAAAATTAAATTAACTGCAAGACTAAAAAAAATCACAGGGAAAAAGCCTTGAGTTCCATGCTTTGCTTTCTCCTCCTCTGGAATTCTGCTGATCTCCTTGGTATTGAAACCGCACTCCTTGGTAGATGAACTTGGTTTCGGCTGGATTTCTTGTTGATCTTCTGGGGTAGGGGCCTGTTGTAGTGATTCTCAAGTGTCTTTGCCCCAGGTGGAATTGCACCGCCTTTACCCAGGGGCCGCGGTGAGTAATCTGCTCGGGTTTGCTTTCAGGAGCTTTTGTTCCCTGAGCGCTTTCCGTAGAGTTCCGGAGGACGGGAATACAAATGGCGGCCTCCTGGTCTCCGGTCCGGAGGAGCCGAGAGCCCGGGGCCCCACTCCTTAGTGCACCCTCAGAGAACAGCGCCCAGTTACTCCCGTCTGCCTGACCTCCAGCCGCGCTCCGAGCTCACTGAGCCTGCGACCGGTTCAAGGTAACACCGAGCTGCGAGCTTACTGTCGGCTCTGTCTCTGTAGCCGGCTTTCCCTTTCCAATACCCACAAGCTCTGCGACACTCAGACACCCCCGATCCTTCTGTGACCCTGCGGGACCTGAGGCCACGCTGACCCCGTGTGGGCTTCACCCCAGTTTAGCCTCTGGAGCGATGTCCCTCAGCGGAACAGACTTAAAAGTCCTGATTTTGTGCGCGGTTGCTCCGCCGCTTGCCGGGAGCCGGCCCCTCCCCCCGGGGTCTATCTTCCCGTCGCTTTGGATTCACTTCTCCGACGGTCCTACCTTTCAGAAAGCGGTTGTTTTTCTGTTTACAGAATTGCTGTTCTTCTTCTCTTCGATCTGCCGATGGATTTTCAGGAGTTTGCAATCTTTAGATAAGCTATCTAGCTGATCTCTGGCTAGCTGAAGTAGTCTCAGCCTGCTACTTCTCCACCATCTTGACTCCTCCCCCCCCTAAAATTGGTATTTTTTATATCCTTTGAGTAAATACTTAGTAGTACAACTTGTGAGCTGTGGAGTAGTTCTGTTTTTAACTTTTTGAAGAACCTCCATACTATTTTCCACAGTTGCTGCATCAGCTTTCATTCTCACCAAGAGTGCAAGAGGGTTCCCCTTTTTCCACATCCTCACCAACATCTGTGTTCCTGTGTTGTTCATTTTAGCCATTCTGATAGGTATGAGGTGATATCTCATTGCAGTTTTGATTTATATTTCCTTGATGATGAGTGACATTGAGCATCTTTTCATGTGTTTGTTAACCATCTCTATGTTTTCTTTGGAAAAACATTTGTTCATGTCTTCTGTCCATTTCTTACCTGGATTATTTGGTTTTGGGGTGTCAAGTTTGTTAAGTTGCTTATAGATTTTGGATGCTAACCCTTTATCATATATGTTTTACAAATATCTTCTCCCATTCCATAGGTTCCCTTTTATTTTTGTTGGTTGTTTTATTCATTGTGCAGAAGTTTTTTATCTTGATAAACTCTCAATAGTTCATTTTTGCTTTTGTTTCTCTTACCTCTGTAAGAGAAAGGTATTCTCTTACCTAGTAAGAATTTGCTATGGCCTAGGTCAAAGAGTTTGCTGTTTGTGCTTTCCTCTAGGATGTTGATGGTTTTCTGTCTCACATTTAGGTCTTTCTTCTATTTTGAATTTATTTTTGTTTATGGTCTAAGAAAGTGTCCTGCATGGGGCACCTGGGTGTCTCAGTTGACTAAGCCTCTGCCTTCAGCTCGGGCCATGATCTCAGAGTCCTGGGATCAAGTCCCACATCAGGCTCTCTCTCAGCGGGCAGCCTCTTCTTCTCCCCACTCTCCACCTGCCTCTCTGCCTACTTGTGATCTCTCCCTGTCCAAAAAAAATATATATATATATTTTAAAAAAAGAGGCCTGCAAGAAGAGTTCAATATTTGCAAATCAATGTATTATACCACATTAATAAAAGGAAAGATAAGAACCATATGATCCTCTCCATAGATGCAGAAAAACATTTAACTACAGTACTCATTCTTGATAAAAACCTTCAACAACATAAGGATAGAGGGAACATACCTCAATATCATAAAGGCCATGTATGGAAAACCTACATCCTCAATGGGAAAAAAAATGAGAGCTTTTCCTCTAAGGTCAGGAACAAGATGGGGATGTCCTCTCTCACTATTGTTATTTAACATAGTACTGGATGTTCTAGCTTCAGCAATCAGATAAGAAAAAGAAATAAAAGACATCTAAATCAGTAAGGAAGTTGTCAAACTATTTTGCAGATGACATGACACTCTATATTGAAAACCCTAAATATTTTATCATAAATTTGTTAGAACTGATACATGAATTCAGCAGTTACAGGACACAAAATCAGTGTACAAAAATCTCTTGAATTTCCACTTTTCACTAATAACAGCAGAAATAGAAATCAAGGAATCAATTCCATTTATGATTGCACTAAAATTGTAAGATACTTAAGAGTAAAATTAACCAAAGGGGGAAAAGTTCAATATTCTGAAAACTATAGAACACTTATGAAATAAATTGAAGAAGACACACACACAAAAATGAAAAAAAAACATTTCATGCTTGTCATTGGAAGAACAGATATTGTTAAAATGTCTGTACTACCCAAACCAATCTACATATATAGTGCAATCCCTATCAAGATACCACCAGCATTTTTCATTGAGTTAGAACAAACAATCCTAAAGTTTGTATGGAACCACAAAAGACTCTGAATCATCAAAGCAATCTTGAAAAAGAAAAGTAAAGTGGAGAGCATCACAATTCCAAATTCAAGGTATCTATAATATACTACAAGGCTGGAGTCATCAAGACAGTATGGTACTGGCATAAAAGCAGACACATAGCTCAATGGAACAGAACAGAAAACCCAGAAATGGACCCACAACTACATGTCGGCTAACTTTTGATAAAGTGGGAAAGCATACCCAAGGGGGGAGGTGGGAGATGGTGTTGGAAAACTGGACAACAATATGCAAAAGAATGATACTAAATACATTCTTGCCTGCCTTCTTTAAAGGAGTAGTACAGTGCCCTCAGGCCTCTATCCCGGCCAAATCCACTGACCTTTAAATCTCTGGTCTTTAAACCCTCTAGTTGCAAGAACACACAAAAATCAGCTGTCTCATTTTCCCAGCCAACAGATTCAGGGAAGTGTTCTTCTTGTGATTCCCCTGTGCTTTCCTCTATCTATCTCTATCCCTTCTCAGTGACCATGGTTCCTTTTCCTCTGCAGCACACACAATCTGTTTCTCCCCTAAACCACATCTTCATGTGTTATAACTTCTTTGATGTGGCCTCTACTCTCCCTTTAGTTGTGGAGTTCTATAAGTTTTCAGATTGATTTCTGGGATATTTAGAAAGATTTGATAGTTGTCTAGTTTTGTTTGAGGGATGAGATGAGCCTAGGGTCCTCCTCCTCTGTCAATATTCTTTTCTTTCTCCTTGCTTTTCTTTTTTACCATTGCATTGGCTATTCGGGGTCTTTTGGGGTTTCATACAAATTCCAGGTTTTGATATTTAAAATTCAATTCTTGAGGCACCTTGATGGCTCAGTCATTTTAGCATCTGCCTTCAGCTCAGATCATGATCCCAGGGTCCTGGGATAAACCCCCACATTGGGCTCCCTGCCCAATGAATAGCTTGCTTCTCCCTCTCCCTCTGCCTCCACATCTGCTTGTGAGCTCCCTCTCTACCTCTCTCTCATGCTTTCTCTCAAATAAATCTTGAAAAAGAAATTCAATTATCTCCAAGACAATTCATAGAATCAATTTGATCCTTTCAAAATCCTAACAGATTTATTTTGTTGAATTGGACAAACATATGCTGAAATTTATATACAAAGAAAAGGAATGAGTACTCTCAAAACAATGTTAAGAGTGTATTTGGACCTAAACTATCTGATTTGCAATCATAATACCAATGTGGTATTGGGTAGAAGGTGGGTGTGTAGATCAATGGAAAAGAACAGAATCCAGAACTAGACCCATAAATATATGGTAAGTATATATTTCATGAAAATGCAAAAGCAATTTAAGAAAGAAAGGGGAGTTCTCAAAGAAATGAAAGTGTGCAATTGAATATTACTATGGAAGGAAAGTAGGAAGGAAGGAAGAAAGGAAGGAAAGATGGAGGGAGGGAGGAAGGATAAGAGAAACAAAGAAAGAAAGAAAAGAAAGAGAAAATACAAATGTACCCTATATCTAAACATAACATTTAAACTATAAAAATTCTTAAAGGCAACCTACCAAAAAAAAAAAAATCTGTATCTTCATTGAGGCTAAAATTTATTAAGTTCAGTTCTTAAAAAATAATAGGAATAATAAGTAGGACTTCATCAATATCAGGAATTTCTGTTCTTCAAAGTATACTGATAGGAATGGAAAATACAAAACAGAGGAGAAAAGTATTTTTAAAATGTATAAATGACAGAATAAATTTATCCATAAAATGTAACAACTCTTAAAATGGAATAGTAAAACACACAATTAAAATGGGTGGGGTGCATGGGTGGCTCAGTTGTTAAGAGGTTACCTTTGGCCCAAGTCATGATCCCAGGGTCCTGGGATGGAGCCCTGCATCAGGCTCCCTGCTTGGCGGGGAGTCTGCTTCTCCCTCTCCCACTCCCCCTGTTTGTGTTCCCTGTCTCTTTCTCTCTCTTTCTCAAATAAATAGAATCTTTAAAAAAATAGTCTAATGGTTCACACAGGATTACCACCAAAGTAGATATATATGAATGCTAAATACTCATAAATTGCTCAACATGATAAGTCATTTGAGAAATTCATTTAAAAACTGCAATGTGTTTTAAAATACACTTATTAGAAAGGTTGGGGAAAAAAAACCCTGACAGTACCAAGTGTAAATGTTAGGTGATGCAGCTACTTTGGAAAATATCTCGTCAGTTTCTTATAAATTTAAATCTACATATTCTATGCATATCAGAATTTCCACACTTAGGCATTTATTCAGAAGGAAATGAAGTCTATATTCATAAAAAAAACCTATATATAAATGTTTATACCAATTTTGTCCATATATATATACTAAGTGGACAGAACTTAAACATCCTTTAACTTTGCAGTGGATAAGATGCTGTGGTAAACTGTAAGTGGAATATCACTCAGTAATAATGGTGAAACTATTGAAATATACAATAACATCATTGAATATCAAATTCAAAAACCTGTATGTCCATTTTAAAAACTACCTACAAAAGATTCCATTTGTAAGAAACTCCATTCATTTTCCATTTATGTGACGTTGTAGAAAAGGAAAATCTGTAGGGATGGAAAACAAATCTGGGTTTTAGGAAGTGTTTAAAGAAATGTTTACAGTGAGAGAAGTATTTTATATCCCAGCAGCCAAAGATAGGAAGAACAAGATGAATAAAGAATTATTAGATTATTATCCAATGTGTAAAATTAATATCCATGAGCCCATACTGAAGTAAATAAATGACTGAAGAAATAAATAATTGGAGGAACATAAGTTCCCACTACTTAAGCATAGCTTGTATCTATAATCTCCCTCCAAAATATGTGGAGAAGAGGAAATAAAAAGAAGAAATTTACAGTGGAGAATCCTAGGAAATACTACTACAACCAGATGATCAAAGTCAACCACAATGGTGATAAATCATATAAGCTTGTATATATATAGTATATAAGCTTGACAGGGTAAAAACGACTTCATCTACAAACACATTACTCAAATCTAATAGTGAAAAAAGCATCAGAAAAATCCCAATAGATGGCCAAATATGTGCAACTTCACTTAAGATCAAAATAGTGATGGTGATTGTAATTGAAATGAGGCATATTAATCTGCAGTTGATTTAAAATTTATATGAACATTTATCTTTGTCCAAGAATAACAATAATATATTTATTAATCTACAATGTGCTAGGCAGAGTCATACTCATTTACATGTATTATCTCATCTCTCCTTCAAAACCATCCCATGTAATGGATTCTGTTATCACCACTTCCAGAAGATAAAACTCTGGCCAATGGGACAATTAACTAAGGTTACCAAGAGGGATTTGAATTCACATAGTGTGACTCCAGAGTGATGCTCCTAATCATTAAAAAATGTCACAAACACATAGAATATACAAACATTAAAATGATAAATGAAAAAATGACATAATTCACAAGAACCATAAATGAATTAAAGACTTGACTTCTGTTTAAGGGCTTCACTCATGATAACAAGCAATACTAGCGGATAATACCAGAATGCCACCATAGAAAAAACAGTATATTTGTAATACATTAAGAACTTTCTTTTATTGGTCTCTAATAAAGTGCATATAGCTTATTTGATAGGCTGTATTCAATCTTCTCAATAAATTTTTTCTTGAGAAACACATAAACAGGAATGACAAGAAATTTAAATTTGTATTCAAAATTCTGTAACTTTGAGAGACTAAGGTAAACAAAACCCTAATAAAATATTCTTCACATTTTGTTTTGACAAAGATGTATGTAATTCCAGTCTTCAAGAATTAAAGTAGAAGTGGGTATCCACATCTTTCTTTATTTTAATTGGAAACATCAAAGGTAAAATGACTAGCATTAATTGGTTGTCTAATGTGAGTTAGATAATCTTGCCAACATTTTTTTAATACTGAAACTCAGCAAGAGGAAGAGTCATAGAAAAACTGAACAAGAAAGTAACTCCATAAAGTATAGTTTTCTGATTCTTTTAAAAGATAGTCTTATAGTATTTTAAATGGATTACTACAAATTATCTCATATTCAAATAAGAACCACAAACTAAAATTAAATTTATTTTCAGATTATCATTCTTCATTATTTTTGTGGAAAACTGAAATTTGATGAATATTTTGAAGTATTAAGCTTTTCTTCAAATTAGGACACTAACCTAGAAAACTTTATTTAAAAGACACTTTCCTTTGTGTCAGTGTGAGCAGTGCTCTCCTCACTAGTGACACCCCCAATAGCAGGTCACTTAATTGTAACACTAACCAGCACCAGCACCAAAAGATCACAATGCTACATTTTCCAGTGAGAGTGGGTTACAGCTTCCCATACTTGGCAGGCTGATCACTGACAGGAGTCAGCAATTTCACCTTCATTGAAGTAATAGTCATTGCAAATAGAACCCCAAGTTGCAGTCATTATGAGATAATGAACCTTAATTCCATCTTTAAAGTAAACTCTAAATTTTGCCTGAAATCTAGCAATAAGTATACATCAACATTGCATCAATTTCTTCATTATCACCTTGACATGATTCATCTTTGGATAAATTACTAGTCAACTATATCATTTTAACAACATATCAGAGTATTTATTCATTGGATAGGTGAAAAACATTTATGTGCTCTTATTTTTTTCTTCATTCTCCCATAGGCTATACAACTTTCTTCAGAAAACTGAGATTTTTATTAGTCTAGACTCAAAGGTGCATTTCTCATTTTTAAGTCACTAAATAATTGCATTCTTTTCCTTACACAAAAGAATGAGGAAAGGAAGTTCTGACTTGTATTTCACTAAACACCATAATATTCTCAGATCATATTGTAAAAATCTTCTCTTTTATGTTTTTTATTAGTCATCAAATATTGGCTTTTAAAGTCCAGCATGCCCAGTAAGTGTTTATAGGTTTGTTCCAAAGACATCCTCAACACCATGTCAGGACATAAGGTAATCAAACCAAACCTAATTAACCTGGACTTAATTTAATTAGTTTTGTCTATTGGAAATCAGTCAGGATTAAAAGGAGTTTCCTATTTCCTCCAGGGTTTATTTCTTGGCCTATTCACAGCATGTTTTTTTCTGCATCAAGTTATTAACAAAACCCAGTGTAACTAGTAAGAATCATGCTGTTTCTCCAAGCTACCTAAGAGACATTTTACAGAAGAGATAATGACTCTTAGCAAGAAGAAATGTTTTATAATTTTTATCTTTAGCACAGCAATAGAAAAGAGCAAAGACAGTGTTTGTTTCCTGAGAGACAATTTTGCATTTTTAATTTTAGTCTCTTCTTTAAAATAATGATTTTAGAGATCTATTTGGCAAGGGACAGATTTTAAGCATACTTTAACCACTGTATATTGTTTGATCCATATAAAGTAAGAAATTATGACCCACACCTGATAGTCACTTTTAATAGTTCTTAGGTGGCCATTCTACAACATAACTCAGTGGTACTCGTCAAAGCTGTCAAGGTTATAAAAAACAAGGAGAGCCTGAGAAACAGAAAAGTCAATGGGTGGCTCCTTAGTTACAATGTGACTCAGCAATTTTACCCCTAGGTCTATATTCTGAGTATACTCAAGAGAACTGAAAACCATATATCCACACAATTATAATTTTCTTATATTTCTGGGGATCAATTAAATTGCCATTCTAAATTAAAAGAAAAAAATCAAAAGTTCCCTGTATTTTCTAAAGTTATTAGAGTAATTTTGAGGAACTGAAGAATTGCACAAGTACAAATGAGAAATAAAATTGATATGCTGAAAGAAACATTATACACTCAATTATAACTAAATATATAACAAGTTAGGATTGATGTATCTATTATATTTAACAGTGCTAATTCTCATATAGACAAAACTACCTGACAAGGCAAGAACAAATTGTTCTTTCAAACTCACAATGTTTAAGATAAAAACAAGGTAAATATAAACTGACATGAAAAATTAAGGTAGAAATATAAGCAGTTATATTGAATAAATGCAAAGAGATGACAATGTATGAAGATTATGCTTGAGACAATAGAAGAAAGAGCCCAGAAATATACTCACATAAGTATGGTCAACTGCTTTTTGACAAAGGAACAAAGGCAATACAATGAAGCCAATATGGTCTTTTCAACAAATGTAGAACAGCTAGACATCCATATGAAAAAAAAATACACAAACCACTCAATTCACAAATTTAACCCAAAATGGATCAGAGATCTAAATATAAAATACAAAACTATAAAACCCCTAGATGATAACATAGGAGAAAACCAAGATGACCTTCAGATACTGACTTTTTAGATACAACACCAAAAGCATGACAGTGAAAAGGTTAATTAATAACCTGTACTTCATTAAAATTAAAAACTGCTTTTCAAAAGGCAAAACGTGATTTTTTTTACTGACTGGGTGAAAATGTTTTAAGAAGACATAGATAAAGGACAATTATCCCTAACATACCAAAATCTTAAAACTCAACAGTAAGAAAACAATAGACTAATTAAAAAATGGTCCAAAGACCTGAATAGACACCACAGTGATGAAGATGTACAGATGGCAAAAAAGCACATGTAAAGATGTTCCACATCATATGTCATCAGCATAATGCAATTTAAAATATCAGTTATATACCATTTCATACTTCTTAGAATGGCCAAAATTGAGAACATTGATAAAACCAAATGAAGGAGAAGATGGGAGCAACAGGAACTTTCATTCATTGCTGGTGTGTAAAATAGTACAGTCATTTTGGAAGGCAACTCAGCAGTTTCTTACAAATTAAAAATATTCTTACTATATGATCCAGCAATTGTGCCCCTTGGTATTTACCAAAAGAAGCAGCACCTATATTTATAATTGTCAAAACTTGGAAGCAACCAAGATGTCCTTTATTATGTGAATGGGTAAACAAATTGTAGTATATCTGGACAATGGCATATTAGTGCTAAAAAAAATGAGTTATTAAGCCACGAAAAGACATGGATGAATTTAAATACATATGACTAAGTGTAAAAGACCAATCTGAAAAGGCTACATATTATATGTTTTTAAGTATATGACATTCCAGAAAAGTCAAAACTATGGAGACTGAAAAGATAAGGAGAAAATATTGGAGTCATTCTTTAATGGGTATAGAGTTTCAGTTCTACAAGGCAGAATCATGGGGATGGATAGTGGTGAAGCCTGCAAACAATGTATTTTTTTAAAATATTCACTTATTTATTTTAGAGAGAGGGACAGAGAGAGGGCAGTGGGGAGGGTCAGAAGAAGAGGAAGACAACCTCAAGCCTACTCCCTACTGAGTGTGGAACTTGACTCAGGGGTCAATCCCACAACCCATGAGATCATGACCTGGGCTGAAACCAAAAGTCAGATGCTTAGTCAACTGACCCATCCAAGCACCCCACACAATGTGAATGTATTTAATACCACTAAGCTTTACTCTCAAAAATGGTTAAGATGGTATATTTTATGTTCTGTGTATTATACCACAATAAAAAAATTTTTTGGATGCAAATCTCAAACTCTTATCTTCAGGTTATTCCTGTACTAGGGCCACAAGTATAAATACTGCTTAGTGAAATAAGGACCAAGATCCACCCAAACTGTTTATCTCAACAAAGTTCTAGAGATGAATGGTGGTGAAAAAAAATCCATAGCACTTCTATAATTTATAAAAATTTCATATTTATAATCAAAACATTATTAATATTGATAATATATAAATAACTGAGATGAAATAAATCCAGTCAATAGCTAAATTGGCAAAAGGCAGGAGAAGGCAATGCACAGGAAAATATATCTAAATCACACACAAGAAGTATGAAATATTTCTTAGGAAACAAAATTAAAATTTATAGAAAAATAAGTCTAGCACACAAAATTTGTTTGTTGGGGAGTTAGTTAGGGAAATAGAAATTCATACACAGCTGGAGTGCCATATAGATTTTAGGTAATAGGTTTTTACTTGTCTGTTTACTAGACATTCTGATAGTTCCAGTGTGAAGGCCAGCAGACTTAAACCCAGGAAGGGTGAAAATGAACTTTTGGGACATCATCAAGATAAAAATCTTCCTCACAACAAAAGAAACAGTCAACAAAACAAAGAGGTAACCTACAGAATGGGAGAAGATATTCACAAATGATACTACAAACAAAGGGCTGATATCAAAGATCTATAAAGAACTTCTCAAACTCAACACCCAAAAAAACTGATAATCATGTCAAAAAATGAGCAGAAGTCATGAACAGACACTTCTCCAAAGAAGACATACAAATGGCTAACAGATACATGAAAAAATGTTCATCATCACTAGCTATCAGGAAGATTCAAATCAAAACCATCTTGAAATATCACCCTACTCCTGTTAGAAGAGCCAAAATTAACAAGACAGTAAACAACATGTGTTGGAGAGGATGTGGAGAAAGGGGAACCCTCCTACACTGTTGGTTGAGAATGCAAGTTGGTGCAGCCACTTTGGGAAACAGTGTGGAGATTCCTTAAGAAATTAAAAATAGAGCTTCCCTATGACCCTTCAATTGCACTACTGGGTATTAACCCCCAAAATACAGATTTAGTGAAAAGAAGGGCCATCTGTATGCCAATGTTCATAGCAGCAATGGCCACAGTCACCACACTGTGGAAAGAACCGAGATGCCCTTCAACAGACAAATGGATAAAGAAGATATGGTCCATATATACTATGGAGTTTTATGTCTCCATCAGAAAGGATGAATACCCAATTTTTATAACAACATGGAAGGACTGGAAGAGATTATTCTGAGTGAAATACATAAAGCAGAGAGAGTAAATTATCATATGATTTTACTTATTTGTGGAGCATAAGGAATAGTGTGGAGAAGATGGAGAGATGGAGAGGAGAAGTGAGTTAGGGGAAATTGGAGGGGGAGGCGATGAGAGACTGTGAACTCTGAGAAACAACTGAAGGTTTTGTAGGGAAGGGGAGTGGAGGGTGGGTGAACCTGGTGGTTGGTATTATGGAGGGCATGTATTGCATGGAGCACTCGGTGTAGTGCATAAACAATGAATTCTGGAACACTGAAAAGAAATAAAAATAAATAAAAATTAAAAAGTAACTCAGAATGCATCATAAACATAAATGTAAGACATAAAACTATAAAATTTTAGAAAAAAATAAGAAGATTAATGGAACTTAGAGCTTAGTGAAAAAGTTAGACTTGACAATAAAAGCAGAGTCCATAAAAGGGAAATTTGTTAAACTGGGCCTCATTGAAATTTTTTTTTTTTTACTCTGATAAGAAAATGAAAGAACAAGCCACAGATTATAAGAAAATATTTGAAAACCACATTTTTGTTAGAAGACAGAACTGGAAGAGATTATGCTGAGTGAAATAAGTCAAGCAGAGAGAGTCAATTATCATATGGTTTCACTTATTTGTGGAGCATAACAAATAGCATGGAGGACAAGGGGAATTAGAGAGGAGAAGGGAGTTGGGGGAAATTGGAAGGGGAGGTGAACCATGACAAGGGGAGTTAGAGAGGAGAATGGAGTTGGGGGAAATTGGAAGGGGAGACTATGGACTCTGAAAAACAATCGGAGGGGTTTGAAGTGGCAGGGGGTGGGAGGTTGGGGGAACCATGTGGTGGGTATTAGGGCACGGATTGCATGGAACACTGGGTGTGGTGCAAAAACAATGGATACTGTTATGTTGAAAATAAATGAATAAATAAATAATAAATAAATAAATAAATAAATAAATAAATAAAAAGAAGACTGATATCTAGAATATATAAACAACAGCTGAAAAAAATAAGAAAAAAAATCAGTTAGAAAATGGTCAAAGGCGGGTGCCTCGGTGGCTCAGTGGGTTATGCCGCTGCCTTCAGCTCAGGTCATGATCTCAGGGTCCTGGGTTCGAGTCCCGCATTGGGCTCTCTGCTCAGCAGGGAGCCTGATTCCCTCTCTCTCTCTGCCTGCCTCTCCATCTACTTGTGATTTCTCTCTGTCAAATAAATAAATAAAATCTTTAAAAAAAAAAAGAATGGATACGGGCTTTATTAAATGTATGCCGTTTAAAAAAAAAAAAGAAAGAAAATCGTCAAAGGCATGAGTGGATATTTCCCTGAGAATTTCCAGATAGCATGTAAGCATATGAAAAGTTGATCAACATTATTAGCTATTAAGGAAATGCAAATTAAAGCCACAGTAAAATACCACTACACATATCAAAATGGATAAATTAAAAAAAATAAAAAGACTCAACTATTATATCCTATATCCCTGGGCATTTATCCCAGAGATATAAAAATTATCTTCATGCACAAAATCCTGTATATGAATGTTTCTAACAGCTTTATTATAAGAGTCAAGCACTGGAAGCAACATTTAGGTCTTTCAAAATTTGAGTAATTAAAACTGTGGTACATGAATAATATAGAATTCCATACAACAATTAAATGGAAGAAACTACTGTTACACAAAACTTCAATAGACATCAAGAGGATTTTGTTGAATAAAAAAAAAAGTCAACCCCAAAAGAGTATACACGTTATGATTCCATTTACAAAAAACTATTGAAATAACATGATTATAAACCTGAAGAAGGCAACAACGGTTCCTAAGGATTAGGAATGGAGAAAGAACGTGTCTGTGGCTTATAACGGATAGCACAAGGGATCATTGTGATGAAACTGTCCTTGATCTTGACTGCAGGAGTGGTTCCACAAATTCACACATGACAAAATTGCATGGAATAAAATGCTCATGTGCACACACACACACACACACACACAGGACTATATATAAAAATTATACTTCAATAAAGTCAATGAATTGTATAAATACCAATTTCCTATGATAATATCATATTCTAGTTAAGCAAGGTAACAGCACAAGGTCAATCTGGGGGAAAAGTATATGGGCTTTGTATTATCTCTTACAAATTCATGTGAACCTACAATTGTGTAAAAAATATAAATTAATCAAAACATATATATTAAGTACAAACAAAAATTCAAAATTTGACTACTAATGACATGTCCATGTAATGTCATCAATTGTAACAAATGCATCTCTCTGATAAGATATGTTAACAGTTGGGGAGACTGTACCTGCATAGGGACACAGCGAATATGGCAACTCTCAGTACTTTCCACTCAATTTTGCTGTGAACATAAAATTGCTCTAAAAATTAAGATTATTACATGAATAAATAAAATATTATTATAATAATTTATTATCATTAATTATATGTGCTCTGAAATCCAAGGTCTCCAGCCATATTCCCTCATCAAGCAGCTAGAGAATAATGGATCAAGTTTGTTTTCCTTCTTACAGGCTTACGTATATTCTTATAAATCATTCTGAACTGATTATCAATTACTTCCAATTTTAATTGTAGTTTTGTTTCATTGAATAGCAACCTTGTAGCTATTTAAACCCACTTATGATGCACTGAGTACTGTGTCTTCCCCAAGAGACATTTAATAATTTATATTCCATCCATTTTAAAGTGATTCATTCCTATCATAACCCTTAGTCATATTCCCATCATAGAGCCTTGGTAAAAGGGACACATTTCTCCCATGTCCACTTCCAGATCTCCCAAATGAAACTAAACAAACTCCTTTAGAACTTGTATCCACGTGTGAATGACTCTCTCAAGTCAATGATATCTTTCTGAACAAAGCTGAAAACCACATTTCTAGCTCTATTACTTTCGATCTACCTGATAGATGTTTCCCATTCATCACTCAACAGGGGTAGATGAGTTTTGAAATTAAATCAGTAAAATAAAAACCAGAGAATCTTCCAACTTACTCTTCCCCACTGATTTCCTGAAAACATTTAAACAGTTGCAGAAGCCAACTTTTTTTTTTTTAAGAATCAATGTTTTCTATTTTTCTTTTTTTTTTTGGTAGTAGCAATTATTACTTTTGAATTCACTCAGCTTAATATTAAGACTGCTTATCAAAGACAGATTAGAAATCCATTTTCTTTAAAACATTAATGTATGGTATATGTACAAAATATACCCATGCCTTTGTGTATGTGTATGTATATTTTTATTTGTGTGTGTGTGTGTGTGTGTGAGTGTTTATTTATTTGTGTGTGTGTGTGTGTGTTTATTTATTTGAGAGAAAGAGAGAGAGAAAGCATGAGCAGGGAGAGAGGCAGAGGGAGAAGCAGGCTCCCACCAGAGCATGTAGCCTGATGTGGGGCTAGATCCCAGGACTCTGGGATCATGACCTGAGCTGAAGGCAGATTCTTAACTGACTGACCCACCCGGAAGTCCCTATATATTTTTTAATTAACATCACTATGTCTGTCTTGCTTTGAGATGTTTTTCAATGTGATAAATGATGTAAATTGCTTTTTGAGTTACTGAGTTGAGGTGCTTTTAAGACATTAAACTAATTGAAAGAGAAAAAAATAAACATGCCAATTTCTTTCAAAGAGAATTTATCTTGAGTACTCTCACCATGTCAACTGTTTGAACTTAATCTGAACAAAAGATCACATCCTTTTGTTTAGAAAAATGAATTTTTGACTTGTTAAGCAGACTACTTTGACATAATACTCTCAGACTGACTCTTTTCATCATTAGGAACTATTGGCCCCTCAGTCCCATTTTACATTTAGAAATCTAAGCTATCCTTCATCTCACATTTTAGGGGCTCCCCCAAACTCCTACAAAATGAAGTTGGAGGTGGGGAGACATTGTGGTTTAATCACTATGACCTTTGCCCCACTGTTTCCGTCACATTAAGCCAAGCCCTGGAGTTCTTATTAATGGAAGAAATGATTGAAATGCAGTCTTGTGCTTTTTATAATGTGAGATTTTATACCATGTTGTATTTTTCTTTAATCTTTTTCTGGAACGTTAACTATATTGCATACATAATCTTTTAACTGATTTCATTTGCTGAGGAATCATAAGCATTTTATATGCTATGGACAGAAATTTTACCTTTAATATAGGAATCCTAGAGTTTAAATTTAAAATATATAATTCGTTACTACACACTTTTGAACATGAATATTATATCCCAAAATGAAATATATAACACTGAATTTTTTCACCTCACTATGAATGGTTTCATGTAGAAACAAGTCCAATATTTAAAAGAAAATTTAAATAAAATATTGATGTTTCATATGCTTATATATGATGTGTAAATGAAATAGCATGCTTATATCATTTTGCAATTTGAAGATATAATTGTGGAAACTATCATCGTTGATGAACAGAAAGAAAATAAAGTACCTGAATATCTTTTACTACATATAATGGTAACAGTTTACATGTGGATACAGCTTTGTAATTAAGGAAGAAATTTCTCAAGCTATACTATAGTATACTAGCATTAAACACAAGCAACACAGGCACAAAGTACTAGTCCTTCCAAGCAGAGAACATAAACATGGAATAGATAAATTTTTATCAATAAATTTCCCTAGAATATAATCTGTTTATAGTCCCCAACTGTCTGTCAGTAGGTTGACAACTCCTCTGATAATTTCAAAAGGAAAGGCAGAGGCAATCTGATTTCTAAACATTTCTCAATTTGCTTGTATATTTTATTAATACTTTCACATGAAAATTTTGTCATGTCTGTCAGTGCTTTGTAGATCCATATTAGAATCTGAAGGATTAGGATTCTACTGATATTATTTTAAAAGTTTGATATTTTTATTTATCAGGTATTTCTGCCTTAAGTGTTATTTATCTATTTTATTGGGTTGGTGTACCCTTAAATTCTATACCTGAGGTCCCTGTCTATCTAACATTAGCTACGTGCCATTCTTTTTGGGCAACCTGTTTCCATGTCATAGACCATTGTTTACTTTTGTTACATTTACATTTTTTACTATTCAAGCAATGTTTGTTATGTCACTAATTCATTAACATGGATCAGGGGCTAAAATGATTCATTAAAGAAAAAATAGCAATTACTAGTGGGAAAAAATGAAGATACAAGTATTACAAACAGTAACAATGTAACTATAGAGAAACATAACTCACACAATATGATTTAGAATAAAATAAAAAGTAAATATTTAAATGCAATAGTTGCACCAAAGCTCTAAAAAAAGTAAATTTTGGAAAGGAAGCACAATTATAATTATCCAAAATATTTTGTAATACCAAAAATCTCTAATTTCCACACATTACCCATTGTAAATTTTGTCAAAAATGCATAATTTGTATCATTTTGTCTTTCTGAAAATTTTGGTTTTCTAGAACATGGTCAGAAGTATGTTTTATGGTGATAACTATATTTTACCCCCAAAGTCTCCTAAAAAACTCAAACTGGAGAAATATCGAGGAATACTAGAAATAGCAAACATTTATCCAAGTGACTCTATTACTGAGAAGCTTAAAAACTGGTACCAAAGTGAATGTAAAAAATCTTATTATTGAGTCAAAAACAGAATAAATGCCGACCAACCTATTTATCATATAACAAGGTGGAAATTACGCATCAGTAGAGAATGTGAGAATGTAAATCAGCTCTTGGCATATATGTGAGCATCATTTAGGGGAGAGTACTTACTCAGTGCTTTTCACTCAATGAGAAAGGTTTTTTATTTATTGAACAACTTTTTTTCTGAGCCATAGCAGGGACTGAAATCATATTTTAGAATCAGCATAAACATCTTTCATGCAGCTATGTTTACTAGGTACAGCAAGAAAGTGCCTTAATGTCAATCACCAGACCAGGCTGTTTACCCACAGACAATTGGTCATAAATAACACTTTATGTTGAAAGAAACAGTGAAGACTACAATTCTGGCAAGTCATTGACATAACTGTCTAGCTTTTGATCCTGGTCATGCCATGAAGAAAAGTGGGATATCAGGTCAGGTATGCTTTACATAGTTAAGTATGATCTTTATCCAGGGGACAGATGTACAAGTCATTTATCAGAATGAGGGAGGTGATTTCTTTAATTCTTCAGAAAGCCATATTATTTGTTGTATTGCAAAACATGATCCTCTCACTTCAGTCCTGAGAAGACTTTCTTTTTTCCTCTATGTTGAGAAAAAGCTATCATTTATTCAAGGGAAATAAACTATGCAGAATCTTGACAATTGAATAATTAAGTTTAACCCACTTATTAACTACTTTTAAAAGCATGACTAAATTCAACAACAAACCATGTAGAATATTCCAGACATGAATGAAACCAAAGATGTGATCAGGAATTCTTTCTTGCCTTCTTCTGATCTTACATTTCAAACTTTCAATTTGTATGTATTACTTACTCATTTGTAATGGAAAAAAAAATGCTTCTGAAGTTCTGAAGTTGTCAAAGACAAGTCTGAGTTTCCAGGACTGTTTAATAAACCATGCCACATTCTTTTCCTCTTCCTAAAAGCATAATTAAGGATTATAAATATCTACTTTATTTATTTTTTAGATTTCATTTATTTACTTATTTGAGAAAAAAAGCAAGAGAGCACAAGCAGGGGAAGTGGCAGAGGGAGAGGGAGAAGCAGGCTCGTTGTGTGCTCAATACAAAGATATTGGGATCATGACCTGAACAGACACCTACCATACTGAACCATGCAGGAACCCCTAGAAATGTCTACTTTATCACTGAGCTTGTTTTTTGTTTGTTTGTTTGTTTGTTTTTTAAGATTTTATTTATTTATCATAGAGAGAGGGGGGGAGAGAGTGAGCACAGGCAGACAGAATGGCAGGCAGAGGCAGAGGGAGAAGCAGGTTCCCTGCTGAGCAAGGAGCCCGATGTGGGACTCGATCCCAGGATGCTGGGATCATGACCTGAGCCGAAGGCAGCTGCTTAACCAACTGAGCCACCCAGGCGTCCCTAAAAATGTCTACTTTAAATAAAGCTTAGTTAGAGAAACTAATGATGTCTTAAATCTTACTTATTGCTCAGGTGTTCCCTTATGTTTGATATGGCTGCATGGACTGTGAATTACAAACAGTGTAACTTCTTAATATGAAAGTGCCCCCCCACACACACACATTGCATATTATTATGGCTTTGTTTGATTTTTCTTAAATTTGTTGTCTCTTTTGAAGAACAAACAAGATTATTGAATTCATGGTGGCCAAGTGTATGAGAAATATTACTCTAAATTTAATATAATTTTACTTTTACCAATATAACACTGATGTATTTGAGAATAATTGATTAAATGTCAATTAATTGATTAAAAATAATTAACAAAATGTATTTTACTTTGAAATTTCTAGTTTAAACAAAAGAATATAGTATTCTTTTGTTTTATTATTTTTTCTCATCACATGACTAAACAGAGAAACAGCCAGAGACAGCTTCTTTACTCCTGCAGATAGTTATTAATTGCTAAGAAAATAAATGATGAGTTTAGCTCAACCAGCGCAGCATAAGACCTAGTAGGTCAGAGTTATAAGTTTGGATTTTATTCTGAAGTGAGAAGTCTTGAAGGTTTGGGGCACAGATTTTCTGAATTATGTATTTAGAAGACAGCTCTCTAAAGAGAAGCAAAGGGAAGAGCTAGGATGAATCATGGAGCACTCGATTGGAGCTGGGACAACTGTATATTAATGAGACCAAGCACTCCAAATTTATACATTCAAATTCATTTGCATCAGAGAAGCTTGATAAAGCATAAACTGTCTTAATAATTTAAAAATCAAATCATAGTATAAATCTTACATTATTGGTTTCTGTTTCAAAATCTCCTGCCCAACTTTTTACTAGAACTACTAGGCCCCAGTGAAACATTTGTTTTGAAGGATTTTACAGTCACATTTTCCCAGAATGTGATAACATAATACATATTTCTTTTTTTATATGAATGACTCTGTTAGCTATGTTACGGTCTAGAATACTGATTTCCTTTCTACACAGCACTCATGTTATCTCTTCATTCTAGGCACTATAATCCTTAAAAAAGATATCTTTGTATTGAGCACACAACTTTCAGTGACAATAATTTAGGGGAATGCTGATCAAATCAGTTACATTTCTAGAAAAGTGAATACTATTATTTTGGTTGACCAAAAAATATCATCCAAATTAGATTATTCTTATTGAACATAAGACACAGCAATTTTTTTTGAAAGTGAAATAGTTCTGGGGTGCCTGGGTGGCTCAGTCGTTAAGTGTCTGCCTTCAGCTGGGGGTATGATCCTGGAGTCCTGGGCCCACATCAGACTCCCTTCTCAGTGGAAAGCCTGTCTCTCTCTCTCCCACTCCCCTGCTTGTGTTCTCTCTCTCTCTCTGTCTACTAAATAAGTAAAATTTTTAAAAAAGTGGAAATATGTTATTTCAAATCAGTCTCTATTTAATGGTTTATAGTTACACTTTCTTAACAATATTTTCTTTGGCATGTCTCTTTGTGTTCTTTCCATATACTTGTTTGCTGTTTATCTGTTTATAATTTTACTAGGTTCTTATTAAAATACTTCTTATACCAGGCTAAACTTTAAAAATGAGTCAGATCAGATGTCAGGTACATATGAAGAATGGCTAAAACAAAAATAAGAGATGATACGAAGTATAATAAGGATGTGGAACAATTGAAATTCTCATAGGGTGGTTGGCAGGAATGTAAATTGGTCATCTACATTTTGGCATCAATAGTTTGGTAGCATCTACTACAGCTAATCATATGTACCTGCTGAGACTCAGCTCCTCCACTCTTGGCAATGAGTGCCTATGTCCATCAAATGATACACGAAAGATGTCACATATTAGTAAATCACAATTGCTGAAAATTGGAATAATTCCTATGTCTATAAACACCAAAATGGGGGCACCTGGGTGGCTCAGTGGGTTAAGCCTCTGCCTTTGGCTCAGGTCATGATCTCAGGGTCCTGGGATCAAGCCCCGCATGGGACTCTCTGCTCAGCGGGGAGCCTGCTTCCCCCCTCTCTCTCTGCCTACCTGTGATATCTCTCTCTCTAAAAAAAAAAAAAACACCAAAATGAATAAGTATATTGGTGTATACTCATTAAGTGCTTTCTACAAAAAAAAAAAATATATATATATATAGAATTACAAATACAAGCAAAAATACAAATGAATTTTCTATCACAAAAAGCATAAATAGAATAATTTCACTTGTTTGAAGTTTGAAATCAGACATAATGAGTCTAAGCTGATCACTCTGTAACGTTAGAAGTTGACTCAGACGTGTCATGAGGGCACTTCTTGGGACTGGAAATACTCCATATCTTGATCTGTGTGGTGGTTACTGGGCGTTTACATATGTAAGAATTTACAGAGATATATATACTATGTATTTGTGTGCTTTACTGTATATACATTTTGTTTCATCATAAAAGAAAAGAAAAAGCTCTTAAGGTCAGAAGATCAACATTTAAAAGATGGGAAGGTTTTTAACGACAATAAAATTTAGATATTTTCGTGTGCATGCCTTATTGATACAGAATAAACTAATGGCCTTGGATTTTTAGATGCTAACAATGATCCAGTGCATTAAATGAGTCCCCTTGTTTGCCTAAGAAAGTCACAGACTTCTTTAGAGAAAATGATTTCATTCATATGTCAAAAATTCTCATAAATATGGAAAAATTATCCTTGTTTTTGTTCCAATGCAACATTTTATGCAGAGATAAACGTGTAATGCTTGCTTGCTATATCCTTGCTGAATTGATTTTTGAAATGAGAGCAGTGAGTATTTACTAATTGATTAAATATTTATTTTGCATCTACTTTGTGGAAAGCACTTGACTTGCTGTGTTGGTAGAAAAATCTGTAGTACTCTGTAGACATAATTCCATTCCCTATAAAATAGTATACATACATTTCTGATGTTGACTCATATTTGATATGAAAATTTTAATTTTACTTGTTTATACATGACCTTGTTCTGATATTTATTTTTAGTAGACTAATATTTCCACACAAAAGAGCCAGGCATTAAATAGTATGTCATGATAGGATATGATGATATGATATGATATGATATGATGTTATCATAATGAGTAATACTGCAGTTATAAAATAAACTGCAAGTGATTTTTGTGATAAAAATCAGTTTCCAAACTTTGGTATAGTCTATATTGATGCAAGAATATCATTCTAAGATAAAGCAGAAAATAAATCCATTCATAATTGATAAAATTAGATCAAAGGGTATATTTGTATATCTTTTATGATAATAATGTACTTGGGAATTTTAATTGAGCTGTAAAATAAGAGAAAATATACCTTTATCTAAAAGTAAAGAAAATAAAGAAAATTTTGTTAGCTTGTTTTTATGAAAGTAGAATCATCTATTTATATTTTTAAAAAATACATAGAAAAAATTCCATGTTGTTCATGTTCATTCGTTATTTGGAAGAAGCTATTTAGTTTGGTTGAGGAATGTGTATCAACTGGGTGAACTCACAGAAAACGTCCCAGAAAATAAACTCCAACTTCAGTTTCCCCCTTCCCTCACATTCTCCCTTTGGTCAAATCCAGTCATATCCCATAGGGCAAAAACCTGCTAATGGCTTCCATATAGTTCATCCTCCCAGGATAGAGAACAAGGTGAAAATAGGCAAAGAACAGATCTGAGATGATGAATGAGGGGAGAGATCCAGCGTACTGCCCCTCTCCCATAATTTCATTTCAAGATTTTGAGTTAGTATTTTTCAGAGAAGGTCTAAATCATCTTTATCAAGGGTATGACTTATTATTTCACCCTTCTGGTTTCCCTTTTAGTAAGACAGTATCATGATTAATTATTTAAAAGAATGCCACCAAATTAGTCTGGAAGCATATAATAAAATCTTAAGTTCAGACATTAAAGAAGTTAAGAGTTTAGATTTTGAATTCATACCTGGTTTCTAATCTATGTCTAGAGTCCTTATACCTAAAGTCCCAGTACTAACCTTTACCTCGTTAGGACATGTTAGGGTTAAGTAAGATAATGTATGCAAAGCTTTTGGCACAAGGCCTGGGACACACTAAATGGCCGTTAATTGAAATAATAAGTTTGTGTTACAACAGATAAAGCATATATGGTTTACAATTTGGTCAGTATGAAACAAATAACCCTTGTAGTAACCTTGAAAAACATGAGGAAACCAGAGAGTACTTAAAAAAGGAGTAATCAAAGAGATCGGTCAAGCTAAACACAGCAAATGAATGATTCAGAACATATATACTGGGAGCAGATGGAATTTTGAATTACTGAAATATTTCTCAAACCATGATTAATGAATATAGTAAATACAATATAAAATGGGAAATTGATAAGAGATAATTGGGAAGTCATCTTTTTTTTTTTAAAGATTTTATTTATTTATTTGACAGAGAGAAATTACAAGTACACTGAGAGGCAGGCAGAGAGAGAATGAAGCAGGCTCCCTGCTGAGCAGAGAGCCCGATGCGGGACTCGATCCCAGGACCCTGAGACCATGACCTGAGCCGAAGGCAGCGTCTTAACCCACTGAGCCACCCAGGCGCCCCGGGAAGTCATCTTTAATAGCTAGTAGGATTCAGTGCAAAATATAAGAGCATCAGAAATAAAGAACAGCATGAGGAATCACATTTAAGGAATAATTTATTTGCCTCAAAATTGCACATGCATGGAAAATGATGGTTATTGCTTGATTCTGAATCTTTTTCTTCCCAACAAAATAGAACAATCTTAAAATTACAACACAAAAAAAACACATATAGCCACAATGTCAGGAAATAGGGAAGAGTAAAATCTTCAAATTACCTCTAAATAGAAATAAAAATTCTGATAGATAACCAGAATCCCATCCACTGCTGTAACACCCAGAATGCAGAAATCTGGGAAAATGTCAGAGAATGCTAGATAAAAATCTGCTGAAGGAAAATCATACTACAAAGAATATTATTGGGTCAACTAACAAAAATAGAATATAGATGGGAGATTAGATTTTTTAAGAAGCACATTTTAGGGTGCCTGGGTGGCTCAGTTGGATAAGCAACTGCCGTCTACTTCGGTCTTGATCCCGGACTCCTGGGATCAAGTCCCACATTGGGCTCCCAGCTCCATGGGGATTCTGATTATCCCTCTGATCTTCTCTCCTCTAGTGCTCTCTCTCTCTCAAATAAATAAATAAAATCTTAAAAAAAAAAAAAAGAAGAAGAAGAAGCACATTTTATTTTCAAAGCAAGCTGAAAATAATACTTACAGAAAGGTTTTAACATTTGAGAAATTGATAGCAATGGTAGCCCCTTGAAGTAGGGAACTGGTGGCTGGCTGTGGAAAGGGTCAGAGGGAAATTGACTCTTGTATTTTTAGAAAATTGTATCTTCATTGTGTGTGTCTGTGCATGTTATCTGATAACAAATACTTTGACTCAAATAAAGTGGGAGTCCCTAAAATGCAACATGCTCAATTTCAAATAGCCTGGGTCTTGGAGTCAGACAAATCTTATCTCTACATCTTACTCACTGGTTGACCTCATTCACATTATTTAATTTCTTAAGTTTGTTGCCTAGACCATGGGGTTAATCTGTGATTGTTAGGAGTAGAGGAGGGGACTGGTTGGGCTTATAAGTTTTGTTAGCTCCAAGTGATGTTGAAAGGGGTTGCCATTTATCCCTGGGCCTGTCACTATCTATACTGACTACTACAGTGACATCTATGGCATCATGGAACCTGGAGCCATAACAATTCTCGTCCATTGTCATTGATCACTCCATAGTTACTCTGTTCAGTAAAAGTATATTTTAGCATACATATGCTTTATTATGTATAGAGAGAGTGCATTTAGAAAGGGGCACAACAAAATGGTGTTTTAGATTTTAAAGGGATTGGAAAACTTGACTGCACGGTATTAACCCATTCTTCAGGGAATATGAATGAGTTGTTTGATTGGATGGTTTGGGTATAAATTTTTGACATTGAAACAATCAATAGTGATAATTTAACACAAAGAATACACAAGAAAATTATTAAACTATGTAAGGACAAGCTATAATAGTCTCATAAACCTATTTCAGTACACTGCACTTCAGAAAGCATGGAATTTTTATTTTTGACCTCATACAGTTGCATTCAAGCATTTATGTAGTGTTATATGAATAGTACATAAAAATTGTGTAAGTACTTAAGCACCCCTTTTGTTTGATTCCTTAGAATGAAAAAATAACATTTTAAAGATAAATTTCTTGAAGATTCTTTGCTTTTTGTTTTTTCTTGGCTATAGAAGACTTTATGAACAAATAATATATCAAAAACTTAATAAAATGAATGCACATTAAGAAAAAAGTTCAAAAACAAAAGTTTTTCAAAGAAGTAATTTTACTGAAATGATATTTCATTTCATGTCATTTCATGAAAACATACATGTTTATTCATTGATCTACTTCTCTTGTCAAGTAGATTTCCAAGATAGATAAATATTGAAAACACAAATTGGGAGAGGAAATTGAGACACTTCTGGGCAACAAAGAAGAAAAGGTAAGTGAAGTGCCTTAACTCTTCACCTGATTCAGCTTCTCTTAGGGTTACACAGGTATTCAGAACAAAAGAATAGTCATTGTTGATGAGAACTACATGCTTTTGTCTATTGCAGTTAAATTTAAAATTGCACATATTTGTGAAAAAAGTACAGAAGCTATGAAAGTTTATCTTCAGAATATCAGAAATACATACTTTTATATCTTATCAGAAGATAAATAATAATTTTAATTTTTTCTTCTAAAAACCCATATTATTTCAGAAGGTTTAGATTTGCAGAATTATTGCAAAAAGTGTACAGAGAATTTCCATATATCCCATCCCCTAGTTTCTTCATTATTAATATCTTACATTGGTAGGGTACATTTGTCACAATTGATAAACAAATATTGGTAAATTTTTGCTAACTAACATCCATACATTTTTCAGATCTCCTCAGTTTTCCCGTGATGGCCTTTTCCTATTGCAGAATTTATCTACATACTACATTACACTTAATAGTTGTCCCCTTTGGCTCTTCTTGGTTGTGGTAGTTTCTCAAAGCTTTCCTTGTTTTTGATGTTGACAGTATTGAGAGTGACTGGTCAGATACTGTCAATTATCCATCAATTGGGATTTGCGTGATGTTTTCCTTGTGATTAGACCAGAATAAGGAATAATGGAGGAGAAACACAGAGGTAAAAATGCCATTTTTATTACATCATGTCCAAAATACATACTATCAGTATGACTTATCACTGCTGATGTTAGCCTTGTCTTTTTTCTTTACCATAGTTAATCCCTTTTCATAGTTGCTCTTTAAAAAAAGTCACTATGTGCAGCGCACACTTAAGGATTGGGGAGTCATGCCTCACATACTTCAGGGCAAAGAATCTACATTATTTAATAATAATCTAAATTATTTGACATTCTTCTTCACTGGAGATTTGTCTAATATATCCAGTTTGTTTATTTAATCATGTATTTATGTCAGTATGGAATCATGGATACTTACATTTATCATCCAATACTGTCATATATTTTTGTTGTTCAAATTCCTCCAACTTTGGCCACTGGGGGTCTCTCAGTTGGCTACCATATTCCTTTGCCACAGTCCCATCATTGTGTGTGAATGTGTGTGTATATGTGTTTTGCATTTTCTTATTTTCTGATACTACTCAAGACTGATTTTTAATATTTTCTGGTGATGCTTCATATCACCAAAGAGCTCTGGCTCTTTTTATTGGTAAATTTTGCTAAAAACTGAGATCTGGATTGTCCTTACATCTGAGTCCTCTCAGCTGACAGATCAAGAATACACACACTCACACACACACACACACACACACACACACATATACACACATACATAATGTATTAACAGAGAACACTCACATATAATATGTTATATGTATATATATATACATATAACATATATAATATATATATAAGAGATATGTTATATATAACAGAGAACATATTATATGTGAGTGTTCTCTGTTATATATAACATATCTCTTATATATATATTATATATGTTATATGTATATATATATATACATATAACATATTATATGTGAGTGTTCTCTGTTATATATAACATATCTCTTATATATATATATCTCTGTTATATATATTTATTATATTTGTGTTTTATATATAATAATACATATAAAATATATATTATGTGTGTGTGTGTTATATATCTTTGTTATATTTATGTCATATATATATATAACATATATGTGTGTATGTTCTCTGCTCATACATGTATCTAACTTTCTTTGTCAAAATTAAGGTAAACATGAGTTTGCACTGATATCTTTCAACTCTAGTTCACTTCCATATGGATCATTCTAGCACCCTCCTAATTCAACAGTGAGAAACCAGGCTCCCACTATCACCCATTTACTCTATTGTTCAAGTCCAGAATACATTTCAGAAGTATTAACATATATTGCTATGGAAACATACAACTTTACCAACCAAAATAACATTCTTACACATAGTTTCCTTTTCATAGTTCCTTAGTTATTTCTGGTATATAAGAAAGTGATTGATTCTTTGTAAGTTAACTTGTACCATCCACTCATTTTCAAAATTATCTGAGTCAACCACTTATTCCATCACCTCCACAAGTGAGGCTGTCTCTTATATATTTATCATATGCCCTTTTCACATTCTGTTTTCCATCCTTTCTTATGCCCTTTTTACATTCTGTTTTCCATCCTTTGATCACTGAAACTCCTAAATTAATTGTTAAAATTTATATACATTAAAGTTTACTCTTTGTGCAGTAAATTTTTATGAGTTTTGATAAATCTGTAGTGATATGCATCCACCATTAGAGTATCATACATAATAGCTTCACTGTCTTATAAACTGTCTTGTGCTTTGCCTGATGCCTCCCCCATGCTGAACTCCTAGCAAGAACTGATTTTTTTTTACTATCTCTATGTCTTTCACTTTAAAAGATGATATATATTGAAATAATGCAATATATAATTCTTTCAGACTGGATTCTTTCATTTAACAATATACATTTATAGTTTTTATGTCTTTCATGTTTTGATAACTTATTTATATTTTTTTCACTGAATAATGTTCCTATGAATGGATATATCACATACTCTCTACACATTCATCTCTTTTTTTTTTTAAAGATTTTTTATTTATTTGACAGACATAGATCACAAGTAAGCAGAGAGAGAGGGGGAAGTAGTCTCCCCACTGAGCAGAGAGCCCGATGCGGGACTCGATCCCAGGACCCTGGGATCCTGACCCGAGCCGAAGGCACAGGCTTTAAACCCACTGAGCCACCCAGGCACCCCTACACATTCATCTCTTGAAGGACATATAAGTTGCTTCTGGTTTGAACAATTATGAATAAATCTAGCAAGATTACAGAATTTTGTATGACTGTAAGTCTTTAGATCAACAGAGTAAATAGGAGTCCAATTATTGCACTGTATGTTTAGACCATGGTTAACATTGTGATAAGCTGAAAAATTGTCATCCACAATGGCTGTGGTGATCTGAATGCACACTATTGATTAATGAAAATTTCCATTGCTCTGCAACACATCATCATTTGGTATTTAGATCAGTGTTTCAGATTTTTATCATTCTAATAGGTGTGTAGTCATATATCACTGTAGTTTTAATTTGAAATCCTTGTTGACAAATGAAATTAAGCACTTTATATTTTGATTTGCCATCTGTACTTCTTTGAAAAAATTTTCAGCTCCTTTGATCATTTTAATTGACTTATTTCTTATTGTTGAGTTTTAATAGTTTTTGCACATTTTTGACATGAGGCTTTCAATAAATATGTGTTTTGCAAATTTTTTTTTCAGTATGTAGCTTTTCATTTTCTTAACAATGTCTTTTACAGAGAATAAATGTTTAATTTTGAAAGTCCAAATGATCAGTTTTCTCTTTCTTGGATCATAATTTTGATGTATTTAAAAGCTCACTACTAAATTTTTGGTAACAAATTTTTTTACTGTATTTTCATCTAGAAGCTGTATAGTCTTGTATTTTACATTTAGGTCTATGATTCATCTTGACCTAATTTTTGTAAAAGGTATTAGATCCAGGTTTTATATTTTTTTTTGCAAATAAACACAAATTTCTAGCCCTGTTTATCTGAAAAAAAAAAAAACTGTCTTTCTCTATTGAATTTAAATCCTTTGTCAAAAATCAGTTTATGGTATTTACGTGGATCTATTCATGGGCTTTTTCTTCTGGTTCATTGATCTATGTGTTTATTCTTTTGAATGTCATTATTAGGATAGCCATATGAGTAGTAAGTTTAGAAATAGGGTAGTTTGAGTCTTCTAACTTTTTTGTTCTTCTTCAATACTTTGTTTTTCTTCTTCAGTCTTGTCTGGGCTTTTCTTGTTTTTTTTTTGATTCTCCATTTTAAAGAATCAGTTTGTCAGGATCTATAAAATATTTTTCTTAGACATCAATTTTGATTGACTTGACGCAATTTGTCAAATCTGGAAGATGAATACTGGAAAAGCTGAAATCTCAGTACTATTGAATCTCCAAATCATGAATATGGAATATGATTTTATTTAATTTTCTTTTATTTTTGTCCGTGCTTTATATTTTTTCTATATAGGCTTTCTACATGTTTGTTGTTTATACTAACATATTTAATTTATGTGTTATTTAAATTTTATTATATATTTAATTTTAAATTCAATGATTAGTTTCTTGGTGTATAAGAAAGTAATTGAATTTCAAAATATTAACCTTGTATGATGCAATTGTGCTAAACTTATTAGTTTGCAGGAGTTTTTATTCAGTTCTTTGTGATTTTCTAGATAGTCAGTCATGCAATCTGCAAATAGAAGTGATTAATTTATTCCTTTCTATTCTATATAATGTATTTCTTTTCTTCTCTAAGTAGCAGTTCAGTACCATATTGAAGAAGAATGGTGGCAGAGAACATTCTTTGTTCCCAATTTTAGGGTTAAAGCACACAGGTTTTTTGCCATTTTGTTTGATGTTTGTTAGATGTTTTGTGTACCTATTCTTTGTCAAATTTAGGATGTTTCCCTCTATTCTTTTTTGCTAAGAGTTTTTTAATGATGAAAGAATTTTGTCAAATTTTCTATCAATATTTATGAGGATTTTTCCTTTATTTTATTGATTCTATAGATTATATTGTTTTATTTTCTAATGTTGAACCAAATTTGCACACCTGAAGTAAATTCAACATGACCATGCTGTATACTATTTTATACATTATTTATTATTTTATATTTTATGCTAAATTAAGATCAATTTGCTAATAATCTGTTTAGGATTTGTATCTATATTCTTAACACATAATAAACTGTTATTTTTCTTTCTTTTAATGTTTTCTTTTATTGGTTTTGGCATTAGGGCAATTTTGTACATCTACAATGAGTTAGGAGGTTTTCCTATGCTTCTATATTTAGGAATATTGCAGAGAACTGGAAAAATTTCTTCCTTAATATTTCATGCAATTTACATGCAAACCATTTTTTTTTTTTTTGGTGCTTTCTTTTTAAAGGGTTATTTTTTATAAATTTATTTTTTATTTATTTTCAGCATAACAGTATTCATTATTTTTGCACCATACCCAGTGCTCCATGCAATCCATGCCCTCTATAATACCCACCACCTGGTACCACAATCTCCCACCTCCCGCCACTTCAAAACGCTCAGATTGTTTTTCAGAGTCCATAGTCTCTCATGGTTCACCTCCCCTTCCAATTTCCCCCAACTCCCCTCTCCTCTCTAACCCCCATGTCCTCCATGCTATTTCTTATGCTCCACAAATAAGTGAAACCATAATTGACTCTCTCTGCTTGACAGATTTCACTCAGCATAATTTCTTCCAGTCCCTTAAATGTTGCGACAAAAGTTGGGTATTCATCCTTTCTGCTGGAGGCATAATACTCCATAGTGTATATGGACCACATCTTCCTTATCCGTTCATCTGTTGAAGGGCATCTTGGTTCTTTCTGCAGTTTGGCGACTGTGGACATTGCTGCTATAAACATTGGGATACAGATGGCCCTTCTTTTCACAACATCTGTATCGTTGGGCTAAATACCTAGTGTGCAATTGCAGGGTCATAGGGAAGCTCTATTTTTAATTTCTTGAGGAATCTCCGCACTGTTCTCCAAAGAGGATACACCAACTTGCATTCCCACCAACAGTGTAAGAGGGTTCCCCTTTCTCCACATTCCCTCCAACACATGTTGTTTCCTATCTTGCTAATTTTGACCATTCCAACTGGTGTAAGGTCATATCTCAATGTGGTTTTAATTTGAATTTCCCTGAGGGCTAGTGATGATGAACATTTTTTCATGAGTCTGATAGCCACTTGTATGTCTTCATGGGAGAAGTGTCTGTTCAAATCCTCTGCCCATTTTTTGATATGATTATCTGGTGTGTGTTGAGTTTGAGGAGCTCTTTATAGATCCTGGATATCAACTTTTGTCTGTACTGTCATTTGCAAATATCTTCTCCTATTCCGTGGGTTGCCTCTTTGTTTTCTTAACTGTTTCCTTTGCTGTGCAGAAGCTTTTAATTTTGATGAAGTCCCAAAAGTTTATTTTAGCTTTTGTTTCCTTTTTTTTGGAGACATATCTTGAAAGAAATTGCTGTGGCTGATATCGAAGAGATTACTGCCTATGTTCTCCTCTAGGATTCCGATGGATTCTTGTCTCATCTTGAGGTGATAAACTCCATTTTGAGTTTATCTTTGTGTATGGTGTAAGAGAAAGGTCGAGTTTCATTCTTCTACATATATCTGCCCAATTTTCCCAGCACCATTTATGTAGGAGACTGTCTTTTTTCCACTGTATATTTTTTCCTGTTTTGTCGAAGATTATTTGCCCATAGAGTTGAGGGTCCATATCTGGGCTTTCTACTCTGTTCCACTGGTCCATGTGTCTGTTTTTATGCCACTACCATGCTGTCTTGGTGATCACAGCTTTTGTAGTAAAGCTTGAAATCATGTAACGTGATGCCCCCGTTTTATTTTTGTTTTTCAACATTTCCTTAGCAATTTGGGGTCTCTTCTGATTCCATACAAATTTTTGGATTATTTGCTCCAGCTCTTTGAAGAATACTGGTCGAATTTTGATTGGAATGGCATTAAAAGTATAGATTGCTCTAGGCAGTATAGACATTTTAACAATGTTTATTCTTCCAATCCAAGAGCATGGAATGGTCTTCCATCTTTTTGTGTCTTCATTTTCTTTGATGAGTGTTCTGTAGTTCCTCGAGTACAGGTCCTTTACCTCTTTGGTTAGGTTTATTCCCAGGTATCTTATGGTTCTTGGTGCTATAGTAAATGGAATCAATTCTCTAATTTCCCTTTCTGTAATTTCTTTATTAGTGTATAAGAAAGCCACTGATTTCTGTACATTGACTTTGTATCCTGCCACATTGCTGAATTGTTGTGTGAGTTCTAGTAGTTTGGGGGTGGAGTCTTTTGGGTTTTCCATATAAAGAATCATGTCATCTGCAAAGAGAGAGAGTTTGACTTCTTCATTGCCAATTTGGATACCTTTTATTTCCCTTTGTTGTCTGATTGCTGTTGCTAGGACTTCTAATACTGTGTTGAACAAGAGTGGTGAGAGTGGGCATCCTTGTCGTGTTCCTAAGCTCAACGGGAAGGCTACAAGCTTTTTGCCATTGAAGATGATATTTGCTGTGCGTCCTTCATAGATAGATTTGATGATGTTCAGGAATGTTCCCTCTATCCCTATAGTTTGAAGTGCTTTAATCAGGAACGGATGCTGGATTTTGTCAAATGCTTTTTATGCATCAATTAAGAGGACCATGTGGTTCTTCACTCTTCTCTTATTAATTTGTTCTATCAAATTGATTGATTTGCAAATGTTGAACCATCCTTGTAGCCCAGAGATAAATCCCACCTGGTCATGGTGGAAAATCTTTTTAATGTGCTGTTGGATCCTGTTTTCTAGGATCTTGTTGAGAATCTTAGCATCCATATTCATCAGTGATATTGGTCTGAAATTCTCCTTTTTGGTGGGGTCTTTGCCTGGTTTGGGGATCAGGGTAATGCTGGCTTGAAAGAGTCTGGAAGTTTTCCATCTGCTTCAATTTTTTGAAACAGCTTCAGGAGAATAGGTGTTATTTCTTCTTTGAAAGTTTGGTAGAATTCCCCAGGGAACCCATCAGGTCCTAAGCTCTTGTTTCTTGGGAGGTTTTTGATCACCACTTCAATCTCATTACTAGATATTGGTCTATTCAGGTTGTCAATTTCTTCCTGATTCATTTTTTGGAGTTTATAGTTTTCCAGGAATGCATCCATTTCATCTAGGTTGCTTAGCTTATTGGCATATAACTGTTGATAATAACTTCTGATGATTGTTTCTACTTCCCTGGTGTTCGTTGTGATATCTCCCTTTTCATTCATAATTTTATGTATTTGAGCTTTCTCTCTTTTCTTTTGGATTAGTGTCACCAATGGTTTATCGATCTTATTGATTCTTTCAAAAAAAAACAGCTTCTAGTTTCATTGATACATTCTACTGTATCTCTGGTTTCTATCTCATCGATCTCGGCTCTAATCTTGATGATTTCCCTTCTTATGTGTGGAGTTGGTTTGATTTGTTGTTGATTCTCCAGTTCTTTAAGGTGTAGAGACAGCTGCTGTGTTCTGGATTTTTCAATTTTTTTGAGGGAGGCTTGGATGGCTATGTATTTCCCCCTTAGGACTGCCCTTGCTGTATCCCAGAGGTTTGGGATCAAAGTGTCTTCGTTGTCATTGGTTTCCATGAATTGTTCCAGTTCTTCCTTGATCTCCTAGTTGATCCAAGCATTCTTAAGCAAGGTGTTCTTTAGCTTCCAAGTGTTTGAGTTTCTTCTGAACTTTTCCTTGTGATTGAGCTCCAGTTTCAAAGCATTGTGATCTGAGAATGTGCAGGAAATAATCTCAGTCTTTTGGTATCGGTTGAGTCCTGATTTGTGACCCAGTATGTGGTCTATTCTTGAGAAGGTTCCATGTGCACTTGAGAAGAATGAGTATTCTGTTGTTTTAGGGTGAAATGTTCTGTATATATCTATGAGGTTCATCTGGTCCAATGTGTCATTCAATGCTCTTGTTTCTTTATTGATTTTTTGCTTCGATGATCTATTTCTGAGAGAGGCATGTTAAGATCTCCAACAATTAGTATATTCATAATAATATGACTCTTTATCTTGATTAACAGTTTTCTCATGGAATTGGCTGCTTCCATATTGGGGGTATAGATATTTACAATTGTTAGATCATCTTGGTGGATAGTCCCTTTAAGAATGATGTATTGTCCTTCTGTATCTCTGACTACAGTCTTTAGTTTAAAATCTAATTTGTCTGATATGAGAATCGCTACCCCAGCCTTTCTTTAAGGCCCATTGGCATGAAAGATGCTTCTCCATCCCTTCACTTTCAGTCTGAGTGTATCTTTAGGTTCAAAATGGGTCTCTTGTAGACAACATATGGGTGGGTCCTGTCATTTTATCCAGTCTGCTTCCATGTGCCATTTTAGGGGCACATTTAGGCCATTCGCATTGAGGGTGATTATTGATAGATACATTTTTATTGACATCGTGTTACCTTTGAAGTCTTTCTTTCTGTAGTCTCTATATTTCTGTTCAATGCTATTCCTGGGCTTTTTCCTCCTTTAAAGAAGCCCACTTAATATTTCCTGCAGTATCGGCTTGGTGGTTGCATAGTCTTTTAAGGCTTACTGGTCCTAGAAACTCTTTATCTCTCCAGCCATTTTGAATGTCAGTCTTGCTGGATAAAGTATTCTTGGCTGCATGTTCTTCTCATTCAGTGCCCTTAATATATCTTGCCAGCCCTCTGGCTTACCAGGTCTATGTGGACAGGTCTGATGTTATTCTGATGGGCTTTCCTCTGTACGTAAGGATCTTCTTTGTCCTAGCTGCTTTCAAGAGGTTCTGCCTAGAATTATAATTCTTCATTTTTACTATTAGGTGTCTCGAGGACTTTCAAGAATCCTTAATCTTGGGGGGAAACCTTTCGGCCTCTAGTACATGAACGCTGGCTCCATTCATGAGATTTGGAAAATTTTCATGAAGAAAATTTGTTCCACAAATTTTGTTCCACAAAATCTTCTAGATTGTTCCACAATATCTTCTAGACTTCTTTCTTTCTCCTCCCCTTCAAGGATTCTAATAATTCTGACATTGGAATGTTTCATGGCATCATTTATTTCCCTGATTCTGTTTTTGTGGCTTCTAAGCTGTTTGTTCCAGGCTTCCTCCTGATCCTTTCTGTCTATCTGTTTGTTCTCCAGATCACTAATTCTATCTTCTGTCTCAGTTACTCTAGCGTTGAGAGAATTTAGATTAGATTGGAACTCATTGAGAGCATTGTGAACCTCATCCCTGGTAGCTTTCAGCTCTTCCCTAATATTGAAAACATGATCTCTGGTCATTTTCAGTTCAGCCCTAATCAATTTCATTTGATCACCCATGGCTTTCTCCAACCTAGCTATTACTTGGATAATTGTTAGCCTGAATTCTCTTTCTGACATATGGTCTATGTTGATAGCCATTAGCTCTGTTGCAGAAGGTCCATCCTCTGTATTTTTCTTTTGTTGGGTATTCCTCCTCCTAGTCATTTTGGTGAGAGATAGCTGAACGGGTGTAGCTGGGTGTATCAACTGTGGTGCAGTCAAAGTGCACCCTGGGATGCTTCTGAGCAATCAGGGTTCCCCACCAAAATGAGAGGAAAAAGAAAAGGAAAAGAAAAAAAGAGAGAGGGAGAGAGACAGGAAAGAAAGTTGAGATAAAAGAGAAGGTTTAGCCCAAATGGGCACCAATGTAAGATTTATGAAGTATCAAACAGACACAGACAAACAAAAAGACTGATAAAAGTATATGACAAGAAAATATATATATATATATATATATATATATTTGCATATATATTTATATATATATATTTGCATATATATATATATATATATATATATATATTCAAATAAAGGAAGAACCTCATCAAAAAGAACCCCGAGTGTAAGATTTATATACTATCAGGACAAACACAAAACCACAGAAAGAAAAAGATGGTAGAGTGGTTGTAAATTTTCAGTGTGGGTGAGGAAGGTTGTTTTGATTCTTCCTGGATGTATCTTGATATCTTTTTTTTTTTTCAAGTTCCTAGTATTTCGTTATTATGCCCAAGTCAGATTATCTGTAAAGTATGAGGTCTTATATCTGTTCCTATTTAAATTTTACTTCAGGAAGATTTCATTGATTTTTTTTTTTTAATTTAAGAGCAGCAAACTTTTGACTGTAGATTCCCTTCTCTTTTTCTAGCTGGGAGGAAGCTGTAGCCAATTTCTTATTATAGCATTCACTATTGAAAATAGACTTCTATTGTTGGTGCTGGGAAAATTGGACAGCCACATGCAGAAAAATGAAATTGGACCATTTCCTTACACCATTGATATCTTTGTTAAAGGACTCAACTTTCCTAAGATAAGGATTAGGAATTTGTTTACCTATAAGGGTGGCATTGATTGGGGAAAGGGGATTACCTTGAAGTTTAACTCTATATGAACATTAGAAAATAAAAATTTAAAAAAGGAATAAACTAGACCAAACTAAACTAAAATTAAAAAAAAAGAAATTTAAAAAATAGAAATGCAAAAGGAAAACACAAGTGTATGCATCAAAAAGTTCAGGTTAGAAGGTTATTATGGAATTTGATGTACTGGACATGTTGACTTCCTCAAATATAACAGTGTGACGGTAAATAGGTTACAAAATTATCTATATAATAATAGAAAATTAACTATATAAAAAAATGATCCAGAATAGTGGGATCAAATAAATAATAAAAATTGTTTTATGAAGTAGTGGTGGTTGTTCTCTTGTCGTCTTTTTTTTTTTTCCCTTCCTGGTTGGTTTTCTGGGGGAGGGGCCTGCCACCTGGTTTTCAGTCAATGATGTTCTCTCAGTTATGTCCTCCCGCCCCCCTCAAGGGGGTGGGCTCTGAGGAAACTATTTTTTTAGGCTTTTGTTCTCTGGAGATTTTTATATTTGTTCACTTTTTTTTTTTTCTCTCTCGCCTTGACCGCTTGATGGTTTTTGTAGGCTTAGAGGAAAGCAAACTGCACCCTGACCTCCCTCTCAGAGAGAAGCCTCAGTCTGGCTGCAGAGCGCAATGAATCTCCCCTTGGCCGCTGGCAGAGCACGTTCCCAGTCGCGGTCCCTGGGGACTCAGGATTTTTTGCTTGTACCCAAAACCATGGCCCCGGCGGTTGTCTGGGCAGCTCCAGACTGCCAGAGAAGTTCCAAGCAGTGATCACACACTGAGATTTTCCTGCTGGCCCCAGGCTGGGAGTCCCTGGTCTTTCCGGTCGGAGAGCACCCAGCTGGCGTTTTTGTGCACCTCTCTCAGGGGAGGGCGCGGGGCAGGACTCAGACTCTGATGGCACAGCAGGGCACTTGCGTGGGGACTGCAAAAAGGCTGTGCTTCTGTTGGCTGGGAGGCGCCATGCACTCTCAGGTGCGCTGGTGGTTCAGGGACCTAGACCTGGTTTCTCTGCTGTACTCTCTCTGGCTCTGTGCCAGGGGTGGCTGTCCTGGGTCTGGGGACTTAAACCCCGACTCTAACACCCCAATTCCCACAATTTCCCCTGGTGATCCTTTGCTCTTTTTGAGTGCTTTTTACCAGACACCCGAGTTAATGCTGGTCCCCAGGCGCAGGGCACTCTCATATTGGGATATTACTTTCCAACGGGTCTCCTCTGGTGGCTCCCTCTCCCCTTTTGCTTATCTTCTGATCTCAGTCCAACTTTCTTCCCACTCCACTTTACCTGCCCACTGGCATCTTCTGCTCCAGTAGAGATCCAGATGTATATAATTCTGATCTCAGGCTGATTTCGTGGGTGATTGGAGTTCTTTGGAAGGTAATCAGCTCACGTTAGGGTACCGATTGAAAGGGTGCCTCCTCCTACTTCCCCGCCATCTTGTCTCCCCTCCTTTTTAGAGGGTTATTAATCATTGAGTGAAATACTTAAATACACATTGGGCTAGTCAGGTTATCTCCTTGTATGAGCTATGGTAATTGACTTCTTTCAAAAAATTTGCATACTTCATCTGGCTTTCAGTTTTATTGCCATAGAGTTGCTCATATTTTTCCTTGTTCATCCATTAGTGTTGATCACTACATTTCTTATATTGATAGTTTGCTTGTTTTCTTTACTTGCTGGCTTGCTTATTTGTTTCTTTATGCTCTTGTTTTGCCTGGCAAGAAGTTATCATTTTTGTTGATCTTTTCAAAACTAGATTTTTCTTGTTTCATTGACTAGTATCACTATCCTGTTTAAAATTTCACTGGTTATTGGTCAAATTTTTATTATTTCTCTTTTGTGCTTTCTGAAACTTAAATTGCACTTCTTTCTCTTGTTTGCAAAGTGATAACATAGATTATTGATTCTAGCATTTTCCTCTTTTTAAAATATACCTTGAACATTATATCAAAAACTAATTATGTACTATATGTTGGCTAATTGATTTTGTTAAAAAATAAAATATACCTTGAATACTATAAATTTCTTTGTAAGGACTGTTTTCCCTGTCTTCCACACATTTTGATAAAATAGATTTTTTATTTTCTTTAAGCTCAAAATATTTTCAAATTTCTCTGGATATTTCTTCATTGACCCATATGATACTTAAAAATAAACTGTTCAATATCCAAATATTTGGGAATTTTCTAGAAATTTCTGTTATTATTTTCCAGTTCAGTTTCATTTTTTGCCTGAGAATATACTTTGTACATTTTCTATTCTCTTAAGTTTTTCATTTACTCTGTTAATGAGGCTATTACATTGATTGATTTTCATATGTTAAACCACCTTGCATTTCAAGAATAAATCTCACTTGAAAAAAAAAATCTCACTTGGTCATAAAAGGAGGTAATCTTCTGAAGGAGTTTTAAATTGTTTGTTAGAATTTTGTTTAGGATTTTTACATCAAAACTCCTAGTGATATTGGTCTCAAGTTTTCTTATAATGTTTTTATCTGACTTTGTTATCAGGGTAACTGTCTTCATAGAGTGAAGTATGAAATACCCTCTTCTCTTCAATTTTTTGAAAGAGTTTGGAGAAAATTATGTTGATTCAATTCTATTAAATTTTTAATGGGGGTGTTTTATTGGTCCAGATTGTGACCTATCTTGATAAATGTTCCATGCAAATGTGAGAACAATGTGCATTCTTCAGTTGTTAATGTATTCTATAAATGTCAATTAGAGCAACTCAATTGATAGTGCTGACCAGCTTAATATATTTTTATTGCTTTCTGCATGCCTCATTTTTCAATTACTGATGAAATATGTTGACTTCCTCAAATATAACAGTGGACGAGTCTATTACTCCTATCAGTTCTATCAGTTTTTGCCTCACATATCTTGATGTTCTTTTGTGTGGTGTACATACATTTAGGGTTTGTCCATTCTCTTAGGAAATTGACCCCTTAATAATTGTATAGTACTCCTCTTCCCTGATAGTTGCCTTGGTTTGAAGTCTGCCTTGTCTAAAATTAATATAGTTATTCTAACTTTCCTGTGATTAGTATTAGCATGGCACATATTTCTCAACCTCTTTACTGCTAACCTACCTCTATTTTACAAGTGAATTTCTTCTTTACAATACATATTTTATTCTTCTTTTTTCTAAATAAATACTAATAATCTCTGCATCTTAATTGATATATTTAAACAACATTTGAAATGATTATATATTTGAATTTTTTTCAGCTGTTGATAACTCTCCTCCATACATTGTTAAAGGTTTCCTTTTCTTACTTCTATTTTTTTAATTGAAGTATAATTAATATATATGTTATATTAGTTTTAGGTGTACAATGTAATGACTCAAAAATTCTATATGTTATTCAATGTTCACCATAATACCTATAATCACCTTTGGTTACCAAGCAACATTACTACAGTGTTCTTGATTGTATTCCCTATGCTATGTTTTTCATCTCCATTACTTATTTATTTTGTAACTGGAAGTTTGTATCTCTTAATTCCCTCTATCTATTTCACCCATTCCCCCACTGACCTCCCCTTGAACAATCACCATTTATTTCTCTGTATTTATGAGTGTATTTTCCCATTTGTCTTTTTGTTTTTTAATCTTTGTTCATTTGTGTTGTTTCTTAAATTTTGGACATGACTGAAATCATTTGGTATTTTTCTTCTTCTGTCTGACTTATTTCACTTAGTTTTAAACCCTCTAGATCTATCCATATTATTGCAAATGGTCAAATATCATTTTTAATACTGAATAATATATCTCTGCATATATACACCACTTCTTATCCATTTATCTACGGATGGACACTTGGGTTGCTCCTATATCTTGGTTATTGTAAATAATGCTTCAATAAATACTTGGGTGTTAGCCATTTGTATGTCTTCTTTGGAGAAGGGTCTGTTCATGTCTTCTGCCCATTTTTTGACATGATTATCTATTTTTCAAGGGCTGATTTTGAGGTGTTCTTTATAGATCTTGGATATCAGCCTTTTGTCTGTATTGTCATTTGTGAATATCTTCTCCCATTCCGTGGGTTACCTTTGTTTTATTAACTGTTTCCTTTGCTGTGTGGAAGAGTCTTTTGATCTTGATGAAGTCCTAAAAGTTCAGTTTCATTTTTGTTTTCTTTGCCTTTGGAGCTTCAAATCAAAACCACATTGAGATACCACCTTACACCAGTTAGAAAGGCCAAAATTAATGAGACAGTAAACAACAAGTGTTGGAGAGGTTATGGAGAAAGGGGAACAATCTTACACTGTTGGTAAGAATGCAAGTTGGTGAAGCTACTTTGGAAAACAGTGTGGATATTCCTTAAGAAATTAAAACTAGAGCTACCTTATGATCCTGCAATTGCACTACTGGGTATTAACCCCAAAGATACAGATGTAGTGAAAAAAAGAGTCATCTGTACCCCAATGTTCATAGCAACAATGGCTATAGTCACCAAACTGTAGAAAGAGCCAAGATGCCTTTCAACAGATGAATGAATAAAGAAGATATGGTCCATATATATAATGGGATATTATGCCTCCATAAGAAAGGATGAATACCCAAAATAAATGTATATTGTTAACAATTATTTTGTATTAACATGGACAGGTCTGGAGATTATGCTGAGTGAAATAAATCAAGCAGAGAGAGTGAATTATCTTATGGTTTCACTTGTGGAGCATAAGGAATAACATGGAGAGCATTAGGAGAAGGAAAGGAAAAGTGAATGGGGGGAAATTAGAGAGGGAGACAGATCATGAGAGACTGTGGATTCTGAGAAACAAAATGAGGGTTTTGGAGGGGAGGGGGATGGGGGGTTGGGTGAGCCTCATAGTGGGTATTAAGGAGGGCACGTATTGCATAGTGTACTGGGTATGGTGCATAAACAATGAATCTTGGAACACTGAAAAAATAAAATAAAATTTTAAATAAAAAATAAATAAATGCACACAGCATGAATAAACAGTGGGAAAAATATAGTTTTTTTTGTTTGTTTGCTTGTTTTTGTTTGTCTGTTTTTCAAAAAATGGTGCTAAGGAAACTGGACTGCTTCATGCAAAAGAATGAAATTGAATCACTCTCTCATACCATACACAAAAATGAATTCAAAATGGATTAAAGACCTAAATTAGAGACCTGAAACCATAAAGCTCCTAGAAGAAAACATAGGCAGTATTTTTTTTTAAGATTTTTATTTATTTATTTGACAGAGAGAGACACAACAAGAGAGGGAACACAAGCAAGAGGAGTGATAGAGGCAGAAGCAGGCTTCTTACTGAGCAGGGAGCCCCATGTAGGGCTCAATCCCAGAACCTTGGGATCATACCCTGAGATGAAGACAGACGCTTAAGGACTGAGCCACCCAGGCGCCCCAGGCAGAAATTTCTTAAGCATTACCTGTACAAACATTTTTCTAGATATGTCTCCTCAGGCAAGAGTTACAAAAATAGAGGTGCCTGGGTGGCTCAATGGGTTAAAGCCTCTGCTTTCCACTCAGGTCGTGATCCCAGGGTCCTGGGATTGAGCCCCACACCGGGCTCTCTGCTTGGCTGGGAGCCTGCTTCCCATACTCTCTCTGCTTGTCTCTCTGCCTACTTTTGATCTCTGTCTGTCAAATAAATAAGTAAAATTTTAAAAATAAATAAATAAACTACTGGGGCTACACAAAACAACAACAACAACAACCTTTTGCACAATGAAGGAAACCATCAACAGAATGAAAAGGCAATCTACTAAATGTGAGATGATATTTGTAAATTATATATCTGATGAGGGTTAATATTCAAAATATGTAAAGAACTTATACAACTCAACATCCAAAAAACACAAATAATGCAATTAAAGTGAGCAGAAAGCATGAATAGATGTTTTTCCAAAGAAAACACACAAATGGCCAACAGATAAATGAAAAAAAAAAGAAATTCAATATCATTAATCATCAAGTAAATGCAAGTCAATAAAACAATAAATTATCACCTCATACCTCTCAGAAAGGCTAAAATCAAAATACAAGAAAAAAAAGTGTTAGAGAAGATGTGGAGAAAAAAGAACCTTTGTGTACTATTGGTAGGAATGTAAGTTGGTGCACCCACTATAGAAGACAGTATGGAGGTTCCTCAAAAAATTAAAAAGAAAAATGCCATATGATCAAGTAATTGTACTACTGGATATTTATCCAAACAAAATGTAAACACTAATTCAAAAACTACATGCCTTCTATGGTCTTCTTTGAATATTTTTATGATTCCATTTTATGTCCTCTTTCAACATATCAATTATACTTCTTCCAGTTTTTTTTTCTTGAAATGCTCTTCTTAAATTTTATAACATTGATTTTTAACTAATAAAAATTAGCTTTTAAATAATATTATACTGCTTCATATTACTATAACTTAGGGAATTCCCAAGACACCCTTCATATCCCTTGGTACCTTGTTATCATTCATTTAATTCACCTTAAATGTTGTGATCATCTTATATTTGTTATCTTTATTAATTTTAACATGTGAACTGTTATCTTTTAGAGCTACTAATATTATAAAATATATTATTTTATTAGCAGCAATTCTTTCTCTGTTCTTGTTCTTTTTGTTTTGTTGGTCTAAAATTCTGACCTCAGATACATTCTTTCTTCCTGAAAAAAATCTTTTAACATGGCTTGCAAGGCAGGTCTGTAGACAATGAATTCTCTCAGTTTGTATCTGTCTGAGCAAGTTTTTATTTCTCATTTAATTTTGAAGGTCAATTAGAGTGCATAAATTACTTTAAAAGAATAGAGGGTTTTTTCCCAACACTTAAATGTTTTAATTTATTTCTTCTTGCTTACATGGTTTATAATGAGAAATCTAATGTAATTTTTATCCTCATTCCTCTATAGGTAAATGTTTTTTTCCTTCAGTCATTTCAAAAATATTTCTTTGTCTTTTGTTTGCTATAATTTGAATAAGATATGTTGAAGTTTTTTGGTTTTAGCTTTTGTATTTATTTTCCCCCTTGCTTAGTGTTCAATGAGCTTACTGGTTCTGTGATTTTAGTGTCTGTCATTAGTTAAAGAATCTTCTCAGTGGGATGGATGAGAAAGGTGATGGTAGAGTAGAAGGACCCCAGGCTAGTCTCATCCCACAAACACCACTAGACTTTTATCAGATCATCCTAAATACCCCAGAAATCAACTTGAAGATTGACAGAACAAACTCCACAATGAACAGGAGAGAAAAAGCCACATCAAAGAAGGAAGGATGAGTGAAAACATAGTTTAGGGGAGAAACAGATCATGAGTGCTGCAGAGGAGAAGGAGTGCTGCAATGGGGAAAGAATCTTGGTCACAGAGAAATGTGAGAGAGAGTAGCACACAGGGGAATATAAAAAGAGAATATTCCCCAAAGCCATTGGCTGGGAAAACAAAAGGGGCTGATTTCCATGAGTTCTTGCAATGAGTGGGGCTTAAAACCTGAAGTTTTAAGGGTTTGTGGACTTGGCAGAGATAGAGCCTTGAGGGTACTTCCATACTTTTGGGAAGAACCCATGCAAATATCCCAGAAACAGTATGGAAATGCAATCTGAAAAATGCCTGTACACAAGCAGGGAGATTATTTGCTCTTCTTAGAGTGCTTCTCTGAAAGGCAAGATTCACAGGGACTCCTCTCCAGGGACAAACAAGTTAATTGGTGCAATTTCCCTTGCTTGCCCCTCAGCACAAACACAGAGTCAACCTGTGGGAAGCTGCACAACACCCACACTGGCTGCCTGACCTGCTTACACCAAGTCCCTTCTCAGTAAAAACCTTGCCTCAGTCCCAGCAATGCAGACCCCTTCCCCAGAAGACCAGCAGAAACTCCTGCCCATACCACATCTCCCCATCACAGAGTTCTGCAAGATTTAATTTCTAATGGTAATAGTTCAAACCTCATTTAACCAGCAGAGCACAACACACCTACTTAAAACTCACTACATTCTGGCCAAGAACAAACACTGCCTATTGCAGGAAAAGAGAGCCTTGGCAGATGATTAGCCTAAAGGTGAGAGCAGCCAAAACACAACAGTAAAGTGTATGTAGCACAACCAGGGACATTCCCTGAAGTGCCAGGCCCTGGGCACTACATGACTTCTTCTTCATAAAATCATTACTCTCAGGAGCAGGAAGCATAACTGACTTTTCTAATACATAGAAGATAGAGACAGACAAACAGCAAGACAGAGGAAACCATCCCAAATGAAAGAACAAGATAAGGACACAGCCAGAGATCTAAGCAAAACAGGCATAAGAAACATGCCCGATTCAAACTAACAATCATAACGATACACATTGGGCTTGAGAAAAGAATAGAAGACATCAAGGAGACCACTAGCACAGAGGTAAAAGAGTTAAAAATGAATCAATCAGAGTTGAAAAATGCAATAAATGAGATAAGAAACAAGCTTGATGCAATAAACAGCAGACTGGAAGAAATAAAAGACCAAATTAGTGACCTAGAAGACAAAAAATGAAAAAATAATGAAGCCGAGGAAAAGAGAGAATTATAGAACACAAGAATAGACTGATGGAACTCATAGACTCCACCAAACTTCTCTTTCAGAAGAAGAGAAAGAAAACGAGGCAGGAAATTTATATCAAGAAATAATGGCAGAAAACTTTCTTAATCTGAGGAAGGAAACAGACACCCAGATCCAGGAGGTACAGAGAACTCCCGTCAAAATCAGGAAGAGCTGGCCAATGCTCAGACTTGCTGTCATTAAATTTACAAAATATAGTGATACGTAAAAAATCTGGGGCACCTGTGTGACTCAGTCTAGTATCTGCCTTCAGTTCAGGTCAAGATCCCAGGGTACTGGGATCCAGCCCAGCATCAGGCTTCCTGCTCAGTGGGGAGTTTGCTTCTCCTTCTCCTCTGTCCCTCCCCCTGCTCCTGCTCTCTCTCAGACTCTCTCTCTCCCCCTCAACTAAGTAAATAAAATCTTAAATAATAATAATAATAATTAGGAGAAGCACATAAAAGAAGTCTTTAACTTACAAAAGACCCATAAGGCTAGCTAGAGATTTTGTAACAGAAACTCGGCAGACCAAAAGACAGTGGCATTATACATTCCAAGTGCCAAAAGAAAAATCTGCAGCCAAAAGTACTCTATTCTGCAAGGCTATTGTTCAGAATAGAAGGAAGATAAAGAACTTCCCAGACAAAAACTCAAGGAAATCATGACTGTTACACCAGCTCTGCAAGAAATATAAAAGGGGAATCTTTGAGTGGAAAGGAAGGACAAAATGTGACAGAGATAAGAAAAGAACAGAGAAAATCTCCAGAAACAACTACAAAGCAAGTAATAAAATATCAACAAATACATATCTATCAGTGATTACTTTGAATATAAATGGACTAAATGCTCTAAATCAAAAGACAGAGGTAGTCAGAACAGTTAAAAATAAAAAGACCCATCTATATGTTGCCTATTAGAGACATTTCATTTTTTTAAGACTTTATTTATTTATTTGAGAAAGAGAAAGAGAGAGCACAAGCAGGGGAAGTAGCAGAGGGAGAGGGAGAAGCAGGTTCCCCACTGAGCATGCAGCCTGATGTAATACTCAGTTCCAGGGCCCTGGATCATGACCTGAGCCAAAGGCAGATATTTAACTGACTGAGCCACCCAAGCACACCAGGAGACATATTTTAGATCTAAAGTTACCTGAAAATTGAATGTGAGGGAGTGGAGAAACATTTATGACACAAATGGATGTCAAAAGAAAACCAGAGTAGCACTACTTATACAAACTAGACTTTAAAGAATGTAACCATTGAATAAAAGCACAATATCATAATAAAGGGGGCAATGCAACCAAAAGATCTGACAATTTTCAGTATATATAGCACAACATGGGAGCACCCAAATACATAAAACAATAATAAACATAAAGAAACTCATTGATAATAATACAATAATAGTAGGGGATTTTAACACCCCACTTACATCAATTGACAAATCAGCTAAGTATAAAAATCAGCAAGGAAGCAATGGTCTTGAATAACACACTGGATAATGTGGACTTAACAGATGTGTTCATAACATTCCATCCTAACAGCAAGATACACATTCTTTTCATGTGTACATGGGACATTCTCCAGAAGAGAACACATATTAGTTGGAAATTAGGCCTCAAGAAATGCAAAAAGATTGAAATTATACCATGCACCTTTCCTGACTACAAAGCTATGAAATTTGATGTCAATCATAAGAAAAAAATTGGAAAGGATCACAAATTCATGGAGGTTAAATAACATGCTACTAAATGGTGAGCAGATTAACCAGGAAATCAAAGAAGAAATAAAAAAAATATATGGAAACAAATGAAAATGAAGACAAAAACAGTATAAAATCTTTGAGATGCAGCAAAAACATTCTTAAGAGGGAAATATATAGCAATATAGGCCTACCTAGATAAGCAATAAAAATATCAGATAAACAACCTAGCCTTACACTTAGGGAACAGCAAACAAAGCCTAAAGGCAGCAGAAGGAAGGACATACAAAGATTAGAACAGAAATAGATGATATAAAAATGAAGAAAAAAAAAACCAATAGAACAGGTCAATGAAATCATGGGCTGTTTTTTTTTTTTTTTTTGCTTTTGTTTTTGTTTTTTTTTTTTTTTTTTTTGAAAAAAAAAATGATAGACTTAATAAAAATAAAAAAGAAAGAAAGAGAAGAAAAGAAAAAGGATCCAAATGATAAAATCACACATGAAAGAAGATAAATAATAATGAACACCACTGAAATACAAGCAATTGTAAGAGAATATTACTAAAACCTATATGTCAATAAATTGGACAACTTGGAAGAGATAGCTAAATTCCTAAAACCATATAAACTGCCAAAACTGAAATTCAAAGAAATAGAAAACTTGGACAAACCAATAACCAGCAAAGAAAATGAACCAATAATCTGAAAACTCCCAAAAAATAAAGTCTAGGTCTAGATGGCTTCAGAAGAGACTTCTACCAAACATTTAAAGAATTATTCTGAAACTATTACAAAAAATAGAAACGGAAGAGAACTTCCAAACTCATTCTGTGAGTCCAGCATTATCCTGATATGAAAATCATATAAGGACTATACTAAAAAAGAGAATTAGAGGCCAATATCCCTGATGAAAATGGATGCAAAAATTCTCAGCAAAATACTAGCAAACTGAATCCAACACCACATTAGAAAAATCATACACTATGATCAAGTTGAATTTATTCCTAAGTTGCAACAGTTGTTCAATATTTGCAAATCAATCAAAATACCTCAGCATCATAAAGGTCATATAATATAACCCACAGCTAATATCCTCAGTGGAGAAAAACTGCAAGATTTTCCTCTATGGTCAGGAATAAGACAGATGTCCACTCTCACCACTGCTATTTAATATAGTACTGGTTGTCCTAACCACAGCAGACAACAAAAAGAAAGACCATCAAGTCAATAAAGAAGAAGCAAAACTTTCACTATCTGCAGATGACATGATTTCTATATAGAAAATCCAAAGTACTTCACCAAGAAACTGCTAGAATTGATATTCAGTAAAGTCACAGGACAAAATCAACCTACAAAAATCTGTTGCATTTCTATACACTAATGATGAAGCAGCAGAAGAGAAAATATGGAATCAATCCCATTTATGACTGCTCCAAAAACAATAGGATACCTAAGAATAGACACAACCAAAGAGGTGAAAGACCTATACTCTGAAAACTATAAAACACTGATGAAAAGAATGGTAGATGACAAATGAAAAGACATTCCATGCTCATAGATCAAGATCAGAAAAACAAATATTGTTAAAATGTGTATACTATCCAACAGAAACTACACAATTAAAGCAATTCCTATCAGAATACCAACATCACTTTTCACAGAGCTAGAACAATCTTAAAATTTGCATGGAACCAGAAAATACCCTGAATACCAAAGCAGCCTTGAAAAAGCAAAGCAAAGCTGGAGGCAATACAGTTCAAGACTTCAAGTTATATTACAAACCTGTAGTGATCAAAATAGTATAGTACTGGCAAAAAAAAAAAAAAAGTAGACTGTAGATCAATAGAACAGAAAAATATCCAGAAACCCACAACTATGGTCAATTAATCTTCCACAAGGCAAGAAAGAATATCCAGTGGAACAAAAGATAGTGTTTTCAATAAATAGTGTAGGCAAAATTGGACAGAAACATGTAAAAGAATGAAACTAGATCACTTACTTACATGATACACAAAAATAAATTCAAAATAAATGAAATACATAAATGTGAGACAGGAAACAATAAAAACCCTGGAGGAGAAACAGGTCATAATCACTTTGAGGTAAGCCATAGCAACTTCTTATTAGATATGTCTTCTGAGGCAAGGGAGAAAGGGAGACAAAAGAAAAAAGCAAACTATTGGGACTACATTAAAACAAACAGAACGAAACAAAACAAAAACAAAAACAAACAAAAAAAACAACTTCTGCACGTCAAAGGAAATAATCAACCAAACTAAAAGACGACCTACAGAATAGGAAAGGATATTTGCAAATGACATGCCAGATAAAGAGTTAGTATCCAAAACATATAAAGAACTTATAAATTCAACACCCAAAATATGGACAGAAGATATGAACAAGACATCCGTCCAAAGAATACATCCAGAAGGCAAACCTGTACAAGAAAAGATGCTCAACATCACTCATCATCAGGGAAATGCAAATCAAAACCACAATGAGATATCACATCACACCTGCCAGAATGTCTAAAATCAATAACACAAGAAACAGGTATCATCAAGGATGTGGAGAAAGAGAACCCTCTTGCACTGTTGGTGGGAATGCAAACTGGTGCAGTCACTCCGTGAAACAGTATGGAATTTCCTCAAAAAGTGATAAATAGAACTACCTTACAACTCAGCAAGTGCACAACTAGGTATATACTCGAATCCAAAAATACTAATTCAAAAGGATACATGTATCCCAATGTTTATAGTAGCATTATCTATAATAGCAAATTATGGAAACAGCCCAAGTGTCCACCACTGATGAATCAATAAAGAAGTGGTCTTATGTACACACACACGCACACACACACAAAATGGACTATTAGTCATTCATAAAAATAAGGAAATCTTGTGATTTGCAATGACTTAGATGGAGTGAAAAAGTATTATGCTAAGTGAAATAATTCAGTTAGAGAAAAACAAATACCATATGATTTCACTTATATATGGAATTTAAGAAGAAAAACCAATAATCAGAGAAGAATGAGAGAGAAAGAGAGGCAAACCAAGAAACAAACTAACTATAGAGAACAGATAGTTATTAGAGGAGAGGTTGGTGGGGGGGTTATTTAAATAGGTGATGGGGACTAAGGCATATCCTTGTGATGAGCATCAGGTGTCATATGGAAATGTGGAATCACTATATTGTATACCTGAAACTAATATTGCATAATATTAGTATTATGTATGTCAACTAAGTGGAATTTAAATAAAAATTTTAAAAAAGTTCTTAGCCATATTACTTCAAATACTTTTTCTGCTCCAACATTTTTGTCCTTCCACTATTTCAGTTAAACACACTTTATATCTTTTTCACAGTACATGGGTGTTTATTCTATATCTTTCACAGTACATGGATGTTTATTCTATTTTTTAAATTTGTTCCCATTTTCATTTCAACATAAGAAGCTTTCATTAATCTATCTTCAACCTACTTTCTTCTAGGCTCTGTCTTGTCCACTAATGACACCTTTATAGGCATTTTTCAATTTATTAAAATGTTTGTGATTTCTAGCATTTCCTTTTTTTCTTAGAAATCTCTTCTGACTATATCACATGTGCGTTCTTGCACATTCTTATATTTTTCTATTACAGTCTTTACTGATAAGAATATAGTTTTTAAATATTTTATGGGGGTGAAATTCAAATAACATAAAATTAATAATTTTAAAATGAACAACTCAGTGACATTTAGATATTCACAATATTTTGTAACCACCACACTTACTTAGTTCCAGAACATCCTCATCACTTACATATAAAATCCCATACACAGTAGCAGTTATTCTCTATGCCTTCCTTTTCCCAGAGCCACCAATATCCCTTCTGTTTTGTGGATGTGTTTATTCTGCATATTTCAGATAAATGGAATCATATAATGTGTCACCATTAGAGTTTGGCATAATTCACCTAGCATAATGTTTTCTAGGTTCATTCATATTGTAGTATGTATCAATGTCACTTGCTTTTTTGCTTTTTTTTCACTTAAAAATGTTTTATTGTGGTAAGATATACATAGGAAAAAGTTATCATTTCAGTCATTTTAATTGTACAATTCATTGTATTTGAGTACATACATACACATTGTTGAGCAACCATCACCATTATCCATTGTCAGAAATTTCATCATCCAAGACTGAAGCCCTGTACCCATTAAACAGTAACTCCCCATTTCCCACCCCTCCATTTGCTGGTAATCCTAGTCTATTTTCTGTTCCTATTAATTTGGCTATTCTAGGTACCTCATACAAACAGAATAATAAAACATTGGTCTTGAAAATGATAGCTTCTTTCTCAGTATGTTTACATTATTCATTTATGTGACAGCATGCAACAAAATTTAAGTCCCCTTTAAAGCTGAATAATATTCCATTGTATGTATATATCACATTTTATTAAATAGTGGATGTCCAAAGCTATCCTTTCGGTTATTGTGAATAGTGTTGTTATGAACATTCATGTGCAATATTTGAATATCACTTTTCAGTTCTTTCAGGATGTATCTAAAAGTAGAATATCTGGGTTCCATGTTGATGCTGTGTTTAACATTTTGAATTCGTATCAGTAATATACAAGTGTTCTAATATCTTTGCCAACACTTGTTATTTGTCTATATTTTATTATCACTATACTAGTTCATGTGAAGTAGTATCTCATGTTGCTTTTATTTGCATTTCTCTAATGACTAATGATGCTGTTGGTCTTTTTATATGCTTATTGGACATTTATATATATTTTTGGAGAAGGAAATAGGTTTTTAAAAAGGAGTGAAAACTAATGAAATAAAAGATAAACAAAAGTGAAAACCAATGAAGACAAATTTGATTCTTGAAAAGATAAAAAATAAAATTAACAAATCTGAGCAAAGGGAAATAGAAAAAGAGATTATATACAAATGGTTAATAAGAGAATTGATAGATTGCAACTCACTACAGATTCCACATATTTTGAACACTTTCTGTCAATAGACCAAACCAATAAAGTATACAAATTTGCTGAAGAAAACTCATTGAGGAGATGCAATAAAAATTTAAGTTATATATATATTTTGTAAGGAAATTACGTTTGTAATTAAAAATATTCTGACAGGAAAAGAATCTCAGAGCCCATTTCTTCACTGAATTCTATCAAAAATTTAAAAAGAACAAAATATGCAAAAATTTTAGAAAACAGAAGACAAAAAGAGCTTGATAGTGATTTATAAGAAACTATAAGAAAAAATATTTTAGAAATAAAAATTTCTGTATCATATACTAGTTCTATTTTCTTTTTTTTAAGGAACTTCCATTCTGTTTTCCATGGTGGTTGAGCCATTTCTTATTCCAACCAACAGAGCACAGTTTCCAATTTCTCCACATCTTGTAATCTGTAATTGTGTGATATGTTTTGACAAACATTTCTCATAGGTGTGAGAAATCTTCATATACTTATTGGCAATTTGTATGCATTATTTGGAGAAATGTTTACTCAGGTCCTTTTCCTTATTTTTTAGTCAGGTAATTCATATCACCTGTATTGTTACTATTATTATAGTTATTGTTGTCATTATCAGCTATTGAGTTGTTAGAGTTCCATATATATTTTGGGTATCAACCTCTTGGATATGGATGGTTTGCAATTATTTTGTCATATTCCATGGGTTGTATTTTCATTTTGTTAATTGTTTTCTTTGCTGTGCTGAAGTTTTTTAGCTTGATACAGTCTTACTTGTTTATTTTTTGTTTTTGTTATACGTTTGGTGTTATATCCAAAGAATCATTGTCAAGACCAATCTCAAAAAGATTTTCCCATATGTTTTCTTTCAGTAGTTTTACAGGTTCAGGTCTTATATGTAGGTTCTTAACTCATTTTTGATTGATTTTTATGTAAAAATAAGATAAGAGTCCATTCTTTTGAATGTGGAAATTCAATTTTCCCAAACCTCTTTATTGAAAAAAGCTATCTTTTCCTCTTGTGTATTCTTGACTCCTTTGTCAAAGATATGATCTACTAATATCACTTCTGGGTGTATACCAAAAGAGTTGAAATCAGAATTTTGAAGAGATATTTGCACTGCTATGTTCATAGCAGCATTATTCACAATAGCCAAGATAAGGAAACAACTTAGGTATCTACTGAAAAATGAATGGAGAAAAATATGGAATAGGCATATTAAGAAAATTTCTCAACCTTAAAAGTGAGGAAAATCCTGCCACATGAAATAACATAGATCAATGTGGATGATATTATGTTAAATAAAATAAGCCAATAGAAAAGAACAAATATTATGTGATTCCACTTATGTGCGATAAAAGCACAGAGTAGAATAATGGTTGCCAAAGGCTGGGAAGAGAAAAAATGGGAAGTTGTTATTCAACAGATACAAAGTTTTAGCTATGAAAGATGAATAATTTCTAGAGATGTACTGTATAGCATTGTGCTTATAGTTAATAATATAGTATGTATGGTGCACTTCAAATTTTGTTGCAAAGGTAGGTCTCGTGTTATATGCTTTCACCATATTAAAAAAATAAATAAAAATAATTAAAATTGAGAAAAAACTCAGACCAATTATCCTTCATAACAGAATAAAAAAAATAAAGGGGGGGGCAAGAGAATCTGAACTTTGGTTGATTTCCTTCCTTTTCATCTTGGCAACTGATGGCATATGTTACAAGGCAGTGTTGTTTACAGTAAAAATGACCCCAGTAGATGAATTTCTTCTGTTCAAGGACAATAGATACAAAATCAGTTTCATCTACCTTTGTGTTTTCTTTTTTTTTTTTTTTAAGGAAGGCTTTGCCTTTTTTTTTTTTTTTAAGATTTTACTTATTTATTTGACAGATAGAGATTACAAGTGGGGGGGGGGGAAGCAGGCTCACCGCTGAGCAGAGAGCCTGATGCAGGACTTGATCCCAGGACCCTGAGATCATGACCCCAGCCGTAGGCAGAGGCTTTACCCAGTGAGCCACCCAGGTGCCCCATCTTTGTGTTTTCTTGAGTGAAATTAGTTGTCACTAATTAGTTGTGACTAGCAGGTCCTTCTAGAGACACAAAGAAATTATGTTTATGAAGTTTTACAAAAATTATTTGGGGAAAGGGCTGAAGCTTCTAGACTAAAAAAGCTCCTACACCTAAGCAGCATATTATAGGAATTCATATTTATAACTTTATATCTTCAGTACCTTTTGAAAACAGTTCTTATTCTAAACACTGAATCAACACTTCTTAGTTTGGTCTATTTAATACCAGCTAAACAGTTTGGTACAGAATTTACTGAATCATGTCCTTATTGTCAACAACACACCATTTGATTATTTTATCCTTCCAACTTCAATATTCAGTTCTTTCCTTAGCCATAGATCTGTTGCTTTAAATATATAACTTCATTAAGAGTCAAACTGTGTACTTTCTTTATGGTGTGACAGGAACAATATTATATTTTATTAGACAATTCTGATTGATGTATTCAAATATTATTTTTTGAAAGACAGGCAATGTTACTTAGTTCTAATTATCAATCAACTCTGCAATATGTGAAATTTGCAAACTAGGTTAAAGACTATAATGAGCCTTTATGGTTTTCTGAGTCTAATTAATAGGGTTTTTAAAGTTCTTGTCTCTGGCAAAGCACTGAAATTACAAGGTTGTTCTCTTGAATTAAAAAATGTTAATATATTTCTCCTACTAAGGTCAGACAATTTTTGTCACTGGAGGTACATACCCCACTGAGGAAACTGAAGTTGCTACAATTCCTTAAGACTGTTCTATTCCATTGACAATGCACTCTGCCACTGGTCCCATCTGGTGAAAATGACTCATTTCAAAACCCAGCAAATAGCCAAACACACTTAAAACTTTAAATTCTATTTTACAAAATAATTTTTAATATCTAAGATGTTTGATAAAATTTTCTTTATAGATTGTTGGACCAAGACAGACTACACATATATATATATATATATGTGTGTGTGTGTGTGTGTGTGTGTGTGTGTATGTGTGTGTGTGTGTTTAGTTATTGATTTATTATTCACACTGGTCAAGGGCTTAGAAGGTTATAGCAATTTCATAAAATCCACATATGGAAACAAATTTCTCCTCTTTTAGAAACCACATTTTTATCTCAATTTTCTAGAAGCACATAAGTTGAATATAGGCTATGAGTGAACAATTTTGTTATGATAGCTAGACAACTGATTTAAAATTTGATCTTTTAAGTTTTCTGTGACATTGGAGTTGACACTTTGACACTGAAACATTATGTAACTATATCTTGCTGGAAAAATTCAGGAAAAGTGACAACTGATATCAGTGTATTCATGAAAATCAGACCGAGTCCTGTTTCCTACAGAAGTAGTCCTATGTATCACTTTTCCCTACCAAAACACAACAAAATAAAAAAATTAAAAAAAAAACACCTTTCTGAAACTAAGGAAGAATGTTATAGAAAATTGGGAAGTGAAAATGCCTTAACTATATTCAACCCCATCTGTCTTCTCATTCTCTGCATCTTTGTCTTCTAAGTTGTTTCAGTAAGAGGCTTTTTGTTGGTTTGTTGGTTTGTTTGTGTTTTTTGTTTTGTTTTTGTTTTCCAATCATACCTTTGCTGTCCACTTGTATACATTGTCTGTCTTTTCACCTTAATTTTGTGATAATCAGTTATTCTTGTTGATCACATCATATGTATTACCTATCTCTGTGGACAGGAAAAAAATAATCTTCCCAAATCACTAGATGCAGTTTGTGTGCAGATCCTCTAGTATCCTCTACACAATTTTCTAGGTTTCTTTATTATATCATATTTTAAGGGCTTACACTTACTAAATGTGAGATGATTTAGGCACATCATAGGTACTATTTATTCCTATATTTAGACTTTTCCTAGCTAAGTCTGACACATAGTACATACTCAGGTTAGTTGAATTTAATTCAATTCTTTTCTATAGAATGACATTTGTAGTTCCTCTCAACAGTTGCTATTCAATGTCTACCCATCTCTCCAACGCTCACCTCATTTTAGTATTACAACATAGCATCCATACAAGTTTCTTCTCAGACAGTTTAACATATTTGGCCTTTCCTGATTTTTTCCCATTTGTATTCTACTACAAGCAAATATTTCTGATTGCTAAGGTTTTGCACATGGTAGAAACTTGAGTAATGTGAACCAGTTTATATCAAATTATTCATGACTGGAATGCTCTTTACAGACTCATATGCATAATCAAAGACTTACTACATCCTTTGAAATTGAGCCTCATTTCCTATCTTTTCAAATCTTTTCAGCTTTCTAATTTATAGTTCTCACTGCTATTTAAAACCTCTGCTGGCAAGTGTTAAGGTAAGAAATGGAGGTCTCCATCAGGATGATAAAAACGGAGATTGAAAACAAAACAAAATAAAATGATATTTTGCAAGTGGAAACTACAAGAATTAACTATTATTTAAATGGGAGTGGAGTAAACTATATAATAGTCCAAAATATGTCCATGCCCTAATCCCAGTAATCTGTGATTATGTTACCTTACATGTTAAAAGTGACTCAGAAGATATAATGAAGTCCAGTATTTTGAAAAAAGATTATCCTTGTAATAACAAGGGCCTTTATAAAAGGCAGGATCAGAATCAGTAGTAGGAAATGTGACAATGGAAACAAGAGGTTAGGGTGATATTGAGGAATGATCCATGAGTCAAAGAATGTAGGCAGCCTCTCAAAACATAAAAAACAAAGAACCTATTCTCCCCTAAAGCCTCAAAAAGAAGCACAGCCCGGTTAACATGTTGATTTTGGACTTTGGACCTCCGAAACTATAAGGGAATAAATGTATGTTAAGTTTGTCATAATTTCTTACAGCAACAATAGCAAACAAATATAGGGAAAATGAAATAAAAGGGGGAAAAATCAAAGAGAACTCTATCCAATATTAATGAGGTTTTCCCCTCCCCTACTACCAGTGATGTGTTGGGAGCTGATTGGGAAGACTGGTTTCCATTACCACTTAGTTGTGAGGAGGCTCCCCTTCCTCTCTGCTTTGGGCTGGTGTCAAAGGAGACTAAGAACTTTTGCCATTACCCATGATTAATGAAGCTCTTTTTTGGTGTCAGTGGGGAGTAGTAATGAAGTACTAGTTGTGCCAACCCCACTTCCCTGACCCAAGCAGAGAGGTATCAGTGGGAACTGAAATCCCAGTCTGGCCCAACAATAACAAGGAGGCTTCCCACTCAGGTGTCCAATGGATGATAATGGGGAATTTGAACTTCTACTTCCACTTACTGATAATTAAGGAGTACCTTCAGTCCCCTGTTGGAACAATATTAGAGAAAAACAACTAAAACATAAGGCTTATACGAATTCCAGAGCCTCCTAAACCAATGCCCCAAATTCCAAGTTTTATTGGAAAATAAGTTGGTATATCAAGAACCAGGAGAATCAACCTTGAATGAGAAAATATAATTCACAATATTTTCAAACAGCCATCATCAAAATATTTCACTGAGCAATTAATTCCAAATATACTTTAAACAAATGAAAATAAAAACCAAAAGTCCCAACAAAGAGCCAAATGTAAGTAGACCATAAAATTTTTACAATAACCAAAATAAAAGCTTCAGAATATGTTTACAGCAGCAGGGTGGAGGTTCGGAAAAAGGACAAGTGAACTGGATAAACAATCAAGATTATGCAATCTGAACAACAGAGAAAATAAACTAAGATGATTAGAACCTCAAAGACAAATGAAATTACCAAACTCCTAACATTCAAGGAAAGGAGAGAGTATAGGTCTAAAAAAATCCTAGAAGAAGTAATGTCTGAAGTCTTCCCAAATTTGGCAAAAGACATACATACATCTATAAATACAAGAAGCTATGAAAATACCAAACAGGATAAACACCAAGACACAGCATTTTCAAATTACAAAACTAAAGACAAAGGAAAAAAATCTTGAAAGTACGGACAGAGGGACGCCTGGGTGGCTCAGTAGGTTGAAGCCTCTGCCTTTGGCTCAGGTCATGATCCCAGGGTCCTGGGATCGAGTCCCGCATCGGGCTCTCTGCTCAGTGGGAAGCCTACTTCCCTCTCTCTCTGCCTGCCTCTCCATCTACTTGTGATATCTCTCTGTCAAATAAATAAATAAATAAAATCTTAAAAAAAAATAAGAAAGAAAGTACAGACAGAAATAACATCTTCTTTGTAAGTTAAAAAAAAATAACAATAAAAACTATAAAAATGAAGAATTTCTCTTCAGAAGTCCCTGAGGTCATCAGGAAATGGCACACTTCCCAAGTCCTCCAACAAAAGCACTGTCAACCCAGAATCCTTTTCCAGTGAAAATTCCTTCAGGAATGAAGGAAAAATCCAGACTGTTCAGATGACAGAAAACTAATAGAAATCACCACGAATAGATATATCCTAAAAGAACAGCTAAAGAAATTTCTCCAAAGAGAATAATTTAGGGAAATTCTCTAAACAAAATGTTAAATATTCTTAGAGCTGTCACTAAAAGCACAATCCATAAAAGAAAAAAAATTACTTTGAAGTTTGTTTATTATGTTTTAATTTGCCTCTGTGAAAGAATTTTTAAGAGGATAAAAGACAAACTACTGACTGAAAAATATTTGTAAACCACATATCTGACAAAAGACTAGTATCTAGACTATTTTAAGAATTCTCAAAACGCCTTACAAATAAAATCTAGTTAAATGGGCCAAAGACATGAACTGACATTTCTCTAAAGAAGACATACAAATGGCTAACAGACACATGAAAAAATGTTCATCATTATTAGCCATCAGAGAGATTCAAATCAAAACCACATTGAGATACCACCTTACACCAGTTGGGATGACCAAAATCAACAAGACAGTAAACAACAAGTGTTGGAGAGGATGTGGAGAAAGGGGAAACCTCTTAAACTGTTGGTGGGAATGAAAGTTGGTGTAGCCACTTTGGAAAACAGTGTGGAGATTCCTTAAGAAATTAAAAATAGAGCTTCCCTATGATCCTGCAATTGCACTACTGGGTATCTATCTCCAAGATACAAATGTGTGAAAAGAAGGGCTACCTGTACCCCAATGTTTATAGCGGCAATGGCCATAGTCACTAAACTGTGGAAAGAACCAAGATGCCCTTCAACGGACGAATGGATAAAGAAGATTTGGTCCATGTATAAAATGGAGTATTATGCCTCCATCAGAAAAGATGAATACCCAACTTTTGTATCAACATTGGCGAGACTGGAAGAGATTATGCTGAGTGAAATAAATCAAGTAGAGAGAATCAATTATTATATGGTTTCACTTTCTTGTGGAGCATAATAACACAGAGGTCATGGGGAGATGGAGAGGAGAAGTGAGAGTTCGGGGAAATCAGAGGGGGAGACAAACCATGAGAAACTGTGGACTCTGAGAAATAAACTGAGGGTTTTGGTGGGGGGAGTGGGGGGTTGTGTGAGCCTGTTTGTGGGTATTGTGGAGGGCACGTATTGCATGGAGCACTGGGTGTGGTGCATAAACAATGAATTTTGGAACACTGAAAAAAAATAAATTAAAATAAATTTTAAGTAGCATAGACATTTTCACAATATTTATTCTTCCAATCCAGGAGCATGGAACATTTTTCCATTTCTTTGTGTCTTCCTCAATTTCTTTCATGAGTACTTTATAGTTTTCTGAGTATAGATTCTGTGTCTCTTTGGTTAGGTTTATTCCTAAGTATCTTATGGTTTTGGGTGCAATTGTAAATGGGATTGACTCCTTAATTTCTCTTTCTTCTGTCTTGCTGTTGGTGTAGAGAAATGCAACTGATTTCTGTGCATTGATTTTATATCCTGACACTTTACTGAATTCCTGTATAAGTTCTAGCAGTTTTGGAGTGGAGTCTTTTGGGTTTTCCACATATAGTATCATATCATCTGCGAAGAGTGATAATTCGACTTCTTCTTTGCCGATTTGGATGCCTTTAATTTCCTTTTGTTGTCTGATTGCTGAGGCTAGGACCTCTAGTACTATGTTGAATAGCAGTGGTGATAATGGACATCCCTGCCGTGTTCCTGACCTGAGCGGAAAAGCTTTCAGTTTTTCTCCATTGAGAATGATATTTGCGGTGGGTTTTTCATAGATGGCTTTGATGATATTGAGGTATGTGCCCTCTATCCCTACACTTTGAAGAGTTTTGATCAGGAAGGGATGCTGCACTTTGTCAAATGCTTTTTCAGCATCTATTGAGAGTATCATATGGTTCTTGTTCTTTCTTTTATTGATGTGTTGTATCACATTGACTGATTTGCGGATATGGAACCAACCTTGCAGCCCTGGAATAAATCCCACTTGGTCATGGTGAATAATCTTTTTAATGTACTGTTGAATCCTATTGGCTAGTATTTTGTTGAGTATTTTCGCATCTGTGTTCATCAAGGATATTGGTCTATAGCTCTCTTTTTTGGTGGGATCCTTGTCTGGTATTGGGATCAAGGTAATGCTGGCCTCATAAAATGAGTTTGGAAGTTTTCCGTCCATTTCTATTTTTTGGAACAGTTTCAGGAGAATAGGAATTAGTTCTTCTTTAAATGTTTGGAAGAATTCCCGAAGGAAGCCGTCTGGCCCTGGGCTTTTGTTTCTTTGGAGATTTGATGACTGTTTCAATCTCCTTACTGGTTATGGGTCTGTTCAGGCTTTCTATTTCTTCCTGGTTCAGTTGTGGTAGTTTATATGTTTCTAGTTATGCATCCATTTCTTCCAGATTGTCAAATGTATTGCCGTAGAGTTGCTCATAGAATAAATATTGTGAAAATATCAATGCTACTAAAGCAATCTACACATTTAATGCAATTCCTATCAAAGTACCATCCATCTTTTTCAAAGAAATGGAACAAATAATTCTAAAATTTATATGGATCCAGAAAAGACCTCGAATAGCCAAAGGGATATTGAAAAAGAAAGCCAACGTTGGTGGCATCACAATTCCAGACTTCAAGCTCTATTACAAAGCTGTCATCATCAAGACAGCATGGTACTGGCACAAAAACAGACACATAGATCAATGGAACAGAATAGAGAGCCCAGAAATAGACCCTCAACTCTATGGTCAACTAATCTTCGACAAAGCAGGAAAGAATGTCCAATGGAAAAAAGACAGCCTCTTCAATAAATGGTGCTGGGAAAATTGGACAGCCACATGCAGAAAAATGAAATTGGACCATTTCCTTACACCGCACACAAAAATAGACTCAAAATGGATGAAGGACCTCAATGTGTGAAAGGAATCCATCAAAATCCTTGAGGAGAACACAGGCAGCAAACTCTTCGACCTCAGCCGCAGCAACATCTTCCTAGGAACAACGCCAAAGGCAAGGGAAGCAAGGGCAAAAACGAACTATTGGGATTTTATCAAGATCAAAAGCTTTTGCACAGCAAAGGAAACAGTTAACAAAATCAAAAGACAGCTGACAGAATGGGAGAAGATATTTGCAAACGACATATCAGATAAAGGACTAGTGTCCAGAATCTATAAAGAGCTTAGCAAACTCAACACCCAAAGAACAAATAATCCAATCAAGAAATGGGCAGAGGACATGAACAGACATTTCTGCAAAGAAGACATCCAAATGGCCAACAGACACATGAAAAAGTGCTCATATCACTCGGCATCAGGGAAATACAAATCAAAACCACAATGCGATATCACCTCACACCAGTCAGAATGGCTAAAATCAACAAGTCAAGAAATGACAGATGCTGACGAGGATGTAGAGAAAGGGGAACCCTCCTACACTGTTGGTGGGAATGCAAGCTGGTGCAGCCACTCTGGAAAACAGCATGGAGGTTCCTCAAAATGTTGAAAATAGAACTGCCCTATGACCCAGCAATTGCACTATTGGATATTTACCCTAAAGATACAAACGTAGTGATCCAAAGGGGCACGTGCACCCGAATGTTTATAGCAGCAATGTCCACAATAGCCAAACTATGGAAATAACCTAGATGTCCATCAACAGATGAATGGATCAAGAAGATGTGGTATATATACACAATGGAATACTATGCAGCCATCAAAAGAAATGAAATCTTGCCATTTGCGACAACATGGATGGAACTAGAGTGTATCATGCTTAGCGAAATAAGTCAAGCAGCGAAAGACAACTATCATATGATCTCCCTGATATGAGGAAGTGGTGATGCAACATTTGGGCTTAAGTGGGTTTGAGAAGAATCAATGAAACAAGATGGGATTGGGAGGGAGACAAACTATAAGTGACTCTTAATCTCACAAAACAAACTGAGGGTTGCTGGGGGGAGGAGGGTTGGGAGAAGGGGGTGGGATTATGGACATTGGGGAGGGTATGTGCTTTGGTGAGTGCTGTGAAGTGTTAATCTCACAAAACAAACTGAGGGTTGCTGGGGGGAGGAGGGTTGGGAGAAGGGGGTGGGATTATGGACATTGGGGAGGGTATGTGCTTTGGTGAGTCCTGTGAAGTGTGTAAACCTGGTGATTCACAGACCTGTACCCCTGGGGATAAAAATATATGTTTATAAAAAATAAAAAATTAAAAGTAAAAAAAATAAAAAAATAAAATGAAATAAATTTTAAAAAAATTAAAAGTTAGTTTTTAAAAAATAAAATAAAACAAATAAAATAGGCTAAAGATATGAAGAAACATTTCATTGACTAGTAGATGAATGTCAGGTAAGCATGTGAAATTATGTTTCACATCATTAGCCATCAGTGAAGTGTAAATTAAACTACAATATATGATATCTCAGTACACCTATCAGCATGGCTAAATGAAAATAGTGTTAACACCAAATGCTGGCAAGGATACCTGGAGACTGAATCATTCACACACTGTTGGTGAGAATGTAAAATGATACTGTAAATCTAGAAAACAGTTGAGCATTAGTTTCCAGAGACATGCAAATTTATGTTCACAAACTTATGTTTCACAAAAATCAGATTGTGAATGTATATAGCAGCTTTATTCACAGTATCTGAAAACTAGACTATGATTCCAAAAGGACATGGTTAGTGGAGCATGAATACTTATAAGCTATAAGGTTCAAAAATATTTACACCCCAATTTACTAATTATCTTTTTTTCAGAATAGACTAAAAAAATAAAAAATAAAGTCACTTGTAAAAAAATATATAAAGTAAGAATAATTACCTTAATTTTACAAATAAAGCTAAAATAAGAGGCTTTGATATCTTGCCCAGTATAACAGCTGGAAGGACTACAGTTGACTCCTAGTTAGTACTTACCTGCATGAATCCCTTGAGCCAGAGGCACTAGAGAGTCACTTAAAGGGATTTGAAGTGGGCCCAACACCCTATTTCAATTTTTGAGTACGTCATGTGTTTAGTCTAAGTATTTTCTATTGATGTATAAGGGACTTTGTGAAAGGATGCTTTTTTTAAGTAATATGTATTTGGACCTGGTTTTGAGCAGTAGCTCCTCCTACCTCTACCCCTTTTCTATTGAATCCAGCCTTTTCTGTTCAATGTGCTTTCATAGGAGAGACTGTATTTTGATTTTTTTTCCTTTTGCTTTTACATGCCAATATTTCCATAATACTTAGAAATCATAAATAATTGCTAAATAACTGAAACTGACTCTAGCAAAAAAAAAATATATATATATATTAAAGAGAGTAAGTCATCTAGAAGATGGAAATGAAAATTCAGTTGTCAAACTGCCACACTTTCACTGGGTTTGGAATGAAATGGCTTTAATAACTAATGTAAATAAATAACTTTATTTACATTAAATAACTTTAAGAAATAAAGTTATTTATTTTTTAAATAACTTTAATAAAGTTATTAAATAAAAAAGTAAATAACTTTAAGAAATGTTCTACTATAAATTTGAAGTTATTACAATATAGTAAACTACAATATACATATAAAAAATTGTCCAAACCAAAAATGAACCTTTATATATTGAGCAACCCTACACACACTGTGAAGCTACAGAGAACATTACCTTCTCCCCAGACAAACCTACAGCCTCTTCTAAGTCACTATTACCACGAAAGATAGCCACTTGACTGAACTTTGACACAACAAATAATTGGCTTTATATAAATATACTAATACAAAATTTACAGCGTACATTTGGCTTCTTTCAAAGTTTTGTCAGTTTTATATAAGTTGTTGAATGTAATTTTACTTTGTTTATTCTTATGGATGTACAATGTTTTACTTTCATTGGTATCTTACATTTTAGCTATCATTTTCGTTTTACCTGTCAGTTTTATTCTGTTGTTGATGGAGATTTGGTTTGTGGGTTTTTATTTTTTATTTTTATTTTTTATTTTTTATTTTTTAAATTTTTTATTTTTTATAAACATATATTTTTATCCCCAGGGGTACAGGTCTGTGAATCATCAGGTTTACACACATCACAGCACTCACCATAGCACATATCCTCCCCAATGTCCATAACCCAACCTCCCTTCTCCCAACCCCCCTCCCCTCAGCAACCATCAGTTTGTTTTGTGAGATTAAGTGTCTCTTATGGTTTGTCTTCCTCCCAATCCCATCTTGTTTCATTTATTCCTCTCCTATCCCCTTCACCCCCCATGTTGCATCTCTACTTCCTCATATCAGGGAGATCATTTGATAGTTGTCTTTCTCTGATTGACTTATTTCACTAAGCGTGATACCCTCTAGTTCCATCCATGTCATTGCAAATGGCAGGATTTCATTTCTTTTGATGGCTGTATAGTATTCCATGGTGTATATATATCACCTCTTCTTTATCTATTCATCTGTTGATGGACATCTAGGTTCTATCCATAGTTTGACTATTGTAGACATTGCTGCTATAAACATTCAGGTGAACGTGCCCCTTCGGATCACTACGTTTGTATCTTTAGGGTAAATACCCAGTAGTGCAATTGCTGGGTCATAGGGTAGTTCCATTTTCAACACTTTGAGGAACCTCTATGCTGTATTCCAGAGTGGTTGCACCAGCTTGCATTCCCACCAATAGTGTAGGAGGGTTCCCCTTTCTCCACATCCTCGTCAGCATCTGTAATTTCCTGACTTGTTAATTTTAGTCATTCTGACTAGTGTGACGTGATATCTTACTGTGGTTTTGATTTGTATTTCCTTGATGCCGAGTGATGTGCAGCACATTTTCAGGTGTGTGCAGCACTTTTTCATGTGTCTGTTGGCCATCTGGATGTCTTCTTTGCAGAAATGTCTGTTCATTTCTTCTGCCCATTTCTTGATTGGATTATTCGTTCTTTGGGTTTTGAGTTTGCTAAGTTCTTTATAAATTTTGGACACTAGCCCTTTATCTGATATGTCATTTGCAAATACCTTCTCCCATTCTGTCAGTTGTCTTTTGGTTTTGTTAACTGTTTCCTTTGCTGTGCAAAAGCTTTTGATCTTGATAAAATCCCAATAGTTTGTTTTTGCCCTTGCTTCCCTTGCCTTTGGTGATGTTCCTAGGAAGATGGTGCTGCGGCTGAGGTCAAAGAGGTTGCTGCCTGTGTTCTCCTCAAGGATTTTGATAGGTTCCTTCCTCACATTGAGGTCCTTCATCCATTTTGAGTCTATTTAAGTGTGTGGTGTAAGGAAATGGTCCAATTCCATTTTTCTACATGTGGCTGTCCAATTTTCCCAACACCATTTATTGAAGAGGCTGTCCTTTTTCCATTGGACATTCTTTCCTGCCTTGTTGAAGATTAGTTGACCATAGAGTTGAGGGTCTATTTCTGGGCTTTCTATTCTGTTCCATAGATCTATGTGTCTGTTTTTGTGCCAGTACCACACTTTCTTGATGATAACAGCTTTGCAATAGAGCTTGAATTCCGGAATTGTGATGCCACCAACTTTGGCTTTCTTTTTCAATATCCCTTTGGCTATTAGAGGTCTTTTCTGGTTCCATATAAATTTTAATATTATTTGTTCCATTTCATTGAAAAAAAATGGATGGTACTTTGATAGAAATTGCATTAAATGAGTAGATTGCTTTAGGTAGCATAGACATTTTCACAATATTTATTCTTCCAATCCAGGAACATGGAACATTTTTCCATTTCTTTGTTTCTTCCTCAATTTCTTTCATGAGTACGTTATAGTTTTCTGAGTATAGATTCTTAGCCTCTTTGTTTTGGTTTATTCCTAGGTATCTGATAGTTTTGGGTGCAGTTGTAAATGGGATTGACTCCTTAATTTCTCCTTCTTCTGTCTTGTTGTTGGTGTAGAGAAATGCAAATGATTTCTGTGCATTGATTTTATATCCTGACACTTTACTGAATTCCTATACAAGTTTTAGATGTTTTGGAGTGGAGTCTTTTGGGTTTTCCACATATAGTATCATATCATCTGCGAAGAGTGATAGTTTGACTTCTTCTTTGCCGATTTGGATTCCTTTAATTTACTTTTGTTGTCTGATTCCCGAGGCTAGGACTTCTAGTACTATGTTGAATAGCAGTGGTGATAATGGACATCCCTCGGTGTTCCTGACCTTAGTGGAAAAGCTTTCAGTTTTTCTCCATTGAGAATGATATTTGCTGTGGGTTTTTCATAGATGGCTTGGATAATATTGAGGTATGTGCCCTCTATCCCTACACTTTGAAGAGTTTTGATCAGGAAGGGATGCTGTACTTTGTCAAATGCTTTTTCAGCATCTATTGAGAGTACCATATGGTTCTTGTTCTTTCTTTTATTAATGTGTTGTATCACATTGATTGATTTGCAGATGTCGAACCAACCTTGCAGCCCTGGAGTAAATCCCACCCACTTGGTCGTTGTGAATAATCCCTTTAATGTACTGTTAAATCCTATTGGCTAGAATTTTAGTGAGAATTTTTGCATCTGTATTCATCAAGGATATTGGTCTGTAGTTCTCTTTTTTGATGGGATCCTTTTCTGGTTTTGGGATCAAGGTGATGCTGGCCTCATAAAATGAGTTTGGAAGTTTTCCTTCCATTTCTATTTTTTGGAACACTTTCAGGGGAAAAGGAATTATTTCTTCTTTATATGTTTGGTAGAATTCCCTTGGGAAGCTGTCTGGCCCTGGGCTTTTGTTTATTTGGAGATATTTGTTGACTGTTTGAATCTCCTTACTGGTTATGGGTCTGTTCAGGCTTTCTATTTCTTCCTGGTTCAGTTCTGGTAGTTTATATGTCTCTAGGAATGCATCCATTTCTTCCAGATTGTCAAATTTGTTGCCATAGCGTTGCTCATAGTATATTCTTATAATTGTCTGTATTTCTTTGGTATTAGTAATGATCTCTCCTCTTTCATTCATGATTTTATTTATTTGGGTCCATTCTCTTTTCTTTTTGATAATTCTGGCCAGGGGTTTATCAATCTTATTAATTCTTTCAAAGAACCAGATCCTAGTTTCGTTGATTTGTTCTATTGTTTTTTTGGTTTCTATTTCATTGTTTTCTGCTCTGATTTTTATGATTTCTCTTCTCCTGCTGGGTTTAGGGTTTCTTTCTTGTTCTTTCTCCAGATCCTTTAGGTGTAGGGTCAGGCTGTGTACCTGGGACCTTTCTTGTTTCTTGAGAAAGGCTTGTTTCACTATATATTTTCCTCGTGACTGCCTTTGTTGTGTCTCACAGATTTTGAACTGTTGTTTTCATTATCATTTGTTTCCATTAATTTTTCCAATTCTTCTTTAATTTCCCGGTTGACCCATTCATTCTTTAGAAGGATGCTGTTTAGACTCCATGTATTTGGGTTCTTTCCAAATTTCCTCTTGTGATTAGGTTCTAGGTTCAGAGCATTGTGATCTGAAAATATGCAGGGAATGATCCCAAACTTTTGATACTTGTTGAGGCCTGATTTAGGATCGAGGATGTGATATATTTTGGAGAATGTTCCATGTGCACTAGAGAAGAATGTGTATTCTGTTGCTTTGGGATGAAATTTTTGAGTATATTTGTGATGTCCATCTGGTCCAGTGTGTCATTTAAGGCCTTTAATTCCTTGTTGATCTTTTGCTTGGATGATCTGTCCATTTCAGAGGGGAGTGTTAAAATCTTCTACTATTGTTGTATTATTGTTGATGTGTTTCTTTGATTTTGTTATTAATTGGTTTATATAGTTGTCTGCTCCCAGGTTAGGGGCATAGATATTTAAAATTGTTAGATCTTCTTGTTGGGCAGACCTTTGAGTATGATATAGTGTCCTTCCTCATCTCTTATTATATTCTTTGGCTTAAAATCTAATTGATCTGATATAAGGATTGCCACTCCTGCTTTCTTCTGATGTCCATTAGCATGGTACATTGTTCCCCCCCCTCACTTTTAATCTGGAGGTGTCTTTGGGTTTAAAATGAGTTTCTTGTAGGCAACATATAGATGGGTTTGTTTTTTATCCATTCTGATATGCTGTGTCTTTTGATTGGGGCATTTAGCCCATTTAATTTCAGGGTAACTATTGAGAGATATGAATTTAGTTCCATTGTATTGCCTGTAAGGTGACTGTTACTGTATATTGTCTCTGTTCCTTTCTGATCGACCACTTGTAGGCTCTCTCTTTGCTTAAAGGACCCCTTTCAATATTTCATGTAGATCTAGTTTGGTGTTTGCAAATTCTTTCAGTTTTTGTTTGTCTTGGAAGCTTTTAATCTCTCCTTCTATTTTCAATGATATCCTAGCTGGAAATAGTATTCTTGGCTGCATATGTTTCTCATTTAGTGCTCTGAATATATCATGCCAGCTCTTTCTTGCCTGCCAGGTCTCTGTGGATAAGTCAGCTGCCAATCTAATATTTTTACCATTGTATGTTACAGACTTCTTTTCCCGGACTGCTTTCCGGATTTTCTCTTTGTCACTGAGTCTTGTAAATTTTACTATTAGGTGACGGGGTGTGGGCCTATTCTTATTGATTTTGAGGGGGCGGTTCTCTGCACCTCCTGGATTTTGCTGCTTGTTCCCTTTGCCATATTGGGGAAATTCTCTCCAATAATTCTCTCCAGTATACCTTCTGCTCCCCTCTCTCTTTCTTCTTCTTCTGGAATCCCAATTATTCTAATGTTGCTTCATCTTATGGTGTCACTTATCTCTCAAATTCTCCCTTCGTTTTTCAGTAGCTGTTTGTCCCTCTTTTGCTCAGCTTCTTTATTCTCTTTCATTTGGTCTTCTATATTGCTAATTCTTTCTTCTGCCTCATTTATCCTAGCAGTGAGAGCCTCCATTTTTGATTGCACCTCATTAATAGTTTTTTTTTTATTTCAACTTGGTTAGATTTTAATTTTTTTTTTTATTTCTCCAGAAATGGCTTTTTATCTCCCGAGAGGGTTTGCCTAATATCTTCCATGCCTTTTTCAAGCCCAGGTAGAACCTTGAGAATTGTCATTCTGAACTCTAGATCTGACATATTACCAATGTCTGTATTGATTAGGTCCCTAGCCTTCGGTACTGCCTCTTGTTCTTTTTTTTTTTTTTTTTTTGTGGTGAATTTTTCTGCCTTGTCATTTTGTCCAGATAAGAGTATATGAAGGAGCAAGTAAAATACTAAAAGTGTGACAAGAACCCCAGGAAAATATGCTTTAACCAAATCAGAAGAGATCCCAAATCGTGAGGGGGGAGAAACAGAGTAAAAAGAGGTTCAGAAAGAAAGAAAAAAGAAAGAAAGAAAAGAAACAAAAAGAAAACAAATAAAGAAAAAATGTAAGAAAGAGAAAATATATATATATTAGATAAACTAGTTAAAAATACTTTAAAAAAGAAAAGGTAAAATTTAAAAATAATTTCACAGAAGAAGAGAAAAATAATTTAAAAAGAAGAAAAAAATATATTAACTTCAAGACTAAAGAATCAGGGGGAGAAAGACATGAGTTCCATGCTTTGCTTTCTCCTCCTCTGGAATTCCACTTCTCTCCTTGGCATTGAAACTGCACTCCTTGGTAGGTGAACTTGGTCCTGGCTGGATTTCTTGTTGATCTTCTGAGGGAGGGGCCTGTTGTAGTGATTCACAAGTGTCTTTGCCCAAGGCGGAATTGCACCACCCTTAGCAGGGGCCAGGCTGAGTAATCCGCAAGGGTTGGCTTTCAGGAGCTTTTGTCCCCTGAGGGCTTTCCGTAGAGGTCCGGAGGACAGGAATGAAAATGGCAGCCTCCCGGTCTCCAGCCCAGAGGAGCTGATAGCCCAGGGTCCCACTCCTCAGTGCGCCTTCAGAGAACAGCACCCAATAACTTCCATCTCCCTGGCCTCCCGCCGTGCTCTGAGCTCACCAAGCCTGTGACCAGTCAAGATAACCCCGAGCTGAGAGCTAACTCTTCAGCTCTGTCTTTGTAGCCAGCTTCCCCATTCTAATACCTGTAAGCTCTGTGACACTCAGACCCCCCAATCCTTTTGTGACCCTGCGGGACCTGAGGTCAGGCAGACCCACGTGGGTTTTGCCCCGGTTTAGCCTCTGGAGCAATGTCCCTCAGTGGAACAGACTTTTAAAAGTCCTGATTTTGTGCTGCTCTCCCGCTTGCCAGGAGCCAGCCCCTCCCCCTGCGGTCTATCTTCCCGTTGCTTTGGATTCACTTCTCCACCAGTGCTACTTTTCAGAAAGTGGTTGATTTTCTGTTTCTAGAATTGCTGTTCTTCTTCTCTTCAATCTCCCGTTAGATTTGTAGGTGTTTGCATTCTTTAGATAAGCTATCTAGCTGATTTCCTGCTAGCTGAAGTAGTCTCAGGCTGCTACTTCTCCACCATCTTGACTCTTCTCCGGTCTGTGGGTTTTATAAAACATTTTGACACTATTATGAATAGTTCTGCTACAATATTCTTCTGCATGTCTTTTGTTGAATATATATCCTTATTTTAGTTGACTAAAATTTATTAAATTTAGTTTACTTAAATTTATTGTAATTCAGTTTACTGTACTTGTTGATTCACAAAGTATACCTGTATTTGGCATTAACAGATACTGGCAAACAGTTTTCTGATTTGGTTATATTAATTTACACTCTAACCAGAAGTATATCAAAGTTCCAGTTGCTCCAATACTTTGACAGCACTTGGATTGTCATCTTTCCATTTAGTTTTCCTGATGATTGTGTAGGAGCATTGCACTGTGGTTCCAATGTACCTTTTTCAGATGGGAAATGAAGTTGAACAGTATTGAATATGTTAACTGGATGTTTGGATATCAATGGATATAATCTTATTCAAAGTGTTTCTTTAAGACTTCTGTCCATTTTTATGTCACATTATCTTTTGTTTTATTATCGATTTGTTGGTGTTCTTTATAAATTCTAGATATGTGTTGTGATTATATATATGTATTGTGATTATTTCCTATGTTTCTGTAGGCTACTTTTTCACTCGATTAATAGTACCTTTGATTATCTGAAGTTATTATTTATGAACAAATACAATTCAACAAAATTTTTTTGTAGCTAGTCATTTTTGTAACTCCTTTAAGAAATACTGCCTAGGGGAAAGATGGCGTGGAAGTAGGAGGAGGCGCCTTTTCAACCTGTACCCTAAAGTGAGCTGATTACCTACCAAAGAACTCTGATCACCCATGAAATCAGCCTGAGATCAGAATTATACACATCTGGATCTCTACAGGGGCAGAAGACGCCAGTGCGTAGGTAAAGCAGAGTGGGAATGCTGGACTGATATCGGAAGATAAACAAAAGGGGGAGGGAGCCACCAGAGGTGACCCAATCCGAGAGTGCCCTGCATCTGGGGACCAGCATTAACTTGGAGTCAGGTTGAAAGCACTCAAAAAGAGCAAAGGATCACGGGGGGATTGTGGGAATCGGGGTAGCTAAGGACAGGTTCTTAAGTCCCCAGTCCCAGGACAGCCTCCCCTGGCACTGAGCCAGAAAGAGTGCAGCGTAGAAAACAGTTCTTGGTCCCTAAGCCACCAGTGCTCCTGAGAATGCATGGATTCTGGCTCCTGTGAGGGGATGGGAGCCATGCCAGATGGAAGAATGTGCGAGCCCTGCTACAGAGCCTGAGATACGGGCGCCCCTCATCCTCCCCTGAGAGAGGCACAAAGGCCCAGCTGGCGCTCTTTGACCCACGCCATTGTTTCAGAGCCTCAGACGCACGCCCCAAACTCTCCCCTGATGGAGGTGCTTTCGGATCTGCACCCCATTTTCAGATCCTGAGATGTGCGTGTGACCCACAGTCTCCCCTGAAAGAGGTGCGCACAAGCGGGGAGCTCTTAGACCCAGAAAGACCAGGCATTCCCAGCCCAGGCAAGTGGGAAAATCTCAGTGTGTGATCGCTGCTTGGAACCTTTTTGGTGGCCTGGAGCTCCCAGACAACCGCTGCTGCTATGGCTTTGGATACAAGCAAAATATCCTGCATCCCCAGGGACCACGACTCGGAACCTGCTCTGCCAGTAGCCAAGGGGGAACTTATTTGGGCTCTGCAGCCAGACTGAGGCTTCTCTCTGAGAGGGAGGTCAGGGTGCCATTTGTTTTCCTCTAAAACTACAAAAACCATCAAAAGCGGTCAAGGTGAGAGAAAAAAAAAAGTGAACAAACATAAAAACCACCAGAGAACAAAAGCCTGAAAAAAGCCAGTTTCCTCAGAGCCCACCCCCTTGAGGGTGGCAGGAGGACTTAAGTCAGGGAACATCATTGACTGAAAACCCACGTGGCAGGCCCCTCCCCCAGAAAACAAACCAAGAAGAAAAAAAAAAAAAAGACTGCAAGAGAACAACCACCAACTACTTCTTAGGAAAACTTTTATTTTTAACTCCTTCCCACTATTCTGGTTCATTTTTTTTTATATAGATAATTTTTTAACCTATTTACCATCACAGTGAGCTGTCCAGTACATCAAATTCCATAATAACCTTCTAACCTGAACTTTTTGATACATACACCTGTGTTTTTCTTTTACATTTCTATTTTTTGAATTTCTTTTTTTTTAATTTTAGTTTAGTTTAGTCTAGTTTATTCCTTTTTATTTTTATTTTCTAATATTCATATAGAGTTAAATTTCAAAGTTATCCCCTTTCCCCAATCAGTACTACCCCTATAGGCAAACCAATTTTTAATCCCCCTTTATCTTAGGAAAGTTGAGTCCTTTAACAAAGATATCAAGATACATCCAGGAAGAATCAGAACACACTTTCTGGCCCACACTGAGAATTTATAACCACTCTCCCATCTTTTTCTTCCACCACTGTTTATGTGTTTTTGTGTTTGTTCTGATAGTACATAAATCTTATACTTGGGGTTCTTTTTGACGACGTTCTTCCTTTATTTATATATATATATATATATATATATTTTTCTCGTCATATACTTTTATCAGTCTTTTTGTTTGTCTGTTTTTGTTTGTATATTTCATAAATCTTAACTTGGGGCCCATTTGGGTTGAACCTTCTCTTTCATCTTCCCTTTCTTTCCTGTCTCTCTCTCTCTTTTTTACCTTTTCTTTTCTTTTGTCTCTCTTTTGGGTGGGGAATCCTGATTGCTTAGAAGTGTTCAAGGGTGCAACTTGACTGCACCATGGTTGATACATGCAGCTACCTCTGTTCAGTTATCCCTCACCAAAATGACTAGGAGGAGGAATGCTCAACAGAAGAAAAATACAGAGGATGGACCTTCTGCAACAGAGATAATGGCTATCAACATAGACAATATGTCTGAAAGAGAATTCAAGCTAACAATTATCCAAGTAATAGCTAGGTTGGAGAAAGCCATGGATGACAAAATGGAATTGATTAGGGCCAAACTGAAAGCCACCAGAGATGATGTTCACAATGTTAGGGCGGAGCTTAAAGCTACCAGGGCTGAGGTTCACAATGCTCTCAATGAGTCCCAATCTAATCTAAATTATCTCAAAGCTAGTGTAACTGAGACAGAAGATAGAATTAGTGATCTGGAGGACAAACAGATAGAGAGAAAGGATCAGGAGGAAGCCTGGAACAAACAGCTTAGAAACCACGAAAACAGAATCAGGGAAATAAATGATGACATGGAACGTTCCAATGTCAGAATTACTGGAATCCCTGAAGGGGAGGAGAAAGAAAAGAGTCTAGAAGATATAGTGGAACAAGTTCTTCATGAAAATTTTCGCAATCTCGTGAATGGAACCAGCGTTCACGACTAGAGGCCAAATAGTCTCCACCCAAGATTAGAGATTCAAAAAAAACACCAAGGCAACTGATAGTCAAATTGAGGAATCATAATTGTAGGTATAATCTCTTGAAAGCCGCTAGGAGAAAGAGGCTCCTTACTTACAGAGGAAAGCCCATCAGAATAACGTCAGACCTGTCCACTTAGACCTGGAAAGCCAGAAAGGGCTGGCAAACCATATCCAGGGCATTAAATGAGAAGAACATGTAGCCAAGAATACTTTATCCAGCAAGACTGACATTCAAAATGGATGGAGAGATAAAGAGTTTCCAGGACCAGTACGGCTTAAAAGACTATGCAACCACCAAGCTGACACTGCAGAAAATATTAAGGGGGGAGTTATATAAGAGGAAAAATCCTAAGAATAGCACTGAACAGAAATATAGAGACAATCTACAAAGGGACTTCAAAGGTAACACGATGTCAATAAAAACGTATCTATCAATAATCACCCTCAATGTGAATGGCCTAAATGCGCCCATAAAATGGCACAAGGTTGCAGATTGGATTAAACGACAGAACCCATCCATATATTGTCTACAAGAGACCCATTTTGAACCTAAAGATACACCCAGACGGAAAGTAAAGGTATGGAGAAACATCTTTCATGCCAATGGGCCTCAAAAGAAGGCTGGGATAGCAATTCCATACCAGATAAATTAGATTTTAAAGTAAAGACTGTAGTCAGAGATACAGAAGGACAATACATCATTCTTAAAGGGACTATCCACCAAGATGATCTAACAATTGTAAATATCTATACCTCCAATATGGAAGCAGCCAATTCCATGAGAAAACTGTTAATCAAGATAAAGAGTCATATTGATATGAATACACTAATCGTTGGAGATCTTAACATGCCTCTCTCAGAAATAGACAGATCATCGAAGCAAAAAATCAATAAAGAAATAAGAGCATTGAATGACACATTGGACCAGATGAACCTCATGGATATATACAGAACATTCCACCCTAAAACAACAGAATACTCATTCTTCTCAAGTGTATATGGAACCTTCTCAAGAACAGAACACATACCGGGTCACAAAACAGGACTCAACTGGTAACAAAAGACTGAGATTATTTCCTGCATATTCACAGATCACAATGCTTTGAAACTGGAGCTCAATCACAAGGAAAAGTTCAGAAGGAACTCAAACACCTGGAAGCTAAAGACCACCTTGCTTAAGAATGCTTGGATTAACCAGGATATCAAAGAAGAACTGAAACAATTCATGGAAACCAGCGAGAATGAAGACACTTCAGTCCAAAATCTATGTGATACAGCAAAGATGGTCCTAAGGGGGAAATACATAGCCATCCAAGCCTCCCTCAAAAAAATTGAAAAATCCAGAAGATAGCAGTTGTCTCTACACCTTAAAGAACTGGAGAATCAACAACAAATCAAACCAACTCCACACATAAGAAGGGAAATCATCAAGATTAGAGCTGAGATCAATGAGGTAGAAACCAGAGATACAGTATATGTGCTGCCGAAGCGAGCACAAACCAGATATACAGTAGAACATATCAATGAAACTAGAAACTGGTTTTTTTGAAAGAATCAAGAAGATAGATAAACCATTGGCCACACTAATCCAAAAGAAAAGAAAGCCCAAATTCATAAAATTATGAATGAAAAGGGAGAGATCACAACTAACACCTAGGAAGTAGAAACAATTATCAGAAGTTATTATCAACAGTTATATGCCAATAAGCTAAACAATCTAGATGAAATGGATGCATTTCTGGAAAACTATAAACTCCCAAAATTGAACCAGGAAGAAATTGACAACCTGAATAGACCGATATCTAGTAAAAAGATTGAAGCAGTATTCAAAAACCTCCCAAAAAAAAAAGAGTCCAGGACTTGATGGATTCCCTTGGGAACTCTACCAAACTTTCAAAGAAGAAAAACACCTATACTCCTGAAGCTGTTTCAAGAAATTGAAGCAGAATGAAAACTTCCAGAATCTTTCAATGAAGCCAGTATTAACCTGATCCCCAAAATAGGCAAAGACCCTACCAAAAAGGAGAATTTCAGTCCAAAATCACTGATGAATATGGATGCTAAGATTCTCAAAAAGATCCTATCAAACGGGATCCAACAGCACATTAAAAAGATTATCCACCATGACCAGGTGGGATTCATCCCTGGTCTACAAGGATGGTTCAACATTCGCAAATCAAACAATGTGATAGAAAAATTAATATGATAAGAAAGAAGAACCACATGGTCCCCTCAATCGATGCAGAAGAAGCATTTGACAAAATCCAGCATCCGTTCCTGATGAAAACGCTTCAAAGTATAGGGATAGAGGCAACATTCCTGAACTTCATCAAATCTATCTATGAAAGACCCACAGCAAATATCATTCTCAATGGGAAAAAGCTTGCAGCCTTCCCATTGAGATCAGGAACAAAACAAGGATGCCCACTCTCACCACTCTTTTTCAACACAGTATTAGAAGTCCTAGCAACAGCAATCAGACAACAAAGAGAAATAAAAGGTATCCAAATTGGCAATGAAGAAGTCAAACTCTCTCTCTTCGCAGATGACATGATTCTTTATATGGAAAACCCAAAAGACTCCACCCCCAAACTACTAGAACTCACACAGCAATTCAGCAATGTGGCAGGATACAAAGTCAATGTGCAGAAATCAGTGGCTTTCTTATACACTAACAATGAAAATACAGAAAGTGAAATTAGAGAATCGATTCCATTTACTATAGCACCAAGAACCATAAGATACCTGGGAATAAACCTAACAAAAGAGGTAAAGGATCTGTACTTGAGGAACTACAGAACACTCATGAAGAAATTGAAGAAGACACAAAAATATGGAAGACCATTCCATGCTCTTGGATTGGAAGAATAAACATTGTTACAATGTCTATACTGCTTAGAGCAATCTATACTTTTAATGCCATTCTGATCAAAATTCCACCGGTATTCTTCAAAGAGCTGGAGTAAATAATCCTAAAATTTTTATGGAATCAGAAAAGACCCCGAGTCACTAAGGAAATGTTGAAAAACAAAAATAAAACGGGGGGCATCACGTTACCTGAATTCAAGCTTTACTACAACGCTGTGATCACCAAGACAGCATGGTACTGGCATAAAAACATAGATCAGTGGAACAGAGTAGAGAGCCCAGATATGGACCCTCAACTCTATGGTCAAATAATCTTCAACAAAACAAGAAAAAATATACAGTGAAAAAAAGACAGTCTCTTCAGTAAATGGTGTTGGGAAAACTGGGCAGCTATATGTAGAAGAATGAAACGCAACCATTCTCTTACACCGTACACAAAGATAAACTCAAAATGGATAAAAGACCTCAACGTGAGACACGAATCCATCAGAATCCTAGAGGAGAACATGGGTAGTAATCTCTTCGATATCAGCCACAGCAACTTCTTTCAAGATATGTCTCCAAAGGCAAAGGCAACAAAAGCAAAAATAAACTTTTGGGACTTCATCAAAATAAAAAACTTCTGCACAGCAAAGGAAACAGTCAAAAAAACAAAGAGGCAACCAACGGAATGGGAGAAGATATTTGCAAATGACAGTACAGACAAAAGGTTGATATCCAGGATCTATAATGAACTCCTCAAACTCAACACACACGAAACAGGCAAACATATCAAAAAATGGGCAGAAGATATGAACAGACACTTCTCCAATCAAGACATACAAATGGCTATCAGACACATGAAAAAATGTTCATCATCACTAGCCCTCAGGGAGATTCAAATTAAAACCACATTGAGATATCACCTTACACCAGTTAGAATGGCCAAAATTAACAAAACAGGAAACAACATGTGTTGGAAAGGATGTGGAGAAAGGGTAATCCTCTTACATTGTTGGTGGGAATGCAAGTTGGTGTAGCCTCTTTGGAGAACAGTGTGGAGATTCCTCAAGAAATTAAAAATAGAACTTCCCTATGACCCTGCAATTGCACTCCTGGGTATTTACCCCAAAGATACAGATGTAGTGAAAAGAAGGGCCATCTGTACCCCAAATTTTATAGCAGCAATGGCCACAGTAGCCAAACTATGGAAAGAACCAAGATGCCCTTCAACATGGACGGGACTGGAAGAGATTATGCTGAGTGAAATAAGTCAAGCAGAGAGAGTCAATTATCATATGGTTTCACTTATTTGTTGAGCATAACAAATAGCATGGAGGACATGGGGAGTTAGAGAGGAGGGGATTGGGGTAAATTGGAAGGGAAGGTGAATCATGAGAGACTATGGACTCTGGAAAACAATCTGAGGGATTTGAAGTGGCGGGGGGGTGGGAGGTCGGGGTACCAGGTGGTGGGTATTATAGAGGGCACGGATTGCATGGAACACTGGGTCTGGTGAAAAAATAATGATACTGTTATGCTGAAAATAAATAAATGAAAAAAATAAAAACAGTTTCCCTCTTATCCAAATATCAACACTAACAAGGAAATATATTTCTAGAATAAAGCATATTTCTTTTTAACATGTCAGTGTGAAAAGATGAGTCATTTTATTTTAATAAACTTCTTTATCTTGCATAGTGTTCTGCTTTGATATCATTATTTTTTTTACTAGCATTATTTGCTCAACTCTTGCTCTGAATCTAGTGACCATTGAAGTATTTTTAATAAACTTCTTAACATATATATGTTACATATGTATATGTATACATATACATATATATGTGTAAATATCCTTGGCACAGTTTCTAGTTCCCTAATTGAACACTGAATGATACAGTAGTCATGTACTGCCACCTGAAATATTTCATGTTTCCACCCCATTTGTAACTTACCATAATATGAATTTGTTCATGGATATTTATTACATTTTTATCTGTATTCCTATCTAGAATATAATCTAGAACTATAAAACCATGTCTTTTTACCATTTAATTCTTGATGCCTCACCAAGTTTTGTCTTAGCTACTTGATGACTATTGTCTGAAGAAATGTCAAATGAGCCAAATGATAGTAAATAATCAGTTGAATTGCTCCTTACAGGCCTGGATTTTGGTCTATTTTCCACTTTAGTAAATTTACACTTTCTCAATAATTTCTGTAACATGCTAGGCACATATTGGATGAATAAATGATAGATGATAGATTAGTGATATAAAAGTTAATTTTATGCATTTTAATTTGTTCGAGATATATGATGTATCTTTTTACTTTTGACCTCAATTGTAGTTGTTCAGTTTATTTTATATTTATGTTTTCCACTTGTTCACAAATAATTATGTAAAAGAGGCATGCTTGAAAAAATCAAGTAAGTATATTATGAGGACACTTTATTTATTTATTTAAAAATTTTATGTATTCATTTGAGAGAGAGAGAGAGCAAAAGCAGAGCAAGAGGCATAGGGAGAGGGAGAAACAGACTCCCTGCTGAGCTGGGAGCCTGATATGGGACTTGATCCCAGGAGCTGGAGATCAAGACGTAAGCCAAAGGCTGACACTTAACCATCTGAGCAACCCAGGTTCCTCAAAGATATTTTCATTTTAAACTCTGTTCCAAGATGCTGCCAAATTTTAGGTTTATGAAAAGAATCTTTCAAATCATTTTATTTCCTTTAGTGTAAAAATAATGTGAGTGCACTGACATTCTTTCCAAAGCCCTTTGAATGTATTTCTCTCTTTGTCAGAGAACTAATTCTTTATCTTTTTGCCATGAATATTTTTTCAGAAAGATAACATTAATGCTAATTCCTTTTCTTTACACTGACCTCATTTGTAGGTTTTCATCAAAACATTACAGCCTGAATTCAGTGGCTGTACCGTCACACAGAATTAGAAGGTGTAAATTTTCCTTTGAGCTTTTATGCTCCCCTTGCCCCAGCTCAATAATCATTACTCTGATTTATAACTTCTCTAAGTTTCTTTTTACTTCTGTTTTCCCATTTTGATGTTTCTAACAATTCTATTTTCTTTCCCTTCTAAGTATCTTTCTCTTCATCACAAAACAAATCAATTATTTTAATACACCAAACTGAGGGCAGGAAAACAACCAGACCCTGGGGAGGAGATACAGCCTCAGGGAAAAGAGTATGAAATAAGAATTTTGACTAATGTTGAGGAAGCAAATTTAGATTGTTCTCATGAGCAGGTGTCAGGCTCATCGCTTGACCTGGAGGTTTAATACATAGCATTGGCATTTGACAATGATAAGGACACATGCCCAGAGCCCCTTGGACACTTGCTTAAATCATTGTTGTCAAGTTGCCAAGGGCAAGTACACTTGCCCTGGTTTTTCAAAGATTGGCTTCTATATTTGTGAAGCAGATGCTCTAAATTTCTGATACAGTTAATGAAGTCTGGCATCTACTTTACCTCAGTCCCAGAAACTGAGGTAAAGAGAAAGAGACTTTTAAGAATCTAAACATTTAAAGTCTTAACTGCCCTCTTTGTCTTCCTCTTAAAATCTCCCTTCTATGTGTGTGTGAGTGTATGTGTGGTATGGAAAAATCTCTTACTGATGTACTGAAAATGTATATATCAATGTAGTAAAATCAAAATTTCTCCTTTCTGAAAATAAGCCAATTATAATACATAATGTATAAAATGTGGAAAATGAAGAAAATAATTAAGAAAAATTTGCCTTAAACCCATAGCCCTATACTTGTACTCCCTTGTAATAATTCTTCTCTAATTGTTTGCATGTTTATTTTCCCTCTTTAGTAGCAAACATCACAAGAACCAATATTGTACCTAGTTTTTTTCTAACCATTAAAATTAAGACTACTTGTGCATGGAATATATGTAAATACAATATGTAGTTAATACCTAGAATCAAGCCTTATTTATAGTATATATATATACATATATAGATTGATACACACAGAAAATTGTTATCTATTATTGGATCATATATTATTTAACATTCTGTATTTTACTTTTTACTCAAGATTATCATAACTTTCTTCATAATCATTATATCTTTCAATATTCAAATTTTATTATAGTTATCTCTTTAACAGTTGGAGGAAATTGAGCACAGACAGGGTAAGAAAAATTCTTCAAGATCACACAGATTATATGTGTCAGAGATGAAACTCTTATCTAGAAGTTTGTTTTACTTTAAAGAAGTTGTACTCAGTCATTACTTTATTTGTCAAATCTATAGTACTAAAAACAAAAATTATTTTCCATATAAAATACTGTGATGAAATCTTCATCTTTATTCCCTTAAAATACATCCTTCTTGCATGGAGCACTGGGTGTGGTAAAAAAAATAATGAATACTGTTTTTCTGAAAATAAATAAATTGAAAAAATTAAAAAAATACATCATTCATTATCTTTATTTCCTTAAAATACATTCTTTTAGAAGGTCATCAATTCATAAGGAATAAACATGTTTGAAAGTACAAATGTGTACAAATTCCTTTAGGAATTCTTTACTGTTATTCTTTATATCCTTTACAGCTATTTTCTTGTATGAAAGTACCTAGTTCATTGTACCTGAAACATGTTAAGAATGATCACTTTTATTAATTGTCCACATGATATTCTTTTCACTTCTGGGTTTAGGCTGTTTTTTAACATTTTTTATTGTTACTGAGGTTGACTACTTTTCCATATGTCTACTGACACATATTTTCTTGTGTGAAAAGTAGTTTCCCATTGCCTTAGTACAAATCCAAATACATTCTCATTATCTTTAAGGAAGTTCATGTTCCACCCAATAAACATGTCTTCATTGAATAAACTGCTACTACATGAATATAATTCTTTACCTTATTATATATATCTCAGCTGTTCATTGCTAATATGTTGAAAAACCTATTTTTTCCAGTTTTAACCTCTACCCGGACATTTCACTGAAAACTCCAATGGCGTATTCTCACTGAAAAACTGACTCAAAGTCATTAGCATTAGAGTTCAGAGTCTCTAATGTTTTTATTGCTTCTCTTGGTCTTCTAAATATATATACTCACATCATTTACAAACAGAATTCATGTTTTTCCTTTTCTTTTTTTTTTTTTTTAAAGATTTTATTTATTTATTTGACAGAGAGAAATCACAAGTAGTCGGAGAGGCAGGCAGAGATAGAGAGAGAAGCAGGCTCCCTGCTGAGCAGAGAGCCCGATGTGGGACTCGATCCCAGGACCCTGAGATCATGACCTGAGCCGAAGGCAGCGGCTCAACCCACTGAGCCACCCAGGCGCCCCATGTTTTTCCTTTTCTAATATTTATATTTATCATTTATTTGTCCTATATTTAACTTTGGTTATGATAATAGTGAATCTAGACCTCTTTTCCTCATTTAAAGGTGCTGTTTTACTAGTAGCATATGATGTTAGCTAATAGGAGAACATAAATATTTTCTATAATGTTAAAGAGGTAATTTCTGTTTCTAATCTTCCAAAGATTAGAAATATATGAGAGATATATGAGAAATTATTTTTGAGCGTTTGGGTGTTTTGGATGCTATTAAGCTCTTTTAATGTTAAAGAATAATGTTTTAATTTGTAGTTGTGATTTGAAATCTTTTACTATTTTGCTTGATTTTTATAAGTTTTTCATTTTTTATTATTTTAAATCTTATTCATCTATGCTGATATTATTTAAATACTGTAGAATTTATATTCTAAGTTAAGAGATCAGAAATTTATTTCTCCTGTTTTCTTTCTGAATAAGTTGCCTATGATTTGAAAATTAGAAAGCTTTGCATTTTTCTAAAGTATAAAAAATACATATAAAGTATATTCCTTATTTTTTTCTTATGTCATTTTCTTCAGTGGTCTGTTTTCTATGAATACATAATCATAAATGATTAATGCCAGAAGATCAAGCTAATCTATTTCTCAGCTTTAGCCATGAAGAAGTAGAAACTGAGAGAGTTTAAGTTACTTATCCATGGTCACAATTGGTAGGGTGCCATCTCTATCCTCATTGCATTATACTTGTAGTCCCAAGGAAATGGCAGAGCTTGGAAAAGAAAGTCTGGTTTCCCAAGTCACCACATAGACTAACTCTGTCAACCAAACAGAAACACTTCTATTTCACTGTTGTATGCATAATAAACAACATTCAAATAAAAGTAAAAATCCAGGTATTTAGATTTCTAACATAACTGTTGGATATTTCATGATCTCCCCATGATTTAATCATGGTGATCCAAATTGAAAAAAAAAATAATATTGATATTAACTACATTTAAGCCATATTATTTGAAACAATAGTTATATGAACCCAAACATGTCCTGGCTAGTTAGTATATTCAGAAGAACACTTGAAGAGAGAAAGAAATTTTAATAGATAAATACAATATATCAACATTTACAATAGCTTGAAAATAGAAGCAATAAATTGGCACAAATGACTCAATTACAAATGTGATTATGTTCCTCTGTAAAGATGTTATTTTTTGTTGTGGTTGTTCTTTTTGTTTGTTTTTCTCAGCAAAAATATGATTACCAGCTATAGATGAGGCTGTTATTCTTATATAAATCTTGACATAAGTACACACATAAACAATGCCCAAATATGTGCACTATAAATTCATGATGCCAAAATTAATGATTAATAAGCCAGAATGATTAGTGTGACACTTTTTTTTATTAAACTATGGTTGCAAATAACTCACATAACACTGGAAAGTGTGATAATAACAAAAAAATCGAGATCTTATAAAATTACATAGGATTACCCAAATAATATCTATAATAAAAATAATCACAATATCAGCAACTACTGTCTGAGATCAGTGACATGATAAATGTCATGGGTAGCAAATTGGGCTGGCTCAATCAAGACCAATATCAGGTAAGTATTAAAAGCAGGAAAGTGCTATGAGATAAGCAATATATTTTACATTGAATAGGTGGAGTAGGTTGGATGTTATGATGGAAAACTGAAAATTCAAATTATAAGATAGAACTATATAGATAGAAGATATCTGATACAGGAAAACAAGATGTCAAATATATCTCTGGTGTCTAGCGGAAGACACAAAAGAAACATAGATTTGAATTTTTCTTGTGTCCTTATTATTAGTTTTCATAGATAAGATAGTTAATATTTAACTTGATGCTCTTTTTTTTTAAGATTTCATTTATTTGTTTGAGATAGAATGAACAGGGAGAAGGACGGAGGGAGAGGAAGAAGCAGTCTCCCTGCTGAGCAGGGAGCCTAATATGGGGCTTGATTTCAGGATGCTGAGATCACGACCTGAGCTGAAGTCAGACAACTAACCAACTGAGCCACCCAGGTGCCCCTTAACTTGAGGAAAGTTAATTTCTTGAGGAAATATTCTTGAGGAAAGTTAATTTCAAATACTTTCAAATTTGCACTACTTTGGAATATATGCTCTCCACATATTTAAATGACATATTTTACAAAGTAGTATGGCTTTAGGGATGGAAAGAGCTTTTATTATTTACAAAGTTTTTATAATTACTTTCAAAGATTAGTTGGATTTTTTGTAAATAGTATAGTAGCTTGAATAAATCTGGAAAGGAAATTATCTCAAACTATTTTCCTTTCATATAAATTAACGCTACTTGTGGAGATATATTGATCTGACTCAATCAGAATACACTTGTAATGTTAATGAAAAACCTGAGTTTTCATAGATTAAACATAGCAGATGAATTGCTTCATGATATGAGAGCAATATCATGTCGAGCATAATGTGAACATTGTTGTTAAATCTTGTTTTCCATTACTTTTGCAAAATGTTCTTAAAAGCATTTATGAATTCAAAATGATTTAATCTTTTGACCTATACAAATGAATTAATCCCTGAAGACATGGAATCAGAATTCTAATTTTCCTTCAAACTCTTATATGTTTGAAGACTATAATTAATTCATTAGTTTTTTAGTACGATAAAGTTCATCTTGATTTTGCATTTCATTATAATAATTTTGATAGTTCAAGAGCAGCATTTGATCTTATGATAATTTTGCTTGAGATATATTATTATCTTAAGATTCCTCAGACTCTCATTTGCAAATAGTCTCTGATATTACAAATGTTTACTTGTTATGCACAAATATATTTAAAGGTAAAAGTAGCAAAAATGCAGATAACCACAAATAACAGCATTTAAAATAAACACAAAAATGTGTTTTCCATGCCCCTTCATCTTATTTTCTTGTCACCCTAGCTTCTTCTCCATATGGAAAGGCTAATGTGAAACCAGTCTTCTGCTATTAAACATTTTTAACAATATTTTACTTAGATTAGAACAGACAGTTGTTCATGTTTCCAGCTGTGAATGTTTCTGAAAGCTTTCCTTCATAACACTCTAACTCTCTAACTCTATCATCTCACAATAACTCTTCTTTAGGTGAAGGCCTTAAAACAAGTCTGTTAAATAGATATGACTTTAAGGCAGTAGGAAGGAATGCAGAGGGGAAACACAGGGAACCCTTTTTTAACATTTGCAAAATATTTTGAAAATCTCATAGGGTGTTATGAATTTCTTTTATTTAAAAAGTTTGGGCAAATGTGTTTTATCATTTAAGACTCAACTTAATTCCACATTCATTCATTTACTTCAAAAATATATTTTTCCTGGGCCCCTGAGTGGCTCAGTGGGTTAAAGCCTCTGCCTTCAGCTCAGGTCATGATCTCAGGGTCCTGGGATCGAGCCCCACATCAGGCTCTCTGCTCAGCAGGGAGCCTGCTTCCTCCTCTCTCTCTCTGCCTGCCTCTCTGCCTATTTGTGATCTCTGTCTGTCAAATAAAGAAAAAAAAATCTTTAAATATATATATATATATATTTTTTTTTTCCCTACTGTGGACCAGGCACTGTCCTTGATAGAATATCAGTTGTAGCACAATAACCAGGAGAACACCCTTCTTTGCTCTGACCTACAGAGCATCTTTACTTAGCAGCACTGCTCTATTTCCCAATGCTCTATTTGGGCTAACTGCCTTATTTTTCACTGACAATCAATCTGAACTGATTTCAGGAGAATATCTTAATTTATTTAATCACAAAAAGTATAGCAATATTTCAATATCCAAATTTGCAATACCAAGTATTAAGAACTATTTTAATAGTATATTTATTTTAGAAAAGTTTTAAATGTGAACATTGATTTGAAGGAGGAAAGATGAATTTGGAAGAAGTAGAGTTTTCAGAGTAAAAACTAATTGGTTGTAAGCTGTAGCTGTGTGGCTTTATTCATTTAATATCTTCAATTAGCAACAATGTTTATTTATTACCTATTAGTATTAAAGAGATATACAAGGTAATATTTCTCTGTGGTTTTAATTTACATTTCCTTGACAGTAATGTTGAGCATCTGTTGATATACTTGTTGACACTTTATATGTCTTTGGGAAAATGTCTATTCATTTCCTTTGCCCATTTTTTTTAAATTGGATTATTTGGTTCTTTTGCTATTGAGTAGTAGGAGTTCCTTATGTATTTGGGATATTAACCTCTATAACCTTTGAATATAACCACTTAGAGTAACCAAGTGGTTTCTCCATTAGTTGGCCAGGTAAGGCCCTTCCAAAAGAAAATAAACAAGGGACTTAAAAATCAGAGAAATGGGCTGTCTGGAGAGAAGGAACACCCAGTGAGCTGGACTGAACATATTTGCAAATATTTTCTGACATTCCATAGGTTAGCTTTGTATTTTGTCTATTGTTTCCTCAGCTTTAGAGAACTCTTTTAGTTTGATATTTGTTTTCATTGCCTATGTTTTAGGTATCAACTCTAAAAAATCATTGCCAACACCATTGTCAAGGAGCTTTCCCCCTATGTTTTCTTCTTGTCATACACCTTAAATATACATAATTTTTATATGCCAATCATACATCAATAAAAGGGGAAAAAGGAAGAGGGAAATTACTCATCAAGATTGGGGGGAAAACGTACAAGATATTGAGGTTATAATTGTGAAAAACAAAAATGACCCTTGTCAACAATGAACTTAAGGTCTAGGGAAGCCAAATAAACCATCACAACAATAAGTATTGTCTTGAGGTTTGTACAGAAAACAATGTACAGAATACATTAATTTATTCTATTTTGGGGGATCAGGGATGCTTTCTTTAGAGAAAGATAGTGAGAAATTAGCCAAAGAAGATAGATAAAGGATAAGCAAAACATTTCAGACAGAAGACGGGGAAGCCTCACAGATGACAAAAAGTATAGTTTATTGGTTACATTGTCTTCATGTACTGCATCTTTTTTTAAAAGATTTTATTTGTTAATTTGATAGAGAAAGAGACAGCAAAAAAGGTAACACAAGTAGGGGGAGTGGGAGAGGAAGAAGCAGGCTTCCCACCAAGCAGGGAGCTTGATGTGGAACTGGATCCCAGAACCCTAGGATCATGACCTGAGCCAAAGGCAGACACTTAAAAACTCAGCCACCCAGGCGCCCTTCATGCATTGCATCATAAAACAGGAAATGGAAGACTTTTATATCCATCTCACAGAGGCTGATCTATAAAGATCAAAGGAGATGAAAATGTTAGATAATGTACATGAGAATATATGCATTTCTATCTTCATTAGGTGGCTTCTCTTTATAGTAAAGACTTATTTTTAAATTTTATTTATTTTCTTAAATTTGTTGAAGTAGAAGTAAAAAAAAAATTTAAGCCATTAAATTCAGTTTACAATATTCTATTTGTAAATATAATACCTTTTACTAAGTCATTTACAAGGCTTTTATATCTTAGATAATTAAAATTCCCTATACAATGTAAACATTATAAATTTAACATGTCCAATTATCTAAGTACTTACTTGTCTAACAAAATGTTTCATTATTAAATAAGTCCTATAAATGTAATTGAGTTAAGCTCATAAAGTTGACAAATTTTAAACTCTTTTAAATGATTTTAAGCTCTTTAAGTATTGCTTAAAATCTTAATGAGAATTCTTTTGTGCCTTTCAATCATCAGTATAAAGATAATTAGTCTCTATATATTTCAATCAGAAAAATTAAGTTTATCTATTAGGTCTCTTATCTGACAAGTTCTTTTAAATGTGATAAATATAACAATACTAAATATACATAGTTGTTTGAAAAATAACAGAAATATTCAGAAAATGGGTTTGATTTTCTTCATAACTTTTAATATTTAATTCATTATTCTGGAATTCATATTTTAATATGCTTACCTATTAAAAATGCATCATTCCAAACAAGTCATCATTCTTTTTCCAGTATTTTTATATCACTAATAGAGGTATTTGGCTAGGAAAGTGGTCTCAATTCTTACCCAAGACATTCACTAAGAATCTGAAGCCCTGAAGCCAAAGAACAAAATTTCATCCTTTACTAAAGACTATAGGGCCTGTGGATTCATCTGACTTAATCTGAAACCTAACAACTAAAATCTCTCATTTATTGGTTGAATTTGATAAATTTATTTTCTTCTTAATTCTGTTCTAAAATGTTTTTTTCCTCTTCTTATCAGGTAGGACCACAATTTCTTTAGATATTTCCCTATCATCACATTCAACTCCCTTCCCCTCAATAGTTTGTCGACCTCATTCACGTCATTAACATATAGCCAGTGCCATGCACTGCCCTAGACACTAATGTAGAAGCAATACACATATGAATCATTTTCTCATGAAGCTTACATGTTAATCGGGTTAGTTTCCTAAAAGAGTTAGACAGAAAATCAAATAAGATTATGGAAGAGTAACTGAATGAATTCTTTCATTTGTTGGTCAGGTAAGGTCCTTCCAAAATAAAATAAACAAGGGCTATAAAAATCAAAGAAGAGAGCTGTCTGTCTAGAAGGAACACCCAGTGAGCTGGACTGAACATAATGTACTCAAGTGCCCAAAAGTTAAGTTAGTCAGCCCAGAACATTTTAAATTAAGGAGAAAAATGTTAGAGATACAACCACAGGTCAAATTTTGCAGACACCTTTAGGCAAAGATAAACTTGAGATAAAAAGTCACAGAGTTTTAAGTAAGGATATGGCATGGTTACATTAAAAAAATCTATTTATTGCTATGTGAAAACATATTTTAAGGAGCTAGAATGTAAGTAGTGAGACAAAGATGTGATTAATCAAATGACAGTTGATGGTGACTCAAATAAGGAGATGAACATGGAGGTGGTGAGAAATGGCCAGACTCAGGATATATTTCAGGCATGAAATAAATAAGAGTTACTGATGGATTGAATCTGGACACTGGGTGTGGAAGAGGAAATCAGTGAGTACTGAGGTATTACTTTGACATTTGGGGTTTGAGAAACATAGCTGGGTAAGTTTTATTTTGAAGTTGTAAAATTTGAAATTCCTACTTCACATTCAAATGGAAATGTCAAGGGCATAGTTTGATAGATGAGTCTGGGATGATGGAGACAAGTCTGGGTGAAGGAATAAATCTGAGGGTCATTGATATGTAGGCAGGTGTATTTAAAGCTGTGAAAGAGCTGAGATAGTAGAGAGAACAGGTAGCCATATAAGATAAAAGCCTGAACACAAGTTGCATAGCATTTTGAAGACAAGAGGAAAAGGAATATAAACAAAGAAAAAGGAAAGAGAGAGAGAGAGAGGGAAAGTTAATAGAGGAGTATTTTAGATGGAAACACTGAACATTTGTTTTGATAAAAACAGAAAAAATCCCAAGGGAAAAAAGTTCAAGAGGGAAAACATGATCAACTGTGTCAAATACTTAAAAGCAGCTGTGTAAGCACTGGATTTGAGGACCCAGTGGTAGGATCCAGACCCAAACCCTGACTGGAGAGGGCTGAGAAAGAGAATGTGTGGTAAAAAAATAAAGACAGTGTCTATACTGTCTTATAAGTATAAATACATATGTAAATATATAAAGAGATACAAATAAGTATTTATCAATAACACATATTTTTTTTCTATTAAATAGACAGATGAAGCAGTACTTAGAGAAGTGTGTGGTGTGAAAAGTCAAGTGATTGAGGGATAAATCCCACCTGGTCATGATGGATAATCCTTTTAATGTACTGTTGGATCCTATTAGCTAGGATCTTGTTGAGAATTTTGCATCCATATTCATCAGAGATAGTGGTTTGTAATTCTTTTTGATGGGATCTTTGTCTGGCTTTGGAATCAAGGTAATTCTGGAAGTTTTCCTTCTGTTTCTATTTTTTTAAAAACAGTTTAAGGAGAGGCACCTGGGTGGCTTAGTCTTTTAAGTGACTGTATTCGGCTTAGGTCATGATCCCAGGGTCCTGGGATGGAGCCCTGCATCTGGCTCCCTGCTTAGCAGGAAGCCTACTTTTCCTTCTCCCACTCTCCCTGCTTGTGTTTCCTGTCTCACTGTGTCTCTCTCTCTGTCAAATAAATAAATAAATTCTTAGAAAAAATAAACAGCTTTAGGAGAATGGGTATGATTTCTTCTTTGAATGTTTGGTAGAATTCCCTTGGGAATCCATCAGGCCCTGGACTCATTTTTTGGGAGGTTTTTGATCATTGCTTCAATCTTGTTACTTGTTATGTGTCTATTCAGGTTGCCAATTTCTTCCTGTTTTAGTATTGGTAGTTTATAGGTTTCCAGGAATGCATCCATTTCTTCCAGGTTGCTTAATTTATTATCATGTAAGTGTTGGTAATAATTTCTGATAATTGTATTTATTTCCTTGATGTTAGTCATTATCTTCCCTTTCTTTCATAATTTTATTAATTTGGGTCTTTTCTCTTTTCTTTTGGATAGCCTGGCCAGGGTTTTATCAATCCATGTGAGACTATGGACGCTGGGAAACAAACTGAGTGTTTTAGAAGTGAGGGGCTTAGGAGGATGGGTGAGCTGGGTGATGAGTATTAAGGAGGGCACAGATTGCATGGAGCACTGGGTGCTATATGCAAACAGTGAATCATGGAACACTACATCAAAAAAGTAATGATGTACTGTATGGTGACTAACATAACATAATACATACATACATACATACATACATACATACATAGTGTTGATTTTCTATCACAGGAATTTAACAGGAAGAAGAGATAAGGGAGATAACAATGTCTGCAAAAGAGAAATTATAGAAAACTACCATGAAATCAAAGCTGGACAGGGAGAATATAACAACCAAAAAAGGTGATGGAACAAGAAAAAGAGGGGGTGAAGCTGGGTGTTGGTGGTAATGAGGTTAATGGTGTGACATGGAAATGGGGGCAGGTGCTGTCCAAGTAAAGGAAAACACATTGGTAATGAGGAGATGGAGTGAATGAGAGTATTAGCTATAAACATTTTCAAAGTCCAAAGCAACAGTGACAGACAAAATGAAAGGAAAGGTGTTAGGTCAGATGACGAAGTTATTAATGAAGAGGAGTGACAGACTGGGAGATACCAACGTAACACTAATACAAGGAGGTAGCATAGGTGACATGAAGGCGTGAGATTCATTACAAAAAATTTAAACAGAGTTGTGGAAAGGGAGGTGGGTGGGGGATAGGTTAATTCAGTGATGGGCAATAAAAAGGATGCATGATATGATCACTAAGTATTATATGCAACTAATGAATCATTTAATGCTATATCACAACCTAAAGGTGTGGGGCACCTGGGTTGCTCAGTGGGGTAAGCCACTGCCTTCAGCTCGGGTCATGATCTCGGGGTCCTGGGATTGAGTCCCACATCGGGCTCTCTGCTCAGCAGGGAGCCTGCTTCTCTCTCTCTCTCTCTCTCTCTCTGCCTTCCTCTCCATCTCTTGTGATGTCTCTCTGTCAAATAAATAAATAAAATCTTTAAATAAAATAAAAACTAAATGTGTACTATATGTTGGCTAATTTAAATTTAAGAAATTACAAAGGGAACTCAGAAAAATATTTCATTTCTATTTCTACACTCTATATTCTTTAAATGAATTGTTCTACTCAACAATATAAATATAATTTTTTTCACTTTTAAATGACCACCTCATAGGTATAGAAATATTGATGACTTATAACAAATATAAACACACCAAAAGAGATTTTAAAACCAAAGAAAATAGACCTCTAAAAATGTTTTATTTGTTAAATATATGTTTATAGAAAAATTCAAAATCTTTGCTGTATTTTAGAACATGAATTGGAATATTTTTCAGTAAAGAGTCAGACTATAAATATTTTAGACTTTGTGGGACATATAGGCTCTATTATGACTACTTACCTCTACCACTATAATGCAAAAGCAGCAGTGGACAATATGAAAACAAATGAATTTGTGGTTGTGATTTAATAAAACATTATTTATAAAGACAAGTGAGGGGCTAAATTTAACCTGGTTTTAGTTCCTTCACAAATGAGTTAGAGCCCCATAATCAACTTAATTAGAATCTCAGCTTAAAACTCTGATGGACTATAAAAATTAAGAGTGACAATGTATATATACCTCTAAATATATCCATAAATAAACCAGTATTTCATACCAGTTTTGTACCCAAGTATATTTCATCTTATAAATATTTAACTATATAATTAAAAATGAGCTATTGACAATTATTTGACATTCTACAGATATATCATATAAACATAAGCAGTATTAACAACCTACACCAGTGTCACAAATGTATGTCTTTGAAAGACAAAATAAGCTAAAAAAAGTTTTGGGGGAAGATTTATCATCCTGATTGTTATTAGAAGAGTTCATTTAAATTTCATAAAATAGAATCTTTTAATAGCTATTCATGAATTATAAGGTAGAATAAAGTCAAATGAATAAGATATTAAAAAATGGTTTAGAGTAACTTGCAATTTCTGATCTGTCATTTAAAGAATTTGAAAGTCATTGCTCCTATCCCCACAACAAGAGTGAAAAAAAGGAAAAAAAAAAAACTGAGCCAGTTGAAAATCAACAACTTTTTTTTAGATATATCAGACAACTGAAATCAGAGGACAAACCACTGACCCCCAAAATTGGAAAGACAGACAGGTAGATAAAAAGGAATCACAACTTACCCAAGCAGAAGTTCAGGAACACAAACTGGTCCTAAAACAAATACCAGGAAAGGAAAACCTAACTGTAATTAACAGTTAGGTTCTCTCTTCACAGATGACATGATTCTTTATATGGGAAACACAAAAGACTCCACCCCAAAACTACTAGAACTCATATAGCAATTCAGTAACAGTGCAGGATACAAAGTCAATGTACAGAAATCAGTTGCTGAAACTTATCATATCCAAAATGCAGAAATCGAAGACCAAGAGAAAGATCTTAAAAGAAGACAGTTTCAGGGTGGGGGAGGGAGTGAATTTCACCTATAAAATAATAAGAATAAAAATAATAACCAATTTCTTTTCAGAAACTATAAAATCAAGAAAAAAGTGGAATATTGAAAGAAAAACCAGCCAACCTACAATTCTGTACCCTGTGAAATTATCTTTCAAAAGTGAAGGAGAAATTATGAATGAAAAGGGAGAGATCACAACTAACACCAAGTAAGTAGAAACAATCATCAGAAGTTATTATCAACAGTTATATGCCAATAAGCTAAGCAACCTAGATGAAATGGATGCATTCCTGGAAAACTATAAACTCCCTAAATTGAACCAGGATGAAATTGAAAACCTGGATAGACTGATATCTAGTAATGAGATTGAAGCAGTGATCAAAAACCTCCCAAGAAACAAGAGCCCAGGACCTGATGGATTCCCTGGGGAATTCTACCAAACGTTCAAAGAAGAAATAACACCTGTTCTCCTGAAGCTGTTTCAAAAAATTGAAGCAGAAGGAAAACTTCCAGACTCTTTCTATGAAGTCAGCATTACCCTGATCCCCAAACCAGGCAAAGACCCTACCAAAAAGGAGAATTTCAGACCAATATCCCTGATGAAAATGGATACTAATATTCTCAACAAGATCCTAGCAAACAGGATCCAACAGAACATTAAAAGATTATCCACCATGACTAGATGGGATTCATTCCTGGGCTACAAGGATGGGTCAACATTTGCAAATCAATCAATGTCATAGAGCAAATCAATAACAGAAGAGAGAAGAACCCCATGGTCCTCTCAATTGATGCAGAAAAAGCATTTGACAAAAACCAGCATCTGTTCCTGATTAAAAATGCTTCAAAGTATAGGGATAGAGGGAACATTCCTGAACTTCATCAAATCTATCTATGAAAGACCCACAGCAAATATCATCCTCAATGGAAAAAATCTTGAAGCCTTCTCTTTGAGATAGGAACAAAACAAGGATGCCCACTCTCACCACTCTTGTTCAACATAGTATTAGAAGTCCTAGCAACAGCAATCAGACAACAAAGAGAAATAAAAGGTATCCAAATTGGCAATGAAGAAGTTAAACTCTCTCTCTTCACAGGTGACATGGTTCTTTATATGGAAAACCCAAAAGACTCCACCCCCAAAGTACTAGAACTCATATAGCAATTCAGTAACGTGGCAGGATACAAAGTCAATGTACAGAAATCAGTGACATTCTTATACACTAACAATGAAAACACAGAAAGGGAAATTAGAGAATTGATTCCATTTACTATAGCACCAAGAACCATAAGAAACCTAGGAATAAACATAACCAGAGAGGAAAAGGATCTGTACTTGAGGAACTACAGAACACTCATGAAAGAAATTGAAGAACACGCAAAGATGGAGGACCATTCCATGCTCTTGGATCAGAAGAATAAACATTGTTAAAATGTCTATACTGCCTAGAGCAATCTATACTTTTAATGCCATTCTGATCAAAATTCCACCAGTATTCTTCAAAGAGCTGGTGCAAATAATCCAAAAATTTGTATGGAAACAGAAGAGACACTGAATTGCTAAGGAAATGTTGAAAAACAAAACAAAAAAATAAATGGGGGCATCATGTTACCTGATTTCAAGCTTTAATACAAAGCTGTGATCACCAAGACAGCATGGTACTGGCATAAAAACAGACACATAGACCAGTGGAACAGAGTAGAAAGCCCAGATATGGACCCTCAACTCTATAGTCAAATAATCTTCGACAAAACAGGAAAAAATATACAGTGGAAAAAAGTCTCTTCAATAAATGGTGTTGCGAAAACTGGGCAGCTATATGTAGAAGAATGAAACTCAACCATTCTCTTACACCGTACACAAAGATAAACTCAAAATGGATAACATACCTCAATGTGAGACAGGAATCCATCAGAATCCTAGAGGAGAACATAGGCAGTAATCTCTTTGATATCAGCCACAGCAACTTCTTTCAAGTATGTCTCCAAAGGCAAAGGAAACAAAAGTGAAAATAAACTTTTGGGACTTCATCAAAATCAAAAGCTTCTGCACAGAAAAGTAAATAGTCAAGAAAACAAAGAGGTAACCCACGGAATGGGAGAAAATAGAGACTTTCTGAAACAGAAATTGAGAGATTTTGTTGCCAGTAGACCTGCTTTATAAGAAATACTGAAAGAAATTCCTCAGAAAGAAGGAAAATAATATTGATAAGAAAGTCAGAACTGTATGAAGAAAGGAAAAAACTTTAGAGAATAAATAAATAAAATACATTTCTTAAGTGACTTAATAGGTAACAGTTTATTTAAAATAATAACAATGAAATATTTGGTGATTATAGCTGATCATGATGTGGAAAGGAACAACAGAAATGTCACAGGGATTAGAAGGAAGAACTTTAAGTACCCTTTTCTAAGATATTTCAGTGCCCATGAAGAAGTGGTATAATGCTGTTTTTGTGGGTTTCTTTAAGATTTTATTTTTAAGTAATCTTTGTGCTCAACATACATAGGACTTGAAGTTACAACCCTGAGATCAAGAGTTGCATGCTCTACTGACCTAGAAAGCCAACTGCCCCAATATTGTATTGTTTTGTGTATATCAAACTAAAGAAAACTACTAAAAAAAAAAAAAAGACAATTGATGCTCTAAGAGGGGAGAATAAATTAATGAAATCATATAAAATGCTTAATTAAAATCAGAAAACATAGGACAGACAAAGTGAAAGGAAAAATAGAAATTAGAGTGACAAGTGTGGCAAATACAGAGGCAGCCATGTCACTGCTTACTTTAAACACCAGTGGTCTAAATACAGTAGGTTAATCGTTTATTTATTTATTTAAGAGATTTACTTATTTATTTTAGAGAGAGAGAGAGAGTGATCATGCCTGTGGAGTGGGAGGAGAGGCAGAGGGAGAGAATCTTCAAACAGACTCTCTGCTGAGCACAGAGCCAGATATGGGGCTTGATCCCACCACCCATGAGATCATGACCTGAGCAGTAACCAAAATTCAGTCATTCAACTGACTGAGACAGTCTGGTGCCCCAAAATACACTAATTTGAAGACTCAGACTGTTAATAGTAAATTAAAAACAGAACCCTACTGAGAGAGGAGTCAATATGGTGGAGAAGTAGCAGGCTGGGACTACTTCAGCTAGCAGGAGATCAGCTAGATAGCTTATCTGAATATTGCAAATACCTGCAAATCCATCGGCAGATCGAAGAAAAGAACAGCAATTCTAGAAACAGAAAAACAACCACTTTCTGAAAGGTAGGACTGAAGTGAATCCAAAGCGATGTGAAGATAGACTGCAGGGGGAGGGTCCGGCTCTTGGCAAGCGAGGGAGCAATGGAGCACAAAATCAGGACTTTTAAAGTCTGTTCCGCTGAAGGACATCACCCTAGAGGCTAAACCAGGGTGAAGCCCATGTGGAGTCAGCATGGCCTCAAGCCCCGCAGGGTCACAGAAGGATCGGGGGTGTCTGAGTGTCGCAGAGCTTGTGGGTATTGGAATGGGGAAGCCGGCTACAAAGACAGAGCCGACAGTAAGCTCACAGCTCAGGGTTACCTTGAACCGGTCGCAGGCTCAGTGAGCTCGGAGAGCTGCCGGAGGTTAGGCAGACTGGAGTTACTGGGCGCTGTTCTCTGCGGGCACACTAAGGAGTGGGGCCCCGTGTTCTCAACTCCTCTGGGCCAGAGACCAGGAGGCCGCCATTTCGATTCCCGTCCTCCAGAACTCTATGGAAAGCACTCAGGGAACAAAAGCTCCTGAAAACAAACCCGAGCAGATTATTCAGCCCGACCCCTGATAAGGGCAGTGCAATTCCGCCTGGGGCAAAGATACTTGAGAATCACTACAAGAGACCCCTCACCCAGAAGATCAACAAGAAATCCAGCAAAACCAAGTTCACCTATCCAAGAAGTGCAGTTTCAATACCAAGGAGAGCAGCAGAATTCCAGAGGAGGAGAAAGCAAAGCACGGAACTCATGGCTTTCTCCCAGTGATTTTTTAGTCTTGGAGTTAATTTAATTTTATTTTTGTTTTTCATTTTTTTTCTCTTCTTCTGCTAAAATTTTTTTAACTTTTACCTAAACTTTTCTTTTTTGACGTTTTTTAACTACTATATCTAACATATATATTTTTTTCTTTTTTATCTTTCTTTATTAGTTTTATTTTTTAAATTCATTTCTTTTCTTTTTTTTTTCTTTCTTTCTTTCTGAACCTCTTTTTATCATCTTTCACCCCATTCACGATTTGGGATCTCTTCTGATTTGGGTAAAGCATATTTTCCTGGGGTTGTTGCCACCCTTTTAGTATTTTACTTGCTCCTTCATATACTCTTATCTGGACAAAAACACAAAGCGGAAAAATTCACCACAAAAGAAAGAACAAGAGGCAGTACTGAAGGCTAGGTTTGAATCAATACAGACATTGGTAATACGTCAGATCTAGAGCTCAGAATGACAATTCTCAAGGTTCTAGCCGGGCTCGAAAAAGGCATGGAAGATATAAGAGAAACCCTCTCGGGAGATATAAAAGCCCTTTCTGGAGAAATAAAAGAACTAAAATCTAACCAAGTTGAAAAAAAAAAAAAGCTATTAATGAGGTGCAATCAAAAATGGAGGCTCTCACTGCTAGGACGAATGAGGCAGAAGAAAGAATTAGCGATATAGAAGATCAAATGACAAAGAATAAAGAAGCTGAGCAAAAGGGACAAACAGCTACTGGACCACGAGGGGAGAATTCGAGAGATAAGTGACACCATAAGACGAAACAACATTAGAATAATTGGGATTCCAGAAGAAGAAAGAGAGAGGGGAGAAAAAGGTATACTGGAGAGAATTATTGGGGAGAAATTCCCCAATATGGCAAAGGGAAAAAGCATAAAAATTCAGGAGGTTCAGAGACCATCCCTCAAAATCAATAAGGATAGGCCCACACCCCGTCACCTAATAGTAAAATTTACAAGTCTTAGTGACAAAGAGAAAATCCTGAAAGCAGCCCTGGAAAAGAAGTCTGTAACATAAAATGGTAAAAATATTAGATTGTCAGCGGACTTATCCACAGAGACCTGGCAGGCCAGAAAGAGCTGGCATGATATATTCAGAGCACTAAACGAGAAAACCATGCAGCCAAGAATACTATATCCAGCTAGGCTATCATTGAAAATAGAAGGAGAGATTAAAAGCTTCCAGGACAAACAAAAACTGAAAGAATTTGCAAACACCAAACCAGCTCTACAGGAAATCTTGAAAGGGGTCCTCTAAGCAAAGAGAGAGCCTACAAGTGGTAGATCAGAAAGGAACAGAGACAATATACAGTAACAGTCACCTTACAGGCAATACAATGGCACTAAATTCATATCTCTCAATAGTTACCCTGAATGTTAATGGGCTAAATGCCCCTATCAAAAGACACAGGCTACCAGAATGAATAAAAAAACAAAACCCATTTATGGCTTTTATATGTTGCCTACAAGAAACTCATTTTAAGCCCGAACACCTCCAGATTTAAAGTGAGGGGGTGTAAAACAAGGTACCATGCTAATGGACATCAGAAGAAAGAAGGAGTGGCAATCCTTATAGCAGGTCAATTAGATATTAAGCCAAATACTATAATAAGAGATGAGGAAGGACACTATATCATACTCAAATGGTCCTTCCAACAAGAAGATCTAACAATTTTAAACATATATGCCCCCAATGTGGGAGCAGCTACTATATAAACCAATTAATAACAAAATCAAAGAAACACATAAACAATAATACATTAATAGTAGGGGACTTTAACACTCCCCTCACTGAAATGGACAGATCATCCAAGCAAAAGATCAACAAGGAAATAAAGGCCTTAAATGACACACTGGACCAGATGGACATCACAGATATATTCAGAACATTTCATCCCAAAGCAATAGAATAAACATTCTTCTCTAATGCACATCGAACACAGAATAGATCACATCCTTGGTCTTAAATCAGGACTCAACCGGTATTAAAAGATTGGGATCATTCCCTGCATATTTTCAGACCACAATGCTCTGAAGCTAGAACTCAACCACAAGAGGAAGTTTGGAAAGAACTAATGTTTGGAGACAAAGCAGCATCCTTCTAAAGAATGAATGGGTCAACCGGGAAATTAAAGAATAATTGAAAAAAATCATGGAAACAAATGATAATGAAAATACAACGGTTCAAAATCTGTGGGACACAACAAAGCCAGTCCTGAGAGGAAAATATATAGTGGTACAAGCCTTTCTCAAGAAACAAGAAAGGTCTCAGGTACACAACCTAGCCCTACACCTAAAGGAGCTGGAGAAAGAACAAGAAAGAAACCCTAAGCCCAGCAGCAGAAGAGAAATCATCAAGATCAGAGCAGAAACCAATGAAATAGAAACAAACAAACAAAAAAACAATAGAACAAATCAATGAAACTAGGACCTGGTTCTTTGAAAGAATGAATAAAATTGATAAACCCCTGGTCCGACTTATCAAAAAGAAAAGAGAAAGGACACAAATAAATAAAATCATGAATGAAAGAGGAGAGATCACAACTAACACCAAAGAAATACAAACTATTATAAGAACATACTATGAGCAACTCTATGCCAACAAATTTGACAAATGGAAGATATGGATGCATTCCTAGACACATATAAACTACCACAACTGAACCAGGAAGAAATAGAAAGCCTGAACAGACCCATACCCAGTAAGGAGATTGAAACAGTCATCAAAAATCTCCAAAGAAACAAAAGCCCAGGGCCAGTCGGCTTCCTGGGGGAATTCTTCCAAACATTTAAAGAAGAACTAATTGCTATTCTCCTGAAACTGTTCCAAAAAATAGAAATGGACGGAAAACTTCCAAACTCATTTTATGAGGCCAGCATTACCTTGTTCCCAAAACCAGACAAGGATCCCATCAAAAAAGAGAGCTATAGACCAATATCATTGATGAACACAGATGTGAAAATTCTCACCAAAATACTAGCCCATAGGATTCAACAGTACATTAAAAGGATTACTCACCACGACCAAGTGGGATTTATTCCAGGGCTGCAAGGTTGGTTCAACATCCTCAAATCAATCAATGTGATACAACACATCAATAAAAGAAAGAACAAGAACCATATGATACTCTCAATAGATGCTGAAAAAGCATTTGACAAAGTGCAGCATCCCTTCCTGATCAAAACTCTTCAAAGTGTAGGGATAGAGGGCACATACCTCAATATTATCCAAGCCATCTATGAATAACCCAAAGCAAATATCATTCTCAATGTAGAAAAACTGAAAGCTTTTCCGCTCAGGTCAGGAACACGGCAGGGATGTCCATTATCACCACTGCTATTCAACATAGTACTAGAGGTCCTAGCCTCAGCAATCAGACAACAAAAGGAAATTAAAGGCATCCAAATCGGCAAAGAAGAAGTCAAATTATCACTCTTCGCAGATGAGATGATACTATATGTGGAAAACCCAAAAGACTCCACTCCAAAACTGCTAGAACTTATACAGGAATTCAGTAAAGTGTCAGGATATAAAATCAATGCACAGAAATCAGTTGCATTTCTTTACACCAACAGCAAGACAGAAGAAAGAGATATTAAGGAGTCAATCCCATTTACAATTGCATCCAAAACCATAAGATACCTATGAATAAACCTAACCAAAGAGACACAGAATCTATACTCAGAAAACTATAAAGTACTCATGAAAGAAATTGAGGAAGACACAAAGAAATGGAAAAATGTTCCATGCTCCTGGATTGGAAGAATAAATATTGTGAAAATGTCTATGCTACCTAAAGCAATCTACACATTTAATGCAATTCCTATCAAAGTACCATCCATCTTTTTCAAAGAAATGGAACAAATAATGCTAAAATTTATATGGAACCAGAAAAGAACTCGAATAGCCAAAGGGATATTGAAAAAGAAAGCCAACGTTGGTGGCATCACAATTCCGGACTTCAAGCTCTATTACAAAGCTGTCATCATCAAGACAGCATGGTACTGGCACAAAAACAGACACATAGATCAATGGAACAGAATAGAGAGCCCAGAAATAGACCCTCAAATCTATGGTCAACTAATCTTCGACAAAGCAGGAAAGAATGTCTAATGGAAAAAAGACAGCCTCTTCAATAAATGTTGCTGGGAAAATTGGAGAGCCACATGCAGAAAAATGAAATGGACCATTTCCTTACACCACACACAAAAATAGACTCAAAATGGATGAAGGACCTCCATGTGCGAAAGGAATCCATCAAAATCCTTGAGGAGAACACGGGCAGCAACCTCTTCGACCTCTGCTGCAGCAACATCTTCCTAGGAACAACGCAAAAGGCAAGGGAAGCAAGGGCAAAAATGAACTACTGGGATTTCATCAAGATCAAAAGCTTTTGCACAGCAAAGGAAACAGTTAACAAAATCAAAAGACAACTGACAGAATGGGAGAAGATATTTGCAAACGACATATCAGATAAAGGACTAGTGTCCAGAATCTATAAAGAACTTAGCAAACTCAACACCCAAAGAACAAATAATCCAATCAAGAAATGGGCAGAGGACATGAACAGACATTTCTGCAAAGAAGACATCCAGATGCCCAACAGACACATGAAAAAGTGCTCCATATCACTCGGCATCAGGGAAATACAAATCAAAACCACAATGAGATATCACCTCACACCAGTCAGAATGGCTAAAATCAACAAGTCAGGAAATGACAGATGCTGGCGAGGTTGTAGAGAAAGGGGAACCCTCCTACACTGTTGGTGGGAATGCAAGCTGGTGCAGCCACTCTGGAAAACCTCATGGAGGTTCCTCAAAATGTTGAAAATAGAACTACCCTATGACCCAGCAATTGCACTATTGGGTATTTACCCTAAAGATACAAATGTAGTGATCCAAAGGGACACATGCACCCGAATGTTTATAGCAGCAGTGTCCACAATAGCCAAACTATCGAAAGAACCTAGATGTCCATCAACAGATGAATGGATCAAGAAGATGTGGTATATATACACAATGGAATACTATGCAGCCATCAAAAGAAATGAAATCTTGCCATTTGCGACAACATGGATGGAACTAGAGCGTATCATGCTTAGCGAAATAAGTCAAGCAGAGAAAGACAACTATCATATGATCTCCCTGATATGAGGAAGTGGTGATGCAACATGGGGGCTTAAGTGGGTAGGAGAAGAATCAATGAAACAAGATGGGATTGGGAGGGAGACAAACCATAAGTGACTCTTAATCTCACAAGGCAAACTGAGGGTTGCTGGGGGGAGGGGGTTTGGGAGGACGGGGTGGTATTATGGACATTGGGGAGGGTATGTGCTTTGGTGAGTGCTGTGAAGTGTGTAAACTTGGTAATTCACAGACCTGTACCCCTGGGGATAAAAATATATGTTTATAAAAAATAAAAAATTAAAAAAAAACAAGATGGGGGAAATACATCTTGTTTTATGCCATTTTTAAAAAGTCTTCATTAACTAAAAAAAAAAAAAAAAAAAAAAGCTCCTGATCATAAATAAGTATATGCTTACAAAAACATGTTGCAAGATATACAGAAGGTTAATATACAGATCAGTAAAAGGCAAAAGAGAAATGGCATTGGGAAGGAGAGGAGATCAACAGGAAAGGATATAGGCATAAAAAGGACACAATTTAAAACACATTGAAAAGAATTCATATGATCATATGTGTGTTAATGTAGAAGTCTGCTTCACTGTGTATATGTATAAAAATTAAACAAATATTAGGTTAAATAAGCAAATTACTATTAGTTAATTATCTCAACTTGGCCTTTTATAGTTATATAGGAGGCTTAGGATAATCACTAATGAAATATACACATGTGTTATTTCTCAAATATATTTGGGGCAAAGTAGGCCTGGGCAAAATCAAGTATGAACACCCATCCAATACTACCCTAGACTCTGCACTTTTATTTTAATACTTTAAAATTTAAGAGAAAACTCACTTTGTCCTGATGTTCTAATTTTTAAAGTTTTTTCTTTTTCAGATATATGCTGTCTGTTTCAAAGTAAAACTATTCATAAGCCTAGTCTATCTATCCATCTCCATCCATTTATACAGTCAAATATGTATACATCCTTTCTTCATATTAATCTCAAGTATTCTGAAAAGCATTTCCAATGACTAGGAATTATGTGATAAATTTTTAAACATGGTCTATATTCATTCCTTAAATCTAAAATTATCTATTAAATCTAATCTAAAAATTTTTAAATATAAAATTTATATCTAAAGTTAAATCTAAAATTTAAATCTAAAATTATCATCTGGGAATGTTTTAAATATGGACTTTCACAAAACCAATTACCTGTTTACTTTATCTCCACTTTGCTTTATTTATCAGTGTTTTTAGAAGAAGCCAAGATTGTCTACAACTTAATGTAATGCTTTTGAAACTTTTTCTTCTGGTGAGGACTTCTATTTTGACAGAATCTTTTAATATGTTTTGTTTGATGACAATTCAACAATTTAAAGTAGCAATGGTTCTGTCATTTTCAAAAGAGCAATCTCCATCTTCATTGTGCTACCAGTGAATCAGAATATTCACTTTATTGTATTGTATTTCACATTATGAAATATAAAAGTTTAAGACTAATTTTTATTTGAAATTATTCTACATAGAGAACAATAATAGTAAAAAAAAACCCTAAACTAATTACTGGTAGTTTCTGAAGAATCACATTTTCTGTGTCTTCTCTTAAGGTAAACTGAGAATTGTTATTTGCTGAAGTCAAATACTTAAAAACCCTTTGGGTCTTCAAAATTTTTCTGGATGACACTTAAAATCCCTGATGTGTTCAGTTTGTTTGCTACAGCCTGCAGTGTGGCAACGTGTTGGAATTCTCAGTTACCCATTTGTTGTTTCAGTTAAGTTAGGTTATATTAGGTTAGGTAGGTTAGGCTGGAATGGGTTTGGCTTGGTTTGGTTATGATTTGGACTCAGCTGGAAGACTACACTGCAGACCTCTTCTACCGAGAGTAACTGTCTTCTTTGCAGTTTACAGAGTACTCATCATCTCTAAAATTCAGTGATTTTTTTCAGCAACTGATTTGACCTTCACTGAACTCACCACTGAATACCTAAATCTGATTTTAAATGATTGATGTCTTGGAAATAGAAGATTTAGGGAAAAAATGCATTTTATTTTACTCCAGATATTAATAATGTTAATATCCATAGATGAGTAGGGCATTTTTCTATAGTATTTTAATAAGCCACTATTAATAGATTTGATCTTCTTCATGAATAAAGCAAAAGATCTGCTCACTAGGGAGTGGATTTCTCTGTCAGGTCACTGAAGTGTGTGCAGCACAATGTACTCACATCATCTAAAGTTGTGGAAAGTCACCTAGTCCTGCTAAGGCAAAAATACTTAAATGATTTCATCCCATACAATTGTACACTTCCCAAATAAATGTAACCAAACTCAGATAGATTCCATACTGAGGAGGACTAATGAAAATAAATGACACCAAAACATTTTCATTGTGTTTGTTCAAAAAAAAAAATCCAATTCTAATATATGACTATCTATTTAAAAATAAGTAAGCATAACAGCTATAATATGAAATAAGGAGCTCATTTTAGAACCACTGTATCTATAGTATTAAAAGTCTTAAGCCTTGGAAAACTTGGATGTCTCAGTCCATTAAGTATCTGCCTTTGGTTCAGGTCATAATCCCAGGGTTCTGGGACCACCCAAGCCAAAGTTGGGCCCCCTGCTCATGAGAAACCTGCTTCTCTGACCCTACCCCATTTGTGTTCACACTCTCTCTCACTCAAATAAATAAATCTTTTTAAAAAAGTTTTAGAAATAAATGGTATTCAGATTGGCAAAGAAGAAGTCAAACTCTCTTCACAGATGACACTTTATATGGAAAACCCAAAAGACTCCACCCCAAACCACCAGAACTCATACAGAAATTCATTAATGTGACGGGATATAAAATCAATGCACAGAAATCAGTTGCTTTCTTACACACAAGACAATGAAAATATAGAAAAGGAAATTGGAGAACAAATTCCATTTACTATAGCACCAAGAACCATAAGATACCTGGGAATAAACCTAATCAAAGAGGTAAAGGATATGTACTCAAGGAACTATAGAACACTCATGAAAGAAATTGAAGAAGACATAAAAAAGATGAAAGAGCATTCCATGCTCATGGTTCAGAAGAGCAAACATTGTTAAAATGTCTATACTGCCTAGAGCAATCTGTGCTTCTAATGCCATCCCAATCAAAATTGCACCAGCATTTTTCAAAGAGCTGGAACAAACAATCCTAAAATTTGGATGGAACCAGAAGAGACTCTGAATTGCTAAGGAAATGTTGAAAAAGAAAGACAAAACTGGGGGCATCACATTTCTTGATTTCAAGCTTTACTACAAGCTTTACTACAAAGCTGTGATCACCAAGCATGATACTGGCACATATAGATCAGTGGAAGAGAGTAGAGAGTACAGACATAGACCCACAACTCTATGGTCAAATAATCTTCTACAAAGCAGGAAAAAATTATACAGTGGGAAAAAGTATCTTTAATAAATGGTGCTGGGAAAATTGGACAGCTATATGTAGAAGAATGAAACTCGACCATTCTCTCACACCATACACAAAGATAAACTCAAAATGGATAAAAGACCTCAATGTGAGGCAGGAATCTATCAAAATCCTACAGAAGAACATAGGCAGTAACCTCTTCGACATCAGCCACAGCAACTTTTTTGAGATATGTCTCCAAAAGCAAAGAAAACAAAAGCAAAAATAAACTTTTGGGACTTCATCAAGATAAAAAGCTTCTGCACAGCAAAGGGAAACAGTCAACAAAACAAAGAGACAACCAACAGAATGGGAGAAGATATTTGCAAATGACAATACAGACAAAGGGCTGATATCTAAGGTTGATAAGGAACTCCTCAAACTCAACACACACAAAACAGATAATCATATCAAAAAATGGGCAGAAGACATGAACAGACACTTCTCCAATAAAGACATACAAATGGCTATCAGACACATAAAAAAATGTCCATCATCACTAGCCATCAGGGAGATTCAAATTAAAACCACATTGAGATACCACCTTATACCAGTTAGAATGGCCAAAATTAGCAAGACAGGAAACAATGTGTGTTGGAGAGGATGTGGAGAAAGAGGAACCCTCTTACACTGTTCATGGGAATGCAAGTTGGTACAGCCAGTTTGGAGAACAGTGTGGAGATTTCTTAAGAGATTAAAAATAGAGCTTCCCTATGACCCTGCAATTGCACTCCTGCGTATTTACCCCAAAGATACAGATGTAGCAAAAAGAAGGGTCATCTGTACCCCAATGTTTATAGAAGCAATGGCCATGGTTGCCAAACTGTGGAAAGAACCAAGATGCCCTTCAACAGACAAATGGATAAGGAAAATGTGGTCCATATACACTATGGAGTATTACGCCTCCATCAGAAAGGATGAATACCCAACTTTTGTATGAACGTGAACGGGACTGGAAGAGATTATACTGAGTGAAATAAGTCAAGCAGAGACAGTCAGTTATCATATGATTTCACTTACTTGTGGAGCATAACAAATAACACAGAGGACATGCAGAGATGGAGAGGAGAAGGGAGTTGAGGGAAATTGAAGGGGGAGATGAACCATGAAAGACTATGGACTCTGAAAAACAACCTGAGGGTTTTGAAGGGGTAGGGAGTGGGAGGTTGGGGAAGCTGGTGGTGGGTATTATGGAGTGCACATATTACATGGAGCATTGGGTGTGGTGCATAAACAATGAATTCTGTTAGACTGAAAAGAAATTTTAAAAATGTGAAGGATGCATAATCTCTTCCAGTTCTTCCATGCTGATACAAAAGTTGGTAATCATCCTTTCTGATGGAGACATAATGCTCATAGTATATATGGACCAAATCTCCTTTGTTTATTTGTCCACTGAAGGGCATTTTGTTCTTTCCACAGTTTGGTGACCATGGCCATTGCTGCTATGAATTCTGTTACACTGAAAAGAAATTAAAAAAAAAAATGGGCAGAAGTTATGAACAGACACTTCTCCAAAGAAGACATACAAATGGCTAACAGACACATGAAAAAAAATGTTTATCATCAATCAGGGAGATTCAAATCAAAACCACTTTACACCAGTTAGAATGGCCAAAATTATCAAGACACTAAACATGTGTTGGAGAGGATGTGAAGAAAGGGGAACCCTCTTACACTGTTGGTGCAGCCAATTTGGAAAACAGTGTGGATATTCCTTAATAAATTAAAAATAGAGCTTCCCTATGACCCTGCAATTGCACTACTGGGTATTTACCCCCAAAATACTGATGTAGTGAATAGAAGGGTTGGGTGAGCCTGGTGATGGGTATTATGGAGGAACATATTGCATGGAGTCCTGGGTGTGGTGCATAAACAGTGAATTCTGGAATACTGAAATGAAATAAAATAAAATGAAATGAAAAAGTCTTAGAAAAAATAATTTGTGTGTGTAAAAACACTAAAAAAAAAATCCAAGAAAAGTAGCTTTTAATATGCTTTTCTAGTTTTTACATAGTTTTCAAAATACAGCATCCTGTGCTAGTCATACATGAAAAGTCCATCTTCAATTACCTTATCTAGTAAACTGCAGAATAAAGTTTTTATAATTTAAGACCACAATGCTATATATATATTTTTTGACTTTTAATTTTTTATTTTTTATAAACATATATTTTTATCCCCAGGGGTACAGGTCTGTGAATCACCAGGTTTACACACTTCACAGCACTCACCAAAGCACATACCCTCCCCAATGTCCATATATTTTTAATTAAGTCAATTAATCAGTCAACAACTATTTGTAAAGTGCCTGCTAATGAAATGGGTAATATGTTAGGTGAAGGTGAGTAAAGATAAAAAGTATTGTTTATTATTATAGAGACTATAGTCAATTGCAGGTGACAGGTGTGGAGAAAAATGATTGCAAAATAATATATTTATTATATTTGATGTCCATATGAGGTACAATGGACTTAAGACCTCATCTGTGCATTTCAACTGCGTAAGTGAACAGAATTGAGATCAGAAAAAAATTATGGTTGTCCAGGACAGATTTTAACTGATCATTAGATAGTATAATATCTAACTAATGCTTCTTAAACTTGTACTATAAACGTAGAATTGGAGGAATAGCAGCTGATATGTATTAGAAACATGTTTTCCTTTTCTTCCCACTTTTTATTAAAGAAATCATAATGGCAATAGATGAGACTTCATGGTAACTAGCAGAAGAAAATTGTTTCATTTCTGGCATTTATAAGACATGTTTTATATTTGCAGCCAAATAAACATAAAACATGCCAGGGTGCAGAGCTCTGTAATGAAATCGAAGGTGGAGAGGAAAAAGTAGAGACCATCCAGGAGGAGAGAGAATATATCAGCCTCTGACTGAGCAGAAATAACATTAGGAAAAAATTCAGCAACTAATAAAATCCATAAACCAAAAAAAAAAAAAAAAAAGCCTTCTAGAATAAGGGTTAATTGTGTCTTCAAAATTAAATCTGTACCCAATTTAACTATTTTGGTGCTCTCTGCATAGTAAATTTTAAGGGTTTGAACAAAGAATATAAACATTTCTTAAGAAAAGTTTGTTGCAAAAATTGGTTACATTTTTTTCTGTTTTTATACCACATAAGTATCTCTTTTATTAAATTATAGATAATACAGTCCTCATTCTTTTATACCATGTCTTTTTACAGATTCCCAACCATACTAGTTTAGTAGATTGTATTGCTTCCTTCCTCCTAAGATATATTACTGTCTTATTATCTCAAATACTTTTATGTTTTTTCTTTAATGAATACCTTAATTTTATTTCATACAAGGATTTCTTCTTCATTGGAAAAAAATAACTATTTGAATAGAGACTGAATAAATGATACAGACAATAAATGATAGAGACTTATATATTCATAGTTAGATTTATTAATTACACATATCATATTTCTAGCAATACTTACTTCAGGACTTATTGAAAACTATGTGACTTGTTATATTTCTTGAAATGTCACAGCAAAAACCACCATTTATTCTATGCTTTCTAATGCCTTTCTTTTACTAGATACTTACAGGTATTGGTAATTCAATTCTTACATCAATCATATAAGATTTATAACTTATAATGATTGTTTAAATATTAAAAAATGAGACTTTGACAAGTCTATTAACTTGTCTGGGTCACACGTCTGGGTAGGAGGTTAGAATTTAAGCACAGCTCTTTCTACCAAGTACATGTTGTTTTTCATGGTTTATTTAAATGAATATATAAAATGCAATGGATTATGTATCCATCAGAGGAAATGACTAGAGGAATTCCAGATGATTTCCTATAGGAATTAACCAAATTCCAAACAGAACTGGAAAAAATAAGGAAAATTAAAAATCGAGGGTTTTTTTTATATTTTATTTATTTTTTTTTGACAGAAATACAGCAAGGGAGGGAAAACAAGAACAGGGATTCAGAGAGGGAGAAGCAGACCTCCCACAGAGCAGGAAACCCGATGTGGGACTCAGTCCCAGAACCCTGGGATTATGACCTGAGCCAAAGGCAGGCACTTGACGACTGAGCCAGCCAGGTGTCCCAAAATTGAGTTCTTACTTGGTTTAAAAATCTTCATGTTTTTGGAATCTAAGCAGTGGGAAATGAAGCACTTACCTACCTCCCTAGAACAGACATATTCAGATGACCACAAGCTATCCATTATTAAATTGAGAGAAATAGTTGAGTTGAATGAGGAAAGAAATTAAGCAGTCATTGGAACTAATTCCAGTACAGAACTTTGATTTTGGCTACTGGCATACAGACTTGATTGGGAACCATAGAGAAAAAACCTACAATCTTCGGTCAGGTCTTCAAGAACCTAGAGCCTAAGGACAGGATTAAAATGTTGATACTGTTTTGGAAGGTGCAAGTCCAGGACTGTAAATGTGATGAAAAAGAGAAGTGAAACAAAGATGAAAGCCGGCCACTGCTCTAGGATGAGCTCCTGAAGATACAGCTTATTGATTAGGAGAGGCTGTAACCACAGCTAAGAGAAGCCTGCAAAAAAAGGAGTGCATCCACCCAGCTTTTTCCTATAACTCAGTCCACATCAGGCCAGCCAGGTTTTTTTGATGACCAGGAGAATAATGGTGATTAGAACATAAATAAAGGGAGTAAACAAAAAAAGCTGACTTGGGCACTATGGCTGAATTGTGCTTTGGGCATGCATTCTTGGATGTGACGGTGGAACACCTTGGTAGGATCTTCACTGACCATTTGGAAGTTTCAGACTGGAGATTGGAGTCAGTGTTACAGAGCACACAGGCTGAATTCTTCCTTAGTTGAGAGAGTGGAAGCAAATAACAGAGACCAACACTGCTTGATCCTCTGGCTCAGGTATTATTCTCCCCTTTATTTTGAAGAGAATATTCAGTAAATATGTGTGTCAACAGAGCTACATAGTTTGACATCCCCCCTCTCTCTTCATCTTCATACCAACAATATGTTGATCTCATTAACGGCCCTGTTGACTCCGCATCTGTGACCTTGTTACCCAGGAAATAAGTTAGTGTTGCCAAATGAGACTAAGATTGTATGTATAATTTCTTTGACAAATGAATGTTAGTTTCTCTCAAAAATATTTTGTTTGAACAAAAGCAGAGACAAATACAGGGTTGAGAATGGAGTAAAAATCTATCATTAGATAGATTTTTGTCATTGTCATTAAACCCCCACCAAAAACCAAAAACAAACAACATCTCAAAGGATCTATTTTTTGTCATAAGTAAGTTCATTAGATTCATTATTTTGGTAGGCTTATTATTTCTGTAGATTCACTATTTTTTCTCCCATACTTATCTTGGTGATTGAAATTTATTTGAAAGTTCATTTCATACAATTTTAGCAAGTTTTCTAACATATGTCCATGACATTTTTCCTTCTTGTGTAGTGACCCAAAAAGTTTCTGCCCTTTTCTTCTAAACAACCCAGAGTTCTTCATTAAATATTCTAACATTATCAAGATTTCCTGCTCTCTTTTCACACATGTGCATACACACACACACACACATGCACACATATTTTAGGGTAATTCGTGATTTAGTATAATCTGTAATCTTCCTAGAGATTGCAACAATTCACTTGGTACTAAAAACTAAATTAGAAAACATTAAGTTATTCCTTTTTCAGTTATTATGAATTTCACCAACTGAGATGAGACTTCTTAGAATATTTTTAAAAATGGAGATTAAAGTTAAGTGAAATATTTAAACCACTTATTAATCACTTATAATCACTAGAATTAGCTGACTTAAGGCATTGGTTGTACTACTTATTTTTTAAAAGATTTTTATTTTTTATTTATTTGACAGAAAGACACAGCAAGAGAGGGAACACAAGCAGAGGGACTGGGAGAGGGAGAAGCAGGCTTCCTGCTGGACAGGGAACCAGGTGTGGGGCTCTATCCCAGGACCCTGGGACCATGATGCGAGCTGAAGACAGATGCTTAACAACTGAACCACCCAGGTGCCCCTGGATGTACTACATTTTAGCTAAATACATTTGTCTAAGTCCCTTAAACTCTCCTAAATAAAAGACATAATTTGTAAAGTAGGTGCATGATTGGTTCTTATCTCCCTGAGATGTGAGCATTAAAAGTAAGTTAGTTGGTGTCAGACACTATCATAAATACAGAAGGTTAAGGATAGTGGAAATGGCAGGTGTAATGATAATAGCAATAGGAACAGTAGTAGTGGTGCTACCACTAGTAGTGGAGTTAAGAATTCATTTCTAAAGTCCAGATAATTATTGAATAAAGATCACTCTAGTGGTAGATAAGGATATAAGAATAAATAAAGTTGCCCAAAGAGAAAGTAAAATATAAGGAGAGAATAAGAAGAGATTGAACCTGGAATAAGTACCATATTTGAGAGAAAAATGGAGGAAGATGGTCCAGCCTTAGAGAAGACCAAGACAATTCAGGATTAGGAGATTTAAAGATGAGGGTTCCCCCCCCCCAAGTAAGGTTTTATTGAAACTCAGTAATGCCCATTTTTTCACACATTGTGTATGGCTACTTTCTGGCTACAGACTGCTGTTTTACCAAAACAGAATTGAGAAATGTTAACAAAGACCACATGACTTCCAGAGCCTAAAGTATTAACTATCTAGCTCCTTAAAGAAACAGTTTATGAAACTCTTTGCTCGAAGTAATCTTGGAAATACTGATTGGTACTTACAGATCTAAATATGTTTGTTTTTCTTTGATTATATATATTTAAAGACAAAAATACTTCTGCAGATTTATTAATTGATTTATGTAGATACAAACTCTCCCTTCTTGACTAATTAGCTTCTAAATTCCATAAAGAATGCATTCTGTACCATGATAACTGTTTTAATGTATCCACTAAACAAAAACAACAAACATCATTGTCATTCCAATCAATTATGTAAACCTAGATATAGTTTGAAAGTAAAAGAATTTTAACCAAATTATAATTTAGAAAAACAACTTTATAAAACAGAATGTCTTTCCTTATCTCCTGCCATTTGAAGTATCTCTTTAGAGAAAATGGTTGCATTTAATTCATGTGAAATAAATCACAATTAATTTCTGAGCATGTTCAATCATTTCTATATTTTTTAATATTATAAGTCACTCAACAAATTTTCATTCAAACAATAAAGGAATGATAAAAATTTATAACTTGTAAGAATATATAGTATCATGAGCACAGAGAATTAACAAACTCATTTTAGTAAAGACTGTCTTGGTGAATTATGGTTTCTATGATACCCAATAAAAGCATATCCAAATTCAGTTCCACTGATCTGCAAATTTCTAAGGTTATGTAAGAATATATTGGATTTTGGAAATACTAAAAAGTAATTATTGGCTCTAGGCACAACAAATACTATGCATTTCTCTTTTAGGAAATGAATAATAATATCTGAACTTTTGGATAATTTGAGTAAGAAACAAAATTGAACGTGCTGTTAAAAGTCTTAATGGTGCATATGTTGCAGCTGCCAAGTTCTGAAATTTCTAATTAATGACTATGCAGTAAAAATTAAAATAATGAGCAAAATAATTAAGAATGAAGCTTACATATGGCTTATATGCTTTTAATGAGGCTTTTAGTGTTTTCAAAGACTAAAAGCTGTACCATTACTTTCATTGAGAGAGTTTTATTTTATTACTGTCCTTCAGAGAGTCTGGATGTTTTCAATATGAAGGAAAGTCACATTTCAAAAGTGAATTGGGAACAAGTGATTTGGAAATAAAAAATATGTGTATATAACCACAAGATTAGAAAAACACCTTATCTAAGTTGCAATAATGTACTATCAAGAGGCAAATATAACCACCCCTCAAAGTTTAGAATGCTTTGAATCCATTAAGTAATATAGATAAAAAACGTGATTTTAGACATTATCTATTTACATTTGTTGATAATTTATAGATAGACAACTACATTTTAGATTTCATTTTTTTAAAGACCAAAATGATTACCAAAAAACCAAACATGTGAATTAAAATTATAAAACTAAATTAAATTTTTGGAAAATCCTTGTAGTTTGCCTTAGGATATTTGGGTACTCAGAAATGATTAAACATGTTAAGTAAACTCTCTTATAAGATTATTTTAAAATGTGTCTTAAATGTAGTCAACCCCCTGGTGAAAACCACTTTTGAAATTCAAAGTATTGATTGTGTATTAGACTATCCCAATATTTTTATTTTCTTTTTAATTTTTAAATATTAATTTAGGTCAATTAATTAACATATAGTGTATTAAAGGTTTCAGGGGTAGAGTTCAGTAATTCATCAGTCTTATATAACACCAAATGCTCATTACATCACATGTGCTCCTTAATCTCCATCATCCAGTTACTTCATTCCTTCTCCCCTCCCCTCTCCAGCAATCCTCAGTATTTTTTCCCCTATGATTAAGTCTCTTACAATTTGTCTTCTTCTCTAACTTCATCTTATTTTATTTTCCCCTCCCTTCCCACCCACTTCTCTGTTTTTTTTCTTAAATTCCACTTATGATTGAAATCATATGATAATTGTCAATCTCTAATTGACTTATTTTGCTTAGCATAATATCTTCTAGTTCCATTCAAGTCATTGCAAAGGGAAAGATTTCCCTTTTTTGATGGCCGTGTAATATTCCATTGAATTTATATACCACATCTTCTTTGTCCGTTCATCTGTCATTGTACAACTGGGCTTTTTCCATAGTTTGGCTATTGTGGACACTGCTGCTATAAGCATTGGTGTGCAGGTGCTCCTTTGGATCACTATGTTTGTAAATTTGAGGTAGATACTTAGTAGTGCAATTGCTGGGTCATAGGGTAGCTCTATTTTTAACATTTTTGTGGCACCTCCATACGGTTTTTCAGAGTGGCCATACAAGGTTTCATTCCCACCAGCAGTGTAAGAGAGCTCCCCTTTCTCTGGAACCACCCTAACACTTGTTGTTGCCTTATTTGTTATTTTTAGCCATTCTCATTGGTGTAAGGTGGTCTTCCATTGTGGTTTTGATTTGTATTTCCCTGATGCTGAGTGATATGGAACATTTTTTTGTATGTCTGTTGCTATTTGTAAACCTTCTTTGGAGAAATTTTTGTTCATGTTTTCTGCCCATTTCTTGACTGGATTATTTGTTTTCTAAGTGTTGAGTTTGATAAATTCTTTATACTTTTTGGATACTAACCCTTTATCTGATAAGATATTTGCAAGTATCTTCTCCCATTCTGTAGGTCTTCTTTTCATTTTGTTAACTGTTTCCTTTGTTGTGCAAAAGGTTTATCTTAATGAAGTCCCAACAGTACGTATTTATTTATTTATACTTTTGTTTCCCTTGCCTTTGGAGATGTGTCTATCAAGAGGTCCCTGGGGACAAAGTCAAAGAGCTTGTTACTTATGTTCTGCTCCGGAATTTTGATGGTTTTCTGCCTCACAGTTAGGTCTTTCATCCACTTTGAGTTTTTTTTTTTTAAGTAAAAATATGGTGTAAAAGAAAATTATGGTGTAAAAAAATGGTTCAATTTCATTCTTCTACATGTAGCTGTCCAATTTTACCAACACCATTTGTTGAAGAGATTATCCTTTTTCCATTCATTATTCTTTCTTGCTTTGTCAAAGGTTAGTTGACCATAGAGTTGAGGGTCCATTTCTGGGCTCTCTATTCTGTTCCTTTGATCTATGTGTCTGCTCTTCTGCCACTACCATACTTTATGGATGGTTAAAGTTTTGTAATATAGCTTGAAGTACAAAATTGTGATGTCACAAGGTTTAGTTTTCTTTTTCAACATTCCTTTGGTTATTCATGATCTTTTCTGTTCCATTCAAATCTTAGGACTATTTGTTCCAGTTCTGTGCAAAATGTTGATGACATTTTGATAGGGATTGCATTGAATGAATAAATTGTTCTGGGTAGCATGGTCACTTTCACAGTATTTGTTCTTCCAATCCATGAGCATAGGATATCTTTCCATTTCTTTGTGTATTCCTTAATTTCACTCATGACTGTTGCATAGATTTCAGAGGACAGATATGTTGCCTTTTTGGTTAAGATTATTCCTAAGTATCTTATGGTTTGTTTGTTTTTGTGTGTGTGTGCACTATTGTAAATGAGATTGATTCCTTAATTTACATTTCTTTTGTCTAATTATTAGTCTTTAGAAATGCAACTGATTTCTGTGCATTGATTTTTATATCCTGCTGCACTGCTAAATTTCTGTATAAATTCTGGAGTGCCTGGGTGGCTCAGTGGGTTAAATCCTCTGCCTCTGGCTCAGGTCATGATCCCAGGGTCCTGGATTTGAGCCCTGCATCGAGCCCTCTCTCTCTCTGCCTACCTCTCTGCCTACTTGTGATCTCTGCCAGTCAAATAAATAAATAAAAATCTTTAAAAAATTCTGTATAAGTTCCAACAATTTTGTATTGGAGTTTTCTGGGTTTGCCACCTACAGTAACACATCATCTGCAAAGACAGAGTTTAACTTCTTCTTTGCCAATTTGAATGCCTTTTATTTCTTTTATTGCCTGATTGCTGAGGTTAGGACTTCCAGTACTATGTTGAAAAACACTGGTGATAGGGGACATGGCGGTCTGTTCCTGACCATATAGAAAAAGCTCTCAGTTTTGCCCCGTTAAGAATGATATTCACTGTGTGCTTTTCATAGATGGTTTTAATGATATTGAGGTATGCACACTGTAAAGAAAGGTACAGGAAAGGATCCTGTACATTGTCAAATTCTTCATCTATTGAGATGATAATATGATTCTTGTGCTTTCTTTAATTAATGTAGTTTATCACATTGATTGATTTGTAGATTCTGAACCATCCTTGCAATGCAGGAACAAATCCCACTTGGTTTTCATGAATAATCCTTTTCATATACTGTTAGACCCTATTGGCTAGTATCTTGGTGAGATTTTTTGCATCAAAGTTCATCAGGGATATTGTTCTGTAATTCTACTTTTTGGTAGGGCCTTTGTCTGGTTTGGAGATCAAGGTAATGCTGGCCTCATAGAAAGAGTTTGGAAGTATTCATTCTTCCATTTCTATTTTTTGAAACAATTTCAGAAGAATAGGTACTAATTCTACTTTAAATGTTTGGTAGAATTCCCCTGGGAAGTCATCTGGCCCTGAACTCTTATTTGTTGGGAAATTTTTTATTTCTATTTTAATTACCTTGCTGGTTATGGGTCTGTTCATGTTTCCCATTTCTTCTTGAGTTTTGGTAGTATATATGCTTTCTAGGAATGTATCTATTTCTTCCAGATTGCCTAATTTGTTTGTGTATAGTTGCTTATAATATGTTCTTAAAATTGTGTTTATTTACTTGGTGTTGGTCATGATCTGTCTCTTTCATTCATGATTTTATTTTGGGGGTTCTTTCTCTTTTCTTTTTGATAAGTCTGGCTAGGAGTTTATTGATCTTATTAATTCCTTCAAAGAAACAACTCCAAGTTTCATGGATATGTTCTACTGTTCTTTTGGTTTTTATTCCATTGATTTCTGTTCTGATTCTTATTATTTATCTTCTCCTGCTGGGTTTAGGTTTTATTTGAAGTTTTTTCTCCAGGTCCTTCAGATTTAGAGTTAGGTTGTATATTTGAGAACTTTCTTGTTTCTAGAGAAAAGTGTGTATTGCTATTTAATTCCCTCTTAGGATCGTTGCTGCATCCCAGAGGTTTTCTTGGGAACTTTCCCACACTGAAGCACCCCCATTCCTTCTGTAACCCCAGGGATCCTGAGACCATACTGTCCGACCTAGTGTTCTTTCCTGCTTCACCTCTTGAGCACTGGAGAAAGTCCCCCACTGGAGAGATTTCTAAAATTTCTGATATTGGGCTCTGCTTGTGTATCACTTTTTAGTAGCCACCTTATAGAGACTCCCTCTTCCCAAGGTTTATTTTCCAATGTACTGCTTTGGATTCATTTCTTTGCACTTCCTACCTTGCAAAAAGTGGCCTCTCTTCTATTTGTAGAATTGAAGCAATTCATTTCTTAGATCTCTTGTTGAGTTCACATGTGTTTGGAAAGATTTGATAGCGATCTAGTTGAATTCCAGGGACCAGATGAAAATAGAATACCCTACTCCTCTATCTTCCTCCCTCTCCCCGGTAATTTTTAAATTAACTTAAAATTTTGAAATTTACCCATTTTAAAATATTTTGTAATGAAATTAAGAACACTACCAAATATCTTTATAAAAGTCTTTAAAACATCTTTATTTTCCATTAATATATTTTTGATACATCAATCTGAATTTCTGGCATCATACACACTTTTAAAGAATTTTAAATTTTCAAATATGACCTGGCTTATTTATGTATTTCCCCCTGGCAAGGTGAGCCAAACTACCTTTGGTGGTAAGCCAGAGCTATTTTTCTTCTTTTGAACTTGAAAAAGGTCTTAAAGAATGGATATGGTAGATGAGACTTCTGAGTCACCAGTAACATCTAAGATGCCTTAATTTCTGAAATGGACTCTCAGACTGCAGATCAATCGTGTACTTTAAGGAGAAGCTGGCATCAAACAAAATATTTGTTACTTATGTTGTCACCAGGAACATAAGTCTCCAAACAAGTGCTTCAGAAGGTGGCTTGGTAGGATGTCAACGAGAACAAAATATTCAGTGGACTTTGTTAGTTGTTTAATACTCTTGGGAGTCAAGAATACCAGGCTTGAGTGGGTGCTGGTCAAGCTAAGACTAACAAGCCCAGTTTTGCAGTCATTAGCCTGACATTCAGTCCAGTCTATAGAGAAGACAGACTGGAATTAGAGACTAAAGACTGAAATGGAGGCTTCTGTGGCAGGAAAAAAATGGTGTGCTATTCTCAAACATTCCCCATAAACACCAAGTGAAAAGGGCTTCAAAGAATCATTCATCCCTTGGAGCTCAGAGAACACAGGGACATCTAAGGCATATGGGGAAAACTCCTAAAGGCTGACTCTAGGTGGAAACTGTGGGAGGGGAGAGCTAGGCTCCACTAATGGTGCAGCACAGGGTAAGTTTTAAAATATGGATCTGATGAAAATTCTCCAAGGTGAGCCATCCCTGACAGGTGCCATAATGTAGAGAACTATATGTGTTTAGGTGATGATGACAAAACCTGGGCACTGAAGCAGACAAAACCTGGGCACTGACTCATATGCTCCACCTAGAAGAAGTTTCACCTGACTCCAAAAATTAGCCCCTTCCCTGGTCAGGGAGTCTGGAAAGTCCATAAGGACCTCTAACCAAAGGGAAGTTTTAATTCTTTTGGACATCTGTGAACATATGGAAAATACCTTTCATCATTAATATGACAGAACCTCTGGCACCCTTAAATTCTTAACTTTAATCTCAAAGGGAGTCTTTATTTCCTTCTATTAAAATGAGTAATTCCTGGGGCACCTGGGTGGCTGTGGGGATTAAGACTCTGCCTTTGGCTCAGGTTATGATCCCTGGGTCCTGGGATCAAGCCCCACATCAGCAGGGAATTTTCTCCCCACCCCCACCCTGCCTGCCTCTCTGCCTACTTGCGATCTCTGTCAAATAAATAAATAAAATCTTTAAAAATAAATAAATAAAATAAAATGAATAATTCCTCCTATAAGTTCACCATTTCAGCAACCTTACTAAAATATACATCTACTCCTAATTTCATATCTTCATTGACTTTCTCACCTCTTGAAGTTCCCCAGTAGCTCCAAATGTTTACAGGCTCTACCTACACTTTTAAAAAAGAAACAATCAAAATAAAATCTTGGTTAACTCTTTTTCTCCTCCTAGGTTTGAAAGAATTTTTCTTTATTCCATTATTATAATGATAAAACAAATGGTCTACATCTATAACTTCTATGTCCTTTCATTTTTAAAGTGCTGAACTGTGTTCTTTCATCTTTACTATATCAAAATCAACTTCCAAAGACCTTCAACCACTGCATCCTATATTAAAAAAGAAAAAAAAAGCCTGTATTTTTCTTTTTCAATCACTTCTTAGTTGTAAGTCCATTTCTACAGTTAGTATTGGAAATGGAAAAAAAAATGAGTCAAGTCTCATTTCCATGAACAAATGTATGAGTTTCTTAAAACAGGAGGTTTTGGGGAGCCTGGGTGGCTCAGTGGGTTAAGACTCTGCCTTCAGCTCAGCTCATGATCTCTGGGCTGGGATCGAACCCCACATCAGGTTCTCTGCTCAGTTGTGAGCCTACTTCCCCCTCTCTTTCTGCCTGCTTCTCTGTCTACTTGTGATCTCTCTCTGTTAGGTAAATGAATAAAATCTTAAAAAAAAAAACAAACAAGCAGGAGGTTATGACAAATATGGTCAAAAATAGAGCTATAGAGGAGACAAGATGGAGGGAAGTAGGAGGAGATGCCATTTCAACCTGTACCCTAAAGTGAGCTGATTACCTACCAAAGAACTCTGATCACCCATGAAATCAGCCTGAGATTAGAATTATACAGTCCTGGATCTCTACGGGGCAGAAGACACCACAGGGCAGGTAAAGTGGAGTGGGAACATGAGACTGATATCAGAAGATAAACGAAAGGGAGAGGGAGCCACCAGAAGTGACCCACTGGAAAGTAATACCCCAATACAAGAGTGCCCTGTGATTGGGGACCAGCATTAACTTGGAGTCTGGTTGAAAGCACTAGAGAAGAGCAAAGGATCATGGAGGGAAACTGTGGGAATCAGCGCAGTTAGGGATGTGACTTCATTCCCTGGACCCAGGACAGCTACCCCTGGTGCAGAGCCAGAGAGAGTGCAGCAAAGAAGTCAGGTCTTGGTCCCTGAGCTGCCAGTGCACCTGAGAGCATCTGGGTGGTGGCTCTCATGAGGGTGAGGGAGCCTCACCAGCCATCAGAATCACAACCTTTTGCACTCTCCATGCATGTGCCTTGCTACCAGAGTCTCAGTCATGCCCCACACCTCCCTGAGAGAGGTGCATGCAGGCGCCAGCCACAGCTCTCTCTCAGACCACAGAGAATCTGAACACTCCCAGCCTGGGCCAGCAGGAAAATCTCAGTGTGCTGTCCCTGCTTGGGACTTCTCTGGTGGTCTAGAGCTGCCCAGACAGCCATGGCTATCACGGTTTTGGGTGCCAGAGGGAGTTCCTGTGACCATGACCATGACTGAGAACGTGCTCTGCCACCTACAGAGGGGAAATTTATGTGCTCTGGATCACCCAGAGGGGAAGAGACTGAGGCTTCTCTCTGAGAGGGAGGTCTGGGTTCAGTTTGCTTTCCTCTAAACCTCCAAAAACCATCAAAAGCTGCCAAGGGGAGAGAAAACAAACAAACAAAAAACCTCTGGAGAACAAAAGCCTGAAACACTGGTTTCCTCAGAGCCCACCCCCTTGATGGGGCAGGAGGACTTAATTCCACTTAACTCCAGCAAGACTCCCTGAAAACCTGTGCAGCAGGCCACTCCCCTAGAAAGCCAACCAAAAGAAGAAGAAAAAAAAAAAAGACAAGAGGATACCCACCACTACTTCATAGATACAACTTTTATTTTTAATTCATTCCCACTATTCTGGTTCTTCATATATATATATATATATATATATATATATATGTATAACTATTTAACCTACTTACCATCATAACCTACTTTCCATCATGGTGAGCTGTTCAGGACATCAAATTCCATAATATCCTTTTAACCTGAACTTTTTGATACCGACACCTGTGTTTTTCTTTTCTATTTTTTAATTTTTTAAATTTAATTTTATTTTAGTGTAGATACTTCTTCTCCTTTTTTAATATTCATATAGAGTTAAGCTTCAAGGTAATTCCCTTTCCCCAATCAATGCTACCTCTATAGGTAAACCAGTTTTTTATCCCCCTTTATCTTAGGAAAGTTGAGTCCTTTAACAAAGATATCAAGATACATCCAGGAAGAATCAACATAACCTTCCTCACAAACACTGAGAATTTATAACCACTCTCCCATCTTTTTCTTCTGCCAGTGTTTCTGTGTAGTTGTTTTTGTCCTGGTAGTATATAAATCTTATACGTGGGGTTCTTTTGATGACGTTATATATATCTTTTTTTTTCTTCTGTTCTCATCTACTTTTTTGGTCTTTTTGATTGCATGTTTTTGTTTGTATAGTTCATAAATCTTACCTTGGAGCCCATTTGGGCTGGCCCTTCTCTTTCATTTTAGCTTTCTTTTGTTGTTGTCTCTCTCTCTTTCTCTTTTTTTCTTTTTTCTTTCTTTTGGGTGGGGACTTTTGATTGCTCAGAAGCGTTCCAGGGTGCAACTTGCTTGCACCATGGTTGATATATTCAGCTATACATCCGTTCAGCCACCTCTCGCAAAAATGACTAGGAGGAGGAATATCCAACAGAAGAAAAATTCAGAGACTGGACCTTCTGCAACAAAGCTAATGGATATGGACATAGATGATATGTTGGAAAGGGAATTCAGGCTAACAATTATCCAGGCAATAACTAGGTTGGAGAAAGCCACGGGTGACAGAATGGAATTGATTAGGGCAGAAGTGAAAGACACCAGGGATGATGTTCACAATATTCTCAGTGAGTTCCAATCTAATCTAAATTCTCTAAAATCTAGGGTAGCTGAGACAGAAGATAGAATGAGTGATCTGGAGGACAAATAGATAGAGAAAAAGGATCAGGTGGAAGCCTGGAACAAACAGCTTAAAAGGCATGAAAACAGAATTAGGGAAATAAATGATGCCATGAAACATTCCAATGTCAGAGTTAGGTGGAATCCCTGAGGGGGAAGAGAAAGAAATAAGACTAGGAGGTATAGTTGAACAAATTCTCCATGAAAATTTTCCCAATCTGGCAAATGAAACCAGGGTTCATGTACTAGAGGCAGAAAGGTATCCTCCCAAGATCATAGAATCTAGAAAGACCACGAGACACCTGGTTGTGAAAATAATGAATCATAGTTGTAGACAGGAGCTCTTGAAAGCAGCTAGGGGGAGGAAATTCCTTATGTACAGAGGAAAACCCATCAGAATGGACGTCAGACCTGTCCACAGAAACCTGGCAAGCCAGGAAGGGCTGGCAGGATGTATTCAGGGCACTAAATGAGAGGAACATGCAGCAAGAATACTTTATCCAGCAAGACTGACATTCAAAATGGATGGAGAGATAAAGAGCTTCCAAGGCCGTCAAGGTTTAAAAGAGTATGTGACCACCAAGGTGACACTGCAGGAAATATAAAGGGGGTTCTATATAAGAGGAAAAATCCTAAGAATATCATTGAACAGAAATGTATGGAGACAATCTATAGAAACAAAGACTTCACAGGTAACGCGATGTCAATGAAAATTTATCTATCATAAATCACTCTCAATGTGAATGGCCTAAATGCGCCCATAAAATGACACAGGGTTGCAGATTGGATAAAACGACAGGACCCATCCATATGTTGTCTACAAGAGACGCATTTGGAACCTAAGGATACATCCAGACCAAAAGTGAAGGGATGGAGAAGAATTTTTCATGCCAATGGGCCTCAAAAGAAGGCTGGGGTAGTCATTCTCATATCAGATAAATTAGATTTTAAACTAAAGACTAGTCAGAGATACAGAAGGACACTACATAATTCTTAAAGGGACTATCCGCCAAGAAGATCTAAAGATTGTAAATATTTATGCCCCCAATATGGGAGCAACCAATTACATAAGAAAACTGTTAATCAAAATAAAGAGTCATATTGATATGAATACATTAATAGTAAGAGATCTTAACACAGTGCTCTCAGTAATAGAAAGTTCATCCAAGCAGAAAATCAATAAAGAAACAAGAGCATTGAATGACACACTGGACCAGATGGACCTCATAGATATATAAAGAACATTCCACCCTAAAACAACAGGATAGTAATTCTTCTCGTGTGCACATGGAACCTTCTCCAGAATAGATGACACACTGGGTCACAAACGAGGGCTCAACTGATACCAAAAGACTGAGATATTCCCTGCATATTCTTAGATCGCAGTGCTTTGAAACTGGAGCTCAACCACAAGGAAAAGTTTGGAAGGAACTCAAACACCTGGAAGCTAAAGACCACCTTGCTGAAGAATGCTTGGATCAACCAGGAGATCAAAGAAAAACTTAAAAAATTCATGGAAACCAGTGAGAATGAAGACACTTCAGTCCAAAACCTAAGGGATACAGCAAAGGTGGTCCTAAGGGGGAAATACATAGCCATCCAAGCCTCCCTCAAAAAAATTGAAAATTCCAGAATACACCAGCTGTCCCTACACCTTAAAGAACTGGAGAATCAACAGCAAATTAAGCCAACTTCACACACAAGGAGGGAAATAATCAAGATTAGAGCAGAGACCAATGATATAGAAACTAGAGATACAGTAGAATGCACCAATGAAACTAGAAGCTGGTTTTTTGAAAGAATCAATAAGATCAATAAACCATTGGCCGAACTAATCCAAAAGAAAAGAGAGAAGGCCCAAACTCATAAAATTATGAATGAAAGGGGAGAGATCACAACTAACACCAAGGGAATAGAAACAATCATCAGAAGTCATTATCAATAGTTACATGCCAATAAGTTAAGCAACGTAGATGAAATGCATGCATTCTTGGAAAACTATAAACTTCCAAAATTGAACCAGGAAGAAACTGACACCTGAATAGACTGATATCTAGTAACGAGATTGAAGCAGTGCTCAAAAACCTCCCAAAAAACAAGAGCCCAGGACCTCATGGATCCCCTGGGGAATTCGACCAAACTTTCAAAGAAAATATAACACCTATTCTCTGGAAGCTGTTTCAAAAAATTGAAGCAGAAGGAAAACTTCCAGACTCTTTTTATGAAGCAAGCACTACCCTGATCCCCAAACCAGGCAAAGATCCCACCAAAAAGGAGAATTTCAGACCAGTACCACTGATGAATATGGGTGTTAAGAGTCTCAACAAGATCCTAGCAAATACAATCCAACAGCTAAAAAGATTATCCACCATGACCAGGTGGGATTCATCCCTGGGTTGCAAGGATGGTTCAACAATTGCAAATCGATCAATGTGATAGAACAAATCAATAAGAGAGGAGAGAAGAACCACACTTTTAACTGATGCAGAAAAAGTATCTGACAAAACCCAGCATCTCTTCCTGATTAAAACGCTTCAAAGTATAGGGATAGAGGGAACATTCTTGAACTTCATAAAATCTGTCTATGAAAAACCCTCAGCAAATAATATCATCCTCAATGGAAAAAAGCTCACAGCCTTCCTGCTGAGATCAGGAACATGACAAGGATGCTCACTCTCACCACTCTTGTTCAACATAGCATTAGAAGTCCTAGCAAGAGCAATCAGACAACAAAGAGAAATAAAAGGTATCCAAATTGGCAATGAAGAATTCAAACTCTCTCTCTTCCCAGATGACATGATTCTTTATATGGAAAACCCAAAAGACTCCACCCCCAAACTGCAAGAACTCATACAGCAATTTGGTAATGTGGCAGGATACAAAGTCAATGTACAGAAATCAGTTGCTTTCTTATATACTAACAATGAAAACACAGAAAGGGAAATTAGAGAATTGATTCTATTTACTATAGCACCAAGAACCATAAGATGCCTGGGAATAGACCTAACCAAAGAGGTAAAGGATCTGTACTTGAGGAACTACAGAACACTCATGAAAGAAATTGAAGAAGACACAAAAAGATGGAGGACCATTCCATTCTCTTGGATCGGAAGAATAAACATTGTTAAAATGTCTATACTGCCTAGAGCAATCTGTGCTTCTAGTGCCATTCCGATCAAAATTCCACCAGTATTTTCCAAAGAGCTGGAGCAAATAATCCTAATATGGAATCAAAAGAGACCCTGAATTGCTAAGGAAATGTTGAAAAAGACAAACAAAACTGGCGGCATCACGTTGCCTGATTTCAAGCTTTACTACAAAGCTGTGATCACCAAGACAGCATGGTACTGGCATAAAAACAGATAGACCAGTGTAACAGAGTATAGAGCCCAGATATGGACCCTCAACTCTATGGCCAACTAATCTTCGACAAAGCAGGAAAAATTATACAGTGAAAAAAAAAAAACGTCTCTTCAATAAATGGTGCTGGGAAAATTAGACAGCTATATTTAGAAGAATGAAACTCAAGCATTCTCTCATACCATACACAAAGATAAACTTGAAATGGATAAAAGACCTCAACGTGAGACAGGAAACCATCAGAATACTAGAGGAGAACATAGGCAGTAATCTCTTCGATATCAGCCAGAGCAACTTTTTTGAGATATGTCTCCAAAAGCAAAGAAAACAAAAGTGAAAATGAACTTTTGGGACTTCATCAAAATCAAAAGCTTCTGCACAGCAAAGGGAAACAGTCAAGAAAACCAAGAGACAACCAACAGAATGGGAGAAGATATTTGTAAATGACAGTATAGACAAAGGGCTGATATCCAAGGTCGATAAGGAACTCCTCAAACTCAACACACACAGAACAGATAATCATGTCAAAAAATGAGCAGAAGACATGAACACACACTTCTCCAATGAAGACATACAAATGGCTATCAGACACATGAAAAAATGTTCATCATCACTAGCCATCAGGGAGATTCAAATTAAAACCTCATTGAGATACCACCTTATACCAGTTAGAATGGCCAAAATTAGCAAGACAGGAAACAATGTGTGTTTGAGAGGATGTGGAGAAAGCGGAACCCTCTTACACTGTTGGTGGGAATGCAAGTTGGTACAGCCAGTTTGGAGAACAGTGTGGAGATTTCTTAAGAGATTAAAAATAGAGCTTCCCTATGACCCTGCAATTGCACTCCTGGGTATTTACCCCAAAGATACAGATGTAGTGAAAAGAAGAGACATCTGTACCCCAATGTTTATAGCAGCAATGGCCATGGTCGCCAAAATGTGGAAAGAACCAAGATGCCCTTCAACAGACGAATGGATAAGGAAGATGTGGTTCATATACACTATGGAGTATTATGCCTCCATCAGAAAGGATGAATACCCAACTTTCGAACAACATGGACGGGACTGGAAGAGATTATGCCTAGTGAAATAAGTCAAGCTGAGAGAGTCAATTATCATATGGTTTCACTTACTTGTGGAACATAACAAATAACACAGAGGACATGTGGAGATGGAGAGGAGAAGGGAGTTGAGGGAAACTGGAGGAGGATATGAACCATGAAAGACTCTGGACTCTGAAAAACAACCTGAGGGTTTTGAAGGGGTGGGGGGTGGGAGGTTGGGTGATCCTAGTGGTGGGTATTATGGAAGGCACATATTACATGGAGCACTAGGTGTGGTGCATGAACAATGAATTCTGTTACACTGAAAAGAAATTAAATTAAAAAAAAATAGAGCTGTAAGGAGAAGTAAGGAATATCCAATCCAATATAGATTGGTTTGAACTAAAAAATAAAAAGAAAATAGTGCTTAATAAAATAAAAGATGCTTCTAATGCATTCACCATACCATAAGACCTTTCTCCTCTCCCAATTGCAATAAACATAAGTGAACTCGCCCAACAAACAAATTGTGTAATGCTTTGCTGCTAAGGTAAAGCAGGAGAATTTAGTTATGTTTAAAGATAAACTAAATTACGTGTGGTCATTGATATTAAATGTAATGTGCTGTGTCCATAATCGACACTTAGAAGTAGAAGTAAATGCTCCTCTGGCCTGATACCTTTTTTGTCTCATAGATTGCCCCCATGCTCACTGCAGTATGCAACAGATTTAATGTTTTACATCCTTTACTGTAGGCCATCTAACATTCTAAGCCCTTAAACAGCACCACAGTTTAGTTTCCATCGACATTTACAAACGAAGAATCAGATGTTTTCTCAAGTTGGCTCACATCCCTTCTCCAGGTCTGTGGGATCTGGTTTGTGAGAGTTTCTACTCATCCAATGCCATTGAGGTCCCCCTGGAGAAAAGCAGCAGGATCAAAAGCAAGACTGTTGGACAGTCAAAACAATGGACACCAACTCCTTTCAGATGGCCTAAAGGAGAGGTAAGCTACATGCAATACTGGCAGTACACATGGTCTTAAAACACCTCCTGACACATAGTGCTTTAACATCCCCTCAAAAGGCCCTGTGATGCATGAAATCCTCATTTCATCAATTTTTATGTTTATTCTAATCTTTGCTACTTTTTCAGCTGCAAAACTCCAATGTCATAATTACATATGATATAATCCAGGTTTAAACAGTTAACTGCACATGCAGGAAAACAAGTTGTTTAGGAAATAATAGCATTTTGTGTGGTGGTCATTATGTGGTTTAGCTCCAAAAAGCATTTACATTTATTCACCAAAAAAGAAAGAAAAAAGTGAACTACACTAAGTAAAAGAGACTAAAGGTTTATTTTTGCTAAAGGCACATAATTCCATATTTTCAAAAACATTTTAGATATCTCATAAACAGAAATAACATGACTTTTAACACCTCTCAGTAAATTTTCAGAGGTAAATCAAGACACAATTATATAGAACGCCTCTTCTACACTGCACCTGGAAAATCAATAATGAGGAAGTTTGCCCAATATTGCATGATCATATTTTTTTCTTTTTTTTTCCCCCTGTTCTGGAGAACTTGGTTTCTCTGGAGAACTCTGACCAAAATAAGCACTATTCTTTTGAACACAGGTACTTATCATTAATTTTCCTTATTCCTGGGGCCTCAACTAAAATTCTGAGATGGTAGGAAAAGTTAAACTTATTTTAGTAATAATGCTTTAGTATTAAATCCAGAGGGAGATAGAAAAAAAAATTAAGATAGTTTTTTTTTTTTCACTTAAAATAAAACAAAATCTTTGCCACACAATGTTCATGCCTAGAAGCATAAGGATTCCAGGAATGGGCTGCGGGAGGGAATTTGAAGTATGTTTGGGTCAAATAGAGTCTATTTATCTGGCAATTTCTAAAATTAGCATCCCTGCTCCCAATGCATATTAGGAAACAGAACATTTAATATTTGATTTTGGCATTGTTTCTCTCTCTCTTTCATCTGGTTTACTTTAAGGTGCTCCTATCTTTTTTGATATGAGTCTGCAAAAATGCATATTTTTTGGTGGTCTTCTTAAGAAAAGGAAAGAGAATCTTATGTATATCTGGGCCTTGTTTCAATATCAGAAAGAGTGATGTATAACATTTACTATATGCTAATAACCATTGCTAAAATTTATGTTTGTAATTGCTCAAGCAACCCCAGGAGTTAATACCCAGGAGGTGGGTATTATCTTCAGCTCCATTCAAGATGAGGAGTGAAACAGAGCAGTCAATGGATATGCCCCAGTCCCAAAACAGGAGGGCAGGGCATGCCAGGCCCTTCCTTCTGAACATGGGCTCCAGCCTTATCACTCCATCCTGTCCTGGGGCCACCGGAATCTATAGGAAGGGGTCATTGAGGCTTCACTGAGCCAATTACGCAGGGAGAGAGGTTCAGAAAGGGCTAGCGAAAGTTGGCCTCTGCCGCAAGTACAGTGTTTTCCTCAAAATGTATGCATATTTGGGGTGATGTAGGAGCCCTGGCCTTCCCAGGAGACCCAGGCACCCTCCAGAGCCGGCTTAGATATTCCCACTAAAATTCTGAGTTGGCTATGGATAGGGCATGGCTTTTGTTTGGTATTTGTTCATTATATCCTTTCAAGAAAATGCTCAATATCAAAATGTTTCTCAAAGCAATTTTTCACAATTAATGTTATTTGACTTTTTATTAAAAAAAAAAAATAAAGTTCAGGGGAGCCTGGTAGCTCAGCCTGTTGTTTTAGTTCAGGTCATGATCTCAGGGTCCTGAGATCGAGCCTGCCTCTGCTCCTGTTCACTGCAGAGTCTGCTTGTCTCTCTCCCTCTGCTCCTCCCCCTGCTCTCTGTCTCTCTCTTTCTCTCAAGTAAATAAATAAGATCTTAAAAAAATAAATAAATAAAGTTGTAATTCATCAATTTGAATTTCCAGTAACACTTCTCCAGAATAAGCCAAGCCCCCTAAATGAATGCCAAAAAAAATTGAGTCACTTGGGCAATGAAAGGTATTCAGACATCTGTACTCATTCATTTCATCCATTACATTTGACTTTTCTAGCAACTGAATTTATTCTTATTAATTCATAATTTTTAAAATGACATGGCTTGTCATAATCCACTTCAACCTATAAACATTCTTGAATTTTACTAATAGAAATTCCAATATGATTTTCACTGAAAATATTAATTTGACTAATTGTTTGATATACTCAGTTTTCTATTCATAACAATACTTGAGAAGCCCAAGTGCCTCAAATGACCTGTTTATATTCATTTACATAATTTATTTTTCATTTGCTTATAGTATTCCAATAATATTTTTCAAAATAAAGTATGTATTGTTTTGTATGTTCTGAAAAAAATCTAAGCAATGTCTCTCCATTGTTGATACTGTTTAACATCATTTTTGTTCTTGGTTTTTGTCTAGAAATAGAAATACAAATCTTAAAAATGTCAAGTTGTAGAATACTGATGATGTGTCACGTTGCAGACATGCATTACAGTGAGAAAGTAGGAGTGGCAGACCAAGTGATTTCTATGCTATCAGCATATATGACAGCTTGTATCCACTCTAGAGAGAGATGCAGCAGATTGAGAGCTGAGATGAATAGAGATAAGGTGACTGTGGCTGTATGTATAGTGATGTATATGGTGCTCAGCAGCTGAATTTCAAAACCGTGCAACAAAGGAAAAAAGAGAAACCAGAAACTGTATTCTTTAATTAAGAATTAAATAATAAAAATAAATAATAAAGTTTACAAAAAGGATTACTGAGTCTTCTCTCTTTCCCTTTAAGGCTTTTAAAAATTCTAATTACAGCTACAGAAGGTAGAGCCACTTAATATGTGTGGGGTGACTCCAGGTAAACAAGTGGGTTTCTGGGCTAAAATTCTGCAGAAGCACTAAGCATGTGACTCTAAAGTTGCAAAGTTTTTCCATCCATTAAAAACAAAGCAAGCAGAGAGAATCATTCACCAGTACAAAATGGTATCACTCTTGATAGAATGAAAACTTGCCACACTTTCACTCCCAACCTAAAGGAAATGGTTAATCTAGAAGGTACCGACCCAATGAAATGTCCCTTCTGACCAGAAATGTTTTGTCTCTGTCAGAGCATGTCTTGAGCAGCTGAAGAGAGCTCACTTTGGTCCTGCATGTCTTGTTGCCGTCAGTGTGTGGACTGCACACTGCCTAGATTGTTGTGCTTTGCCTTCCTGGGGAAGCAGCATGATGTGTAGTTGATAAAAGTTGGGGTGTAAGACCTGTTTTCCATGCCTATCTTTGTCATTGTGAGTGATCTTAGACACACCATTTAACATTTCTAAGCCTTGGTTTTCTCAACTGTGAAATGGATGTGATATATACCTAACCTACCTCACAATATTGATGCGACAATCAAATGAGTTTGAGAGCAAATATCAAACTTAATTGTGAAATGCTAAAATATCCCTCTTGAATTTAAGATCCAGAGCAATTGTTCTATCTAGTCCATATCACTACTTCTATTCAAAATTGTGTGGATGATCTTAGTCAATTCAATAATGCAAAATTATAAAAATAAGAAGAAATATAATGTATACTTAGGAAGGAAAAATCAGAACTTTGAACTCTCATATAGGATACAAGAGTGTCTAAAAAGTCCAAGAGAACCTATAAATAAATCAATAGGACTAATTAAAGTACTCAAAAAAGTTACTAGCTTTCTGATCAATATGAAATTCTCTATGTCAGCAACAAATACAGAGAAAACATAGTTTTAAGAAGATTTATTTTATAAAAGCCACAGTAGCCTGATATTTCTAGAAACTTACCTAACAAAAGATATGGAACACATTTATGGGGAAAATGCAGTACTACTGAGAAACAATAGAAAAACTTTTAAATAAATAGGAAGACATAGTGTATTTATATATGAAAAGGCTCAATATCATAAAATATTATTTTGCTAAATTTATCTATCAATTCATGCAATTCCAATCAAAATCCCAGTAGGATTTCTTTTAGGAAAATTTAAAGCTGATTTAAAAATTCATACAGAAATGCCTGGGACCAAAACTTTTCGAGACACCTCTAAAAGGAAACAATGCCTCCACCAGCCCTCCCATATATCCAGACCAATATAGAGCTATGGTGATGAGGGCTTTGTGAAATTTATCACCAGGATATACAGACCTATCCAACAGTGCCATGAGTAGAAACAAACCCAGGGCATATGGAAACATTATATGCAACAGAGAAAGCCTTAAAAAACAGTGGTTCAGTTCATCAATTAACAGTGCTAGTTATCATTACTGAAAAAAAAATAAAATTAGATGTACATAAACATATAAACTGCAGGTAAACTCAAGATTAACACTTAAAGAGAAAAAAATACTTTAACACTTTCTTAGAAAAAATTTTTGGAGAAGATACAGTTGCACTCCAGACTGGGAAGAATTTCTTGAAAATGCTCAAAATTATAAAGGAAAGTAATAAAGGAAAACCTGATAATGTCAACTGTTTTAAAGCCAGAAATGTCTAAAATACAAGAGCTACTTTAACAAATAGAAAGCCAACACAAATTGGGAGGAAATTTTAGCAATGCATGAAAATGACAAAGGATTATCATGCAAGATATGTAGAGAACTCCTAAAAATCAGTGTTTAAAAAAAGAACTTCTTACTTGAAAAACAGACAAGGATATGAAGAGGTAATTCACACAAAAAGAGGAAATATGAATGGAAAATAAACATACAAAAATACTTTTTCACTTTTTATCAGAAAAAAATTACATTAAAATCATAATAAGACACGGTGTCAGATATAGCAATTAGATTTTGAAAGTTCAACAATATATGGATCATATCTTCTTTATCCATTCATCCGAAGATATGGTCCATATATACAATGGAGTATTATGCCACCAACAGAAAGGATAAATACCCAACTTTTGTATCAACATGGATGGGACTGGAGGAGATGATGTGAGTGAAATAAGTCAAGCAGAGAAAGTCCATTATCATATGGTTTCACTTACTTGTGGAGCATAAGGAATAACACAGAGGACATTGGGAGATGGAGAGAAGTGAGTTGGGAGAAATCAGAGGGGGAGACAAACATGAGAGACTGTGGACTCTGAGAGACAAACTGAGGGTTTTGGAGGGGAGAAGGGTAGGGGGTTAGGTAAGCCTGGTGGTGGGTATTAAGGAAGGCAAGTATTGCACTGGGTGTGGTGCATAAACAATGAACCTTGGAACACCGAAAAAAATTAAATAAATAAATAAATACATACATACATTAATAAAATTTAAAAGAATAAAAAAAGAAAGTTCTTTGAGTGAGAGTTTAAGTAGGTATAACAACTTTGCAGAATATTTGCCAATATTTGATAAATTCATGCATACAGTGAGAGTCAGCAACTATATTCTACGCACATATGTATATGGGTCTATACCATTCATAACATTCTCATATCTCCCTATCATTATTATAAATTTTGTCTTTAATATGTGTTCAAAAACATTTATGAGTATATTGAGAGCTTGGTTCCTGCTAACACAAAGTGAATAAAGGAGTTAGTTTACCCTCTGTTTTATCCAATTTCAACATAGAGTAATAGAAAACTATTGATTACGAGCTACTTATGTATGCTCAAGCCCTGTTTTAGGATTTTTTGTTTTCTTTTCTTTTTTTCTTTTTTTTTTTTTTTGTTTAATTTTTAGAAGTGACTGGGATACTGGTAACTTAGTCTTTAGTGGCCATTTCCCTTCATTTAATTCTAATCCAAATCTCTAGTGTGAGTCAGAATTCCTAGAGTACAGAGATACTCTGGAAACTAGACTATAAAATTAGAAAACTGTTGAATGGTGATCCTTATAGACATAGCAGTGCATTTCCAGGTTTATTTGTTTATCTTCAGGGTCAAATAGAGTGGTTATTGTCATTAAAATGAGATTTTATTTTATTTTCTAATATTTTCTAACTATCCTTTTATATTTCCTTAGGACTTATTAGTTTTCAATCCTTTCTTGCCTTTATTTAATTACTTCCTGCTCAACCATTAAGAAAATATTGTGATGCATTATCAGAGTTGATTCAGTTTTACAATATATTATGTGTTTGTGTCAAGTAGTTATTTTCAGTGGTTTCTCCATCCACTTTTTCATGATATAGAAGCATAAATAACTTCTAGCCATAAATAATGCACAGAACAAAATAAAGCTCAATAGTACTAATCTACTTTTATGTAAAAATCAATTGTTACTTTTTTGGCATTCTATCCAATTTTACTGTCTGTTGACACTGGTATATACTCATTTGACATTCTTGAGGAAAGAAAAGAACTAAAACAGCTAAAATGTACCATTATTTCTATAATAAAAGTATAAAATACACATATATCTTTCAGATAGCACCTTCTCAATACAACTAAGGGATGCTCAGAAGCAAAATAATTGGTTTAACTTGTACACCTTATCAATTCTTGAATAATTTCTTCAAGAATTGTTATAATTCTGACTCATAGGAGATACTGATGTACATGTGGCAGATACTGAAGGTCCTCTGATCAACCTCTTTCTCCTATGAGGCCATCCCACTGCAGAAACTGTGAAAACTAAACACTCATGTTCTAAAGCTTCTTTGAAGTTGGGGTAGTCAGGTGGCATGGTACTAGCCAATAAAATCAGAAATCTGTAGGGCACAGGGAATTCTGTGTCTTGGTTTTCTAGTAAAAGGGATGAAAAGCAGATTTATATTTTTACAGTATGGTACTGTAAATGTATTTTCTCTTCCTTATGATTTTCTTTATAACATTTTCTTTTATTTAACTAGCTAACTGTCTATATTATCAGTAAGTTTTCTGGCCAATAGTAGGCTACTAGTAGTTAAGTTTTAGGTTAGTCAAAAGTCATGCATGAGTTTTAGACTGCAGGGGGTTTGACACCTCAACCTGCATGTTGTTTAATGGTCAACTATAAGTAAGGCTAAATGCTGCTCACAAACAGATACTTTTTTTTTTTAAGATTTTATTTATCTATTTGACAGACATAGATCACCAGCAGGCAGAGAGGCAGGCAGAGAGAGAGGTGGAAGCAAGCTCCCTGCTGAGCAGAGAGCTGTATGTGTGGCTTGATCCCAGGACCCTGGGATCATGACCTGAGCCGAAGGCAGAGGCTTTAACCCACTGAGCTACTCAGGCGCCCTACAAACAGATATTTTTTAACTTAAACAGTAAGTAAATAATCTTTTCACTAGCCAGGCTAGTTGATTTATAAGGATTAGCTTCTGTTAATTTTCCTTCAAATAGCTCTTATAATTGCATATTACTTCTATTTTTTTCTTTATGACTCCAGTTCAAATTCACATCATTTTATGCCAGGAATTCAGTTAGTGCCTTTTATTTGTCATGGATCAGCTCTGAAAGAATGCCATTTGGGCCCAGATCCCTCTTTTTTTTGGTTTACACCCATTCTGTCTTTACATAATATACCCCAAGTATAAAACGTGGATCCATAGAATCAAGAGATAAGCTTCATTATAGTTCTGTTTGTTATAACTTTCTTTGTGATAGGAGTATTCTTTATCTGCACTGTCTAAAGTGGTAGCTACTAGCTACAGTTGAATAACTGCTTGAAATGTGGTTACTGCAACTGAGGATTAAAATTTTAATATTATATAATTAATTTAAATGTATATATTCATACATGGCTAGTGGCTACCATATTGGACAGCAGAGCCTAGAACAGTTAAAATGGAGTGGTCTAAGTTCACTGTGACTATAGCTTTCATTTCATTTTATATTTATTGCCTCCAGTCCTTTGTTCTCCTATTCAATTTGCACATGTTCTCCAGAGGTAAATTCCTAAAGCACTGATAATTTCACCTGCTTGCTCAAAAACAAAACTGTCATGGCCTAAAGAATTAAATTCCACCTTCTATGACTGGCATTCAAGATTATTCAAAATTTAGGTTCCCCTTTGTCTCCTGAAGTTCCTCTATCCACATGATTATTCTTGCCAAAGTGACCTATTCATTGTGCTCTGAACACATTCATGATTTTCTTCTCTGTCCATTGTGATTTTCTTACCTGAGATGACCCGCATACATCTCTGCACATCATATTGACAACTGTTACCATCTTAATAATATTAATTCTCTGAGCCATAAATAAGGGATGTCTTTCCATTTATTTGAATCTTACTTCTTCAAACAATACATCATTGTGTCTATATTAAAAGAAATTTTAAGTTCCTTTGTTAATTTATTGCTAAGTATTTATTCTTTTTTGATTACACAAAATAGAACACTTTCATTAATTCACTTTTCCTGTGCTTCTTGCTAGTCTATAGGAATATTATTGATTTTTATATACTGATCTAGCATTCTTACAACCTTGGTGAATGTGTTTATTTCTAGTAATTGTTAGTAGATTCTGTAACATTTCATGTATGTGAGATGATATATTCTTCAAATAGAGATAGTTTTGCTCCTTTTCCAAGCTATTTTTTTTTCTTGCTTTAGTGCCTTGGCTAGAAATTCTAGCACATAACTGAATAGAAGTAGTGAATGGATAACCTTCTCTGATCTTAAAGGAAAACCATTTAATATGATGATAGCTCTTGGTTTTTCATAGATACTCTGTCGCTCTTGCCAGCAAGAAAAACTCGGAGACTCACGTAGCGGCGAACCTTTTTTATTAATCTCTTTTTCTTCCTCCTCCTCTTACCCTGGGCGCATGGGTTTTATGCAGGAAGTGTTAACCAATCAGAGCATGATCACCAAACATAACCATACATGGCCATGCTGTGTTCATGCAGTGCGCATGCACCTCCCGCGTGACTGGACCTAAATGAACAGCCAATCATATTCAGTCCCTTACAGCTCTTATAGTGGGCCTCCTGTACTGGCTCCCAACAATACTCTTTGTCAATTGAGAAAGTTTCCTTCTAGTCCTAATTTATTGAAGGTTTTTATCATGAAATGGTATGGGATTTTGTCAAATGTTATTTATACATATAATGAAGTAGGTTATGTGGTTTGGGCTTTTTTTGTCCTTTATTCTATTGGTATAGTGTGTTACATTAATTGATTTTCAGTTGTTAAACCAACTTTACATTCTTGGGTAAATCCCACTTGGCTGTGATATATAACTTTGTATTATGCACATGCTAATATTTGGTTGAGGATTTTTACATCTATATCCATGAAAGACAGTGGTCTTTGGTTATTATATCTTTGTCTGGATTTCATTTCGAGTAATAGAGTAATATTGGCTTCATAGAATATGTTTGAAAGTATTCCCAACTCTTGTATTTTGGGGAAGAGTACATGCTGAATTACTGCCAACTCTTTAAATGTTTGTGAGAATGCTCCAGTGAAACTATCTGAGCCTGGACTTTTCTTTGTAGGCAGTTTTTTTTTTTTTTTAAGTACTAATGAAATTTTTCTAATTGGGGTGCCTGGGTGGCTCAGTGGGTTAGGCCTCTGCCTTCGGCTGGGTCATGATCTCGGAGTCCTGGGATCGGGCCCCATGTTGGGCTCTCTGCTCAGCAGAGAGCCTGCTCCTCCCCCACCCCTCTCTCTGCCTGCCTTTCTGCCTACTTGTGATTTCTGTCAATAAATAAAATCTTTAATAAATAAACAAATAAATAAATGAGTCTATTTGTGTTGGTTCTACTTACATTTTCTATTTCTTCTTGAGTTAGTTTTAGTAGTGAGTCTAGCAGTTTTCTCTTTCACCTAGTTATATAATTTTATGTCACACAGTTATCCATAATATCCCCTTAGAATCCCTTATATTTCTGTTTGATGGCCGTACTTTCTCTTTGGTACGGTAATTTGGTAATTTGAATGTTCTGTCTCTCTCTCTCTCTCTCTTTTTTTCTTTTTTTTTAGGTATAGCTAAAGTCTGATTTATTGTAATTTCTTCTATACTTACTGGCTATTTAGCAATGTGTTGTTTAAAAATTTCCACCTATTTTTAAATATCCCAACTATTTTTCTGTTATTGATTTCTAATATTAATCCATTGTGGTCATAGATCATATTCTATATGATTTCAATCATTATAAATTTATTGAGCCTTGTTTTTTGGTGAGCACATGATCTGTCCTGGAAATGTTCCCTGTGTACTTGAAAAGAATGTGTATTAGGCTGGTGGTACATTGTATTTACTGATTCTGTTAGCTCTAGTTGGGGTATACTACTTTTAAAATATTCCATATTCCTCTTTTTTTTTTAAGATTCTATTTATTCATTCAACAGAGAGAGACACAATGAGGAAGGGAACATAAACAGGGGGAGTGGGAGAGGGAGAAGCAAACTCCTGCTGAGCAGGGACCCTTTCAAAGCTGGGCTCAATCCCAGGACCCTGGGATCATGACCCAATCTGAAGGCAGACACCTAATGACTGAGTGACCCAGGCACCCCTAAAATATTCCATAGTCTTGTTGATATATTGTCTAATTGTTCAACCCATTATTGAAGTGAGGTATTAAAATCTCCAACTATTGTTGTTGAATTGTTTATTTCTTCCCTGATTTTTTTCTATTTTCCCTCATATGATTTAAAGCTGGTTTTTCAGTTTTGTATGTCTTTCTCATGCTGATCTTCTCCCAATGGATCTGAGAATATTTCTATCATGTCTAGTAACTTTTTTTGTTTTAGTACCTATTTTAATCTGTTATTAGTATAACCACTGGAACTCTCTTGTTCCTGTTTTCATAGTACATCTTTCCTATCTTTTTACTTTAAACTTCTTTGTATTTTTGAATATAAAGTGAGGGTCTTCTAGACAGAGTAAAGTTGGATCCTATTTTTTATGCATATTTGTTTCTTTGCTTGTTTTTGGAATTCAAACTGAAAATAACTGTCTTTGATTAAGTTTTTAGACTAAACTTAAAGTGAATATGTTACTGAGTCAGCTCCCTAAATAGCAAGGAACACATTTTTTAAAAATTTACTGCTACAGCTATGTCCACAATAGCCAAACTATGGAAAGACCCTAGGTGTCCATTAATAGATGAATGGATAAAGAATATGTGAGATATATATATATATATATATATATATATATATATATATATGAATATTATGCAGCCTTCAAGAAAAAAAATAAAATCTTGCTATTTACAATGAAGTGGATGGAACTAGAGGGTATTTCACTAAGCGAAATAAGTCAATTAGAGACAGACAAGTATCATGATCTCAATGATATGAAGAATTTAAAAAACAAGACAGAGGATCATAGGGGAATTCTAGCAATTCAAAGTGCATTGACTCCTTTAAAATTTTCAAAACACCATCAGTCATGATATATAAACTAACGAATCTACAACTAAGAGTTTATTTTTTACTGACCCTGTTTTTATATAAAAATAATAAATCCCAATTCTAATACATATAAAAGGATATGGAAATGTTTACAACAACTAATACAAAATATGTTCTTTATAAAAACAATAACAAAATAATGCCTAAAGACTCAGATATCCTAATGTTCTTATCTGGATTATTTTAAATAAATGATGAAATCTCATTCTAGTTGGATATAGGAGAAGAGTAGAGAATGGTCTTAACCAAAAATTGTTTAGGATTTTCCTTTAAATTTGTCTTGTATCCTTTAATTAGGCATTACAAAAATTATAGTTCCATAGGTTAGAAATGTCAAACTAGACTCTGAGGCTATCTATCTATCTATCTATCTAATCTATCTATCTACATGCATGCATCTATACAGACTCATGATTTATGATATTTGGTGTATATATCAAGAAAGAAACATTGATCCTAATACTTACTTAATATGCTATTCAAATAAGTTGTTTTGTGAACTTATTTTTTTTCTATTTTTGTTTGTACATCCTTTACTTTCTGTGTTAACATTTGGAACAACATGAGGCTCTAAGAAGCATCACTGAGTTATTTTCAAAGATTCTTTTTTAAGACACTAGCTCCATGCCACCAGATCTTTAGCCATCATCATCTCCTGATTGTTAAAAGTATCATTTAAAGTCTCTTGTCATTCACAAAAGCAGTGATACCTCAACAGAGAGGTGGGTCTAAGGCAATGAACAATCCGAAGTATCCTATTTGAGTGCACCCCACCTTCATCAAGTATTTCTATAACCCCAACAACTGCCAATACACAAGGGTAATAAAGGACATCATTTTTATAAAAATTCCACGACTCACACCTTCTTTTAATATTTTTTTGTCATCTTTACCCTACATGTCTACAGTGATGCAATCTATAAATAATAGTCCTATATATTAGGTGTTCTTTGATTACTTCTGGTCAAAGGAGATATCAGAGGTTGAAAACTGAAACCCTTTACATGAGATCAAAGTAAACTATGGTTTAACACCCAAACATATTTCACAATTTTAGCTGCTTTCCACAAGTTTTAATGTATAGTATTTTTTCATTTTAGTTTTGGATATATTCTAAATAGTTCTATAATATCCATTCTAATTTCTTTGTTGATGTATATGTATGTATGTATTATAATTTTCCCTTATTTTTGATCTCACTGTTACTGAGCTACCATGGTCTATAAAATACCACTAAATTATTGAAGTTTGTTGAAGTATTCTGTGTAACCAGAAGTCAATTTTTTAATATATTTCATGCAGAACTTTAAAGAATATGTATTCTCTTACTGTTAGAGACAGGATTGCAAATATGACCATTAGCTCGTTTGTTATCTGTACTGTTCAATACTATCTTTTGTCTGCTTGATATGTCAGTTTCTGAGAGAAGCATATGAAAATCTGAAAAGAGCAGTAATTAATTATAGATTTGCAAATTATATTTCATAAATTACTTTTAATGTGAACATTATGTTTTGTGTGTATATAGGTGCAGGATTGTACTTTTCTGATGATTTTTTTCTTCATCCCTACTGAATGACCATAATCACCCTGTACTAGTTTTCAAGGGGCTATTGTAACTGAGTACCACAATCCAGCTAGCTTAAATAACAGAAGTACATGGGCTCGCAGATCAAGGTGTGGCAGAGTTGGTTGCTCCTGAGGCTGTGGGGAAAGGATGTGCCCTAGGCCTCTCTCCTTAGCTGATAGATGGGCTGTTTTCATATTCTCAGTGTGTTCTCCCTGTGTGTTTCTGTGTATCCATCCCCAAATTTCTCCTCTTCATAAGGAAACCAGTCATATTGTATTAGGACCCATTCTCTTAGTCTATATAAAATTTCTCTCTAAATAAGGTCACATTTTAAGGTATTGAGGGTCAGGACTTAACCTGTAAATTTTGGGGAAACACAATTCAACCCATAACAAAGTTCCTTCAAAAATCAGTAAAATATGGGCTATCTCCCTTTCTCCCTTTTTCTCAACATTTTTGTGACATTGCATTTAGTTCTGTTATGTGCATATATGTGCATTTGTGTATATGTATATATATTTGTATACCAGCTTGAGACTATGGATTTTGTCTGAGGAGCAAATATTTTTATTTAATATGATTTCAAATATATTTAAATTTGTTATTATATTAATTTTTACATTAACCAAAATTTTAATTTCTTTATTTTCTTATATTCTTTTGAATTGATCATGTGTTTTGGAATGAAAATTATATATTTCTATCATTTCAGTCACTGTACTTAAATTTTTGAGTTTGTGGTTTTCTTTATTGGCACAAGCCAAGTGTTTTCATTAATTCGTAGCTTAGGATTTTACACCTCAGTGATCATGTAAATTTATACTTCACACCTTTACATGGTCTTTAGCCATGACCAAACTGGAATGTTCTCCAGAATCATCAGCATACATCTTGTGGGTTCCAGGCCTGTTCCTTCAGTTTTGGTTCTAAATTCGTCTCTTCATAGTTGGATCCAGCCAGATGGTTTTCCTTTATAAATTTATTTTCTTTTCTTTTGATTTGGGTTTTTTTTATTTGTTGGTGAGCAGATATCATCCTATTCATTTGATCTAGACTGCTCCCCATACCAACTACATAGTCCCTTGTCCTGCTAGTAAATTATATTGTTTCTTCCACATACCCTTCCAGAAAAGAGATTGCTTAATACTTCCTATTGTTTAGAGGATTCTAAGCTTCTAAAAGCCCAACTATTCTTCTTTAATATATATATCTATATATATATCTATATATATATATATATATATATATATATTTATTTATTTATTTATATTTGTTGGAGAGAGAGCAGAAGCAAGTGAAGAGGCAGAGAAAGAAGATGACTCCCCAGTGAGCAGGGAGCCTGATGTAGAGCTCAGTCCCAGGACCTTGAGACCATGACCTGAGCTGAAGACAAACGCTTAACTGACTGAGCACCCAGAAACCCCAATCCAAGTTTTCCTCTAAATAGATTTAGTTTCTACACTCCCAAAACATTGTTACCATTTCATGTGGGTAATTTAGATCAGTTTATTTAACTTTTATTCAACTCCTTTACTCTGACATGGTATTTTCTTTTAAAATTTGAAAAACTAGAATCTCTACCAATTCAAAATTTACTAGAATTCTCATTCTAACTCTTCCTAGTCCTGGATATGTTATTCCATATAAGACCTAGGTCTGTGTTCTTTGCACAACACCAAATGGCTTCTCTTATTTTGGTCAATCAAGTACACTCTTGGTTGATGACTCACTGAAAGTGTTCTTAAGTAATTGTTCCACAGGAGACAAAAAATTGGAATGATTTGAATGAAGTTCCTTGACCTTTTAGAAAGAGTTTGTTTCTTAAAAAAAAAAAAAGACACCAGGTATTATTCTCAGATTTTCATATTCATATATATGTTCATATATTATATATGAATATATAATACTAGTGTATGTTTTATGTATTTTAAGTAGTTAGCAAGCAATTTTTATTAAATAATGTGATAGAAACAATTTATTTTAAAATTTTAAGTCAGAGATCTTGTCTTAAATGATCTCCATTTATTCCTAGGAGCACCTGGGTGGTTCAGTCAGTTAGGCATCCAGCACCTGATCTTAGTTCAGGTCTTGATCTACAGGGATGTGAGTTCAAGCCCTGCATTTGGCTTGATGCTGGGTGTGGAACCTACTTTTAAAAAAAATTATCTTCATTTAATCATAATATTTCTAGGATAATTAACATACATGGAATTAAGAATATTCTCCAGAAAGAAAAAAAAAAAAATTTCCAGAGTCCATTAACCACAATATGGATAATGGATAGCTAGATATATGATGAATAAAAATTAGATAGTACATACCATTTCCAAAGATAGAAATGAAATTTAAAATTTTTTACATTGGATTTATCCCATGTACACAAATTCCAAATGTGCACCAATATTTGGGTGCAAGATATGAGAAGATAATGCTATTTTAATTTTATTTACACATAATATATATTATATATAGATGTCTGTAATATTGTTATGCATATAATAAATAAATATATGTATATATGAGCCAGAGCCTTAGAGTTGAACAATTTTGTTAATAATTAAGTTTAAAGAATTTCTCCTCACTTATTTTACAAAGCATGTTTAGAATACAGAATAAGCTTCATAATTTCAGGAAATATTATACATTCTGTCTCTCTAGCTTATGTTTGAGATGCAAATTTAAACACTGATTCATTTCTGATGCTTAAAACAAAAGGTAGCAAACTATCTAGTACAAGGACTAAAAACAAAACATATGCGGTTATATTTAAGGTACAGATTTTAGCACTACTTGTATTTATTACACCACCCCCATTTTATATATTCATGGAGAACAAAAAAATTTTCCATTGTTTTCTACAAACTCTATCATGCCATTAAATGTTGAGGACACTCACCAAAATATGACTTTTAATAAAGCTTATGTTTCCTAAATTGGAAGATAGAATTTCTGTGTGAGCTATCCATGAACTCAATTTAACTTACTAATAAACTCTATTTTATTTGCAAAAGAAAATGCATTACACATGACATTGGGCAAGGGGTGTTTGTAGCAATTACAGTTCATAAGTCTATATTAAAATCATTTCACAATTAAAAAAACAAAATTTCCTTACCAAAATTCCCAACAAATTTTCTTAAACAGGTAAACTAAAGCTCAGTTTTAAACATCGTTATTTGCCTCCTGTAACCATTAAAGACTGTTTATCAGGTAAATGTTCTATTTCTAATTGCCAGTCTCAAATAAAAGCTGTCTATACCCCTTCAACTACATGTCATGTAGCTCTGCGTGCAATGTGGCCACTTATGTATAGAAGGTACACAGTATACATTAAAGAGCCCCTGAAAGAAAGGAGCTATTTGTCTACCTTTTCACACATCATACATCATGTCTAAAAAACTTTGCTTTTCTTTAGCAGACAAAATCAGGGAAAGAGTTAGTCCAAGAATGCTTTCATCTTCATTATGTCTACCTCTTCATGGATACTGCCTTTGCCCAGATCAGAAAAGTGTCACATGTAAAAAACATTTAATTTTACCTCAAGCAGATTTCATAGCAGAAAATAATATATCAAATATTGTTAACAAATATATTTGGATTTTCAATGTTTTAAGCTTCTTTGGAAAAAAAAATCACTAAGTAAGAAACATCATTAGTGCATAGAAAATGTATTGAAGAATACACACACACATAAACACACACATACAAAACTGGAAATAACATTTGCATTTGGACTGCAGAAATGGAATACAAAGGTTTCTATATCTTTAGGAAATACTTGAAATTTTTATTATGCACAATATTACTTTCAAAAATGAAACATTTTAAAAAGCACAAATTAATGAAATACAAATAAAATGAATAAAGCAGAAGGTAATCTGTATGATGATATTATAATCATATTTGTAAAGGTGAGTGAATTTTCAAATCATCAATTGACAGACAAGATTTCAAGTCCCCATGTTCCATTTTAAATGATAATTTGATTCTGTTATTTTGATAACTGCTTGTGTTTAATGAGCCAAAGATACTGACCAGGTGACATCCAAATTTAACATGTGGTCAGTGTATCATCATATGAGATATCATATAGGTCTTGCTTAAACTTAGGTAAAATGATCAAATGACAAATGAGTATGATGAGAAACCTGAACTATTACATGTGTTATTGTCATTTGCAGTATGTTTGCTGTAGGTTCAGAGGAACCAATTATACTTCCATGAGGTTTAGCTTCATTTCACTTTGTTGTGTTTTGAAAGGTTCCCAAATATCAAGCTTTGGGGACTTATTAAGTTTTGTCTTTAAAAATGAAATACAATTAGAAATTCTTTTGGACTTAAAAATGCATCAAACAGGGCTCAGTCGTTAAGCATCTGCCTTTGGCTCCAGTCGTGATCCCAGAGTCCTGGGATCAACCCCGTGTCTGGCTCCCTGCTTGGTGGAGAGGGGGACCTGCTTCTCCCTCCCCACTTCACCTGCTTATCTTCCCTATGTGTCTCTCTGTGTCAAATGAGTAAGTAAAATCTTTAAAAAAAAAATTAAACATCAAACTTTTAGAGCATATTGTTTTGTCCTTAAACTTTTTAGTAAAAAATTATTTTGAATCTTAGGAGGGAATCACCAATACATTTTAAAAATAATAACATTATTATCAAACTCTGAAAACATCTTTCCTCACTCATAATATTAAAACCATGAAAATATTTCCACTATAATGAATACTGCATTTTACATAATGCTTCTAAATATTGGGAGATTGTGCCCGGTGTGAAATGTTTATTTTGTAATTGGAAAACAGTAGTGTTATCACCCTGAGAGCCCCTTTGGGCAGGACACTACATGAAGTCTCTTCAAAGTCCTGCAACAAAGAATTTCTTAAAGAAATCTACCAAAAACTGCAAACAACCCCAAGTACTGTGGCTGCACCTTTTAAAAAAAGAATTTACTAAGTGAAACCCACCTAATTTACTAAATACTCAATTCCGAATATAACTAACCTATTGTCTATTGGATTGTATTTTAAATGCTATAACAGAGTGCCAAAATTAGAAGAAACCTCGTAACAATACATTTTGTTTAAGTCAAAAGCATTTCCAATTCTTCTGATAGTAAATTCATATTGTTCCTGGGAATTGCTCAGACTTGGTAAATTTCAATTTTGACATTTCACTAGTGATAATAATGACAAATGAGGGAAAGGCAGAAATTGAGCAAGGCTCCTTTGAAGGCTCTTTCCATCACAGTGTTTGTATTTTCCAGCCAAATGTAAAAATGGCAAACTCCACCAAATATACTTTCACTGAATTTTCCCTCATGCTCTAGAAGGTGGTGCCTACTGATGGTTCAGGTAAATACCTTTCTAGAAAAATCTAGGCATTTTTTTATGTTCTAGATGTGAGAGACGGAGTGGAGTGAGGAAAGCAGCATGGATTACATGAGCCAAAGTCATCACAGATCTTTCCAGATGTTTTCTCTGAATGTAAAACACATTCTGTCAAAACTCCTGGAGATCAGGATTTCTCAGAATTTTGAAATGAGAGATTTCTTTTTCCACAATACTCAGATTTAAAAAAAAATATTGCATGATTATTTTTTTAAACTTCTATGTACAGTATATAAAACCGGTAGCTTACAACAAGAAATATTTCTCACAAGAAAGTAATCCTTATCCTCTTTTTGGACTTTAATTTTGCATTACTTCAAGGTGTGTTAGCAAATGAAAAGATCCATACTTTATAGTATGCTGAAGGGTTAAATGAACTAATTTGTTTTAAATCAGTGTTTTCTATGCCAGGAGTGTGACTATAGGTTAAAAGTGCTTCACTGCCTTTTCCTGAGAAATTCCCCCATTCAGAGCTCAAGAGCAGTGAGCTGATTAGTGTTTCTCTGAGGAATCAGCTGGCATTCCTGGGCCTCTGCAAACTGGACAGCAGGTTCCTTTCACAAATTCAAGACTCGGACATGGAGCTGGAGGACACGTCTCTACTACACAGGTGACCTGGCCACTCTGAAAAGCAACATTCAAAGATTATTCCCACGTTTCTTACAGTAAAATTACCTTTTTAAAAATTTCTTATAATATGTAATCTGATTGGTTATCTCAGTATAATAAAATTACCCATGATATGAGCCTATTTATACATGTAGTTCCTATTAATGCTTTTTTTATACATTTGCATGAAAAAAGACTGGAAGTAGTGGCTTATAAAATGTTACCTCCCCAACCAGAGGGCATGGGGTGTGGAGAGAGGTAGGAGCAAATGGTATCAGCTATGTTCAAAGGACAAACTAAATAAGCTTTTTTTCTTTTGCTGGGTACTATGATAGTGTTTTTTAATATTTACCTAATGCTTTCAGGCAACATTTGTAGTGAGCTTGACTAGAGAATAAGGAGTTGAATTCAAGCCTCATTTCTGCCTTTATTTGTGTGATCTTGGGCAATGCTCAGTAAATGTCCTGAGTGTCAGCTCTCTCAATTATTAGTGAAAATGTGAAAAGCCCATGTCGTATTTAGCGAGCGTTCATGAAATAGTGGCATATTTACATCGATAATCAAAAAGCTCAAAATCTCGTATCAATACCTTGACTTTAAAAATATGCCTAGAATTTTTTCACAAAACGAACACATTTTTCTCTTTTGAATTTTTCAGGTACGTCTCAACTGGCAGGCTAGCAGAAGTAAAACAGGAGGCAGAAGTTGGCCTATACCTTACACATACAGCTAACGCAGTCTTCTTTCATCCAGTGCTCATTGTCTTTTCTTCGAATCCCTTTATCATCTGTGCATCCTGCCTGCCTGAGGCGTGCCTCCAGCTTGTTTATCTAAAAGAGGAGGTGAAGGAAAGGAAAGTGGGAATTGAAATCGTACCAACAGAGCAGATAACTAACACAGTTTGATGAAATGCTCTCTGTTCTGTAAGTATACACTTACGGCAAAAGAAACTTCAAAGCCAACATAATTTTTCTTAACATTATTTTTTACCCCAAACTTAATTAATCCAAGTCATCTGGTGTCTAAGCTAATAAATAGTTCCTTATATGTTACAAAATATTGAGTATGGGTCTAATATCTGAAACAGGTAAGTTTTAAAAGGATGGAATTAAAATCAAATAAGTAGAATTACACATTTTTAAAATCTTATAACATATATTAATATTAATTCAACAAATCAATATTTTACTTAATTTTGTACTTAGGTTATCATAAACAGCATTCCCTAAACAAATGTTTATTAGACTTCAAAGTAAACAATCCAGGGTGTCAAGAAGCTTAAGACTTAGTGGTATGACAGATCAATAAATCACAGTGCTAAGCCAATTAGATAGTGACAGTATATCAAAAGCAGAAGAAAAGCAGAAGATAAGCTTCTCTCAGTTCTGCCTCAGGAAGAAAGGGAGGCCTCACATGGGAAAAAGCATTTGAGCTGTTCGCAGACATGACAAAATCATTAGGAAAAACAACAAGCAGGGAAAAGGCATTTCAGACAAAAGGGGAAAAGTTTGGCCAAAGCATGAGCACCACAAACAGGTCAGTATCTCAGGAGCATAAACTGCTGGGGAAGGTAAAAGTCACAGGGGGAGTGCTTGTGGGAATCAAAGCAGCAAAGAAAATTAGGACCTTGACAGTCCTATAAATTCATTTAGATATTATAATTTCTAGACAATGGAGAAAAAATGCAGTCATCACATAATGGGAATATGCAGACAGACTATTGAAAGCAGAGAAACTTCAAGAAGATTCACATTGGCTCACCTGAGAAAGGAAGAAGCGAGAGTCAAGAAAAGCCTTTGAGCAGGTAGAGGTGTTTGGTTGGTTTGGGGGTAGGGAAAGAAAAAAGAATGCAAGACGATTGCAAAGTTCCAGGTTCATAAGGTGCATGAAGGATGGTGACGTTCACCAAGATATATTCTAGAGGATGCATTACAAAAAAGTAATGATCCATGGAGAAATTAAAGATACTGAATTGAGAGGAATTTTAGAAGGGATGAAAATAATGCAGTTTTACAAAAGAAGAGGCTAAATCCAAGAGCATTGAATGACTCGTGAATGTTGCAGCTGCAATGCTATGGGCTGAACTGTATCTCCTGAAAATCATATGTTGACACTCCAACCTCCAATACCTGAGAATGTGACTGTGTTTAGAGATAAAGTCCTTAAAGAAGTAATTATTTAAAATGTGATCCCTGGGGCACCTGGGTGGCTCAGTGGGTTAAAGCCTCTGCCTTCAGTTCAGGTCATGATATCAGGGTCCTGGGATCGAGCCCCACATTGGGCTCTCTGCTCATCAGGAAGCCTGCTTTCTGCCCCCCTCTGCCTGCTTCTCTGCCTCCTTGTACTCTCTGTCAAATAAATAAATAAAATCTTTAAAAAAAATCAATAAAATGTGATCACTGAGATGGGACCTAATCCAGTGGGACTGGTGTCCTTATGAGAAGTGGAGATTAGAGTCCAGACACTGGGAAGTCTGGGTGAAGATACAAACCAAGGAGAGAGACCTCAGAAGAAACCAACTCTGTCAACACCTTGATCTGGGAATTCCAGCCTCCAGAACTATGAGAAATTAATTTCTGTTGTAAAGCAGATACCACCTAGCCTGGTATTTGTTATGGCTGTGCTAGCAAACTGATACATGCTTCATGGGCTAGGGCTAGATCCCATATTTTCAAAAGAACTTTCTAGTGTATATCTAAGAATCATTATGCTTTTATCTTCTAGTGAATGTTCCTTTCAGATTCTCTGAACTCTGTTATTTGGTTGGAAATGATAAAATAATTTCAAATACTTGACCATGATTATTTGTATGTCACAGAAATTACTGTGCCCAAGAATAATTTGGAGACAAACAGTAGACCTGGAGACAAACAGTAGACCAGACTGGATGACTTAAAGACCATAAAAGCAATGATTTATTTTTAAATGGTTACTGAACACATGCTGTTTGTCAGCTAGTCCTAAGGGAGACTACAGTGATAAACACTCCTGGGTTTTTATTCTTAGGGAGACTGCAGTGTGGTAGGGGAGAATGAATTTCTGCAAAAATAAATATGATACAAGCCCAGATGTTGTATGCTATAAGAGTATATACACAATGATACAGAATTTCAAGGGAAAATAATAATTTTTAGATAAATGGAGTAGAAAAGGGAATAATCAGGGAAGAATTTACAATTTAATTAGCACTTGTGCTAGGCCTTGAATAAAGATGGCATTTGGTCATGGTAGTTTTGGTAGTACATTTCAGCTGGAGGGGAAGTGTGTAAAGGAAGTTAATAAAAGGGGAGGGTAAACAGTGAGTATGTAAGTTTGGAAAAAACGAGGGGTGCCTGGGTGACTTAGTCGGTTAAGCATCTGCCTTCAGCTCAGGTCATGATCCCAGGGTCCTGGGCTGGAGCCCCGTGTCAAGCTTCCTGCTTGGGGAGAGCCTGCTTCTCTCTCTCCTGTTCCCCCTGCTTATGCTCTCTCTCTCTGTGTGTTTCTGTGTCAAATAAATAAAATGTTAAAAAAAAAAAAAAGGAACATAGAAAACATGAAAAATGTTATTTGGAAATTAGATAAAAAGATGGGTTAGGAGTACATTTTCCAGAGCCCAAAATACCAATGAACTTGGAATTCACTAAGGAAACAAAATACTGATGTAAAAATTAATTATTTGATTAATTAACAAAATTTGTTGTACAAAATATTTTACTACGTTTGTGTTGAAGTAGGACAGTAGGATGGGCCTTTGAGGATAATTTAGTATTACAGTGCCTACACTTCAGAAGTGACATCCATTGTTCATTAATTTATTTACTACCCAATAGGATTCATAAATATCCAATATATGCCAGCTAAACATTGATGAATTAAAAGACTAAATCTCTGGCTTTATGTAAGTAGTGATAATGGATACAATGATAGGATAAATTAAAAATTATGGTGGAGGCAGGAATGATAGTGTTTTATAATGACTAGGTGTGGACCGAGTTAGTCATTACCTGAGCAGGGTCATGGGTGTGATAAATGAAAATCGTAAAATTCTGTAGACATATTAGTGATTATGGTCTAGAAGAATAAGATTAAAAAACACTTTTATTTCTAAAAATACTGAGAACATGTAAAACATTACTAAAGATGAGTAAGTTCCAAAAAATAAAAAAGAATAAACGCAATTCTAAGATACAGAAAAGATAAGGTGGTAACTTCTGTCCTCAAGGAGAAAAGTAAAGAAAAGCAAAACAGACAAATGATAGCAGCACATCTATTTTAAACTTTGGGCACTTAGAGCAATAATACATAACAATTAAGGGAAATAGTCTGAAAACTGTCTATGTATCATAAATGTAAGAGATATAATGCATGATGAAATTTTGTTCTGGAATTAATCTGAGTCAGGAATAAGAGGCACTTTGGTGGGGAGTAGGAAAAATATGCTGGACCATAACTTTCCTTTCCCTATTTCTCCATGCACTTATTGCTAATATACAGAAATACAATTTATTTTTGTATATTTATCTTATGTATCTTCTATCTTGTGACCTTGAAGAAATTGCTTATTAATTCTAAGAGTTGTCTGGTAGATTCTCTGCAATTTTCTGAGAGGTAACTATATCACCTGAAAATATTTTTCTTTCTTCCTTTGCAATCTGTAGACATTTTCCTTTTCTTGTCTATTGCACTAGGAAGAACTTCCAGCACTCTGTTTAATAAGAATAGTAAGAATGGACATCCTTGCTTTATTGGCAATAATAGGAGGAAAGCATTCAACCATTAACCATTTAAGCCTATTAATACAGCAGGTAACATTAGTTAATTGATTTTGGAGCATTAAACTGGCCTTGAATTCTCAAGTAAACCCCACTTAATTATGTTGTACAATTTTTTAATGTATTGCTATATTATCTCTGCTAATATTTTGTTAAAAGTTGCTGCATCCATATTCATGAGGGATAATTGGTATGTGATTTTCTTCTTTTGCACTGTCTATGTCTAGTTTGGTATCAGATTAATACTATCTTCAAGAATGAATTGAAAGTATTCTCTCCTCTGCTATTACTGGAAAATTTCTGTAAATTTTTCTTTAAATATTTGATAGACTTCTGAACATTTGAAGCCAACTGCACATGGGGATTTGGGGAGGAGATTTTTTTAACTAATAATTCAATTTCCTTGGCAGCTTTAAAGCTATTCAAATGATCTATTTCATATTGGGTGAATCATGATAGTTTGTGTTTTTTAAGGAGTTCGATCTAAGTTGTCAAATTTAGGTCTGAAGAACTTTCCTTCTTTCTTTCTGCCATGAGTTGATTTAGTTGTTGCTTTTCCAGGTTCTTAAGGTAGAAACTTAGATTAATTTTTTAAAAGATTTTTATTTATTTATTTGACAGACAGAGATCACAAGTTGCAGAGAGGCAGGTGTTGGGGGTGGTTGTGGGAAGCAGGCTCCCTGTTGAGCAAAGAACCTGACTCTGGGCTCAATCCCAGGACCCTGAAATCATGACGTGAGCCAAAGGCAGAGGCTTAAACCACTGAGCCACCCAGACACCACTAGATTATTGATCTGAAAGACATACCCTCTTTTCTACTGTATGTATTAGGGGCTCTAAATTTCCCTCTCTGTGCTACTTTATGCTAATTTATTCTTCATTTTCATGTTTCATTTCAGTTTGATGTATTTTTTTATTCCCCTTGAGACTTCCTATTTAACTTGTCAACTCTTCAAAAGTGCATTATTTCCTTTCCAAATATTTAGTCATTGTCCTTTTGTCTTTCTCATTTCTAGTTTTGTTATGTTGGGTTCAAAAGGCATGCTCCGTATAACTTGAATTCTTTTAAATTTAGTAAGGTTTCTCTTATGACTCAGAATAAAATCTATCTTGGTACTAGAAGTAGGCACTTGAATAGAGGGAGTATTCTGTTATAGTTAGATTGAATGTGCTATATAAATGTCAGTTAGATCCTATTGTTTGAAATCATTTTTACATTCTTCAAATCTTGCTGACTTCTCTTTTTAGCTATTCTCTATACTGTTGAGATAGGGTTGTTGAAGTTTTAACTAAATAGTTTTGACTATTTCTCTTATCAGTTTTATTAGTTTTTGCTTCATATATTTCAAATACTTTGCAGTTCTCTTGGTTACTGCATGTATATTTAAGATGTGTCTTCTTTGTGATTGGTTCTTTCAGCATTGTATAATTGTCCTTGGTAATACTTCCTCTGAAATCTATTTTATCCAAAATGAATTTAGCCACTCTTGCTTTAATTTAATTAATGTTGCATAATATATATTTTTTCACCATTTCACTTTCAACCTTCTTATATTGTTATTTTTGAAATCAGTTTCTTGTAGACAGGTTAAAGATAACCTATCTTTAGCATAACCTATGCTTTCTTAAATAGTTTATTAATATCTGTCTTTTATTTGGTATTATTTAGAACATTTACACTTAATATGCTTATTGATATGTTAGAGCTTAAATATATCAATTTATTCTTTGTTTACCATTTGTTCTGTTCTTCACTTTTCTGTGTTCTATTTCTTGATTTTCCTGATGGTTGCTTTAAAATCCCTGTCACATAATTATAATATCTCTGTCACTTTAGTATTGGAATTCACTGTCTTTTTTTTTTTTTTTTTTTACTCCATTTGAGATCTTTCTGCTTCTTGGCATAGTGAAAATTTCTCTGTTGAAATGTGGACATGTTGAGTATTATGGTATGACTTTGGATGTTATTTAAACCTTATGTTGTAGGTGTTTTCTTCAAACTGCTCTAGCAGAAGAAGGAGGGTAACACTGTTGCTGCCATGTGGAAGAAGGAGTCTGTGTCCCTCACTTGTCCTCTGTTGATGCCCAAGGGAAATCTCTTCCTTAATCCTATACAGAGCTAAAAGTCCTGGTTCCCTATTGGGCTTCCATTTACTACCTCGGAGAAAGTAGGTACATATTTTACTGTTCTGCACATGGCCTCCACTGACCACGGGGTGGAGAGGGGAAATGGAGATCTCATTACCAGTGGGAAGTAGTGGAAGTCCTAACTTTCCAATGGACCCCTCTGACATCACCCTAGTGGGGAGGGAGAGGGGTGCTTAATTATTTTGGGGTCAGAGTGGAAGTCAAAGCTCTCCACAGGGACTGTAATCATTTAAAAGAGATGAGAATCTGGGTTTCCTGTTTGGCCTTTTATGGCAGTAGCCTCATAGGGGAGTTATGTTTCCTAATCATAGGCTAGAGTAGATGGACGTCTATGCTCCTCATTCAGTGTTTGCTAGCATTGTGGTTGTGGGGCCAATGCTTTGTCTGTGTTTTTTGGCTGAGGTAGGATGGTTATTGTCTAAAAGTTTTCCCTAGGCTGTCTCTAGTCTTTGCCTAGAGAGAGTAAGGTTTCACTCAGCCTTTTTTTCCTCTTTACCTATTGTCATTTCAGAGTTGCCAAGCTAGCTACTTAGCTCCAAACTGGGTTGCTGAGGAAAAATCAAAAATACCTAAAACCATAGATGGCTTTGATGATATTGAGGTATGTGCCCTCTATCCCTACACTTTGAAGAGTTTTGATCAGGAAGGGATGCTGTACTTTGTCAAATGCTTTTTCAGCATCTATTGAGAGTATCATATGGTTCTTGTTCTTTCTTTTATTGATGTGTTGTATCACATTGACTGATTTGCGGATGTTGAACCAACCTTGCAGCCCTGGAATAAATCCCACTTGGTCGTGGTGAATAATCTTTTTAATGTACTGTTGAATCCTATTGGCTAGTATTTTGTTGAGTATTTTCGCATCTGTGTTCATCAAGGATATCGGTCTATAGCTCTCTTTTTTGGTGGGATCCTTGTCTGGTTTTGGGATCAAGGTGATGCTGGCCTCATAAAATGAGTTTGGAAGTTTCCCTTCCATTTCTATTTTTTGGAATAGTTTCAGGAGAATAGGAACCCACCACAAATATCATTCTCAATGGAGAAAAACTGAAAGCTTTTCCGCTAAGGTCAGGAACACGGCAGGGATGTCCATTATCACCACTGCTATTCGACATAGTACTGGAGGTCCTGGCTTCAGCAATCAGACAACAAAAGGAAATTAAAGGCATCCAAATCGGCAAAGAAGAAGTCAAATTATCACTCTTCGCAGATGATATGATACTATATGTGGAAAACCCAAAAGACTCCACTCCAAAACTGCTAGAACTTATACAGGAATTCAGTAAAGTGTCAGGATATAAAATCAATGCACAGAAATCAGTTTCATTTCTCTACACCAACAACAAGACAGAAGAAAGAGAAATTAAGGATGCAATACCATTTACAATTGCATCCAAAACCATAAAATACCTAGGAATAAACCTAACCAAAGAGACACAGAATCTATACTCAGAAAACTATAAAGTACTCATGAAAGAAATTGAGGAAGACACAAAGAAATGGAAAAATGTTCCATGCTCCTGGATTGGAAGAATAAATATTGTGAAAATGTCTATGCTACCTAAAGCAATCTACACATTTAATGCAATTCCTATCAAAGTACCATCCATCTTTTTCAAAGAAATGGAACAAATAATGCTAAAATTTATATGGAACCAGAAAAGACCTCGAATAGCCAAAGGGATATTGAAAAAGAAAGCCAACGTTGGTGGCATCACAATTCCGGACTTCAAGCTCTATTACAAAGCTGTCATCATCAAGACAGCATGGTACTGGCACAAAAACAGACACATAGATCAATGGAACAGAATAGAGAGCCCAGAAATAGACCCTCAAATCTATGGTCAACTAATCTTCGACAAAGCAGGAAAGAATGTCCAATGGAAAAAAGACAGCCTCTTCAATAAATGGTGCTGGGAAAATTGGACAGCCACATGCAGAAAAATGAAATTGGACCATTTCCTTACACCACACACAAAAATAGACTCAAAATGGATGAAGGACCTCCATGTGCGAAAGGAATCCATCCAAATCCTTGAGGAGAACACAGGCAGCAACCTCTTTGACCTCAGCCGCAGCAACATCTTCCTAGGAACAATGCAAAAGGCAAGGGAAGCAAGGGCAAAAATGAACTATTGGGATTTCATCAAGATCAAAAGCTTTTGCACAGCAAAGGAAACAGTTAACAAAATCAAAAGACAACTGACAGAATGGGAGAAGATATTTGCAAACGACATATCAGATAAAGGACTAGTGTCCAGAATCTATAAAGAACTTAGCAAACTCAACACCCAAAGAACAAATAATCCAATCAAGAAATGGGCAGAGGACATGAACAGACATTTCTGCAAAGAAGACATCCAGATGCCCAACAGACACATGAAAAAGTGCTCCATATCACTCGGCATCAGGGAAATACAAATCAAAACCACAATGAGATATCACCTCACACCAGTCAGAATGGCTAAAATCAAGTCAGGAAATGACAGATGCTGGCGAGGATGTAGAGAAAGGGGAACCCTCCTACACTGTTGGTGGGAATGCAAGCTGGTGCAGCCACTCTGGAAAACAGCATGGAGGTTCCTCAAAATGTTGAAAATAGAACTGCCCTATGACCCAGCAATTGCACTACTGGGTATTTACCCTAAAGATACAAACGTAGTGATCCAAAAGGGCATGTGCACCCGAATGTTTATAGCAGCAATGTCCACAATAGCCAAACTATGGAAAGAACCTAGATGTCCATCAACAGATGAATGGATCAAGAAGATGTGGTATATATACACAATGGAATACTATACAGCCATCAAAAGAAATGATATCGTGCCATTTGCGACAACATGGATGGAACTAGAGCGTATCATGCTTAGCGAAATAAGTCAAGCAGAGAAAGACAACTATCATATGATCTCCCTGATATGAGGAAGTGGTGATGAAACATGGGGGCTTAAGTGGGTAGGAGAAGAATAAATGAAACAAGATGGGATTGGGAGGGAGACAAATCATAAGTGACTCTTAATCTCACAAAACAAACTGAGGGTTGCTGGGGAAGGGGGTTTGGGAGAACGGGGTGGGATTATGGACATTGGGGAGGGTATGTGCTTTGGTGAGTGCTGTGAAGTTTGTAAACCTGGTAATTCACAGACCTGTACCCCTGGGGATAAAAATATATGTTCATAAAAAATAAAAAATTTAAAAAAAATACCTAAAACCAGGAAACAACATGTTATTTCTTGAGCCCCAAGGTCACTGGCCAGTATACTTCTTTCTTCTCTTCACCATTCTGAGTCTTCTTATGTTTGTTTATATGCGATGTTTAAGGTTTTTAGTGGTATGTTACAAGGAATAGGCAAAAGCACATTTACTTTATTTTCTCAGAAATAAAAAGTTTATCTTACATAACCATGTAAAATTTTGACTTAAATCACCCCAAAATTATTGTTCTATATAATTTATTAACTTGCTCTGCAAAGTTAATAATTTAATCAAAAGCTTAGCCATCCCATATCACTGCAATCTCCCCAAATAGCTGCTTAGTCAGAGTAGACAATACTGATAATAATATTCTCATTGTTCAGCTGCACACTGGTAGGATCCTTACTTACATGCATTGAATGGTGACCCCCAAAATTTGAAACTCAATGCCCTAACCCCCAGTACCTCACAATGTGGTATTATTTGGAAATAGGGACATCGCAAATGTAATTAGTTAAGATGAAGTCATGCCAGAGTAGGCTGGGCTCCTATTTCTATATGAATGGTGTCCTCATAAAACGGGTGAAATTTAGACACAGACAGACAAATAGGGAAAATACCATGTCAATATGAAGGTAGAGATTTATAAGACAAAGAATGCCAATGGTTGCCAGCAAACCTCCAGAGATAGGAGAAACACATGGAACAGATTCTCCCTTATCACCCTCAGAAGGAATCAACCCTGCTAACATCTTTATCATGTACTTTCAGCCTCCAGAATTCTAAGTCAATACATTTCTCTTGTTTAACATGTCCAGTTGCGGTTTTGTTATAGCAGCCCTAGCAGACTAATGCAGTTCTCATTAGAGACTTTCCAGATACAATCTTTTATAGTTTTATTTTTCTTTTAAGTAAAAGAGAAATTCTGGTGATTTGAATTTATAAATCTTGTTTTATTTGGGAATACCTAACACTTAGGAATATCTAACACCTAAAGATACCTTAGAGATAAAATCAGAAAAGTAAATGACCTAAGAACTTAAAATTTTTGCAAATTTCATCGAGAGAGAAAATATGTCCTTTAAAAAGTAGTATTACACTTTTCTTTTTGATAAGTCGGGCCAGGGGTTTATCAATTTTATTAATTCTTTCAAAGAAACAGCTCCTAGTTTCGTTGATTTGTTCTATTGTTTTTTTGGTTTCTATTTCATTGATTTCTGCTCTGATCTCTATGATTACTCTTCTCCTGCTGGGCTTAGGGTTTCTTTCTTGTTCTTTCTCCAGCTCCTTTAAGTGTAGGGTTAGGTTGTGTACCTGAGACATTTAACGCAATTCCTATCAAAGTACCATCCATCTTTTTCAAAGAAATGGAACAAATAATGCTAAAATTTATATTGAACCAGAAAAGACCTTGAATAGCCAAAGGGATATTGAAAAAGAAAGCCAACGTTGGTGGCATCACAATTCCGGACTTCAAGCTCTATTACAAAGCTGTCATCATCAAGACAGCATGGTACTGGCACAAAAACAGACACATAGATCAATGGAACAGAATAGAGAGCCCAGAAATAGACCCTCAAATCTATGGTCAACTAATCTTCGACAAAGCAGGAAAGAAGGTCCAATGGAAAAAAGACAGCCTCTTCAATAAATGGTGCTGGGAAAATTGGACAGCCACATGCAGAAAAATGAAATTGAACCATTTCCTTACACCACACACAAAAATAGACTCAAAATGGATGAAGGACTTCAATATGCGAAAGGAATCCATCCAAATCCTTGAGGAGAACACAGGCAGCAACCTCTTCAACCTCTGCCGCAGCAACATCTTCCTTGGAACAACGCCAAAGGCAAGGGAAGCAAGGGAAAAAATGAAAAATTGGGACTTCATCAAGATCAAAAGCTTTTGCACAGCAAAGGAAACAGTTAACAAAATCAAAAGACAACTGACAGAATGGGAGAAGATATTTGCAAACGACATATCAGATAAAGGACTAGTGTCCAGAATCTATAAAGAACTTAGCAAATTCAACACCCAGAGAACAAATAATCCAATCAAGAAATGGGCAGAGGACATGAACAGACATTTCTGCAAAGAAGACATCCAGATGCCCAACAGACACATGAAAAAGTGCTCCATATCACTCGGCATCAGGGAAATACAAATCAAAACCACAATGAGATATCACCTCACACCAGTCAGAATGGCTAAAATCAACAAGTCAGGAAATGACAGATGCTGGCGAGGTTGTAGAGAAAGGGGAACCCTCCTACACTGTTGGTGGGAATGCAAGCTGGTGCAGCCACTCTGGAAAACAGCATGGAGGTTCCTCAAAATGTTGAAAATAGAACTGCCCTATGACCCAGCAATTGCACTATTGGGTATTTACCCTAAAGATACAAATGTAGTGATCCAAAGGGGCACGTGCACCCGAATGTTTATAGCAGCAATGTCCACAATAGCCAAACTATGGAAAGAACCTAGATGTCCATCAACAGATGAATGGATCAAGAAGATGTGGTATATATACACAATGGAATACTATGCAGCCATCAAAAGAAATGATATCTTGCCATTTGCGACAACATGGATGGAACTAGAGCGTATCATGCTTAGCGAAATAAGTCAAGCAGAGAAAGACAACTATCATATGATCTCCCTGATATGAGGAAGTGGTGATGCAACATGGGGGCTTAAGTGGGTAGGAGTAGAATCAATGAAACAAGATGGGATTGGGAGGGAGACAAACCATAAGTGACTCTTAATCTCACAAAACAAACTGAGGGTTGCTGGGGGGAGGGGGTTTGGGAGAAGGAGGTGGGATTATGGACATTGGGGAGGTTATGTGCTTGGGTGAGTGCTGTGAAGTGTGTAAACCTGGTGATTCACAGACCTGTACCCCTGGGGATAAAAATATATGTTTATAAAAAATAAAATATTAATAAAAAAAAGAAACAGAAAAAAAGTAGTATTACATTTTATAGAAATATAATAGAAATTATTTTTAGTCTAAAATTCACTAAACACAAAGTATTGAAATCCTAAAGTATTTACTGGAATATTTAACTTAATTTAGACCAGTCCTATTAAGTAGCCATTATTCCTAAAGCCCACTTATTTTGTCATCAAAGTTTCCCACACTGGAAGGGGCTTGTGACATATTGCATTATTTTGTTCACAAAAGTCAACCGTCCTCTATAGTGGGCCTTTCTCCATGGACACTTTTGTGGTCACTCTCTCTGGGAGGAGTATTACTATCTCATCAGGTTTTGTTCTATAACACCCTGGTCAATGGCACATGAGCAGAGCTAATGTGGGTCATACTAAGGAAAATCTTTAAACACCAGTCCCAACAAGGATCTTTTTCTTCTACCACAAGAGAAGTATTTTCTAGACAGTGATGCTCCTATAGTCTGAGTCTGGAAATTTAAAATTTATGAAGCAGAAACATAGCTGAGTCCCAAAGAGCAGGAAATATTCATCAAGATCTAGGACATCCTGGACCATAAAGCAATGTTAAGCAACAATAAAAGAATAGATACCATACAAAGTGCACTTTTATATTACTGTGGAATTAAACTAAAAGTCAATAACAGAAATATTTGAGAATTAGGAAACAATTCAAATGATCTATGGATCAAAAGAAGAGAAATAAAAAAGAAATCCATACTTTTAAATAAATGGAAATGAAGATATAACATCAAAATTTGGTAGGTGCAGTAGAAGAATGCTTAAAGAAAAATTCACGGAATCAAATCCATATATTGTAAATGAATAAAGATATGAAATCAGTATTGGTATTTTGTGTATTCTTTCTTTTTACCCTGGTTAGTATCATTAGGGACTTATGAATCTTATTGTTTTTTTAAAAATCAGCTTTTGTTTTCATTGATGTTTCTTCTTATTTTTCTATATTCAATTTTACTGATTTCTGCTCTAAATGTATGATGTCCTTCCTTCATCATATTTAGTTTTAATTTTGTTGCTATATTTGTCTTAGTTTATTATTTTTCTAGTTTTGAATGAACTAATTCTAGTTTCCAGTAAACTCTAGTTTCTAGAGAAAAGCACATAAAAAAAATACATGAAAGTTATAACAGAGAACTATAAAACTGAATACGAGGAAACAATAGAAAATGAAAACAAAGCTAATTATTTAAGAAATCAATAATATTCATAAATCTCTAGTGAAACTAAGAAAACATAGAAAATACACAAATTGCCAACATCATAAATAAAATCATCACCACTAACCCCATGAACATCAGAAGGACAAAAAAATTAATAATATAAACTACTCTGGGCCAAAGATTTCATAACTTAGATGGAATAGATCAATTCCTTTAAAGACATAAATTATCAAAAGTCACATAAGAGAGAGATATCCTGGACAGCCTTGTATCTATTAAAAAATTAAATCAACTTAAAAACCTTCCAAAAAAGAAAGCACAAGGCTCAAATGGGTTCACTGGTGCTTTACACCTTGAGAAAAAGTAAAAGCAACACTCCACAACCTCTTCTAGAAAACAGAAGCAAATAGAAAACTTAAAGCCAAAACCAGGTTAAGAAATTATGAGAAAGGAAAACTACTGAATAATACCTCTCATGCATGTAGATGTAGATAGAAGTGGATTTAATCTAACAATGTATAACAACAACTACATACCATAACCCAGTGTGATTTATTCCTGGTATACAAGACTTGTTTAATATTCAAAATCAATTAGTGGAATCTATGATATCAACAGGTTAAAAAGAAATCATAGTTCATAATATCAATAACAAAAAAAAAAAAAAAGCTGACAAAATCCAACACTCACCCATGATAAAAACTTTCAGTAACTAGAAACAGAATTTCCACAAGTTGATAAAAAAAAAAAATCTACAACATATTTAATGATGAGAGGCAGGGTGCTTCCCCCATAAGACTGGGAACTTTTATTTTCTCAGTATTATTCAAATTTTTAGTCCTAGCTAATGCTATAAGACAATAAAGAAATAAGTAAGTGGTACATAGACATAAGATACAAAATTGCCTTTGTTCACCAATGACACAATTGTCTATGTTGAAAAACCCAAAGAAGCTATAAAACTCTCCTTTAAATGTTTTTAGTATATTCACAAAGTTGTACAATCATTACTACAATCAAATTTTGAAACATTGCATCACCTCAAAAAGAAACCCTATATGCATTAGCAGTCAAGTTCCATTTCGTTTTCCACTCCCCCAGGCTTAAACAACAACTAGTCTACTTTCAATTTCTGTAGATTTGTTTACTTTGGATAGTTTCTGTATCCTTGTGGTATGTGGTATTTTCTGACAGGTCTGTTTCAACTAGCATAATGTTTTTAAGGCTCTCCCATGTTGTTTCATGTATCTATGCTTGATTCCTTTCTATGGCCAAATAATGTTCCATTGAATTAAACCACCTTTTGTTTTATCAATTGATAAATATTTGGGTTGTCACCACTTTTTAGCTATTTTGAATAACACTACTGTGAATATTAATATAGCAACTCACATGTGGGTCTGTTTTCATTTCTCATAGGTATATACCTAGGACAGGCTGAGAATTTTCCAAAATCCTCATGTTCTGGTTGGTTTTGCTTAATATTTCTTTTCACAATTTCTTTTTTTCCTCTTACATTTTATCATAGGCAGCAAGGTTAAATTAGAATACACATTGAACACTTTGCTTAGAAATCTCCTCAGTGGGGGTAGGAGTCAAGATGGCAGAGAAGCAGCAGGCTGAGACTACATCAGGTAGCAGGAGATCAGCTAGATAGCTTATCAATCCATTGCAAAAACATCTACAAATCCAACAGCAGACTGAAGAGAAGAAGAGCAGCAATTCTAGAAACAGAAAATCGACCACTTTCTGAAAGTAGGACAGCAGAGAAGTGAATCCAAAGTGACAGGAAGATAGACCGCAGAGGGAGGGGCTGGTTCCCGGCAAGCGGCGAGCAACAGAGCACAAAATCAGGACTTTTAAAAGTCTGCTCCAGTGAGGGATATCGCTCCAGAGGCTAAACTGCAGTGAAGCACACATGGGGTCAACGTGGCCCCAGGTCCTGCAGGGTCATAGAAGTATTGGGGGTGTCTGAGTGTCACAGAGCTCGCAGGTACTAGAGCAGGGAAGCCAGCTATGGAGACTAAGCCAAGGAGTGAGCTCTCAGCTCGGGGTTAACTTGAACCTGTCGCAGGCTGGGTGACCTCAGAGTGCGCCCGGAAGCCAAGGAAACAGGACTGACTGAGTGCTTTTCTCTGAGGGCGCACTGAGGAGTGGGATCTGGGGCTATCAGCTCCTACCAGGACAGAGATTGGGAGGCCGCCATTTTCATTCCCATCCTCCAGAACTCTACGGAAAGCGTTTGGGGAACAAAAGCTCCTGCAAGCGAACACCAGTGAATTACTTAGCCTGGCCCCTGGTAAGGGCAGTGCAATTCTGCCTTGGGCTAAGATACTTGAGAATCACTACAACAGGCCCCTCCCCCAGAAGATCAGCAAGAAATCCAGACAGGACCAAGTTCACTTACCAAGGAGAACAGCAGAATTCCAGAGGAAGAGAAAGCAAAGCATGGATTTCATGGCTTTCTCCCCATAATTCATTATTCTTGCAGTTAATTTAATTTTTTTAATTTTATTTTTTTTCTTCTGCTAATTTTTTTTAAACTTTTACCCTCTCCTCTTTTAACTTTTTTAAGCTAGTTTATCTTAACAATACCTTTTATAAAAAAAAATAATAATAATCTTTTTTGAACCTTCATTATTATAGTCATGTTTTATCTTTCATTGTATCTAACTTTTTTTATATACACATAGGGCTTTTTTCTTCTAAAAAATTTGGGGTACAACTTCTAATACATCAAAATATACCCTAAATCTAGCTCTGGGCTTGTTCTAGTCTCCAGCCCAAGCAAAATCTCTCCAATTTCTTTTTATTTATTCTCCCAACCAACTTATTTTATCAACTCCTTTTTTAGAAATTAAAAAAAAAATTTTTTTTCATCTTTATAGGCATACTCTACCCCTTCATTGTGTTTACCCTTATATATGTTTTTCATTCTTTAAGATTTTGGGAGCTAGTTTCATCTAAGAGACCAAAACACACCAAAAATTAAGTGGGTGACCCTATTCTAGTCACCAATCTAATATATATATTTTTTCTTTTTTATATTTTTAAATTTTGTTTTATTTTTTTTAATTATTTTTCCTGAACTTATTTTTATCCTCTTTCTACCCTCCCCCCCCATGATTTGGGGTCTCTTCTGATTTGGTTAAAGCTCATTTACCTGGGGTCTTTGCCACACTTTTAGCATCTTATTTGCACCTTCATATATTCTTATCTGGACAAAATAACAAGGCGGAAAACTCACCACAAAAAAAAGAACAAGAGGTAATACCGAAGGCTGGGTACCTAATCAATATGGACATTGGTAATATGTCAGATGTAGAGTTCAGAATGATGATTCTTAAGGTTTTAGCTGGGCTCAAAAAAAGGCATGGAAGATATTAGAGAAACCCTCTTGGGAGAGATAAAAGCCCTTTCTGGAGAAATAAAAGAACTAAAATATAACCAAGTAAGTTGAAATAAAAAAAGCTATTAATGAGGTGCAATTAAAAATGGAGGCTCTTACTGCTAGGATAAATGAGGCAGGAGAAAGAATTAGTGACATAGAAGGCCAAATGACAGAGAATAAAGAAGTTGAGCAAAAGAGAAACAAACAAATACTGGACCACAAGGGGAGAATTTGAGAGATAAGTGACACCATAAGATGAAACAACATTAGAATAATTGGGATTCCAGAAGAAGAAGAAAGAGAGAGGGGAGCAGAAGGTATTAGAGAGAATTAATGGAGAGAATTTCCCTAATATGGCAAAGGAAACAAGCATCAAAATCCAGGAGATACAGAGAACTCCCCTCAAAATCAATAAGAATAAGTCCACACCTTGTCATCTAACAGTAAAATTTATAAGTCTTATCAACAAAGAGAAAATCCTAAAAGCAGCCCAGGAAAAGAAGTCTGTAACATACAATGGTAAAAATATTAGATTGGCAGTGGATTTATCCACAGAGACCTGGCAGACCAGAAAGAACTGGTATGACATATTCAGAGCACTAAATGAGAAAAATATGCAGCCAAGAATACTATATCCAGCTAGTCTATCACTGAAAATAGAAGGAGAAATAAAACGCTTCCAGGACAAACAAAAACTGAAAAAATTCGCAAACACCAAACCAGCTTTACAGGAAATATTGAAAGGGGTCCTCTAAGCAAAGAGAGACCCTAAAAGTAGTAGATCAGAAAGGAAAAGACAATATACAGTAACAGTCACCTTACAGGCAATACAATGGCACTAAATTCATATCTCTCAATAGTTACCCTGAATGTTAGTGGGCTAAATGCCCCTATCAAAAGACACAGGGTATCAGAATGGATTAAAAAAAAGAATCGATGTGTTGCCTACAAGAAACTCATTTTAGACCCACGACACCTCCAATTTTAAAGTGAGGAGGTGGAAAACAATTTACCATGCTAATAGACATCAGAAGAAGGCCGGGGTGGCAATCCTTATATCAGATCAATTAGATTTTAATCCAAAGACTATAATAAGAGATGAGGAAGGACACTATATCATATTCAAAGGGTCTGTCCAACAAGAAGATCTAAAAATTTTAAATATCTATACCCCCAACGTGGGAGCAGCCGACTATATAAACCAGTTAATAACAAAATCAAAGAAACACATCAACAATAATACAATAATAGTAGGGGTTTTTGACACTCCCCTCACTGAAATGGACAGATCATCCAAGCAAAAGATCAACAAGGAAATTAAGGCCTTAAATGGCACAGTGGACCAGATGGACATCACAGATATATTCAAACCATTTCATCCCAAAGCAACAGAATACACATCCTTCTCTAGTGCACAAGGAACATTCTCCAGAATAGATCATACCCTGGGTCACAAATCAGGTCTCAACAAGAATCAAAAGATTGGGATCATCTCTGCATATTTTCAGACCACCAATGCTCTGAAGCTAGAACTCAATCACAAGAGGAAATTTGGAAAGAACCCAAATACATGGAGACTAAACAGCATCCTTCTAAAGGTTGAATGGGTCAACCAAGAAATTAAAGAAGAATTGAAGAAATTCATGGAAACAAATAATAAAAACGCAAAGTTCAAAATCTATGAGACACAGCAAAGGCAGTCCTGTGAGGAAAATATATAGTGGTATAAGCCTTTCTCAAGAAACAAGGAAGGTCTCAAATACACAACCTAACCCTACACCTAAAGGAGCTACAGAAAGAACAACAAAGAAAGCCTAAACTCAGCAGAAGAAGAGAAATAATAAAGATCAGAGCAGAAATCAATGAAATAGAAACCAAAACCAAACAAAAAAACAACAACAACAACAAAAAAAACAATAGAACAAATCAATGAAACTAGGAGCTGGTTCTTTGAAAGAATTAATAAGATTGATAAACCCCTTATCAAAAAGAAAAGAGAAAGGACCCAAATAAATAAACTTATTAATGAAAGAGGAGAGATCACAACCAACACAAAAGAAATACAATTATAAGAATATATTATGAACAACTCTATGCCAACAAATTTGACAATCTGGAAGAAATGGATGCATTTATAGAGACATATAAAGTACCACAACTAAACCAGGAAGAAATAGAAAACCTGAACATACCTATAACCAGTGTGGAGATTGAAACAGTCACCAAAAATCTCCAAACAAACAAAAGCCCAGGGCTAGACGATTTCCAAGGGGAATTCTATCAAACATTTAAAGAAGAACTATTACCTATTCTCCCGAAACTGTTCCAAAAAATAGAAATGGAAGGAAAACTTCCAAACTCATTCTATGAGGCCAGCATCACCCTGATCCCAAAACCAGATAAGCATCCCATCAAAAAAGAGAATTACAGATCAATATCCTTGATGAACACAGATGCGAAAATTCTCACCAAAATACTAGCTAATAGGATGCAACAGTAAATTGAAAGGATTATTCACCGTGACCAAGTGGGATTTATTCCAGGGCTAAAAGTTTGGCTCAACATCTGCAAATCAATCAATGTGATACAACACATTAATAAAAGAAAGAACAAGAACCATATGATACTCTCAATAGATGCTGAAAAAGCATTTGACAAAGTACAGCATCCCTTCCTGATCAAAACTCTTCAAAGTGTAGGGATAGAGGGCACATACCTCAATATCATCAAAGCCATCTATGAAAAGCCCACCACAAATATCATTCTCAATGGAGAAAAACTGAAAGCTTTTCCACTAAGGTCAGGAACATGGCAGGGACGTCCATTATCACCACTGCTATTCAACAAAGTATTAGAAGTCCTAGCCTCAGCAATCAGACAGCAAAAAGAAATTAAAGGCATCCAAATTGGAAAAGAAGAAGTCAAACTATCACTCTTTGCAGATGATATGATACTATATGTGGAAAACGCAAAAGGCTCCACTCTAAAACTGCTAGAACGAGTACAGGAATTCGGTAAAGTGTCAGGATATAAAATCAATGCACAGAAATCAGTTTCATTTCTCTACACCAACAACAAGACAGAAGAAAGAGAAATTAAGGATGCAATACCATTTACATTTGCACCCCAAACCATAAGACACTTAGGAATAAACCTAACCAAAGAGGCAAAGAATCTATACTCAGAAAACTATAAAGTACTCATGAAAGAAATTGAAGAAGACAAAAGGAAATGGAAAAATGTTCCAGGCTCCTGGATTGGAAGAATAAATATTGTGAAAATGTCTATGCTACCTAAAGCAATCTACACATTTAATGTAATCCCTATCAAAATCCCACCCAGTTTTCTCAAAGAAATGGAACAAATAATCCTAAAATTTATATGGAACCAGAAAAGACCTCGAATAGCCAAAGGAATATTGAAAAAGAAAGCCAAAGTTGGTGGCATCACAATTCCGGACTTTAAGCTCTATTACAAAGCTGTCATCATCAAGACAGTATGGTACTGGCACAAAAACAGACACATAGATCAATGGAACAGAAATAGAGAGCCCAGAAATAGACCCTCAACTCTATCAACTAATAGAGTTAACTAATAGAGTCAACTAATAGAGTTAAATAATAGAGTCAACTAATCTTCAATGAAGCAGGAAAGAATGTCCAATGGAAAAAAGACAGTCTGTTCAACAAATGGTGTTGGGAAAATTGGACAGCCACATGCAGAAAAATAAAATTGGACCATTTCCTTACACCACACACCAAAATAGACTCAAAATGGATGAAGGACCTCAATGTGAGACAGTAATCCATCAATATCCTTGAGGAGAACACAGGCTGCAACCTCTTTGACCTCAGCCACAGCAACTTTTTCTTGGGCACATCGCCAAAGGCAAGGGAAGCAAAGGCAAAAATTATCTATTGGGATTTCATCAAGATCAAAAGCTTTTGCACAGCAAAGGAAACAGTTAACAAAACCGAAAGACGACTAACAGAATGGGAGAAGATATTTGCAAATGACATATCAGATAAAGGGCTAGTATCCAAAATCTATAAAGAGCTTAGCAAACTCAACACCCAACAAACAAATAATCCAATCAAGAAATGGGCAGAGGACATGAACAGACATTTCTGCAAAGAAGACATCCAGATGGCCAACAGACACATGAAAAAGTGCTCCACATCCCTCAGCATCAGGGAAATACAAATCAAAACCACTATGAGATACCACCTCACACCAGTCAGAATGGCTAAAATTAACAAGTCAGGAAATGATAGATGCTGGTGAGGATGCAGAGAAAGGCAAACCCTCCTACACTGTTGGTGGGAATGCAAGCTGGTGCAACCACTCTGGAAAACAGCATGGAAGTTCCTCAAAAAGTTGAAAATAAAGCTACCCTATGACCCATTAATTGCACTACTGGGTATTTACCCTAAAGATACAAACAGTGATCCGAAGGGGCACGTGCACCCGAATATTTATAGCAGCAATGTCGACAATAGCCAAACTATGGAAAGAACCTAGATGTCCACCAACAGATGAATGGATAAAGAAGAAGTGGTATATATACACAATGGAATACTATGTAGCCATCAAAGGAAATGAAATCTTGCCATTTGCAATGACGTGGATGGAACTAGAGGGTATTACACTGAGCGAAATAAGTCAATCAGAGAAAGATAGCTATTATATGATCTCCCTGATATGAGGAGGTGGAGATGCAATGTGGGGTGTTTGGGGGGTAGGAAAAGAATAAATGAAACAAGATGGGATCGGGAGGGAGACAAACCATAAATGACTCTTAATCTCACAAAACAAACTGAGGGTTGCTAGGGGGAGGGGGGTTGGGAGAGAGGGGTGGGTTTATGGACATTGGGGAGGGTATGTGCTATGGTGAGTGCTGTGAAGTGTGTAAACCTGGCGATTCACAGACCTGTACCCTTGGGGATAAAAATACATTATATGTTTATTAAAAAAAAATAGTAAATTAAAAAAAAAATCTTCTCAGCTAAATTTCCAAAGTCATCACTCACAGGTTCTGTGTTCTACAAAACACTAGAGATAATTCACTCAAGTTCTTTGCCACCTATAACATGGATCATCTTTTTCTTCAATGTCTAATAACATGTTCCTTATTTCCATCTGAAATTTTATCAGAAGTACTTCTAACATCATATCCCTGCCAAAAATCTCTCCAACACAATCTAGACTTTCTCTAATGGGCACCTCAAAGCTCTAAACAGCCTCTATTCATTACCCAGTTCTGATGACTTTTTCACACTATTAGGTTTTTGTTACAGCAACATCCCACTAATTGTTACCAAAATCTGTACTGGTTTGCTAGGGCTGCAATAATAAAGTACCACAGATCAGGTGGCTTAGCAACATTTTGTTTTCTTACAGTTGTAGAAGCTGGAAGTTCAAGATCAAGGTGCTGGCCGAGTTAGATTCTTCTGAGGACTTTCTCCTTGGCTTGTAGATGGCTAACTTCTCACTGTGTCTTCACTTTGTCTTCCATGCTTGAAAATCCCTGGCATCTTCCCAGCTGTGTGAGTAATAAATCTTTCTTCGTCCAAACCAATTAGTCCCCTGGATTTTGACATAAAACCTCACCTTGTGCAGGAGGTTCTCCACATCAAAATGGAGTTGCTATAATACATTCAATCACCAATCCCTGACCATTATACTTCACAGTTATCTCTCCAAAGCTTGTCCTTTTTTCCCCCCTAAGATCATTTGTACATCCTAAGACAACATCTGCTCACTTCTGGAGCACGACATAACACTGCAGTCACTTTTGTTTTCCTTTATCAGTTCTCTTATAGAAACCAGATCAAATTATCTAAATTCAAATGCAAAGAATCTTTCCTGTTCCTCAGAGACTTGGAATTCAGGAGAACCCTTTATAGACCTTCTTATTTAGACAGTTTCTGCCCCTCAGACTCATATATCATGTGATTCTTTATTACCTATTCCCCAGCAATACTTGACATCTTTCTGTTCCTTATATATGTCAAAACTTCCTTTAGTTTTAGTCGTTTCACTTTCTGTGGTTGTTATATTTGTAATAACATTACCTGTCCTTTAATTAAAAGAAAGCCTCTGGAGTATCTTTGATTCCTTTCTTTCACTCATCCTCATATACCTGCTCTATAAAGTGGTGAAGCTGGATTTTCTGGAACAGTTCTAATTTATGCTTCCCCCTCCCCAGCATAATTATTATTATTGTTATCCCCTTTGAACTCATGAAAGAACCTGCTTTGGATTAATAAATTATAGTGGACAATCTATTGCTCTCTTTATCTCTCTTCATGTCTGTTTGCTTGTTTAAATAATCTGAATTCAGAACAAGAATTTTGTTTAGCTTCATATTCCATCTTTCCAACACCCAGAAAATTTACCAAGTTACAGTGAAATACATGATCTTAACATAAGTATGAGTCACAGATTAGCTATCATTAAATTATTATCAACTGCACCCTTTTACATAGATCTCAGAGGAGAAATCTAGACAACTATGCCCTAACTTTTTTCCCATTATGTTTTGGATTAGTCTACCAATGAGAGGCACTCATGTAAGACTGGAAAGAAAATCAGTATTATTCTCAAGCACAATTGTTAACAGGTATATAGGCTGAGCTTCAGGCTCCTGCGAAATTCCCGAGACTTGCTGTGGCTTACATATGAACTCCTGTGAACCAAATATCTTCTAGAACCTATTTCTATGACCTCTATTCCCCTCTTCCAATGGTTGTGAAAACCTATGGCTTTTTGTATTAAAACCCATCCCACTTGGAATTACAGAGGGGTTTCTGTTATTTTTACTGAAAACTGACTTACACATCTCCTTTCAAATAAAATAAGCTTACATTTTAACCCACTGAGCCAACCAGGCGCCCCTCTGCTAAAGCTTATATTTTAAATTGAATTTTAGTGTTTCATTTATTGAAAAATTTTAAATTGCAAATTATTTCATATTAAGAAATAATAAAATATCAAAAAATAAAATTCCCTCTAAAGTCTCATAATATTAATGTGGTGTTCCAAATGATGGTAAGTAAGTACATGCAAGTTATTTAGTGATTTCTGTGTATCTCCTCTGTACCATTTATCAATACTCAAAATTAGGCACTTTTTAAAATTGTGTCCTAAGTTCTGAGATCTGATCATGTATGACACATTATCTGAAAAATTACAGAAAAATGAATTGCCTGTCATGATTATATAACTGTAAATATTTTTGTCCATTTAACAAAACAGATGGACTCCATTTCTCACTATATTGCAGCTCTGGAAATTGCATCAAATGTACAGAACATTTTATTTTCTATAAACAAATGATACATTTGCAAGATAAATTCCTAGCTTATGACAATTTAAGTAAATTCCAGCTCTGGCTAATAACATGTTATAATGACAGAGGTATAAACACCATAAACCTCAACCATAAAATAATATATAACTGTGTAATAGGCTCCTAAAAATGAGAAAATATATCCACTATACCAAAGGGCCATGGAAAAAAGCATATACCATATGAAGACTATAATTCAATTTTATTATGATCTTGATATTTATACAAAAAAATAGTATATGCTTATTTTGTTAATTTCAACTATTAAATTAAATGCAAACTTGTATGTTTTATTTAGCTTGAATAGAACTTGAAATAAATGATTTAAGGCTGATTTGAATGGCCTAGATTTCTCTTTAAAAATCTGATGGTTTGAGTCTTAATATATGCCTTATTTTACTCTATATTCATTCAAAAGGGTACCAGGGATCTAAGAACTCCTCCCAAAGTCTCAACCATTCTTTATAAAGCACTTACTGTGACATCAAACAATTTGAAAACCTCACTAAGAGTTTAATTTTAATTAAAGGTATAAATTCTTATATATTATCTCATTGTTCATTATATACTACCTCTCCCCTGCAACAGACAGACACCCTTCACAGCCATGTAAATTCAGCACTATCACAAATTGAAATAATTAAATGTTCTGAGTGTAGCTATAGCTCTAGCTCTAGTTATATCTACAATGATCAGAATCATATTTAATGAACAAATATAATTTACTATAACCTACTGATTAAAAAATACTTTTAATACCATGGAATTTGCAGACCACCTTCATTACTTTGATTCTATCATGGTTAAAGGACCAACATTAATGAATATCTTTTCTAGACATTCCAAAGCCACCTAATAAATGTAAATAAGCAACAGTGGAAAATGTCAAGACTGGCACTATTTCACAGCCCTGTAGACATAATGCACCTAGGGTTAGAAAGTAAAGGTAGAAACCCATGGCTAATAACTGAAGGTTGGAATCTTGTGTCATAGACAAAGGATGGTCTCAAGAAAATAATCTCCTACATGACGAGTACCTCTATATCCTGTTTGATCTACTTCTTCATTGTCTTTAATTTTACCATGAGAAATACACATGACTTTATCTGGATGATCATTTTTTTTTAATTTATTTATTTGTCAGAGAGAGAGAGAGAAAGACAGCATGAACAGGGGGAACAGCAGACAGAGGGAGAAGCAAGTTCCTCAGTGAGCAAGGAACCTGATGTGGGACTCAATCCCAGGACCCTGGGATCATGACTGGAGCCAAAGGCCGATTAACTGATTGAGCCACCCAGCTGTCCCTGGATGATCATTTTTCATAAAATAAAGGGTTTAGTTTTAGTTTTTTATTTATTTATGAATGAGTTGCATTCATGTTGATAAGCAACAGAAAAGCCATGAAGCTGAACACACTGCACATTTAGAAATGTCTTTCTTTAGCTAAGAGGATACATTTCACATTAGCACGGACCATTAAAACTCAGGAAACTGACAAATTAATAACAAGTGTTAATTTCACAAATCCTAAGGGCTTATTATATCTGAAAATATGCTTTGTCCTCAGAACATCTGTGTTCATCATCCTGTCCACCTCCGACTGCTTCTTTTTCTATTCACAGATGTAGTGGTAGATGCTCAATTTATGTGTGTTCCATTCTCAATGTTTTATTTTGTTTTTTTTTCTTTTTTCAATCTACTTTACATGACCTGGCTGGTTTCTGACTTGAGTCAATATTTTCCAATGCTGGTATTATGTCATATTCATTTATTCCTTCAATTTTTATCTGTCAGGATTTTGTCAGGTTTCATTAAGTGTGCACACAGTTCTGTGCCCTACTGTACCTCTTCCCATCAGTGTATCCCGTGTGTCCCAGGGAAACCTGACTTCTGTAGGAGTGCTCAGGACCTTGTAACTGCCTCTTCCATCTTTGTCTGGTCCTAACATACACTTTATATTCCTGATAGATTCAGAACTTTTTGAGTTCAAAAAGGAAACCAGGACGCCTGGGTGGCTCAGTCAGTTAAGCATCTGCCTTTGGTTCAGGTCATGATCCTAGGGTCCTGGGATCTAGTCCCACACTGGACTCCTTGCTCACTGGGGAGCCTGCTTCTCTCTCTGCCTGCAGCTCTCCCTGCTTCTCCTCTCTCTCTCTTTCTCTCTCTGGCAAATAAATAAAACAAAATCTTAATAACAAATAAATAAAAACTAACAAACAAATCACTGGTTGTTCTTAAACAAGTACTGTGTGTTAGGCACTGATGACCCAGCAGTAAAACAGCCCCAGCTATTAAGATATTTATAATAAAATGGAAGAGATAGAACAAATTAACAAGGAAAAACACTTTTGCTTGATACATTTAGAGATACATATTACTTCACACTGTTATTGGACACTTGGAGGACCAACTACTACAGTCTTAGGGTATCTGGAATGCTTCTAATCACTATTACAGCATATATCAAAGATGAAATATCACCATCAACATATAGATAAAATTGGACTAAAATGTTACTTATGAATTCTACCTGTATCTGTAAATCCGTAAAATAAGTTCAAGAAAAATAATTTGCTATATAGATAAAAGGATTAATATTTAAGGTAACAAGGCCCACCTTCTTCAGCCCAGGTCTTTCTCTTACCAGTATAACTTACCTCTTCTATGACACATGAACTCAAGCAAATAAAATAGAGGTCCCTATATTCAGCAGGGTCCCAAAGTCCTAGATCATCCCAACCATTCCAAGAGGGAGTAACCTTAACCTTCAAGAATAACCTTCTAGAAACAATGCTTCACATCTTTGAGATTCATGTTCAGACTCAGATTGGACAACTGATTGGACAAGTGGTTGTTCTGGTCATAAAGAAGGGTACTGATGGATAGCACACTGCTGCAAACCATGGCTGCAGCCAGACCCTAAGGGTGACACATGCAGCAAGAAGGTAATCTTGCATTTCTAAACAAGATAATGTTTACATTCAAAAGCAACAGTAATATGTTAAGGAGGTTACTGTTCACATAGTTCCTCTGCCATCCTTACAACATTCCTGAAAGTCCAGAGGATACTTACTCTGGATGGTTAAAGAAATTGCCCAGCTCAGACAACTTGTAAAGGCAGAACTTCCTGGCAGCAGGCCCTGGGTTCTTCTCACACCCCTACAGTACTTTCTGCCTCAAGGCCTCTGATGGTAAGAAGCAAAAAATATGCTTCATGGTGACATTAAAGTTGAGGAAGGAGCCAGCACAGCACTATGCCTTGAAAGAGATCAGAATTCCATTTCTGAATAAAACCATCTAATTGCCATTTCTAATATAAGCCAATGAGTCTCATTGACTCATTCCCAAATTTTAGAAAAAATTAAATAAACCATGAGCCAGAACAAGTGAGAAAATAAGCAAAAGTGCAGAGGAGTATGAAAATTTCATTTTTAACAATAGCTTTTTCAGAAATGGAAAACCAGACAAAGCAGTAATCCCTCAGAGGCTTGTTTGGATTCCATTTCAAACACAAAAACAAAAAATTATAAGAAAAGTATGTGTTGGCCTGTTACAAATTATCTACATCCACAGAGATAAAAAGAGCACCCAAACACAATTATTCAGAAAAGCCCTGAGCAGGAACTCAGAAACTCACTGAGCAGATAGCTCCATCACTGAGACCCTATGTATTGAAGAAATTGATATTTGGTAGAAAAGAAATGGGTTTTACCCAAGTGCTCCTTCCCTGAATTCAACTATTATAAGGAAATGGGTATTGTGTTATATATCTACAGAGCCATTGGACAGATTTTTTTTTAATCTAGTTATTTCAATCTCTACGATAAGAACATGTTGCTTAGGGGGAAAAACAAACCTGTTCTCTGAGAGCTTTGATGGTTTTTTGAGTTTCCACTGCAAAATTGCTGAAATCTTGGGCAAACTCTGCTTTTGGCAGAAATGTCACATGTCTACCATCTTCATCAATGTACAAGTAATCTTGCTGCCTGTTTATAATAGAAGAAAAATAATGCTGAAAAATAGAAGTCAGATGGTAAAAAAAAAAAAAAGATCAACAAATATTCCTCAGGCATTAGAGTGTACAGGGCATTGTGACTTTCTTTGCGTGACTAGAATTAGAAATTAAAATTAAATGACATATAAGAAGATAATCCAGAGACTTACATCTGTTCCACATAGTTTACTCAAAATGATAAGGAAGTATTTCTTAGGAAATAAAGGGAATGCCATGTAGTATTACATATCTATTTGACATATTATTTAGATCTCAAATTATGTCTTTTGCTAAAAATTGTTCATTTCACTTCACAGTGAAAGAGCAGTGACAAATTATTATATTATATATGATATAGCACCCAGGTGGGAACGTTCCTTGTTCTATTATAAATTCATGGCAAGAACTAAATTAAGATAAAAATACTAGTCTGACAAAAATCTAATCTTAAAGCAGATGCAAAATAGCACAGTATTGTCAATAATAAAAGGAAATAAAAAGTCTTGGGCTGAATTCAAAATATGATTTCTAGAGCTTAACTTAAGTTCTCAAAAGACAGAGGTAAATAATGAGTTTGGGAAATTGAAATGAAAGTTCCATACATCTATGATTATAATATATTGTTAAAAACATTTTATATAGATTTTATTTAGTTGACATGCTATTCATGTCCAAGTTTTTCCTTTTTTCCCAAATTGTGTTTAAAGTTCTTCCTTGTCAAAAAACCATTGTAACTTTCAAAATTGTTCTGCTTTGTTCTGCCCAATATATGTCTTCTACTGTTCAGTAAGAAAATGGCTTGCCAGACACAGTAGATCCTACGAGCTTATAAAATAATTCCTAAGCCAAAGACATGTTACAGGCTTACATCAGAGAGGGAATTTAGGAAAAGGTAGCACTGAAAAAGAAAAGAAGTTACCAATGCCAATTGCTCAGTCACTAGATCAACTCTATGTCCCATGAGACGCTGTGAATTAGAGGCACCACAAACCAGCTTTTACTACGTTCAAATCAATTCAAGTGTACAAGTATTGATATGGATGATACTAGTAACCACAGATAATTTTAATAAAGATTATTTAACGCTTTTGTTTTCATGCTGCTCTCTCCTATAAATCATCAGTGTCGAGTCAAAGGAGATTGAACTGCAAGGAAGTCTGGATGATTGTATAAAGTTATAACCAAGATTTAAAGTACTGAGTATAGGAACGTAAGGAGTGGCTGATACCGGCAAGACCAGATTATACAATGAGATGGTGTTCACAATTGAACAAGTATGTGTTGGGTGTTGGTTATGTAACAGGCATTACGCTAAGATACATGTGAGGGTCCTTTTCAGTAAGTAGACTGCTAACATTCTCTCAGAAAAGACTGATTGATGAACAAGCAGGAAAAACAACATTTGTATGAGGAAGACAAATAAGAAGGTAATGACTCCTGCCTGGGGTGGGGGTGGGAGGGTGCAATGAGTCAGGGAAGCTAAATAAAGCAGACCATAGTTCTTCATTCACTTCAGGGACCATACAGTTCTGATTGCTTTGCCCTAGAGGCCACATCACCTCACTCAATGCACCCAGCAGTGCCAAGAGACACTTGAAGCAGCCTTGTCTTTCAGATGAGAATACTGTGACTTAGTTGTTAATATGTCCACATGATATAGTTATTAAATTGCACAGCTGAATGCAAATCAGGATTTTTAAAAAACAAAATTTAAAAGTCCTTTCTTAACCACTACACAGACATTTTAGTCTGATCATATTTGTGTTTTAGACAGTGTGGAAAAAGAGAAGAGAGACAAGGATACCAGCTAGGGAGATTATTGGGGGTAGCCAGTGAGAAGGAGGGAGAAGAACGGAAGAAAAAGATGGACACTATGGATATTTCTACATTGTAAATTATTAATAAAAACACGAAACTCAGCATAGAGTTTATAAGAAAAAAATAATACTTATCAAGCTAAACTGATGTCAACTCATGAATAGTATATTGAAAAATGGATCAATTTTTGACCAAAAGACAGTAAATGCAAGAAAGATGAATGTGCAGAGAAAAGTGAAAGTAAAATCATAGCCTGAGTGATCTGCACACACTGAGTGAGAGGATTTGGCCTTTTTTGGTCTAAACAAGTCTTGAGTACAACAAAACTATCTACAAAGGATTACTGAAACATGTATAGTTAGAAGACAAAACAAAGCTGGTATTATCTTTTTATTATCATATCAATAATAAATGGAATTCTGGATTGTGAGGCTCATGTTTGAGTAAAATTTGATGAGGTTGGCAGGAGACTAAAACTGAAATTAACCAGTCTGTAGCTGAGTGACTAACGCTACAGGTAAGCAGAATGTCCATAAGGTCACCACAATCTTAAAGAGTTCAAATAGTACTATACGTTAATTATTACCTCAAAACAAGTAAAATGAATGTTTTTGGAAGGACAGGATATGACTGTAGAGCATGGCAGAAGGCAGGTAGTGGGTATTTTGTCCATGCCACATACCTTTGGATTTGACTGGAAGAGTCAGATCTCTATTACCATCCTTTAAGTAAAAGAGAAATTGCCTATAAATGTGTCACCCAACATCTATTTCCAATTTCACTCTGGTAAAACATTTCACATACTAGAGTGGATTACAAACCAAATGAAATGCTAAATTAACTAAGGGCCATGTGACTATTTTCTGCCACTTGAATTACTTAAAAATGGTTCTGACTAGAGCTATGGCTCCTGGCCAAGTCTACCTTACAGGAAGGAGCTCCAGTAACACATGGAACAGATTTAGTTTCCTTAGTCTAGAATTTAAGGCTTTTCTCTCGCTACCTCAAACTTCTTTTATAGAATATTCTTCCAGGATGCTCTTCATCCCTAAGTATCGAACACATCAGGTTGTTTAGACATGTCAAGCCTTACCACTCTCCAAACATACCTAACTTTTCTCTGCCCCCATGATTTTGCTCACTGTTTTTCCAGACTAGAAGCCCTAAATCTTCATCAAAATCTTAGTCTTTTTCTCAACATCTCACCTCTGCATAAGCTAAAAGCCCAAAAGAATTATCTATACCTTGTTCTGAACTACACAGCATCCTAATTGGATTTCACATCAGTATTATATGAACACTTCTGTACAGAGTTAATATTTACATAGCATTTAAAAGAATGTGTGGCATATAGTGAGCACTATAACAGCATTTGCTATCCTGTCTTTTGTGGAACACCTATAATACTACATCCCACATCACCATTAGGTGCTTTACATATACATATATACATTACTAATATAATAATTGCACAAGGTAGGTATGATTATGCCCACTTTGCAGCTGAGGAAACTGAGACTGAAATTTTACATAACCTGTGTCCATGAAGTAGTGGAAACAGGGTGTGAACCTGTGCCAGAGCCTGAAGCCTTCACCCATCTCCCTTATCATATGACCCACTTTCTCTCCTAGACTATAAATCTTACAAGGCCATGTCTTGTTCACTTCTACATACATCACAAATTCTCAGTTGTGACTGAGAGCAGGAACTCCAAAAATATATTTTGAATTTGACTGAATGATAATGCTTAGGAGCCTGCTGTGAAGCCAAGTTACTAGCATGTGGTAACAAAGTGTTTTCAATAGTATCCCTCCTATGGGGCTGTGAATTACAACATTTTTATTTTTGTTTTGGTAATTTAATTATACAAGCAACTACTGAATATTTACTCAGTGAAAAGAAGCTACTGTATATACCCATGCTCAAGTCATTGTTTCTCTTTTCAGAAACTTCCAAGACAATTGTGTGGAGGAACTCTGTAAAGAAGTGAAGGGGGTGGGATTATGGACATTGGGGAGGGTATGTGCTTTGGTGAGTGCTGTGAAGTGTGTAAACCTGGTGATTCACAGATCTGTACCCCTGGGGATAAAAATATATGTTTATAAAAAATAAAAAATTAAAAAAAAAAAGGAAGTAACTACATATGAAGCTTGTATATAAGTGTCACAGGAGAAGTCCTAACAGATTTCAAAGGAGTAAGATTGATATTTCTCAATTTTCTAAGGGTTCAAAAATATCCCATTTTGGTCACAAATGAAACTTTCCTTGCTATACACTATATATGAATTAAAATCAACTAAACTTGATAAATGTTATTACTTTCATTACAAACAATATGCTGAGTTTCCCATTTTTGAAAAGAATTTTAAAAACAGCAATATCCATAATGTGATTTAAGGAATCATAAATAACATTTATTATGTGCAATTTTCTGTACTTTATTGAGAAGTATTTATTACTGAGCATGCCCTGGACATGATGTTCCAGAGTGAAAAGGAACCCATATTTATCACATAGCTTATTTGCTCATCATTGTATAATTTATCCTACATGTAAATGAGTCAGCCATGGTTTCTATAAAAACCCTCAAACTGCATATTTGAAATAAATCTATGATAAATAGCCCAAAGAAATTAAATATTTCTGTACATACCTACTGAGTAGATCACTTAAGTTCTTATCTTTCTCATCAGGATAGCTGTACTGAGCAGAACGTTTCTTTCGAGATTCTTGTGTGAATGCTCTGAACTGTCCTCTACTCCTACAGTCTGTGGGGGAAAAGTATCCACATGAGCATTGTGTGAGATTGCCATCATCCTCCTATCTAGAGTATCTCTTTAATTGAGAAGGGAAATGGATAGCTGCTTGGTCAATTCAATTACAGGTTTCTGGTTTTGCATATGACTCCATCTCTGTTTTTACCAAAGCAGGTGAGATACCAAGACAATTTACAAAATCTGTGGAGGCTCCACAGGGAAAGCAAGCTGAATCTGAGCAAGGACACTGATCACAGGGTACATTATTTTCACTTAGAGGACTTGACAATGGGGAAAGAAACAAAAACATGGTAGACAGAATGTTTACGGGACAATATGCATATAGTTAACACTATTGTGCTGTACACTTAAAATGGTTTGCATAGTAAACCATGGTGGTGGTGTTTTTCACCACAATAAAAACACATGAGAATGGTCTGAAATTTTTTATATAAATATGAAACAACAATAAAAACAAATGTTCTTTAAATTTCATCTGAAAAAAGTTGGATTGGAAACCAGGTATATTGAGAAGAAGAAACACAATGATATAGAACCTACCTTTCCAAATAGTAAAACTACTACATATAAAGCTTAAAAAAAAAGGGGGAAGAATTTTTAATGCTGGAGGGAAAAACAGATTGAAATGGAACGTGATAACCATCCCAGAGCTTTTCACTACGCACTTGAATCTAAGAGGTTACACTGGGCAGCATAAATTAGCGGAAAACAAGGGATTATGCTATAGCATTTTGTATTGGGCAATAGCAACTTATTTCTCAAGAAGGGGAAGTAATGACAACTTACACAATCACCTTAGCATATGTAAGTTAAAATCAAGAGGAATATGTTCCATGATAAAATGTTAAGCAAAGCTGAGGATAAAATGTAAGTTGATATTTTCAATAACAAAATAAGCTACAAATGCTATAAAATTAGACACAAAAGAAAAATAAAACTTTGTTATTCTATATGAACTTACCAATATTAAAACAAATCGAAAATAAATAACATGTTAAAATGGTGGCAGTGATGTATCTAACATTGTTATAGTTATTTCTTTTTTCTTACTCTACCTCTATCCTTTGTTTTGTCCCAGTTTTCAATAAGAAATAGTCATGATTTAAACAATTTAAAACAGTAAATGTAAGTAAGCAGAAAGAAATGGGTTATTCCAAAGTCTGATTCACTTCAGTAGGCTGAGGCCGGGGACAGGTGGGAAACTTTGGACAATCAAGGAGGAACATGAAAGTCAAGAATTCTTCCCAGGGACAGAGAAGTCCTCAAGAAGGGAGGTAAAACTGGGGCAATGACGAACTACCTCACTGGGCAAGATTTGCCCATGAACTCATGGGAAATACACGCTGCTGAAAATGTTGCAGTTGTAACTTCTGAAAATGTATTTTTGAGACATTATAGATAAAGTTATGTAGTTTACTAACAGACCTATACATGCCTACTTTTACACAATTACTTTAACGTAGCACCTTATCAATAATCAATAATCCATAAGTATTTGCAGATCTGGGTGAGAAAAAATAGAAATGAAAACAAAAAGAAAAAAACTAACACATATGGGTTTCACTCCTGTAATAAAACTTAATTTTTAATTATTTTTTAAATTATTTTAATTTTTCTATTTCTGAAGAGTATATAATTTGTGTCAATAAATATATGGAACTTCCTAAACTAAGTTATTAGACTAAGCAGTGTAGGGAAAATAAAAAATGAGTAAGGCATGGTTCTTGGTTTTAAAGAGTTTGTAAGTGGAAAAACACAGCATTTCCAGTTAAGCCAGATATTATACCTTTTAATCCTCATATAAAAAGGAAAGAATATAGAGAAAGGGGGCTGCAAGTCAACTCACATTATCTATTGTCTTTATTCTTTTAGGAAGATAGAACTTTAGAATTTATTTTAGAGTGCCAATAGAATATGCAAGGTCATATACATAAATCCCAAAAGCAAAGAGTTAGTTGTATTTGTAATGTAGCAGGTATATATTGATGCACATAAGGGAGCAGAAACACAGAGAATCACTCCCCCACACCCTAGTTCCACCAGAGAATGAACACTGAGAGTGAGGTGAACAACTCACTAGAGTTGCAATGACCAGGCATCTCTTTTAATGTGACAGGTTTTTTTATTCCTGACATCTTTTTTTTTTTTTAATTCAATTTGGTATTTATCCCTAGTTATTGCTGAAGAGGTAAAGCATATTTGATTGCTGAATGTTTGGCTCTTAAGCAAACAACATCTGAATTGAAACAGTATGTTAATTTGATAGATGCTTTGGTTTTATACCTATGCATATATATCTTTTATAAATATGTATTTACACTTGTTCAAACTCTGTTCTTAGGCCTAACATCAATTATTAATTTGAAACTTTATAATAACATGTGATGGGTATTATTATTCCTAGTGTTACCTTGAGGAAACTAAAAGAGGTTACATTACCTTCTCCAAGGTACTACAGCTTTTTATGGAAGAGCCAGGATTTGAATCCAGATATATTGTCTCAAAAGCCCAACCTCTTAACTGCTACACTACAACAAGGAATGAGAAAAATAGAAATAATAAGATCAAAACTCCTGAATATGAGGTTTGTGCAACTTTGGAATAATGGTACCAGTATTTGTTAACTGGATGAATGAATGAGTGGAAGGATGGATGAATAGATCTAGAGTGGAAGATAAAAGGAGATTACTTGAATTCATATTGGCTCAAAAATACTGTCAAATTTCTGGTCTACATATGACTTAGTGGAGGCACGTTAATACAGCAGATACTACTTCAAGATGCCATTGAAAAAATAAAATTAAATTTTAAAAAAATTGTTCCCTGGGGTGGGGGAAAGAAAAAAGAAGACACCAGTAAGAGATGTGGATTAAGATAAAGCAATATGGCTCATTTTCAAGAAGTATAATGCAATGTGTGTATGCATGAATACATATAACTTCCCATTCAGCCAGTACAGCCTAAATTGGCCCCCCAACCCATCCCTCAGCCTTTGTACTATGAATGAAGCCCTAGATCTTTACTGTGTCAAACGAAATCCTTCCCTGTGCACACATTCTTCTGTCTTCAGCCTCATTTCTCTCTAATGCACCACTCATGGCTAACCATCCAGCTCCAACTTCATTCGGTCTCTCTCACCTGAGTAATAAACACCACAGGTCATGTCACCATCTCTAAGAAGCCTTTCTTAAACTGAGGACCAGGTCAGAAGGAAATTAATTACATTCTCTCAGCACTCTGTACCTCTGTCTACTATTCTTCATTGGCTAAGGAGAGAACAGCAAGGAGGGCTCTGTCTTACCTACCAGTTGATCCCCATCCCATAGTATAGCACCTGCACATGATCCACACAAATAAATATTTTAATGAACGAGTGAATGAAATCAAACAGGCCAAATCATTATTTTAAAATATCCAGTTCTTTGTTATTTTCTGTGTTTAAGAGTTTGATTGCAGGGTTCACTCTAGGTTATACCATGCTTTCCACATTTGAAATATATTACTTTGGATAAACTACTTAAACTTATTGACTCCACTTTCTCATCTCTTCATGAGGATGATAACACAATTTATCTCATGGAGTTGGTGAGAGAATTAAATGAGTTAAGGGAAGTAAAACATTCTGAAAGAATGTCATATACAGATTAAGCTTCAACATCGCTTTTATTTCTGGAAAAAACTTTATAGAGAATAAGATGACTGACTTATTTAGTTCATAAGCAACTTTGCATAATGTCAAAGTTATAAATGCTTTTGTTCATAGAACTAACGTTCAAAAAATATTGTTGAATGAATTAAAATTTAAGGTAATGTGTTTGTAGACAGTTTTTCAAGGCAATTCCAAATGAGCTTAAAAAACATTTCCCTGAAAATAATTGGTATAAACACTTCAGGATTTTTTTACATTTACATTTCTTTATAGTGAAAATAGCACAGAACAATTTGCAGAACTTGCATAAAAGCAACAACTTGCTATTTAAAGGTATTGTCAAATTAAACTAGTAGAAACGTGATGTCAGTCTGTTTGGCAGTGAGTACTGAAAAAAAGAAAGCTTATTTCAATGGGTATGTAGATTGCAGTCATGTCCATGACTTATATCTAAACATAGACCCCATCTGGTCTGGCCTAGAGATGGACACGTGGTAAGGAAACATGTCAGGACACGAAATCCTGGACATTAATGATTAATTTAATGAAATCAAAAGATTCTGAAGACAACAAGCTGCTTTAGTCATGGGTCTGGACATTCTGATTTGTTGGAGTGACTGACATTCCTTGAGTATTAAACTTGAGTAAACAAGTTCAAGTTGGGGAGTTGAAGGTACAGTAGCTTCAAACATACATGTTTGCATAAATTGATCAAAACACTACAACTGTGGAATATCAGGGTCCTGATGCTGCATTCCACATACCAAAAATATATCAATGATGATAGGCTTGGGGCGCCTGGGTGGCTCAGTGGGTTAAGCCTCTGCTTTCGGCTCAGGTCATGATCCCAGGGTCCTGGGATAGCCCCGCATTGGGCTCTCTGCTCAGCGGGGAGCCTGCTTTCCTTCCCCTCTCTCTGCCTGCCTGTGATCTCTGTCTGTCAAATAAATTAAAAAAAAAATGATGATAGGCTTAAAAATTGACAAAAATATATAACACTTTGTTTTTAAGTTATGGTCAACCCTTGTTTCTTAACATTTTAGCACTTCTCATTCACTGGCAAGAAGAGAAAAGGGGAAGAAGTACAAATAACAATTTAATGAAACATAAAAATGTTTTATGTTTCATTCAAAAATGTTTTATGTTTGGGGGAGACTCTGAGATCAGCTTTATTCAATGCTATTGTCTTATGTTGTTATTTGTGTAACTATCAAATATAATTCTTAATTCCTAGTTCCTATGGAGGAACTAACATTCTCTATCTTTAAATAGTGTTTCATCTGAATTAGTGAGCAATTCTGAACTGTGCCCACAGTTGTTTTGAAGGGAGGGATGACAGCAGGAAACCACTCATATTTCTTCATACTCTTACCTGCATTCCAATTTCTTTCTACTTTGCAATTGCATTATCTATTGCAGTGCAAAACTGACTGCAAACATGGTGGTTTGAAACAACACAAATACATTTTTATGGTCTGAGCTGTGCTTCCCCTTAATTCATATGTTGAAGTCCTAACCCCCAGAACCTCAGAATGCAACCTAATTTGGAAAAAGGGTCATTGCAAATGTATCTAGTTAAGAAGAGCTCACACTGGCATAGGGTGGACCCTAATCCAATGTGACTGCTGTCCTCATAAAAAGGAGAAGCTTAAACACAGATACACACAAAGCTAGAAAACCATGTGATAATGAGGGTTGAAAGGGGTAACACAGGAGAAGCCAAGGCAAGCGAATGATACCAGCAACCGCCAGAAGCTCAGGGTGAGTCAAGGAACAGATTCTCATTCATAGACCTCAAAGAAAACCAATCCCGCAATACCAACAATCCTTCTGTCCTCCAGAATGGTGGGACAATAAATGTTTATTGTTCAAGCAATAAATGTTTATTGTTCAAGTGTAGCCTGGAATAGTTTGTCATGGCAGCCCTAACAAACTAAAATTTTAATTAAAAATATTACATCAGAAGGAGGAGTCAAGATGGTGGAGAAGTAGCAGGCTGAGACTACTTCAGCTAGCCAGAGATGAGCTAGATAGCTTATCTAAAGATTGCAAACACCTGAAAATCCATCGGCAGATCGAAGAGAAGAAGAACAGCAATTCTGGAAACAGAAAAACAACCACTTTCTGAAAGGTAGGACCGGCGGAGAAGTGAATCCAAAGCGACGGGAAGATAGACCCCGGGGCAAGAGGCCGGCTCCCGGCAAGCGGCTGAGCAACCGCGCAAAAAATCAGGACTTTTAAAAGTCTGTTCCGCTGAGGGACATTGCTCCAGAGGCTACCTGGGTCAAAGCCCTCACGGGGTCAGTGTGGCCTCAGGTCCCGCAGGGTCACAGAAGGATTGGGGGTGTCTGAGTGTCTCAGAGCTTGTGGGTATTGGAACGGGAAAGCCGGCTGCAGAGACAGAGCCGACAGTAAGCTCACAGCTCGGTGTTACCTTGAACCGGTCACAGGCTCGGTGAGCTCGGAGCGGGGCCGGAGGTCAGGCAGACGGGAGTAACTGGGTGCTGTTCTCTGAGGGCGCACTGAGGAGTGCGGCCCTGGGCTCTCGGCTCCTCCAGGCCGGAGACCAGGAGGCCGCCATTTGTATTCCCATCCTCCGGAACCCTACGGAAAGCGCTCAGGGAACAAAAGCTCCTGAAAGCAAACCTGGGCGGATTACTCACCCCGGCCCTGGGTAAGGGCGGTGTAATTCCGCCTGGAGCGGACACTTGAAAATCACTACAACAGGCCCCTTCCCCAGAAGATCAACAAGAAATCCAGGCGAGACCAAGTTCACCTACCAAGGAGTGCGGTTTCAATACCAAGGAGAGCAGCAGAATTCCAGAGGAGGAGAAAGCCAAACACAGAACTCATGGCTTTTTCCCTGTGATTTTTTTCAGTCTTGCAGTTAATTTAATTTTTTTCTTTTTCATTTTTTGTTTTTTTTCTCACCTTTGGGTAAAATTTTATTTTTTAAACTGTTACCTTTTTCTTTTTTTAACGATTTTTTACTAGTTTATCTAATATATATATTTTTTCTTTTTTATATTTTTCTTAGGTGTTTTCTTTTTTTTAAATTTTTTTTCTTATCTCATTGTGGTTTTGATTTGTATTTCCCTGATGCCGAGTGATATGGAGCACTTTTTCATGTGTCTGTTCGCCATCTGGATGTCTTCTTTGCAGAAATGTCTGTTCATGTCTTCTGCCCATTTCTTGATTGGATTATTTGTTCTTTGGGTGTTGAGTTTGCTAAGTTCTTTATAGATTCTGGACACTAGTCCTTTATCTGATATGTCGTTTGCAAATATCTTCTCCCATTCTGTCAGTTGTCTTTTGATTTTGTTAACTGTTTCCTTTGCTGTGCAAAAGCTTTTGATCTTGATGAAATCCCAGTAGTTCATTTTTTCCCTTGCTTCCCTTGCCTTTTGCGTTGTTCCTAGGAAGATGTTGCTGCGGCAGAGGTCGAAGAGGTTGCTGCCCGTGTTCTCAAGGATTTTGATGGATTCCTTTCGTACATTGAGGTCCTTCATCCATTTTGAGTCTATTTTTGTGTGTGTGTGGTGTAAGGAAATGGTCCAATTTCATTTTTCTGCATGTGGCTGTCCAATTTTCCCAGCACCATTTATTGAAAAGGCTGTCTTTTTTTTTCCATTGGACATTCTTTCCTGCTTTGTCGTCGAAGATTAGTTGACCATAGATTTGAGGGTCTATTTCTGGGCTCTCTATTCTGTTCCATTGATCTATGTGTCTGTTTTTTGTGCCAGTACCATGCTGTCTTGATGATGACAGCTTTGTAATAGAGCTTGAAGTCCGGAATTGTGATGCCACCAACGTTGGCTTTCTTTTTCAATATCCCTTTGGCTATTCGAGGTCTTTTCTGGTTCCATATAAATTTTAGAATTATTTGTTCCATTTCTTTGAAAAAGATGGGTGGTACTTTGATAGGAATTGCATTAAATGTGTAGATTGCTTTAGGTAGCATAGACATTTTCACAATATTTATTCTTCCAATCCAGGAGCATGGAACATTTTTCCATTTCTTTGTGTCTTCCTCAATTTCTTTCATGAGTACTTTATAGTTTTCTGAGTATAGATTCTGTGTCTCTTTGGTTAGGTTTATTCCTAGGTATCTTATGGTTTTGGATGCAATTGTAAATGGGATTGACTCCTTAATATCTCTTTCTTCTGTCTTGCTGTTGGTGTAGAGAAATGCAACTGATTTCTGTGCATTGATTTTATATCCTGACACTTTACTGAATTCCTGTATACGTTCTAGCAGTTTTGGAGTGGAGTCTTTTGGGTTTTCCACATATAGTATCATATCATCTGCGAAGAGTGATAATTTGACTTCTTCTTTGCCGATTTGGATGCAGTCAGAATGGCTAAAATCAACAAGTAAGGAAATGACAGATGCTGGCGAGGATGCGGAGAAAGGGGAACCCTCCTACACTGTTGGTGGGAATGCAAGCTGGTGCAGCCACTCTGGAAAACAGCATGGAGGTTCCTCAAAATGTTGAAAATAGAACTGCCCTATGACCCAGCAATTGCACTATTGGGTATTTACCCTAAAGATACAAATGTAGTGATCCAAAGGGACACATGCACCCGAATGTTTATAGCAGCAATGTCCACAATAGCCAAACTATGGAAAGAACCTAGATGTCCATCAACAGATGAATGGATCAAGAAGATGTGGTATATATACACAATGGAATACTATGCAGCCATCAAAAGAAATGAAATCTTGCCATTTGCAACAACATGGATGGAACTAGAGCGTATCATGCTTAGCGAAATAAGTCAAGCAGAGAAAGACAACTATCATATGATCTCCCTGATATGAGGAAGTGGTGATGCAACATGGAGGCTTAAGTGGGTATGAGAAGAATAAATGAAACAAGATGGGATTGGGAGGGAGACAAACCATAAGTGACTCTTAATCTCACAAAACAAACTGAGGGTTGCTGGGGGGAGGGGGTTTGGGAGAAGGGGGTGGGATTATGGACATTGGGGAGGGTATGTGATTTGGTGAGTGCTGTGAAGTGTGTAAACCTGGTGATTCACAGACCTGTACCCCTGGGGATAAAAATATATGTTTATAAAAATTAAAAAATTAAAAAAAAATAAATAAATAAAAACCAGAAGCTAAAAAAAAAAAAAAAAAAAAAATTTTTTTTCTTTTTTTTTTTTCTTTCTTTCTTCCTTTTTGAAACTTTTTTTATCCCCATTATCCCCCCTCACGATTTTGGATCCTTTCTAATTTGGTTAAAGCATATTTTCCTGGGGTTGTTGCCACCCTTTTAGTATTTTACTTGCCCCTTCATATACTCTTATCTGGACAAAATGACAAGAGGGAAAAATTCAACACAAAAAAAAGAACAAGAGGCAGTACCGAAGGCTAGGGACCTAATCAATACAGACATCGGTAATATGTCAGATCTAGAGTTCAGAATGACAATTCTCAAGGTTCTAGCCGGGCTCGAAAAAGGCATGGAAGATATTAGAGAAACCCTCTCGAGAGATATAAAAGCCCTTTCTGGAGAAATAAAAGAACTAAAATCTAACCAAGTTGAAATCAAAAAAGCTATTAATGAGGTGCAATCAAAAATGGAGGCTCTCACTGCTAGGATAAATGAGGCAGAAGAAAGAATTAGTGATATAGAAGACCAAATGATAGAGAATAAAGAAGCTGAGCAAAAGAGGGACAAACAGATACTGGACCACGAGGGGAGAATTCGAGAGATAAGTGACACCATAAGACGAAACAACATTAGAATAATTGGGATTCCAGAAGAAGAAGAAAGAGAGAGGGGAGAAAAAGGTATACTGGAGAGAATTATTGGGGAGAATTTCCCCTTATGGCAAAGGGAACGAGCATCAAAATTCAGGAGGTTCAGAGAACGCCCCTCAAAATCAATAAGAATAGGCCCACACCCCATCACCTAATAGTAAAATTTACAAGTCTCAGTGACAAAGAGAAAATCCTGAAAGCAGCCTGGGAAAAGAAGTCTGTAACATACAATGGTAAAAATATTAGATTGGAAGCTGACTTATCCACAGAGACCTGGCAGGCCAGAAAGAGCTGGCATGATATTTTCAGAGCACTAAACGAGAAGAATACTATATCCAGCTAGGCTATCATTGAAAATAGAAGGAGAGATTAAAAGCTTCCAGGACAAACAAAAACTGAAAGAATTTGCAAACACCAAACCAGCTCTATAGGAAATCTTGAAAGGGGTCCTCTAAGCAAAGAGAGAGCCTACAAGTGGTAGATCAGAAAGGAACAGAGACCATATACAGTAACTGTCACCTTACAGGCAATACAATGGCCCTAAATTCATATCTCTCAATAGTTACCCTGAATGTTAATGGGCTAAATGCCTCTATCAAAAGACACAGGCTATCAGAATGGATAAAAACACAAAACCCATCTATATGTTGCCTCCAAGAAACTCATTTTAAGCCCGAAGACACCTCCAGATTTAAAGTGAGGGGGTGGAAAGAATTTACCATGCTAATGGACATCAGAAGAAAGCAGGAGTGGCAATCCTTATATCAGATCAATTAGATTTTAAGCCAAAAACGATAATAAGAGATGAGGAAGGACACTATATCATACTCAAAGGGTCTGTCCAACAAGAAGATTTAACAATTTTAAATATCTATGCCCCCAACGTGGGAGCAGCCAACTATATACACCAATTAATAATAAAATCAAAGAAACACATCAACAATAATACAATAATAGTAGGGGATTTTAACACTCCCCTCACTGAAATGGAGAGATCATCCAAGCAAAAGATCAGCAAGGAAATAAAGGCCTTAAATGACACACTGGACCAGATGGACATCACAGATATATTCAGAACATTTCATCCCAAAGCAACAGAATACACATTCTTCTCTAGGGCACATGGAACATTCTCCAGAATAGATCACATCCTCGGTCCTAAATCAGGACTCAACCAGTATCAAAAGATTGGGATCATTCCCTGCATATTTTCAGACCACAATACTCTAAAGCTAAAACTCAACCACAAAAGGAAGTTTGTAAAGAACCCAAATGCATGGAGACTAAACAGCATCCTTCTAAAGAATGAATGGGTCAACCGGGAAATTAAAGAAGAATTGAAAAAAATCATGGAAACAAATGATAATGAAAATACAACGGTTCAAAATCTGTGGGACAGAACAAAAGCAGTCCTGAGAGGAAAATATATAGCGGTACAGGCCTTTCTCAAGAAACAAGAAAGGTCTCAGGTACACAACCTAACCCTACACCTAAAGGAGCTGGAGAAAGAACAAGAAAGAAACCCTAAGCCCAGTAGGAGAAGAGAAATCATAAAGATCAGAGCAGAAATCAATGAAATAGAAACCAAAAAACAATATAACAAATCAACAAAACTAGGAGCTGGTTCTTTGAAAGAATTAATAAAATTGATAAACCTCTGGCCCGACTTCTCAAAAAGAAAAGAGAAAGGACCTCTTTCATTCATGAGAGATCACAACTAACACCAAAGAAATACAAACTATTATAAGAACATACTATTAGCAACTCTATGGCAATAAATTTGACAATCTGGAAGAAATGGCTGCATTCCTAGAAACATATAAACTACCACAACTGAACCTGGAAGAAATAGAAAGCCTGAAAAGACCCATAACCAGTAAGGAGATTGAAACAGTCATTACAAATCTCCAAACAAACAAAAGCCCAGGGCCAGACGGCTTCCCGGGGGAATTCTACAAAACATTTAAAGAAGAACTAATTCCTATTCTCCTGAAACTGTTCCAAAAAATAGAAATGGAAGGGAAACTTCGAAACTCATTTTATGAGGCCAGCATCACCTTGATCCCAAAACCAGACAAGGATCCCACCAAAAAAGAGAGCTATAGACCAATATCCTTGATGAACACAGATGCGAAAATACTCAACAAAATACTAGCCAATAGGATTCAACAGTACATTAAAAAGATTATTCACCACGACCAAGTGGGATTTATTCCAGGGCTGCAAGGTTGGTTCAACATCCGCAAATCAGTCAATGTGATACAACACATCAATAAAAGAACAAGAACCATATGATACTCTCAATAGATGCTGAAAAAGCATTTGACAAAGTACAGCATCCCTTCCTGATCAAAACTCTTCAAAGTGTAGGGATAGAGGGCATATACCTCAATATCATCAAAGCCATCTATGAAAAACCCACCGCAAATATCATTCTCAATGGAGAAAAACTGAAAGCTTTTCCGCTACGGTCAGGAACACAGCAGGGATGTCCATTATCACCACTGCTATTCAACATCGTACTAGAGGTCCTAGCCTCAGCAATCAGACAACAAAAGGAAATTAAAGGCATCCAAATCGGCAAAGAAGAAGTCAAATTATCACTCTTCGCAGAAGATAAGACACTATATGTGGAAAACCCAAAAGACTCCACTCCAAAACTGCTAGAACTTATACAGGAATTCAGAAAAGTGTCAGGATATAAAATCAATGCACAGAAATCAGTTGCATTTCTCTACACCAACAGCAAGACAGAAGAAAGAGAAATTAAGGAGTCAATCCCATTTACAATTGCACCCAAAACCATAAGATACCTAGGAATAAACCTAACCAAAGAGACACAGAATCTATATTCAGAAAACTATAAAGTACTCATGAAAGAAATTGAGGAAGACACAAAGAAATGGAAAAATGTTCCATGCTCCTGGATTGGAAGAATAAATATTGTGAAAATGTCTATGCTACCTAAAGCAATCTACACATTTAATGCAATTCCTATCAAAGTACCATCCATCTTTTTCAAAGAAATGGAACAAATAATGCTAAAATATATATGGAACCAGAAAAGACCCCGAATAGCCAAAGGGATATTGAAAAAGAAAGCCAGGGGGAGGAGTCAAGATGGCGGAGAAGTAGCAAGCTGAGACTGCTTCAGCTAGCCGGAGATCAGCTAGATAGCTTATCTAAAGATTGCAAACACCTGAAAATCCATCGGCAGATCGAAGAGAAGAAGAACAGCAATTCTGGAAACAGAAAAACAACCACTTTCTGAAAGGTAGGACCGGCGGAGAAGTGAATCCAAAGCGACGGGAAGATAGACCCCGGGGGGAGGGGCCGGCTCCCGGCAAGCAGCGGAGCAACCGCGCACAAAATCAGGACTTTTAAAAGTCTGTTCCGCTGAGGGACATCGCTCCAGAGGCTAAACCGGGGCGAAGCCCACGCGGGGTCAGCGTGGCCTCAGGTCCCGCAGGGTCACAGAAGGATCGGGGGTGTCTGAGTGTCGCAGAGCTTGCGGATATTGGAACGGGAAAGCCGGCTACAGAGACAGAGCCGACAGTAAGCTCACAGCTCGGTGTTACCTTGAACCGGTCGCAGGCTCGGTGAGCTCGGAGCGCGGCCGGAGGTCAGGCAGACGGGAGTAACTGGGCGCTGTTCTCTGAGGGCGCACTGAGGAGTGGGGCCCTGGGCTCTCGGCTCCTCCAGGCCGGAGACCAGGAGGCCGCCATTTGTATTCCCATCCTCCGGAACCCTACGGAAAGCGCTCAGGGAACAAAAGCTCCTGAAAGCAAACCTGGGCGGATTACTCACCCCGGCCCTGGGTAAGGGCGGTGTAATTCCGCCTGGAGCGGACACTTGAAAATCACTACAACAGGCCCCTTCCCCAGAAGATCAACAAGAAATCCAGGCGAGACCAAGTTCACCTACCAAGGAGTGCGGTTTCAATACCAAGGAGAGCAGCAGAATTCCAGAGGAGGAGAAAGCCAAACACAGAACTCATGGCTTTTTCCCTGTGATTTTTTTCAGTCTTGCAGTTAATTTAATTTTTTTCTTTTTCATTTTTTGTTTTTTTTCTCACCTTTGGGTAAAATTTTATTTTTTAAACTGTTACCTTTTTCTTTTTTTAACGATTTTTTACTAGTTTATCTAATATATATATTTTTTCTTTTTTATATTTTTCTTAGGTGTTTTCTTTTTTTTAAATTTTTTTTCTTTTTTTTTTTTCTTTCTTTCTTCCTTTTTGAAACTTTTTTTATCCCCATTATCCCCCCTCACGATTTTGGATCCTTTCTAATTTGGTTAAAGCATATTTTCCTGGGGTTGTTGCCACCCTTTTAGTATTTTACTTGCCCCTTCATATACTCTTATCTGGACAAAATGACAAGAGGGAAAAATTCAACACAAAAAAAAGAACAAGAGGCAGTACCGAAGGCTAGGGACCTAATCAATACAGACATCGGTAATATGTCAGATCTAGAGTTCAGAATGACAATTCTCAAGGTTCTAGCCGGGCTCGAAAAAGGCATGGAAGATATTAGAGAAACCCTCTCGAGAGATATAAAAGCCCTTTCTGGAGAAATAAAAGAACTAAAATCTAACCAAGGTGAAATCAAAAAAGCTATTAATGAGGTGCAATCAAAAATGGAGGCTCTAACTGCTAGGATAAATGAGGCAGAAGAAAGAATTAGTGATATAGAAGACCAAATGACAGAGAATAAAGAAGCTGAGCAAAAGAGGGACAAACAGCTACTGGACCACGAGGGGAGAATTCGAGAGATAAGTGACACCATAAGACGAAACAACATTAGAATAATTGGGATTCCAGAAGAATAAGAAAGTGAGAGGGGAGCAGAAGGTATACTGGAGAGAATTATTGGGGAGAATTTCCCCAATATGGCAAAGGGAACGAGCATCAAAATTCAGGAGGTTCAGAGAATGCCCCTCAAAATCAATAAGAATAGGCCCACACCCCATCACCTAATAGTAAAATTTACAAGTCTCAATGACAAAGAGAAAATCCTGAAAGCAGCCCGGGAAAAGAAGTCTGTAACATACAATGGTAAAAATATTAGATTGGCAGCTGACTTTTCCACAGAGACCTGGCAGGCCAGAAAGAGCTGGCATGATATTTTCAGAGCACTAAACGAGAAAAACATGCAGCCAAGAATACTATATCCAGCTAGGCTATCATTGAAAATAGAAGGAGAGATTAAAAGCTTCCAGGACAAACAACAACTGAAAGAATTTGCAAATACCAAACCAGCTCTACAGGAAATATTGAAAGGGGTCCTCTAAGCAAAGAGAGAGCCTACAAGTGGTAGATCAGAAAGGAACAGAGACCATATACAGTAACAGTCACCTTACAGGCAATACAATGGCACTAAATTCATATCTCTCAATAGTTACCCTGAATGTGAATGGGCTAAATGCCCCTGTCAAAAGACACAGGGTATCAGAATGGATAAAAAAACAAAACCCATCTATATGTTGCCTCCAAGAAACACATTTTAAGCCCGAAGACACCTCCAGATTTAAAGTGAGGGGGTGGAAAAGAATTTACCATGCTAATGGACATCAGAAGAAAGCAGGAGTGGCAATCCTTCTATCAGATCAATTAGATTTTAAGCCAAAGACTATAATAAGAGATGAGGAAGGACACTATATCATACTCAAAGGGTCTGTCCAACAAGAAGATTTAACAATTTTAAATATCTATGCCCCCAATGTGGGAGCAGCCAACTATATAAACCAATTAATAACAAAATCAAAGAAACACATCAACAATAATACAATGATAGTAGGGGACTTTAACACTCCCCTCACTGAAATGGACAGGTCATCCAAGCAAAAGATCAGCAAGGAAATAAAGGCCTTAAATGACACACTGGACCAGATGGACATCACAGATATATTCAGAATATTTCATCCCAAAGCAACAGAATACACATTCTTCTCTAGTGCACATGGAACATTCTCCAGAATAGATCACATCCTCGGTCCTAAATCAGGACTCAACCGGTATCAAAAGATTGGGATCATTCCCTGCATATTTTCAGACCACAATGCTCTAAAGCTAGAACTCAACCACAAAAGGAAGTTTGGAAAGAACCCAAATACATGGAGACTAAACAGTATCCTTCTAAAGAATGAATGGGTCAACCGGGAAATTAAAGAAGAATTGAAAAAAAAAATCATGGAAACAAATGATAATGAAAATACAACGGTTCAAAATCTGTGGGACACAACAAAGGCAGTCCTGAGAGGAAAAATATATAGCGGTACAAGCCTTTCTCAAGAAACAAGAAAGGTCTCAGGTACACAACCTAACCCTACACCTAAAGGAGCTGGAGAAAGAACAAGAAAGAAACCCTAAGCCCAGCAGGAGAAGAGAAATCATAAAGATCAGAGCAGAAATCAATGAAATAGAAACCAAAAAAAACAATAGAACAAATCAACGAAACTAGGAGCTGGTTCTTTGAAAGAATTAATAAAATTGATAAACCCCTGGCCCGACTTATCAAAAAGAAAAGAGAAAGGACCCAAATAAATAAAATCATGAATGAAAGAGGAGAGATCACAACTAACACCAAAGAAATACAAACTATTATAAGAACATACTATGAGCAACTCTACGGCAATAAATTTGACAATCTGGAAGAAATGGATGCATTCCTAGAAACATATAAACTACCGCAACTGAACCAGGAAGAAATAGAAAGCCTGAACAGACCCATAACCAGTAAGGAGATAGAAACAGTCATTAAAAATCTCCAAACAAACAAAAGCCCAGGGCCAGACGGCTTCCCGGGGGAATTCTACCAAACATTTAAAGAAGAACTAATTCCTATTCTCCTGAAACTGTTCCAAAAAATAGAAATGGAAGGAAAACTTCCAAACTCATTTTATGAGGCCAGCATCACCTTGATCCCAAAACCAGACAAGGATCCCACCAAAAAAGAAAGCTATAGACCGATATCCTTGATGAACACAGATGCGAAAATACTCAACAAAATACTAGCCAATAGGATTCAACAGTACATTAAAAAGATTATTCACCACGACCAAGTGGGATTTATTCCAGGGCTGCAAGGTTGGTTCAACATCCGCAAATCAGTCAATGTGATACAACACATCAATAAAAGAAAGAACAAGAACCACATGATACTCTCAATAGATGCTGAAAAAGCATTTGACAAAGTACAACATCCCTTCCTGATCAAAACTCTTCAAAGTGTAGGGATAGAGGGCACATACCTCAATATCATCAAAGCCATCTATGAAAAACCCACCGCAAATATCATTCTCAATGGAGAAAAACTGAAAGCTTTTCCGCTAAGGTCAGGAACACGGCAGGGATGTCCATTATCACCACTGCTATTCAACATAGTACTAGAGGTCCTAGCCTCAGCAATCAGACAACAAAAGGAAATTAAAGGCATCCAAATCGGCAAAGAAGAAGTCAAATTATCACTCTTCGCAGATGATATGATACTATATGTGGAAAACCCAAAAGACTCCACTCCAAAACTGCTAGAACTTATACAGGAATTCAGTAAAGTGTCAGGATATAAAATCAATGCACAGAAATCAGTTGCATTTCTCTACACCAACAGCAAGACAGAAGAAAGAGATATTAAGGAGTCAATCCCATTTACAATTGCATCCAAAACCATAAGATACCTAGGAATAAACCTAACCAAAGAGACACAGAATCTATACTCAGAAAACTATAAAGTACTCATGAAAGAAATTGAGGAAGACACAAAGAAATGGAAAAATGTTCCATGCTCCTGGATTGGAAGAATAAATATTGTGAAAATGTCTATGCTACCTAAAGCAATCTACACATTTAATGCAATTCCTATCAAAGTACCATCCATCTTTTTCAAAGAAATGGAACAAATAATTCTAAAATTTATATGGAACCAGAAAAGACCTCGAATAGCCAAAGGGATATTGAAAAAGAAAGCCAATGTTGGTGGCATCACAATTCCGGACTTCAAGCTCTATTACAAAGCTGTCATCATCAAGACAGCATGGTACTGGCACAAAAATAGACACATAGATCAATGGAACAGAATAGAGAGCCCAGAAATAGACCCTCAAATCTATGGTCAACTAATCTTTGACAAAGCAGGAAAGAATGTCCAATGGAAAAAAGACAGCCTTTTCAATAAATGGTGCTGGGAAAATTGGACAGCCACATGCAGAAAAATGAAATTGGACCATTTCCTTACACCACACACAAAAATAGACTCAAAATGGATGAAGGACCTCAATGTACGAAAGGAATCCATCAAAATCCTTGAGGAGAGCACGGGCAGCAACCTCTTCGACCTCTGCCGCAGCAACATCTTCCTAGGAACAACGCAAAAGGCAAGGGAAGCAAGGGAAAAAATGAACTACTGGGATTTCATCAAGATCAAAAGCTTTTGCACAGCAAAGGAAACAGTTAACAAAATCAAAAGACAACTGACAGAATGGGAGAAGATATTTGCAAACGACATATCAGATAAAGGACTAGTGTCCAGAATCTATAAAGAACTTAGCAAACTCAATACCCAAAGAACAAATAATCCAATCAAGAAATGGGCAGAAGACATGAACAGACATTTCTGCAAAGAAGACATCCAGATGGCGAACAGACACATGAAAAAGTGCTCCATATCACTCGGCATCAGGGAAATACAAATCAAAACCACAATGAGATATCACCTCACACCAGTCAGAATGGCTAAAATCAACCAGTCAGGAAATGACAGATGCTGGCGAGGATGCGGAGAAAGGGGAACCCTCCTACACTGTTGGTGGGAATGCAAGCTGGTGCAGCCACTCTGGAAAACAGCATGGAGGTTCCTCAAAATGTTGAAAATAGAACTGCCCTATGACCCAGCAATTGCACTATTGGGTATTTACCCTAAAGATACAAATGTAGTGATCCAAAGGGACACATGCACCCGAATGTTTATAGCAGCAATGTCCACAATAGCCAAACTATGGAAAGAACCTAGATGTCCATCAACAGATGAATGGATCAAGAAGATGTGGTATATATACACAATGGAATACTATGCAGCCATCAAAAGAAATGAAATCTTGCCATTTGCAACAACATGGATGGAACTAGAGCGTATCATGCTTAGCGAAATAAGTCAAGCAGAGAAAGACAACTATCATATGATCTCCCTGATATGAGGAAGTGGTGATGCAACATGGAGGCTTAAGTGGGTAGAAGAAGAATAAATGAAACAAATGGGATTGGGAGGGAGACAAACCATAAGTGACTCTTAATCTCACAAAACAAACTGAGGGTTGCTGGGGGGAGGGGGTTTGGGAGAAGGGGGTGGGATTATGGACATTGGGGAGGGTATGTGATTTGGTGAGTGCTGTGAAGTGTGTAAACCTGGTGATTCACAGACCTGTACCCCTGGGGATAAAAATATATGTTTATAAAAAATAAAAAATTAAAAAAAAAAAAAAAAAAAAAAAAAAAAAAAAAAAAAAAAGAAAGCCAACGTTGGTGGCTTCACAATTCCGGACTTCAAGCTCTATTACAAAGCTGTCATCATCAAGACAGCATGGTAATGGCAGAAAAACAGACCCATAGATCAATGGAACAGAATAGAGAGCCCAGAAATAGACCCTCAACTCTATGGCCAACTCATCTTCGACAAAGTAGGGAAGAATGTCCAATGGAAAAAAAGACAGCCTCTTCAATAAATGGTGCTGGGAAAATTGGACAGCCACATGCAGAAAAATGAAATTGGACCATTTCCTTACACCACACACAAAAATAGACTCAAAATGGATGAAGGACCTCAATGTGCAAAAGGAATCCATCCAAATCCTTGAGGAGAACACAGGCAGCAACCTCTTCGACCTCAGCCGCAGCAACATCTTCCTTGGAACAACGCCAAAGGCAAGGGAAGCAAGGGCAAAAATGAACTATTGGGATTTCATCAAGATCAAAAGCTTTTGCACAGCAAAGGAAACAGTTAACAAAATCAAAAGACAACTGACAGAATGGGAGAAGATATTTGCAAACGACATATCAGATAAAGGACTAGTGTCCAGAATCTATAAAGAACTTAGCAAACTCAACACCCAAAGAACAAATAATCCAATCAAGAAATGGGCAGAGGACATGAACAGACATTTCTGCAAAGAAGACATCCAGATGGCCAACAGACACATGAAAAAGTGCTCCATATCACTCCGCATCAGGGAAATACAAATCAAAACCACAATGCGATATCACCTCACTCCAGTCAGAATGGCTAAAATTAACAATCAGGAAATGACAGATGCTGGCGAGGATGCGGAGAAAGGGGAACCCTCCTACACTGTTGGTGGGAATGCAAGCTGGTGCAGCCACTCTGGAAAACAGCATGGAGGTTCCTCAAAATGTTGAAAATAGAACTGCCCTATGACCCAGCATTTGCACTATTGGGTATTTACCCTAAAGATACAAACGTAGTCATCCAAAGGGGCACATGCACCCGAATGTTTATAGCAGCAATGTCCACAATAGCCAAACTATGGAAAGAACCTAGATATCCATCAACAGATGTATGGATAAAGAAGATGTGGTATATATACACAATGGAATACTATGCAGCCATCAAAAGAAAGGAAATCTTGCCGTTTGCAACAACATGGATGGAACTAGAGCGTATCATGCTTAGCGAAATAAGTCAAGCAGAGAAAGACAACTATCATATGATCTCCCTGATATGAGGAAGTGGTGATGCAACATGGGGGCTTAAGTGGGTACGAGAAGAATCAATGAAACAAGATGGGATTGGGAGGGAGACAAACCATAAGTGACTCTTAATCTCACAAAACAAACTGAGGGTTGCTGGGGGGAGGGGGTTTGGAGGAAGGGGGGTGGGATTATGGACATTGGGGAGGGTATGTGCTTTGGTTAGTGCTGTGAAGTGTGTAAACCTGGTGATTCACAGACCTGTACCCCTGCAGATAAAAATATATGTTTTTAAAAAATAAAAAAATAAAAATTAAAAAAATATATTCCATCAAATTTTAATTTATTATTAAAATATCTGAATGTAAGTATATATTAAAGTACTATAATATAAATATTAATACTTAACGAAATATCCCACTTAATTTTCATTACCTCCCTGACAAAATATTTTTTTTTAAAGATTTTATTTATTTACTTGACAGAGAGAGATCACAAGTAGGCATAGAGGCAGGCAGAGAGAGAGAGAGAGAGGGGAGGAAGCAGGCTCCCTGCTGAGCAGAGAGCCCGATGCGGGACTTGATCCCAGGACCCTGAGATCATGACCTGAGCCGAAGGCAGCGGCTTAACCCACTGAGCCACCCAGGTGCCCCTGACAAAATATTTGTTAAAATGATTTAAAAATGTCTAAATAGGTGTGCCTGGGTGGCCAGTTGGTTAAGCGAGTGCATTAGGCTCAAGTATGATCTCAGGAGCTGCTGGTATCAAGACCCTCCTCGAGCTCCCTGCAGCAGAGAGTCTGCTTCTCTCTCTCTCCCTCTGCCCTCCCCCTGTTCATGCTCTCTCTCTCTCTCAAATAAATAAAATCTTTAAAAAATGTCTAAGTAACAATTTTATTTTAAATCTAATCATTTAGTTTTAGACTAGTTGAATGGAGAATGTTGTATGTCAATTTTCCTTGTAAGAATTTCAGTTTTCCTTGCGACATGACATATAGTCAACTTTTCAGCATTTTCTAAGGATATTTTAAAATAAAGTTAATTCTAGTTTATAGGGCACAAAGTTGGATACATCTCTTATAAAGTGATCTCATTAATAATATTCAAATATACTTCCATTAAAGTGTGCTAAATAGATGTTGTTATTTGACGCATGAGAGTTTCTAAAATGACACATACAGATTGTGAAATGAAAGTAGACCCATGTCCATTAATTTTTTTCTTTCTTAACTTCTACTTTTAAAAATATTTTTTTTGCCACTCATGTTTCTGTCTCTTTGTGTGCCCAGCTTAGTTTTACCTATTGTTCTATATTTGATCATTCTAAACATTCTTGTTTAAGTATATCTCTTGTAATGAGGTAGAATTGAAACTATGTTTGGATACATCTAAGAATTTTTTCTACATTTAATAATTCTCTTAATACACTGAAACTTCAACTACATCTGAGTCTTACTAGCTTTCTTTAATTTTTGCTTATGCTTCATTAGTTAGTTCCTCTATTGTTGATTTTATTTCCCTAGTGATCTGCAAGGCATACATCCTGTCTTTATTGCTAGGTACTTTATATTTCACGGCAGCATATTTGAAAAGAAATTTCACTAGTTATCAATGTCAATATTTAAACACTAATAATTCTAAATATAATGAGAATTTTTAAACTTTATAGTAATACTAAAAAGAATCATAAATCAATTTTTGGTATTAAAAGACCTTTTCCTAACTTAAACAACTTAATGAAACTGTGCTTATTAGCAACCTACTTCTTTTTTTAAATTTTTAATTTTTTAAATTTAATTTTTTTAAAGAGAGAGAAAGAGTACGAGCATCAGGGGGTGTTGGGAGAGACGGAGAAAGACAGACAGACTCCAGGCCCAGTGTGGAGCTGGACACAGGGCTCTATCTTATGACTCTGAAATCATGACCTGAGCAGAAATCAAGAGTGCCACCCAGGCACCCTAACAACCTGCCTCTAGAATGGGAAAGTTTTTTCCTACTGGGATGTCATAGATTGTAAATAAAAAAAGGATGCTGTATTTGGAAGATAACACAATATCCTCAGAACTTGTGAGATTTCATTTAATAGCTAATGTTTTATTTTATATATTTATAGATAGATAGATAGATAGATAGATATAGATATATACACACACACACACACACGTAAAGTCAACATTATCAGTAGAGTTTGATTCATTAATGGTATCACCATTTAAACACATCAATTTTGTATCATTTCAGGGCTATTTAGTGCCCTTTATCCTGTTTTTGATGTTTGTTCTCACCTTGATTTCAACAAGCTATTCATATAAGATATTATGTACTTACAGAACCAAGGAGAGTGGGAGATGTCCTATGGTGCTCTATTAAAAATAGCAACTACTTTCAAAGACAAACCTGAGAACACTGTTGCAAATTAATTGGTTCATTAAAGCTTTATAGGAGTTGCTGAAATCTTACTTCTTTAGTAATACTTGGAAGGCATTTTATAAGTTAAGTATGAAACAGCCATAACATCATGAAATATTGTGGTAATAAAATCAGTCTCTTATGGAAGAAATTAAACTTTCATTAGTTTACAAACATAAGCACAATTTATTTGAACTAAAGTCAAGAGTAAACATAAATATATTTACATTTGTATATAAAATATACTGTATTTAAAATTACTTGATGTTTTAAAGACAGAACTTAATGTAAACTATGCAGCTGGAAATTGCAAGACCAGATGGCTCCATAAACCCCAGTAGAAAATATGCATCTGTTGGTTCTTTGTGAAATTGTTTTATCTAAAAGAAGTTTTATTTAATCAAGTGGCATGGGGTCTTAATATATCACCTGCATTAGGTGTTATTTTTCATTTCTAAATGAAATGAAAATGACATGATTGGAGAGTAAATCATTTTCTGACACTCAAAGAAATGTTTTATGCTCTATGTAGAATCAATTTTATCAGTAGAGTCTGATTTATTTGATCTACAGTGCAAACAAATGTGCCAATTATAAAGCTCTCTGAAATAAGTAGATTGGTAATAAGAACTTGTGAATATTATTAGTTGCATCTGTGATGTTTATAATATTATGCAAAGACTCTTGATCTATTCATTAAATGATACTAAAAATTAGTTTAAATTGATGGTAAAATGTCAAGAGTGTTACATTTACAATTTGTTAGCATAGGATTCTAAAAGGAACATCAACCAGCTAAAGAAGAATTCCCATATTTATCTCAGGTAAAAGGGACTTGGAGATTATGGAAAGTATAGAGAAAAGAAAACTAGTTATGACATTAAAAGGTAAGATAAGGAAGAACAGAAATAAAACCTGGACATGGAATTGAGAAGTCTGCATTCCATCCCTAGCCCTGCTAATAAATAGTGAGGGCAAGTTACTTAGACTTTTTCAATTTTTTCTTCCTAATCTTAAAATGAAGTGGGTTTTTTATTTTTTTTTGTTGTTTTTGTTTTTGTTTTTTTCAAATGAAATGATCTCTCAGGTTATCTCTCACTCTGAAGGCCTATAACTAAGATAGCTAAGGGAGAAAAAGAACACAGACATGGAATATGAAATGCTTCCTGCTTTATAAATTATGTCAAGTGATATATTAAATCTAAAAATCTGAGAAATCTTGCATTATCTTATGTGCAATAAAATTCCTACTTATTAAATTCATTCATTGTGTCATTTGCTATTTTGATCACTGTGATCTTCTTTTTAATTACAACCCTTGTTAGGTTTTCAAGTTATCTTTTCTTTAAAACCAAATCAACTCAATCAATACTTTGAATACCTGTTGCTTATAAGATAACTTCCATAGCAAAGGCTCTGTTCTGAACTTCTGTTTGTTCTTCATCATTTTCTCCATATTTTTCATAAGAACTTGACTGTTTCCTAACACATACTTATGGCATTGAATTACTACTTCTCTGTTGGTTGAAATAAGAATAATACCAAATTAAGCAATGTATTCATCTGATAACTATCTCCACAAACTGGTCTAAAGCTTCTATGTACTTTTAATCAACCTGTAAGTTGTTTTGGCATAATATAAACAGACACATTGTTGACAGAAAAACATTTTCCTATGTACTCAGGAAAACAGAAACCTCATGAACAGTAGGTAAAATAATCTTTGACTAGAATCTTCCATGATTTGAATTAGAATATTGTTTCTTTAATCTTTACCAATATTAATCACTTGAGTGCTGTATTTAAAGGCTAACTCATAAGTATCCTAGTTTTCTGCCATATCACTTGTACCAAAGGCATCTGCTTCATGCAAGCTTGTATCCAGAACCAGCACAGAGCTCCCACTTTGCCTCTGCCCATTCTCTGGTACTACTTGTAGGAGCACCTGTGCAAATTACAGGCTCCTCTAGTGACTTCCAGTGGACTGCTGCTTGGTCCAACAAAGAAATCAAACCAGGAGTTCTAGAACAAGTTCTAGAACTTATTGCAGAAGGAGGTCATCCTGGTACATGGCATCCAATTGTCTTTAGATTCTTTCACACATACTTAGTTGCAGTTTGCTCATATTGACAGAATCAGAGTCAACACAGCAGGTGGTTTAAATCTATGTGTCAAATACAGAAGCTGAGCAGAGAAATAAACTCATAAGACAAAAATCATGAAGTGGGTAAGGACAAAATGGAACAAACAAGATGTCTATGAAGTTTTCCTAAATTTTTGGAGAATCACTGTGTGTTTTTTTGTTTTGTTTTGTTTTTACTTTTAAAAACTATTTATTTGAAAGAGAAAGGGGGGGAGAGCAAGCAGGGCAAGGTGCAGAGAGAGAGGAGAGAGACAGTATCAAGCAGATTTCCTGCAGAATACAGAGCCCCACACAGGCTTAGTCCCACTACCCTGAGATCATGACCTGAGCCTGCTTGAGACTCTCTCCCTCTCCCTTCCCTCACACTCATTCTCATGCTCTCTCTCTCTCTAAAAACAAAAACAAAACCAAAAACCATCAAACAAACAAACAAACAAACAAAACCAAAAAAACCATGGGCTTCATGGGCTTAGAGCCCATGGGATTTATATATTCCCAGACAAGAGAAGAGGAGGGAGCGTGAAAGATCTAGTAAACAGTTAAAATGTGTTTTGCTTTTTCCTTGTGGGAACTCGTAAGGTTCTATACAAGAATGCTTTTAATCTTCAAAGAAACCAATGTTTTGTAACTGAATTCCAGGTCTTACCCTAGCTTCAGATCAAAACTAGTTTTCCCACAGCTTGCTTCAGTAAATTTTTAGTCCACACAAGAGAGAGCATCAAATGATTAAACAGGAACCCCCATGACCTTCAGCAACCACATCTTCTGGTTAACACTGCCACACAGGAAAGCTCAGGTATTTCCCAGAGAGCTTAGACCTGGATCAGGATGCAGCTCAACAAAAAGCAGGAAGAAAAGTGCCTGCCTGGCCTGGTGGTAGATGCCTCATCTCAAGACCACAGGAACTGCAGGGATTCCCCTGTGTGGAAGATATGTCTTCCTCTGGGCTCCCAGTCTCGGGTTCAGGACTCTCCAGGGCAAGCTGTGCTGCCTGGGATCTGCAGATCAGTGTAGGTTTGGGGGCTAAGAGAAGGCTGAACTGACGTCCTGGGAAATAGTTAGGCCAAGTGCTCTCAAGGGAGCCTAACACCTGTGGAACCACCCAGCCAGGGAAGAAGACTGGAGGCAGCTTAGCTCTGGAAGGACTTGATGTCCAGATTTCTGTGGTTTCCCTGATAGCTTCTGCCTTCAGGCCGTGCTAGGGGTCTCAACTTCTCAGAAGGTGTAGAATGAACTGGGTAGAAAGGCTATCTTCCTGCCCTCACCTGCGAGGGGCTGATATAAACCTTCTGTGAGGTTTTTTGCCACGGAAATAATGTCAACAACCAGACCTGAATCCCCATGATGTAATAGAGGAAAAGTAACTGCCCATTCCAGGAGACTGACAGCCAAGGAAAGTCAGAGCATGCCCCATAGTATGGGAAAGGCAGAGAATTATGAAGGAGGAATTTAAGACATGGCAAATGCTGCAGAGAAAAACTTCCTAAACCTTAATTAGATGAAGCTGGAGCTAAGAAATTAAACAGAGGAATTTAAAAGGAGGATGGTTCCTACGGAGACTGAAATTAGTGAATTTGATATTAGTGGCCATGTGCGAAAAATAATTAGAACGTTCAGCAAAAATATAAGAGGTTGAAATAAGAAGGACAAGGAAAGAGATTTGGAGGGTAAACTGTTTAGGCCTAATACTCAGGGATATTTCAAAAGAAAAAAAAAATATATATATATATAAATTATACAATGTTTAAAGAATATATAATTAAGGAATATGAGATTCACATACCCCTTTGTTAAAGAAAAGTATAAATTTGTGAATTGAAATTGCTCACAAAGTTTGAGACTGAGTTAAGAAAAGTTATATCTAGACATATTCTGACCTAATAATATATATAAATGGGATGACTTGGGGATATTTATACAGTGGTATGAATCAAACATAAATGGATAACACAATGTGATAAATGACATGCAAAATAAAAACAAAGTCCCACTCCTTAATACCCTAAGATACTCCACCACTTCACTGCCTACACAAACATACAGCAATAAAGCTTTCTAAGTGAACATACATGTCTGTTGCATGTCCATCTTTTAGATCTTGTGCCTTCTATCTACAAAAAACAATAAAGTACCATTATTCAAAACTCAATTTAATTTATAATATTATATTTTTAGAAAGATTAAGAGTTCATTTCAATGTATTTATGCATTTAAGAGAGAATTTTTGTTGTTAAATTTAAATTTGGAACTTCTGATAATCAGTACTAACAAGCAGGCTATTATTTATGGGAAACGGAACTGAAGAAATAGTCTTGAAAAAATTCTTCTTTAAAAATAACATATAGTGTGTAAACCTGGTGATTCACAGACCTGTACCCCTGGGGATAAAAATATATGTTTATAAAAAATAAAAAATTATATAAAATAAAATAAAATAAATTAACATATACAGGCCACCTGGGTGGCTCAGTGGGTTAAGCCTCTGCCTTCAGCTCAGGTCATGATCTTAGGGTCCTCAAATCGAGTCCCGCATCAGGCTCTCTGCTCAGCGGGGAGCCTGCTTCCTCCTCTCTCTCTCTTTCTCTCTCTCTCTCTGCCTCTCTCCTTACTTGTGATCTCTCTGTCAAATAAATAAATTCTTTTAAAAATAAAAAATAAAAAAATGACATATACAGTTTAGTTGAGAGTCAGATTGATAATACCTTTCTTTCTAATAAAGATAAGACACTAAGATTGCTTGGAGTGACTGTTAAATTCCAAATCAAGCTCTATGTTTTTCTCTAAGACAATGAAAGTTAAAATAATTAAATCACTTAAGAATGAGATTATCAGAGAATGGTGAAGAATTCTTCAACAGGAATGGGAACATGGGTAAGATAAGTATAGTGATTAGTAAAGACAGTGATTTCTAGGTCCATTAATACCTCCATTCAATACTTCCCTTAATGCTTTAAGAAATTAACAACTTCAGATTTGAGAGGTGGATACAATGTGGCTAATACAAGAATTTCTGACTCCAGTTAATTTGGACAACTATGATGTGCCAGCTAAGGAAAATTACAGACCAACAATCTACAAAGTGATATGAATCATTCTATCTTCCCCTAAGTAATTGCATGCTGCTGTTAATTGGGAGGTATAAGAAAGTCTGCCATAAATAAGTGGTCCATTTTTGAGTAGTTACTAACTATCTTTATTCATAGTCTCTCATTTTAGGGGCACCAGGGTGGCTCAGTCAGTTAAGCGTCTGCCTTATCTTCAGGTCATGATCCTGGGGTCCTGAGACAGAGTCCTGCATCAAGCTCCCTGCACAGTGAGGGGTCTGCTTCTCTCTCCCCCTCCCTCCCCTCACCCATGTTCTCTTGCTCACTCACTCTCACCTCAAATAAATAAAATCTTTTAAAAAATAAAGTCTCTCAGTTTAAAGAATGTCTTTTAATTAGGTTTTCTGGAAAAAAATATACTTTTGGTCAGAAAGTACAAAGAAATATAAAATCTGCATCTGCTTACAATGGTTCTCATTATAGACATGTTCAGATTCCTTTTAGTATGATTTATTTGTATCCTGAGGTGTATTTGTATCCTTAGGTGATTTTGTTCCCAAAATGACTTCTGAGCATTGTATTAAGGAAGACATAGGCTGCCAGGTAGCCAAACATGATTTTGAGAATGATGGTGCCATTAAAGACACTTCATTTTTCTATCTAACTTCTTGGTAAATGTTTACTATTGGTTAATTAATTTCCAGGGGTTTTTGTTTTGTTTTATTTTTTGAGACACTATCAAAGAAAAAGAATTTTTATTATTCCTCAAGACCACAAATTAGACTCTTAATAATAAGATTGCTTCACATATTCAAGATTCCCTCCTCCCCTTGCCTGTTAAATCTTTCCCATGCAAATTCCAAAACAAATATCACCAATAACAAATGCATTACAATTTAAGTAATGAGAAGATCTTTCCTCTGGGTCCTGAGATGTCTGAATTTGATAGTACATTGGAGCCACAGGACTGAAGGAGAAGGAGGGTAGAAGAGGCTGGGTGCCTTCATTTGGTGGCTGCTCACTATCTGTGCCATGCCCCTGTCCTACGGGTGCTCAAAGGAGACTGTGCACCCAGAGAAAAGAGCGGAGGCTTTCAGGTTGCCTATATATAGGTTTCAATCACAGCTGGGGAACCTCAGAATATGTAGTTATCATCCAGGAATCTCATTTTCCTCATATGTGAAGTGGGGACAATGATACCCACCTTGAAAGACTCATAAAGATTATGAGGTCAGTAGGTGTTATATATGAATCACCTACCACAGGGTTGGTGGTGTGAGCACCTAGAAAAGGCATACGTGGGCATAATGGGACCACAGCTTTTGCTTCCTGGACTCGAATCATTGCTTCCATCCAGAGCACAGCTATTTTCATCGTGGCCCACACCCTGCCATCCCATCTATTTTTTCCTCCACTCAGTGGGCTCAATGCCCAGTCTCAAGACTGCAAAAAAAGCAAAAGGAGTGTTACTACTTGCCATTCATCTTGTTTTTCACATTGCCTCTCTGAGTCTCATTTTGGAGATATGGAAATATTTCATTATTTCTGGCCATAATTCACCAAGAATTTGAGGTGAGGACAAGTATACCTCCTCCTCATAGTACTAAATGACTTTTTTCTCTGTCCCATAAAACCCACCATAGAGAAAAAAGGAAACTGCAACTCAGATGTCACTGTGGTTTTGGTTCAACATTCTCTCCTATTTCTAGAACTTGCTTTTCCCACTCAGGAATGTTTGGGGGCTAATAACATCCCCTCTCCTGTGAATGCCAACTACTACTTCTATCATTGCAGCTGCATTTTTCTTCTTAGAGAACATCAGAGCTCCCCATGTCAATAGCCTCTAAATGTGGCAGGCATGAGGCCACTGTGGCCCATGTGTTGGTAAAGGCAGAAAAGACACAAGTGTGGTATCATACTCATATGTGGAACCATAGCATGTTCTTCTCAAAACCATCAAGCTCTTGGTTCATTTTTAGGTGTCAGCTGACATAGACCCTTTCCCTAGCCATAGGTTACCACTTACTCCAAGTTATCTGACACTTTCAAGCCATATTCTCTTCATTTATTAAAGGAGAATAGAGCCATATTTCTTAAGAGGTAATGTGGTGGCAAACTAGATGCATACAAAGCACCTTAGGTAGAGTTTGGCTCATAATAGGTGATATGGCAGATGTGGCAAATTATGTTGTATCACTAGAGAAAGTTCTCTAACTCTATCAAGACATCCCCAAGTTTCCAATGAGCATGGGTGCAACATTATATGGAGACTAAATAGTCTAAATTAACTGAGCTACTATGATTTTTTTTCTCCTCTTTATGGTCAGCTGACCCCCAGGAAGCAGGTATATACAGTACCAAATTACTGGAGTTTGATGTTTGTCATAGTCATCTGAAGGGCAGGGAGAACAAGACCAAATTCATCACCAAGGCCCAGCCCATTCTGCTGGGTCCTTCTTGCTCTCCCAGGCCTCCCCCACTCCCTACCCCACTCTGCTGGGCCTCTCCCTTCCTGTCAAACCCCTCCGACCACTCAGTCTGAGGAGATTGGACCCAAATGGAGGAGGCTGGGAGGTGGAACCTTTAGTCTTCCCATTGTCTTCTCCAAAGTCCGTCTGATTCCTAAAAGGAAGAAGATCTGCTCTCGTGTGTTTTCCTCCGTGCACCTAGGTTGAAGGAGCATAGTCTTTGATGTTAGAAATCACACAAGCACGCAAACATGCAGATCCAGACAGGGCAATGGTATCCTCACTGACCTTCACAGCAGTCTTGCCACACTCGCAGATCGACCTGCGGTATCTCACTGCAGCTCAGGTAATCCTGCGGGTACTGTGCCTTTACGAAGACATCAGCCTGGACTTGCTGGATGTTGTCACCATTGTCACATAGCACGCGGCCCAGTGATGCCTGCTTCAGCTGAGTGAGCTGTGCTGGAGTGAACACCCCGGGGTTCTCATACCAGAACCTGGGGATCAGCAAGGAGAGGTGCAGAGTGAGGTCTCCGGCAGAACACTGCACTGGGCTATGTGCAGAGCAGTGATAATAGCAAGAAAAGCTCAGCAAAAGCGAAGCATATGGAAAGGATTATGTTTGTTCTCCAACTAAGCATGTTTGAATTGCCTCCAATTTGTATAAAGTTCTTAAATCCCATGGCTTTGAACTATCACTTTATATTCAAGTTTTACAAAATGATTCAAACTAAAGCTTTGTAAAGTTTTAAAAGGTTTTTAAAAAGCACAGCTCCTAATCTAAAATTCTATAAATGGGCCTTAGGAATTACCGAAACAATTTAATATTGACATGTTTGCCTAAAAGGGAAATGTTGCTTTGTAATTATTAATACACACTAGTTTATTATATCTATTGGGTAATTAGAATGAACACATTTGGTTTCAAATGAAATGATACAATTAAAAAAAAAACACTATTAAAGTGAACCTTTGTTCATTCCTTCAGGAAATATTTCAGTACCATATGCCAAACACTTTTCTCATGTAGGCATACAACACATGATAGAAAGGAAAAGACTGTAGCCACTCATGGTATATGGGCTGACTTGTGACCCCTCAAAATTCATATTCTGAAATCCTAGCCGCCCAGTACTTCAGAATGTGACTTTATTTGGAGATAGGTCCATTAAAGAGATAGTCAAGTAAAAATAAGTCATTAGAATGTCGTGGGGGAATTAAGGTCATAAAATATGGACACAGACAAGTACAGGGGGAAGACCATTTGGAGAGAAAGAGAGAAGCTGACCATCTATAAGACAAGGAGAGAGGCCTCAGTAGGGACCAACACTCCCAACCCTGATCTAGACTCCAGAACTGCGAGACAATACATTTGTTGTCTATGTCACCCAGTCTTTGGACTTTGTTATGGTAGCCCTAGTAAACTAATACAAATGGGGAAGACAGTTGACTCCAAAAAACAAAAGCTTTCCCAAATTTGTTTAGTTTTTAACTACATATATTCTTAAATTATTATCAATTAAACATATTAGCCCAACTATGTGTTGCAATAAATCCAGAGTGCTAAAACTAATTTATAAAAATAAAAATGAAATACTGTACTATGAATGTTTGCCAATGTGCAATAAAAGGAATTAAAGCTGTTCCTACTTTCTTTATAATATAATTCATAAGTAGAAGAGATTGGGAAGAAAAATTTTAAGTAAAGAATAATTTTTAGTAGAACTTTAATTAAAAACTAAGTTCTAGGCAGTGTTTTAAGTCCTATATATGAGATATATATAGGACATATATATATATATATCACCTATGCAATAATACAAAAGGTCAAATTGTCAAACAGGTTCACAAGAATCCTAGCCCTTACTCAAGACGATACTAATGATTCAGAAGATACAGCAAGTACTTGGAACACATTTGGTTCAAGTAAGAGAAGAGAGCTAATTGTGTGTCCTATGCCAACCCAGTGGGGGATGATTAGTTTTTCAGTTTTCTTAGTTTTTTTACTTGGTTAGCCTTGCAAGAAAGATATTACATGAACTTACATCTCCTGCCAGCTGTCTGCCATAATTTCATAAATTCAAGTTGAGTTACAATAAACACTTTAGACAAACCAAGAGATTTTTAGGAAGAATTCCCAGTTATCATTTCACTAGTAAATGCCCTTAGCACAGATTTTGCCAGGAGGTCTGGTATTGGGTCAACAAATCTTCCATGAAGATGAAGGCACAGAGCTGCAGGCCAGCTGTCAACTTTTACACTGCCAACATCATTTACAGTTGCCACAATTTATGAGCCCTAGGTACTACTGTTAATCAAACTTTACAGATGAGGCAACAGGTTTCAGGTGTTATGTGTCCTAACGTTAAATAGTTGCAAGTAGGGGTGCCCAGATTTAAACACATGGTAATGAGTCTAGTGCATGCTTTTAGCCACTGACTTCTATGCCTTTTCTAGACAATCTATTTCTTATTTTTTTACAAAGATTCATAAAAATTTATAAAAAGGAACGTTATCTGGTATCAGTAGTCATAAAAATTCTGTGACCAGCTACTATTTGTTATTGCTCATATTCAAAACATTTTAAATCATAGAAAGCAGGGAATCACACTTTTAATGTTATTGTATACCTATATTTGGGGGCAAAAAAAACTGATTTCGTTATCTTTTACAAATAGAAGACAAATCTTTACCTATCTCCATCTCTTAACCGCTGAAACTGGGTAACAAACAGGCACATAAGTGTTGGTCCCACTCTTGTGCCAGGGATCAGGTCTTCAACCATGAGGGCAGGCCAGAAGTCAATGTTGCCTGGTGTGCTATACAACCTGAAACAAAGATGTACAGACATCACATGCTGGACTGTGAAAATGACAATGATAGTACTATTTATACAAATGACTACAGAGCATTTTTAAAGTTATACACACTAAAAAGAAAGAGATTATTATTATTCCCATTTTACAAGTAACAACTTTGAGATGATAGAATAATTTAGGGATCACCTAACTGACCAGGGAACAGAGCAATGACCTAACCAAGAGCATTTAACCCTAGTCATATAACATCCACTGTGTTCTTCTTTATACTCTGTAAGTATATGGAATATAATAGTGAGTGTGTGTGTGTGTGTGTGTGTGTGCGCGCGCAGATCTATATCCAACTAATTCTTTCAGAAACATGTAACAAATAAACTATTAAAAATGTCTGTGTCAGTGTAAATGGTATGTAGGTTAAACAGAGTGAAAAAATAATCTGAGGAAATAATATAATGTGTTCGATAATTTTGCTCTTGCTAAAAAGCTGATGATAATTGATTTGGAACCTGAAGTGATTTTTTTTTTAATAAACATATATTTTTATCCCCAGGGGTACAGGTCTGTGAATCACAGCACTCACCAAAGCACATACCCTCCCCAATGTCCATAATCCCACCCCCTTTTCCAAAACCCCTCCCCCCAACAACCCTCAGTTTGTTTTGTGAGATTAAGAGTCACTTATGGTTTGTCTCCCTCCCAATCCCATCTTGTTTCATTGATTCTTCTCCTACCCACTTAAGCCCCCATGTTGCATCACCACTTCCTCATATCAGGGAGATCATATAATAGCTGCCTTTCTCTGCTTGACTTATTTCTCTAAGCATGATACGCTCTAGTTCCATCCATGTTGTCGCAAACGGCAAGATTTCCTTTCTTTTGATGGCTGCATAGTATTCCATTGTGTATATATACCACATCTTCTTGATCCATTCATCTGTTGATGGACATCTAGGTTCTTTCCATAGTTTGGCTATTGTGGACATTGCTGCTATAAACATTTGGGTGCATGTGCCCCTTTGGATGACTACGTTTGTATCTTTAGGGTAAATACCCAATAGTGCAAATGCTGGGTCATAGGGCAGTTCTATTTTCAACATTTTGAGGAACCTCCATGCTGTTTTCCAGAGTGGCTGCACCAGCTTGCATTCCCACCAACAGTGTAGGAGGGTTCCCCTTTCTGCGCATCCTCGCCAGCATCTGTCATTTCCTGACTTGTTTTAATTAAAAAAAAAAAAAATCAAATGAAGTGATTTTTTTTAATTAAAAAAAGTCACTATGCAAATGACAATTAAGTAAATATCTTTGGACACACCATCCATTTAAAGAAAGAAAATAAGATCAGTACCCATGAAACTCCTTGTGAGAGCAGCTGAGACTGTTTTCTCCCTCTCCCTAAGGATAAGCAAGTGAACAACTTGACCTGTCCCATATGTTATTTTTACATTTTATTTTATGTGTATGATCCCATAGACTCCATTCAGTTCAGCTGCATATGCTTTAACCTTGACACAGTTGGAAACACCATGTTCATACTTCCTTCGTTTCACTCAACGGTTTATTTGGAGAGATTCATTCCTATTGTTGTACACATCTGCTTCCTTTTCTCTGTTCTATAGTAGCCTGTTGAATACTCCCAATTTAGTTGACTGTTCTACTGGTGTTTTCAGTTTTTTACTATAAACTTTCTCATACATGTTTCTTCATACAGACAAAGGTCTTTCTAGGCTAGCTATCAGCAAATTTTTACAACAAATGATAAAGTTATAAATATTTTCAGCATTGTGGGCTCCATTTTGCAATTACTCAACTCTTCCCTTTTCACAAAAGCAGCCAAAGACAACACATTAAAAAAAAAAAAAGGGACACAGTTTTGTTACAATAAACTTTTACTTACAAAATCAGGTAGTTAGATTTGGTCAGTGGGCTATGATTTGCAGATCCCTGCTCTAGAATATGCCGATGCTAAAGCTTCAAATGCTGAATGTGGGAGCATGACACCTTAGACACTAATAGATAATGCCAAACTGCTGTCCAAAATATATGTATAGTTCATACTCTTACAATGAGCATAGAGAAGTTCTCTGTGATGCATCTTCAGTTTTAATGGATAGTGTCTTTGTCATATGGAATTTGTTCTTCAGTTTTTTTGTTTCGTCACATCTCATTGCTATCGCCCTTCTCCTTCCCCCACATCCTCCTTCCTTCCCCTCCCCCTCAGCCCCTCTCCACCTCCCACCTCCTGCTCCTTCTTCTCCCCCTGCATTTCTTTTCTTAATTTTTGAAGATAGCTGGTTTTTTTTTAATATCTCAAGTACTTTTTTGAGTGTTTGAGTGCTTATTTAATTCAGATTCAAGTGTCATATTATAGATTCCTTCTGTTTCAATTTTTTTCCCCTGGGAGAATTTTTCTCTGAAATTTTTTTGATTTGCATTTTTGTTTTCTTGCTACATAGCTTTATTTGAAATAAACTTTCTCTCTCTCTCTCTCTTTTTTTTATTCCTAGGCATTTCATGAAATGATTTCTAGTTCAGTAGCATAATCTTCTGTCACTGACACAAAGTACAGCATCTTTGATTGAAGTGTTGGTGACAGTGGAAGATAGCAGGCACTGGTGGCTTTTATTTCTCTTTCATTACTTCAGCATTCTTCACTTCACTTCATTCTGCTTGGCTTCTATGTATAGAAGGGGTGCTATCCCCTCTCTACTTATCTTCTGTCACCAAGACATGGCTACCTCTGGTTACTTTCAGCCCTGTGACTGGGGTCATAGACTCCCAGGTTCCAGAGCTACATTTGGTGATTTAACTCTTATTGTTGAACCATGTCCTTCTAGAGAGATTTCTTTTTTCTCATAGTTCATCTATATGGCCTGATCTCCTTTTGCCCACAAAGACTTTTAAATTGCTCCATCCTTCTCTCCATGCTCACGGACTTGCTGTGGAAGCGGAGCTTCAATGGCAGCTCTGTTGGAACTTGGTGATTATTTTCAAACTTAAAGTAATTTGAAATTCATGCCATTCTTGTCTCCTAATTCTGAACATAGGAGTCATGTGTTATTTTGTGTGTCTTCTTCATCAGTCTCATAGTTCTGTAGGAGGCCATGTTAAGAGATTTAAAATCAGATGACCACTCATTATTTCTCTAAGACTAACTTGAAAATATGCCTATTTAGTAAAATTTGTGCTAATTTGATGGGTGTGAAATAGTGTTTCACTACGATTTTTCATTATCCAGATTACTTAGTTGAGCATCTGATATATTGATTGGGCATTCTTTTTTAAATATAGGTAAAATACCTATTTATAGCATGTCTTTTTACAACTTTTCTTTTGGGCTATGTTTTCCTGTCTTACTTTAGGAGTTCTGTACATATTCTGGATGCTAATGCACTGTTATTTATGTTCAAATGTTTATTCCTCAAATTTGGGATTTTAAGTAAAAAAAAAAAAAGAAGACTCCCCACTGAGTGCAGAGTACAACTGGGACTTGATCCCAGAACCCTGAGATCATTGACCGCAGCCAAAATCAAGTCAGATGCTTAACTGACTGAACCACTGTCATTAATTATATTAATTATTAATTATATTAATTAATATAATTAATTGTATTATTATTGATAGAATTTATGTAATGAAGATTAAAAGGAAAAAGATATGATACTTTCAATGTTTTTTTTTTTAAAGATTTTATTTATTTATTTGTAAGAGAGAGAGAGAGTGAGAGCGAGCACAGGCAGACAGAGTGGAAGGCAGAGTCAGAGGGAGAAGCAGGCTCCCTGCGGAGCAAGTAGCCCGATGTGGGATTTGATCCCAGGACGCTGGGATCATGACCTGAGCTGAAGGCAGCTGCTTAACCAACTGAGCCACCCAGGCGTCCCGATACTTTCAATGTTTGTAGAAAAAAACATTCCAGGTAAATTGCAGCAACCCTTTATATTAATTATTCTCATTATTAGATTTTGATGAAAATATTGTCTTCATCTTACAGTCAATTTTATCTATTTTTATAGTTTTTTTAAATTTAATGTAAAAAAAACCTTTCATCCCCAATGTTGTAAAAATTCTTTATATTTTAAAAGTTTTAAACTTCTGCCTCTCAGGTTTAAGTCTCTCATCTATTTGGAATTGATTTTCATATATGATGTGAGATAGGAATCCATACTCATTTTTATCCATGAAGAGCCAATTTTTACTGCACCACTTCTCATTTCTCCCTAATTTGTCTTGCACTACTTTCAAATATCATGATTCCACACAGGAGCACATTTTTTGTGCATGGTTTTCTATTCTATTCTATCAGTCTATTTGTCTATTCTTGAATCAATATCACACTATATTAATTACTAAAAGCTGTATAATAAGTATTGCTAACTGGAACATCAAATCACTCAATTAGATTCTTCCTGGCTATTTTCTCTACCAGGTTAATTTTAAAATAAGCCTGTTGATGCCACAACAAAGAACTATTAATATCTTAATCAGAATCACAATAAATACATAATTGTAGGGGAATACTGACACATTTGAATTATTGAATTTTATTTCTCCTGAACAAAATCCATATTTCCATTTCTTAAGTTCTCTTCAGTAACCAGAAAGTTCTGAGATTTTCTTCCTAAAATGCTGCATAGCTTTTGTTAATCTTTTCTTCTCATTTGGTATTTCAATTTGACTTTTCTTAACATTCCTCTTAGTTTACTATGTACACAATTTGCAAAAAAATAATTATGACAATTTTATTTGATCCTTTCCGGTATTATTTCTTTCTTATTTTATTGCCTCACTATGGTTTTCAATACAACTTTGAATATTAGTCATAGTTGTCATTCTTGTCTTATTCATGTGTTTAAATGAAATGCTTTTAACATTTAATCAATTCCAATAGATTTTTTTTTTGAGCTTCTTTTTATTAAGACACAGTGTTCCGATTTCCTAGAATACTACTAAGAGCGTTTCTGAAAATCAAGAGGGTTGCTGCATTTTACCTAGAATGCTTTTTTTCTACAAACATTGAAATTATCATTTCTTTTTCCTTTTAATATTCATGACATAAATTCTATCAATACTTTAAAAATGCTGGACCAATTACATTAGCAGAATAAACCTATTTTCATCATGTTTAATACATACATTGTTCGACCTGGATTTTTAATCCTTTGTTTAGAAGTTTTTATCTAGGGGCCCCTGGCTGGCTCAGTTAGTTAAACATCTGCCTTTAGCTCAGGTCATGATCTCCAGGTCCTGCAATTGAGCCTGACATCAAGATCCCCACTCAGTAGGGAGTTTTCTGCTGCTCACCCTGCTGGCATTCTCCCTCTCTCTCTCTCACTCTTTCTCAAATAAAGAAATAAATAAGTTTTTATCTATATGTATATAAGATAATGTCTTATAAAAGTTCTTTTTTTCATACTGTCATTGTTTTTTGTGTGTGTGTTTTTTAAATGTCAACATAGAACTGGCCCCTAACAGTAAATTAATTAGTATTCTGTGTTCCCTGTTTGTATGTTCTCAGAAAAACTCCATGGGCCTCAGGACTTTTGAATACTAGGTTTGATTTCAAGAACATGTGTCAAAATTTTTTAAAAAGTGTCCTTCCCATTTAAAGTCATAACATCTACCATATTTTGCCATAACATTTGATTTCTCTTTATTGCTGTGTCTCCTGCTCTATATTTTCAATAAAATAAATTTAAAAATTCGTTACTTAAAGGTAAATTTTAATTGTTGCTCTGGATTGAATTATGTCCTCAAAGAAAGGCGCAGTACCTGTGATTGTGGTATAATTTGAAAGTGCAGATGTAATCAAGTGCAGATGAGATCAGCAGGGTGGACTTAAATCCAATATGAATACAACTGCTATCTTTATAAGAAGAGGAAAATATGGACACAGATGCACAGTGAGAACTACATGTGATGGCAGAGGCAAAGACTGTGCTACAGCCGCAAGCCAAGGAATGCCAAGGATTGCTGGCAAACCATCAGAAGCTAAGAGGTGAACAATTCGCCCTTGTAGGTTTTGGAGGGATCATGGTCCTGCTGACACTTTAAATTCGGACTTCTGACCTCTAGAACTGTGAGACAATAAATTGCAGTTGTCCTCAGCCACCTTGTTTGTGGTACTTTGTTACAGCAGCACCAGGAAACTAACATAATTATCAGCTCCCATAATTCCATACAAAAGTCACTCCTAATTTCTAAAACAGTTTTCCTGCCAAAATGTTCATTGTCCTGTTCTCAATTTTTTAATGTAATGTGATTCTGCTAGTCCTTGAATTTACCATTAAATTAATTTCTTAGACTCAGTAATAGAGATATTGCATACTGAATGGTTAAAATGACATTATACAGCATATGATAAATAATGGTAAATGCAAATCAGAAAGTTAAGGTGAAATTAATGTTTGTGAATTGTTAAGAGGTCACACAAGAAATGTTAATTTGAGGTTTTAAAAATTAGAACATCCAGGACACCTGGGTGTCTCAGTGGGTTAAGCCTCTGCCTTCAGCTTAGGTCATGGGTCCTGGGATCGAGCTCTGCATTGGGCTCTCTGCTTCCCCCTCTCTCTCTGCCTGCTGCTCTGACTGCTTGTGATCTCTCTCTCTCTCTGTCAAATAAATAAATAATATATTTTTAAAAATTAGAACATTGAACTTTCCAAGATAGGGTAATCTTGGTTTTGTTCATTTCAATCCTTTGATACTGATTTGGTTTTTTCATCGTTTAACCAATTCAGCGAAACATTAACCATTTTTATCCTTATTATAACTTTCTGCTTTTGTTGTGGCTCACCACATAGCTCCAAGAAATATTAAGAGCTTTTTAAAGGTAGTTAGTACAGGTACCATATTGAGTAACTTATTAATCATATATGGCTTATGTTTTAAACAATAACAATAATGAGTTCCAGACTAATTAGGAAGTCTGGAAAAAATGATTTCTCAAACATTTTCTACTGATTCGTCTACAGTACTAGGAGAATGTTAGCTCTATTTTTTTTTTAATTTTTAAAACTATAGACATTATACCTCTTCTTTGGTTATAATTAGTCCCTAGTAGGAATATGAAGCAGCTTTTACGTTTAATTCCTTCAGTTTGTCAATTCTCTTCTTAGATTTCCTCCCCAAAGCTAATACTCAGCGTTTATTCTATACTTGAAAATAGTAATCCAACATAAAGGTGGAATGGCTATTGATGAGGAAAACAAAGGGGAAAAATGTAGCTTAAATTAAATTTCCTAAAAGCTTGCAGCCCAATAATAAATATCTGAAACATGCAGAATATAACATTCCTCAAGGAACTCATGGCTACTTTAGTGCTTCAATTCTTATGTTTCATTAAAGACTAAAAGTAATAGAAGTGAGTTAGGGAAATAAAAGACTAAAAGTAACCTTATCTTAAGAGCAGCTAACCCCCCAAGATCCTAAAAGCCTTGCCTCCAAATTCCTTAAAGACTTAGGTTATCCCCGACTTCCACTAACTAAAAAGTATACAATCAGTCACTCCTCACCATCTCAGTACAGCTTTTCTACCCACAGCTCTTACCATGTACAATAATAAAAACACCTTTTGCACTTAAAAAAAAAAAAGCAAGAATTCCTTGTTGAGCATTGGGCTTGATGATCCTGAATCAATTATGACTGTAAAGACATAAAATCCCGGGGCACCTGGGTGGCTCAGCTGGCTAAGCATCTGCCTTCAGCTCAGGTCATGATCCCAGGGTCCTGGGTTTGAGCCCAGCACTGGACTCCCTGCTCAGCATGGAGTCTTCCTCTCCCTCTGGCCCTCCACTTACTTCTGTGCTATCTCTCTCTCTTTGTCAAATAAATAAATAAAATCCTTTAAAAAAATAGAATTCTATAATCTGAGATGGCATCTGATCAGCACTTCTCCTTAGACTGACAACAGTGTATACCAACCTCCTTTCTGTTGAGTGTGGAAACAAACTAGAAGGCTCCAGGTACTTCTGACCATAACTTCAACCTAAGTACTGCATTAGTGTGTACTTCCCAGAACAAATGTGAAAACCATCTTATAAATAGTCTCCTAGTTTTGATAATGAAACATCTAACCCTGTGTAATTAAATTTAGCTTCTAACCTTTTTTTATTACTTTAAAACAAACCATATATGGACCAATAAGAGTAAACAAAGTCTACTTATGTTCAAAGTGATGTTTTTATTACAAACATTTGCAAACATTGGAATGAGCGATTAAATGCCACAAAGATGGCAATGTAATCCACATCTAATTTCTTAACAATAGTTTCACTTAAAGTCTGCTCTAGAAAGATGAATAATAATAATAACTTTCGACTGGATCACTCTGAGAGACACCAGTGTAGAAGGTCCTGTATGATTTTTTTTTTCCCCCAGGGGTCTACAGGCTTCCTGATTCAGAAAGTAAAAAAGAGATAATGTAGCAAGGTATGATTTTAATGAAACAAACCAAAGCCTTTACCACAAATACTGAGGAATGGTGCTTTGTGAGAAGGTGTCCTTGGGAAAAAGTGTTCTGACACTCTTCTGAATTTTTAGAATAAATGTGATCATTTAGTAGCTTTTAGAGAGAAAATATGAAACATGTCCTTCAAAAAAGAAAAATTCCCTTGTGTACTCTCACACAAAATAGAATTTCTCCTGCCTCAGGATGATTGCTTCACTTTGAGAGAAATAAATGACAGAACTATCAAAGAAATTAAAACAATGAGGACATACTACCTCACAAGTGTGATTAGTCACACCAGAAACATTGTGCAATATAACTTTAGGGTTGATGTAAAGTCACTAAAACACCAGAAAGAAAAGTTATTTTCTTAACCTGGAAGAAAAATTCCTCAAGATACTTTTTATTGGAAGCTTATCTCAGGACTCTAAATGTTTCCTGAAAGATTTTAATGACATCATATTTTTTTTCTTTTAAAATTCTTCTGCAATTAAAATTTTATGCATTTTGGAGAGCCATAAAGCTCTATCTTTAAGAAACATTACCTCAGTAACTGAAATGGTACAGAAAACTAAGCAACTGGGGAAAAGAAATTGTCACTTTTTTCTCCTTTTTGAACAAATATATAATATAATCCACTTTTTGGTTTTATAAGAGGAGGAACTCTTCTTTCTACTACAACTTGACTTGAGGAAAATAATCTAAGCTACTTCACATAACATTTTTTGGAGAACTAAAAATGTTTTAATGATCATCAAATTTTCAGAGGCATAGTACAGAATACAGAACTCTATAATTATATACATTAATGAAAATAATTCTTGAATTTTACCTTGTGATCAGTTGGAGGGAAAAGGAAAGTGAAAAGACAAAAAAAGTAGGAAAAAGAACTAGAAGGAAAAGAAGAAAAGAAAACCATAAAATCAAGACAGAGAATCAAGAGCAAAAGATACATCCAGACATCATGGAGAATGGAATAGACTTCCTCACAGGAAAAGGCACCGGTTCGTACCCATCAGAGACTCATGTGCATGGAGAACTAACTTATATATATTTTTTAGATTGTTTTATTTGTTTGGCAGAGATCACAAGTAGGCAGAGAGGCAGGCGGGGGAGGGGATGAGCAAGCTCCGCACTGAGTGGAGATCCTGATGTGGGGCTCAATCCCAGCATCCAGAGATCCTGACCTGAGCCAAAGACAGAGGTTTAACCCACTGAGCCACCCAGGTGCCCCGGAACACTAACATATTTGAAACACATTCAGAGAGAGGTGCCTGGGTGGCTCAGTTGGCTAACCATCTGCGTTCAGCTCAGGTCATGATCCCAGGGTCCTGGGATAGAGCCTTGCATTGGGGTCCCTGTTCAGTAGAGAACCTGCTTCTCCCTCTCCCTCTGCCTGATGCTCTGCCTACTCGTGCTCTCTCTCTCTGTCAAGTAAAGTAAATTAAAAAAAAAAACACTCTAAAAAAACATTCAGAGAGAAAAATCTTTCATGAAAATAATATTTGGATATTTACACCATGGAAATTAGTAACAATTAAGTTCCCCCTGCTTTTATACCAGTGGTACACATACCACTGCTTTTTAGTATATTTTTCGTAGTCACGATAAGTACTGGGAAAAAACATTTTTATTAAATTCTACTCATATATAACAACCATTTGAAATTTCTGGCTCTAAGAATTGTTCTCTTTTTCCTTAAAAGATTCCTTAACAAGTATTGGATGTTAAAGACATAGAATCCCCCAGAAGAGACTTTTCATCATATCAAAACCAAAAAGAATAGAAAATAACTGAAAGAGGAAAGGAAATACATTTGTCACTGTGTGAGATAATACTCTTGAATGTCATGTCTATAAACCACATAAAATGATCTAATATACATCCTGTGGTAACATTCCACACTTAAGGAAATAACAATAATAAGCCATGATTTTAATTTCTGATTATGACATAGACTGTTAACTCTTTCATTTCATCATTCACAGATTCTTAACGACTTCTAGCGTTCTGTAGACACTAGTATGGGATTAAGAATTGAACTAATTGACAGATTCTGCTCTAAAAAAGCATGGGCCAGTCAGGAGACATACATACTTAAAACATAAACTATAGTATATAAAATACTATATAAAAGTATATTGACAAAAATGGAGATTTCTTCTAAGTCTCTGAAGTCATGCTACATATATCATTGTAATTGTAGTAAGAGAGATAATAATATGAGATAGAGATGAGTAAGACAGATAACAAATAGAGATGATAGAAGATAGATAGATGATGACAGATAGATAGATAGATGACAGATGACAGATAGTAGACAGGAGAGTCTCTTCTCTATGCCAGCATAAGTGATCAGCCTTTTATTTTTATTGTCCTAGTTGAACTCAACTGTAAACATTTCACTTATAAATTTCATTGATATCTCCAAAACCATGAAAAAATTTTGGTTTTGTTACTCTATCTGAACCTCTTCCATCTTGCTCCAGGACTATTCCAGAATCTCTCCACCCAAATGCAATTTCCCACATGCTCTACTTTTGCAAGTTCACAGATAAACTGTGTTCCTTCTTTACAGAGTGAATAAAACCCACAGCCATGACTTCCTCAACCATCCACCACAAATGCTGACATCTCATTGCCTTCACCCCCTCTTACCATTCTCCCTTCACAACAACACTCTAAAATAATGAAAATTCTCAAATTATAAGAAAAAGCAGTCCCATTTTGTATCTCATATCCCTTCACTTATCCCAATATGGTGTATTGTATTATAATTCAAAAGCCACATTAACTCCTGATAATATAGCCTTCCTAGGTTTCCAGACAGGAACAGCTGTAGGTGAGGGGCCATGAGGAGGTCGCATCTGGTAAGACATGACCAATCAAATGGGAGCAACTGCTGGTTGCCATGAGAAACACATTCAGAATTCTGAGATCATATCCAGGTTCAGCAAGAAAGAGCCCTGAAAGAGTTTAGCAGTGTTTGTCACAGACATAATAGAAGGGTACTCTAATAGAACAGTACACTCAACTGCTAGTTATTTGCCCATTCTAAGTTACTGTTTCATTGTTCACTACAATATCAGCTGTGTGCATCTTATTAAACAAATAGCAGGAACACTGTAGACATTTTATAAATGCTTATTATTTAGCTTAATTAATACTTGAATGAATTAATAATTGGTGAATCTAAGGATAAAAAAGATGTTTCTATTATCAGAATACTAAGAATCATGCTGTAGTTGTTTCAGCTGTTATTATTACTTTCATCTGGAATGCATGTTCAATTTTACCAAATGTCACTTTGTCATTCCTTGAGATGATTGCATGGGTTTTATAATTGGATATTCTATTGTGATCATTATATTATTAATGATTCAGTCTTATGTTCCTGAAATTATCCCTCTTTAATCACACTGGGTTATTCTATTACTATTCATTATTTGTCTGAGAAGCACTTTAAATATTTTCCATTCGTTACCAAAAAAATATATTAGGATATGATTTTATTGATGTTCTCTCAAGGTTTATTACCAGAGGTATGCTACTTTCATCTATTAAATTGAGTAGAGTTGAATCTTCTTATGTATTCCATAATAGAATGTGTTCTTTACTGAAGAATCTGCTACTTAGAGTCAAGACTACTTGAAAGCTATTATTCGACAATTTCAAATTTCAAAAAGCACTAATTTAACATTGTGTTTTTCATTATCCTAAGATCAACAACAAAATGATTTATTAAGATTTTCAAAATTATTTTCATAAAAATGAAAAGAATAATTTTTAAGAAATTCTGCTTAATTTATCTTTTCATTATTTCCAGCTCTTGGATATATTAATTACTCTCCTTTTTTACCTTTCCACTTTATTAATTTTTTTTTATTTTTTATTTTTTATACACATATATTTTTATCCTCAGGGGTACAGGTCTATGAATCACCAGGTTTACACACTTCACAGTATTCACCAAAGAACATACCCTCCCCAAAGTCCATAATCCCACCCCCTTCTCCCAAACCCCCTCCCCCCAGCAACCCTCAGTTTGTTTTGTGAGATTAAGAGTCACTTATGGTTTGTCTCCCTCCCAATCCCATCTTGTTTCATTGATTCTTCTCCTACCCACTTAAGCCCCCATGTTGCATCACCACTTCCTCATATCAGGGAGATCATATGATAGTTGTCTTTCTCTGCTTGACTTATTTCGCAAAGCATGATATGCTCTAGTTCCATCCATGTTGTCGCAAATGGCAAGATTTCCTTTCTTTTGATGGCTGTATAGTATTCCATTGTGTATATATACCACATCTTCTTTATCCATTCATCTGTTGATGGACATCTAGGTGCTTTCCATAGTTTGGCTATTGTGGACATTGCTGCTATAAACATTCGGGTGCATGTGCCCCTTTCGATCACTAGGTTTGTATCTTTAGGGTAAATACCCAATAGTGTAATTGCTGGGTCATAGGGCAGTTCTATTTTCAACATTTTGAGGAACCTCCATGCTGTTTTCCAGAGTGGCTGCACCAGCTTGCATTCCCACCAACAGTGTAGGAGGGTTCCCCTTTCTCCGCATCCTCGCCAGCCGTCTGGCCCTGGGCTTTTGTTTGCTTGGAGATTTTTAATGACTGTTTCAATCTCCTTACTGGTTATGGGTCTGTTCAGGCTTTCTATTTCTTCCTGGTTCAGTTGTGGTAGTTTATATGTTTCTAGGAATGCATCCATTTCTTCCAGATTGTCAAATTTAATGGCGTAGAGTTGCTCATAGTATGTTCTTATAATAGTTGGTATTTCTTTGGTGTTAGTTGTGGTCTCTCCTCTTTCATTCATGATTTTATTTATTTGGGTCCTTTCTCTTTTCTTTTTGATAAGTCGGGCCAGGGGTTTATCAATTTTATTAATTCTTTCAAAGAACCAGCTCCTAGTTTTGTTGATTTGTTATATTGTTTTTTGGTTTCTATTTCATTGATTTCTGCTCTGATCTTTATGATTTCTCTTCTCCTACTGGGCTTAGGGTTTCTTTCTTGTTCTTTCTCCAGCTCCTTTAGGTGTAGGGTTAGGTTGTGTACCTGAGACCTTTCTTGTTTCTTGAGAAAGGCCTGTACCGCTATATATTTTCCTCTCAGGACTGCCTTTGTTGTGTCCCACAGATTTTGAACCGTTGTATTTTCATTATCATTTGTTTCCATGATTTTTTTCAATTCTTCTTTAATTTCCCGGTTGACCCATTCATTCTTTAGAAGGATGCTGTTTAGTCTCCATGCATTTGGGTTCTTTACAAACTTCCTTTTGTGGTTGAGTTTTAGCTTTAGAGCAGTGTGGTCTGAAAATATGCAGGGAATGATCCCAATCTTTTGATACCGATTGAGTCCTGATTTAGGACCGAGGATATGATCTATTCTGGAGAATGTTCCATGTGCACTAGAGAAGAATGTGTATTCTGTTGCTTTGGGATGAAATATTCTGAATATATCTGTGATGTCCATCTGCTCCAGTGTGTCGTTTAAGGCCTTTATTTCCTTGCTGATCTTTTGCTTGGATGATCTGTCCATTTCAGTGACGGGAGTGTTAAAGTCCCCTACTATTATTGTATTATTGTTGATGTGTTTCTTTGATTTTGTTATTAATTGGTTTATATAGTTGGCTGCTCCCATGTTGGGGGCATAGATATTTAAAATTGTTAGATCTTCTTGTTGGACAGACCCTTTGATTATGATAGAGTGTCCTTCCTCATCTCTTATTATAGTCTTTGGCTTAAAATCTAATTGATCTGATATAAGGATTGCCACTCCTGCTTTCTTCTGATGTCTATTAGCATGGTAAATTCTTTTCCACCCCCTCACTTTAAATCTGGAGGTGTCTTCGGGCTTAAAATGAGTTTCTTGGAGGCAACATATAGATGGGTTTTGTTTTTTTATCCATTCTGATACCCTGTGTCTTTTGACAGGGGCATTTAGCCCATTAACATTCAGGGTAACTATTAAGAGGTATGAATTTAGTGCCATTGTATTGCTTGTAAGGTTGCTGTTACTGTATATGGTCTCTGTTCCTTTCTGATCTACCACTTGTAGGCTCTCTCTTTGCTTAGAGGACCCCTTTCAAGATATCCTGTAAAGCTGGTTTGGTGTTTGCAAATTCTTTCAGTTTTTGTTTGTCCTGGAAGCTTTTAATCTCTCCTTCTATTTTCAATGATAGCCTAGCTGGATATAGTATTCTTGGCTGCATGTTTTTCTCGTTTAGTGCTCTGAAAATATCATGCCAGCTCTTTCTGGCCTGCCAGGTCTCTGTGGATAAGTCAGCTTCCAATCTAATATTTTTACCATTGTATGTTACAGACTTCTTTTCCAGGGCTGCTTTCAGGATTTTCTCTTTGTCACTGAGACTTGTAAATTTTACTATTAGGTGATGGGGTGTGGGCCTATTCTTATTGATTTTGAGGGGCGTTCTCTAAACCTCCTGAATTTTGATGCTCGTTCCCTTTGCCATATTGGGGAAATTCTCCCCAATAATTCTCTAGTATACCTTCTGCTCCCCTCTCTCTTTCTTCTTCTTCTGGAATCCCAATTATTCTAATGTTGTTTCGTCTTATGGTGTCACTTATCTCTCGAATTCTCCCCTCGTGGTCCAGTAGCTGTTTGTCCCTCTTTTGCTCAGCTTCTTTATTCTCTGTCATTTGGTCTTCTATATCACTAATTCTTTCTTCTGCCTCATTTATCCTAGCAGTGAGAGCCTCCATTTTTGATTGCACCTCATTAATAGCTTTTTTGATTTCAACTTGGTTAGATTTTAGTTTTTTTATTTCTCCAGAAAGGGCTTTTATATCTCTCGAGAGGGTTTCTCTCATATCTTCCATCCCTTTCTCGAGCCTGGCTAGAACCTTGAGAATTGTCATTCTGAACTCTAGATCTGACATATTACCAATGTCTGTATTGATTAGGTCCCTAGCCTTCGGTACTGCCTCTTGTTCTTTTTTTTGTGTTGAATTTTTCCGTCTTGTCATTTTGTCCAGATAAGAGTATATGAAGGAGCAAGTAAAATACTAAAAGGGTGGCAACAGCCCCAGGAAAATATGCTTTAACCAAATTATAAGAGATCCCAAATCCTGAGGGGTTAGAAAGGGGATAAAAAGAGGTTCAAAAAGGAAGAAAGAAAAAAAAGAAAGAAAAAAGAAAAAAAAAGAAAAGAATTAAAAAAAGAAAACAAATAAGAAAAATATAAAACAGAAAATATATATATATTGGATAAACTAGTTAAAAAATGTTCAAAAAGAAAAATGTAAAAGTTAAAAAAAAAATTTACCAGATGGCGAGAAAAAAAAAAAAAAAACAAAAAATGAAAAAGAAAAAAATTAAATTAACTGCAAGACTAAAAAAAAAATCACAGGAAAAAGCCATGAGTTCCGTGCTTTGCTTTCTCCTCCTCTGGAATTCTGCTGCTCGCCTTGGTATTGAAACAGCACTCCTTGGTTGGTGATCTTGGTCTAGGCTGGATTTCTTTTTGATCTTCTGGGGGAGGGGCCTGGTGTAGTGATTCTCAAGTGTCTTTGCCCCAGGCGGAATTGCACCACCCTTAAAAGGGGCCGGGGTGAGTAATCTGCTTGGGTTTGCTTTCAGGAGTTTTTGTTCCCTGAGCGCTTTCCGTAGAGTTCCGGAGGACGGGAATACAAATGGCGGCCTCCTAGTCTCCGGCCCGGAGGAGACGAGAGCCCAGGCCCGCACTCCTCAGTGCGCCCTCAGAGAACAGCCCCCAGTTCCTCCCGTCTGCCTGATCTCCGGCCCCGCTCCAAGCTCACCGAGCCTACGACCAGTTCAAGGTAACACCGAGCTGTGAGCTTACTGTCAGCTCTGTCTCTGTAGCCGGCTTTCCCGTTCCAATACCCGCAAGCTCTGCGACACTCAGACATTCCCGATCCTTCTGTGACCCTGCGGGACCTGAGGCCACGCTGACCCCGCATGGGCTTCGCCCCGTTTTAGCCTCTGGAGCGATGTCCCTCAGCGGAACAGACTTTTAAAAGTCCTGATTTTGTGTGTGGTTGCTCAGCCGCTTGCCGGGAGCCGGCCCCTCCCCCCTTGGGTCTATCTTCCCGTCGCTTTGGATTCACTTCTCCGCCGGTCCTACCTTTCAGAAAGTGGTTTTTTTTTCTGTTTCCAGAATTGCTGTTCTTCTTCTCTTCGATCTGCCGATGGATTTTTAGGTGTTTGCAATCTTTAGATAAGCTATCTAGCTGATCTCCGGCTAGCTGAAGTAGTCTCAGCCTGATACTTCTCCGCCATCTTGACTCCGCCCCACCACTTTATTAATTTTTGCTTTTATTCTTTCCAACTTCAGTCAGACACTTAACACAAGTCAGGGATAAATATCTGTCCTGCTCAGCCTGTGAGATTTGTGGTGGTTTATTTCCATAACCTAGCCTACCCTAAACATGCAGTCTTCAAAGATACAGGTTTGTTTTATTTCCTAAGTTAGGTAGTCAGTAGATGGGTACATTGTTTATTAAATCTGAGGACTCAAGTCTTTCTTCAAATCTGTAAACCTTTGCCATTAACTCTTCCACCATGTCTTGCCTGCATTCCTTTTTCTATCTTTTGGAACGTCAATAGATATTTGGCCTTTTCAGTCTTTCTCCATGTATCTTAATTTTTGTTATGATTTACTCTTTTTATGTACTAGTCCTACATGCTGAGTGATTCTTCAAGTTTCCAGTTTACTAATTCCTTATTCTAATTAGTTGTATAACATATCTATTGAGATAGTAACTACAATTCTGTATAACATGCCTTAAAATTCTATTTATTTTTCAAATATCTGTATCCCTTATATTTTACTTTTCTTTTAACATAGCATCCATTCCTTCTTTTACTTATTTAATTATGCTAACTGTACCCTTACAGGATCTTTCATATTGATCTCGTCACCCTTGATTTTGGATCCCAGTTCCTTCTTTGCTTTGTTTTATTGCTTTTCATTTATTCTCATTGCTGGTTATCTTATGGCTATTTATTTACCCAATCACTTTTTAATTTGGGTGCATATGTGACAGAAAAAACTTCTTAGGAATCTGTTTTCTTTCCTGTGATAGTCCATATGTAGGCTTGTGAAAATTTTGCATGGTGATTTCACACAAGTTTTGTCAAGATCTTAGTGGTTTGAGGTGTTCAAAAGCAGTTTTCATGCTCATGTGTTGGCTAGTCTTTCCAGCATCATGGTGTCTGAGTAAATTCAAATTTCTCTACTGTGTAATAGAGGCTTAGATAAGAAGAATATCACAAAACTTCCTGTTTTATTCCAGCATCAGTCCCTGACGTTTAGTCAGGAAACTATTTTGTCACTTCTTCTTTACTACTGGGAAGTGTTTTTCTGATTCTCTTTGTCTTTTGAATAGATGAACAGCCTTTATGCAAGGAACTCTGTTTCAGCCCTCTACCTACAGTAGGCTAAAGGCAGTCTCCTTGCCCTGAGTGGTATTAAAACCCCCACCTCTGTTTCTTAGAACCACTATTCATGTATCTTATCACTCCTGGGCCAAGACAACATTCGCCATTGATTTCTCCTTGGTTTTAAGTTTCTTTGTCTTTCATGGCATGTAAAAATTGTTTATTCTGAGCTATTTTATGTTTAAACCCTTCTTTATATTTTTACTTTTTATTTAATACTTCTAAGAAAAAGTTCAACAAGAAAAGAACCTTACTTTACTGAATTGGTTTATTTACCAAGAAATTCTCTTGGAGTGAAACTGTCACTAAAAAGTGGCTATTAGTCAAATCCCTTATAGAAATTGTCAAGCTCTCTTTAAGGTTGCTTTTCTGTCATTTTCCAATAATGGAATAGGAAAAAAACAACAAAGAAAAATTCTAAGATTATATATAGTACAATATGTTTACATATTTTAATTGCAGCTTCAAATGTTACCTCAGGTAGTTAAAAATAGAAAATGAGCTGGCTAATCCATTGACTATAGCAGTCATACTTAAAAAAATTCTACCCCAGCTAAAAAAGGTTATAAAGTACCATTCAGAGCTAATGCAATAATGGGGATATGGACCAAACTATCCAAAATTTGCAAAGAGCATCTGTTGTTATGCAGAATAAAAGCAATTATTGACTTAATCCAATATTTTAAAACATTCTAAACTGATTCCAACTAGTTTATGTCTGCCTCAAACTCAGGTATTTTCAAAGAATATTTTAGGATATTCTATGATTTTCCTAGAATAACATTCTTAAGGAACTGAAACCTACACAGGTCATGTAATTAGTCCATGTTCTCAAAGTTGATTACTGTGAACCTAGAAAAGGATCCAGGTTATATCACGAGTTCCACACTTTTTCTAATACTCTTGCTTTTGATTATGGATCAGATAAGTATGATATTAACTTACACGTGTCTTTGCTATAACTTACTAAGCACTTAAAAATATTTTCTGTGTATTCTAGTAACTTTTCATGATGAAAGTTATTATTGCTTTTCTTATCCACTAAAGCAGAAAACCACATCAACTGAAAACCCAGTTCAAGCCAAGAAGTAAAGATTTAGATTCAAGGTCTCCTTGGAATTTTACTTGCTTAGCGATGCAAACAGCTGATCTAATTAAATGCACAAAGCATATATTTGCAATAGTGACAACAGAGTGTTTTGTATTATGAAGTGGGAAGTAATTGTCTCATAGTCACATAAATTAATATCAAAGTTCCTCAATAATTTTAACACAGAGTAGAGATTCCATAACAGATTATTCTGACTCCATTTTGATATATATTTTGTGAGAAAAAATACTTTGGGTTGCACATATCCTATAATGACTTTTGGATAATACAAAGTCAACCTCCTTTGCTTCCACTCCGAAGTGTACCTTTCACATGAATGGCATGCTACCATGAACAGGAAAGGGAAAACATGGAGACACATTCTTCCCAGCTTCACTTACAGAATATTTTTCTTTAATTTTCCTGAATCAACACTACTGACAACTGGAAGCTAAAGCAGATTCACTTAAACATGGCATTCTAAAGTGTCCTTACAGCTAGCATTCACTGGGGGTTCCTTCGTTGCCTGACAGTCTGCTGAGTTTGACATGCCTCAAATAATTTAATCTTCTCAATAAACTTATGAGATACCATTATTATTGTTCTTCTAGAGATGAGAAATATGAGACTAGGAAAAGTTACAAAAAGCTACACAGTGGGAAATGTTGGAGGCCACGGCACAGTTGGAGACGAGGACCAAACCAGGCCCTGACCTGTGTCTCCTTCAAAGTCGGGACACCTTGACAAGGGGTTAAGGATGGGAAAGTTGAGTCACTGAGAAAGGGTCTGTGCTATGTGTCGTGCGCTCGCCTACCTGACTTCCCACACCCTCTCCCTACAGAAGGGAACAATGTGGCCAGGGTCATGAGTTCTTAGTTGGTCCTTGTTGTTCCTGTACCTCCCATAACCCACTCCCTGGTTGATTGTCTTGCTAATGGCTTTAGCTGAAACTACCTGGCATCATGAGGTTTGCTTGTAGTTAATGTAAACTTGTTATAGAAACTTGCTGCTATCTGACTAGGTACTGATGTATTACCCTTCCTATTGTGGTCTGCCTTATAAATGCTTGTAAGATGTGGAATAAAATCAGCACTGTTGGACATCATATCATCCTCAGTGTCCCTCCTGCCCCCATCTCTTTGTCTCTTAATTTCTTTTCACCATTCTCTTAACCCTCACATTTTCCTGGTTGATTTGTCACGCCGGCCACGACAGGGAAAGAATCAAAGAGATCACCTAGAACCCCTATGATCTGATATCAGGGCCTTTATTTCTATGAGCTATATTATGGTTCTCATAATCTCCTATTCTAAAGCCAATGCAAAACACCACCACTAATAATTTTAAGAAGTAAAGAAAAGAAAATATTGACAATAGTAAGTTCTGCAGAGTAACCATACACCTTTCACCTCCCCTTCCCTGGCAAAGATGAACATGCCCTAATCTCTATAAACTGGAAATATTTTAACTATAATAGCACAAGAGGTGTTGTAAATATGAGTAAATTGAGGATGTCGAGATGGGAGATGACTGTGGATTACTTGTGTGATCACACAGGTCCTTCAAGGTGACAATAAACTTAAGAGTAGGTCAGGGAGAGTTGACTACAGAATAGTACCAGAAGGATATGATGTTAAAAACTCAACCATCATTGCTGGCCCCGATGATGGGAGAAGGGGCACAGACCAAGAAATGCAGGCAGGTTGTCTCTAGAAGCTGGAAAGGCAAGGAGATGGATCTCTCCCCTGGAGCCTAGAGAAAGGGACATCACAATTTTAGCCCAATGAGACATATTTCACTTCTCACCTCTAAAACTGTAAGATAACTCATTTATGTCATTACCACACCATATTTGTGGTAATTTGTTGCATCAGTCTCAGGAAATGAACACATAGCTTTATATTGCACTAGTTTGGCAATGGATAAAGCCTAGACTTTTTAATCAGATAAATTAAGATTAAAGTTTGTATTCTCTATTTGCCAAATGTGTGTCTTTGGGAAAGTTAGCACAAGTTCACAAGATAATGGGATAGAAAGTATATAAGTCTTCATGGCATACATAGAAAAGATCCACTTGAAATATTCTATTCATTTTAGAACATGAAGAACTATTCAAAAATAGAACCTCATATATTAAATTGTTACCTTATAAAATCTATAAAATTTGAAAGATCAACAAGAAAGATATAACTTCTATTTAGGGATATTTTGATTTGTGACTGTCTCATTTTGATATGAGAAAATTACAAGTGTAAAATGAGTGGTATCATCCCTGAGTCTTGAGAGAAATTAGGGAAATTCATCAAAGGATAACATTCTTCTATTGTGTTTTGATTCACAGGCATAAAGCAGGCATAAGCAACTTTGTTCTTACATAGTGAATAATAAGTATTTTTGGTTTTTCAGGCCACAGAATCTTTACTGCAACTACTCAACCCTGCTATTATTGTGGGCAACTGACCACAGATAATATGCAAATAAATGGATATGGCTGTGTAACAATAAAACTATAAGAATAAGTGGCCAGCCTGTAGGCTATAGTTTGCAAAACCTGTGTGAGAGTCTGGCTTGAGTAGTATTCACATTTACTCTGAAATTTCATCACTCATAGTTCTATCTTTCATTTTTGAGTGTCTGGATGTATATGGCCCTAGTCTTATGGTCACAAATGCCTGGAAGTCCTATGCCTGCCCAAGAGCTCCCCAAGGGTTTGGACCTCTTTCTCATGACCAATTACCTATTTTCATTGGAAAACCCCAGGGTGCATATTGGAACTGACACAAAAAGACACAATGATCATTGTATCTCTGTCTCACATGTTGCAAAGATGCCCATACAAAAAATACATGCTTGGGCAAGGAAAATATTTGCAGTAGGTAGATCTAGTTACTGAGTCAGAGGCAGATTTATCGTGAAGCAAATGAAAATAACTCTTCAGAACTGGAACCGCCAGGGTCCCCCCACTTCCCCAGGCCTGAGAAAGAGCTTGCAATGTGTCCACATGGTCACATGTGCTTCTGAAACATGTGTGTGTATACACTTTAAGGCTTGCAATCCTGGATCATCCCCTAACTTTGTAAACACTGTACCAGATACTGGGCAAATCACAAAACAGCCTTCATGATTCCAGAAATAGAGCTTAACAGATTCTTAAAATCACACTTTAGAGATTGTTAAATGTGGAAATGTCATTTAATTCACCTGCACTGCCTCCTCTTTCTCAGTCCTGGTTTATAAATCACAGTCACCTAACAAATGTCTGTGCAATTGATATGATACTAAGAGGACCAATAATCTTCATGCAAACAGAAAAGTTAAGTCACCGAAAAAGGAAGTTTTCAAAAATAAGAATTTACTAAAGAAATTTTTTAAAAGAAATTAAGAAAATTATGGGACAAAAGAAACAACCAAAATTTTTTTCGAAGAAGTGTACTTTTTAAAAAAATATTTTATTTATTTATTTGACAGAGAAAGAAATCACAAGTAGGCAGAGAGGAGGCGTGGGGGTAGGGGGGTGTTGGAGGATGCAGGCTCTCTGCAAAGCAGAGAGACCAATGTAGGGCTCGATCCCAGAACGCTGAGATCATGACCCAAGCTGAAGGCAGAGGCCTAACCCACTAAGCCACCCAGGTGCCCAGAAGTGTACGTTTAATTTAAAAATAAAAGGTGAAATTATGGAAGGGATGACATGGAAAGATTAACAGACATGATATGATTTGGTTAAACAATGGGTAAAAACACTATCATAGAGTAACTGAAGAAATATGAATGGTAGGAAACATCACGGTAGGACAAGACATATTGGAAAACAAGCAACACATGGTTATGTTATTGCTTTCTTTTTCCTTATTTTTTTTTTCAGAAGAGAAAAAAAATAGCTTTAAAAAACTTAAAAAAAAAATCTATTACTGCCTAATGAGACCCATACTTACTTCAATTGACTTTCAGGGCAGTTAGCCTGCCTGCTTCTAAATCACCAGCATAATGTCATTGGATAATGGGACTGTCACAATATAATTCCAGAGCTACCCCATTGCTCCTTTCTTCATTTTCTAAGGGAAGATTATATAAGATTGTAACAAATTATGGCTACATATGCCTTTCTTACTACAGGTACTGACACTAATGGATCTTAGCTCCACTTGGCTGAGAAATAAATCTGTTCTATAGATTGGCAATAAACAGGCTCACAGTCAGGAAAATCGGCTTCAGCAGACCACCCACAGTCCTGAGAAAAAAAGGGAAAGACTTGATGGGGAATATAAATATAGCCTTCATTATATTTGATTTGTGATCGAAATGGCTAAGCTGCAGTTCTTTTCCCTTTGCACATGTCAAGGCAGATACTGTGTGTTGAGATGCCCCACTGGCAGCATCATTGTGTGTGTGTGTTCTAGGACAGTGTGACACATGGACCTGGGATGACCCATTGTTCCCAAAGACCTTCCTCAGCAGAATGTATGCTGCCTGTGTTTCCACATAACTCAGTGATAACTGAGTACTATGAGATCTACATATATGTGAACATGAATTGGGAAGAAAATAATAAAAAAAGCAAATAAACAATGTACGTGTTAGTCAAAATATTAGTTCCAATAATCCCTGCTTTTTCCTCAAGAGCTTATAATAAAGCAATTTTCTATCTTTAGCTCACAGTAGGAAAGACAGGGAACTGATCATATTGTTAGCTTCTGAAAACTAAGTTTTCCACTTGAAAGCTGAGAAAGAACCTGCTGGTTACATTTTATTTTTTTAATATTTTATGAATGTTTTTGCCATAGCCATTTTAAGATGGTCTTCACAGACAGGTCATGTACGAACCCATACAAATCAGGCCTGATACTTAACCAAAATATTTTATTTAGGATTTGGGCTCATAAATAAAAAGCTGATAAAATGTTTCAGTCTACTATTGTCCTTTAAGTGTTTATCTACTGAGGACTATTCATGGTCAGAAGTCCTTACAAAATAAGAAAAAATAAGCATACCTGTTAAAAATTCAGATTTTAGTTCCTTAACTGGAAGGGAGCTTCAAGTAAGTCCCAATGGTCATGTTCATGTTAAAATCACAAATGAATTACATTTCTTTTTTCAGAGGTTTTTTTTTTTTTTTTTTTTGTAGTTGTAGTTTAAGATACATTTAAATTTATTTGTGTAATATATTAAAATTTATTTCAATTTAAATTTACTTATTAAGAGTTACATAGTCTAAACCCCTAAAACCCAAAGCAACTACCTCAAAACCAAAACAAAATAAAGCAAAAAAAAAAAAAAAAACCACAAAAAACTCATGTAATCTATTCATTAACCCTCTGTCTATTTAATGAATATTTACTAAGAACCAGACATTGTTAGACATGAAGTATAAAAAGTTTAAGGAGAGATGTTATTTTTCTTTTAATATTTATTTATTTATTTTAAAGAAAGAGAGAGAGAGAGCAGGGTAGACGCAAAGGGAGAGGGAGACAGAATTTCAAGCTGACTGCGCTGAGCAGTGCTCAACCCCACAACCCTGAGATCATGACCTCAACCAAAACAAAGAGTTGGACGCTTAACTGACTGAGCCACCCTAGCATCCTAGAAATATGGTATTTTTCTTGAGAATGTTCGCAGTTTAATGAAAAAGTTGAGTATGTAAACAGTTAAAATAAGTGTTTTATTATAAATAAGAACTAAGTGCTAACAAACCACTGAGGAAAAGTTTAGAGAAAGAGAGAAAACTTGACTCTACAGAGGTAGCAAAACTCAAAAACCTTGAATTGAGTCTGGAAGACTGAGGTGGTCTTACCCAAGTAGATAAAAGATATCACTGTATTCCAGGAAGAAGGAGTAGCTATTCAAAGGTATAAATGCCAGAACGATCATGGCATTCTCAGGGAAAGGGAGAAAGTGAATAACATTATAGTTAAAGCGTAGTGTCAGGTTTAGTTTGGAAAACAAGAAACATGGCTGAAAATTTAGATTAGTATCAGAATCTGAACAGATTAGTCCCCAAATACAATATTTTTCTTAACCTAATTGGAAAGAGAAAATCCCATGATGTTTTTAAGCAGAGAAGTGATGTGCTCTAATTTGTTCTCTGCTATGATAATGATGCTATAAGAAAACAGTGCAGGAAAACATATAAAAGGGCTGTAGAAAATCAGGTGGAAGTAGAGAGAAACCTAAAATATAGACTTAATTAAGGAAGGTCAAAACTTTTGTTTAAATAATTGCACTAAAGCTAAATTGTAGGGGGGAAACTACATAATTTAGAATGAATGTTAAATTCTATTTCTGACAATGGTGTTATAACTGGAAAGATACTAGTCTTTCCATCACAAATAACCATAAAAGAGTTCAAAACATTAGAGTGCCTGGTTTTCAGACATTGGACAGTAGGCAGCCCAAAACAAAGAAACCTGAGGAAAGGGAAACTTGTGACAAGGGCCCAGCTTTCTGCCTGGGGGAAATTTCCTCAAGGCCATGAAGGTTGCTAGAATTTAACCAAAGCTATATTAGAATTCACAGTGGTGTTGTGCTGAATGGTCCCCATGAGAATTCAGAGCAGCTGAAGTGGCTGAAACAGAGAAGTGGGGAAGGCCCTGAAATTAGGTGTCCCACAGCCCTGGGGAAGGGTCGGTCAGCCTCTGAGCAGAAAGAACTACCTGAATCTTACTGAGAGCAACTACCACGGGGCATTGAATCAGAACAGGAAGAGCCCCTTAAGAACCTAGTAACACCCTAGACAAATAGCCAAGGTACAACATACCAAGTCTTAGAATAAGAGCTAACTTTACAAGGATAAAACATTCTTTAAGAAAGCCTAAAGCTTAGCAACTGTATGGGAGATGGAGTTTGGAGATTGGTTCTCCCAAGTCAGTGATGTTAGGATAACACCTTGAGTTTTCCACATTTCCAATCAGACGAAGCATAAAGCAAAACCTATGCCAGTCCAAGGTAGAATCACCGTAGTTTATATGCATTTAAAAGTTATGAGACAGAGGGAGAAGTCAAGATGGCAGAGGAGTAGTAGCCTGAGATGACATCAGGTAGCAGGAGATCAGAGAGTTTATCAAACCATTCCGAACACCTACAAACCCAACAGGATATCAAAGAGAAGAACAGCAGCAATTCTAGAAACAGAAAATCAACCACTTTCTGAAAGGTAGGACATGTGGAAGAGTGAATCTGAACAGACAAGAAGATAGAGTGCAGGGGGAGGGGCCAGCTCCCAACAAGTGGAGTAGCAACAGAGCACAAAATCAGAACTTCAAGAAGTCTGCTCCACCGAGGGATACCACTCCAGAGGCTAAGGGGCAGTGGAGCTATCACGGGAACAGTGTAATCTCAGGTCCCATGGGGTCACAGAAGGATTGAGGGTGTCCGAGTACAGCAGAGCTCGCAGGTATTAGAGCAGGGAAGACGGCTACAGAGACAGAGAGAAGAGTGAGCTCTCAGCTCTGAGTTACCTTAAACTGTGATCCATTGCACAGAGGGCCACTGCTCTTTGAGCAGGGACCCTACAAGTGGCAGATCCAGGAAGACCCCCCAGAAGAGAGTCAGAGATCTACAGGGTTTGAGACTCTAAATGTGGCTGTGTGCCAGAGACAGAAATACTCAGTCACAGGCAAGGTGAGCTCAGAGCACGGCCACAGACCAGGGAGCCAGGAGTAATTCAGCGCTTTTCTCCCAGGGTGCACTGAAGCATGGGGCCCCAAGCTCTCTGCTCCTCAGGTTGGAAATTGGGAAGGCACCATTTTCACTCCTGTCCTCCAGAGCTCTATGGGAAGCATTCAAGGAACAAAAACTCCTGAGAGTGAACCAGAGCAGATTACTTAGCCAGGCCCCACCAAGGGCCGTGCAATCCTGCCTCCAGCAAAGACGCTTGAGAATCACTACAACAGACCCCTCCCCCAGAAGATCAGCAAGAAATCCAGCCAAGACTAACCTCACTTATCAAGAACAGTGGAATTCCAGAGGATGGGATAGCAGAGCATGGAATTCATGGATTTCTCCCCATGATTCTTTAGTCTTGCAAAGTTAATTAATTATTTCAATTTTATTTTTTTTCTTATTATAATTTTTTTAACTTTTACTCTTTCCTCTTTTAACATTTTTTTTTCTTTTAACATTTTTTAACTAGTTTTTCTTAACAATAGCTTTCTTAAAAACTATTTTGGAACTTTCATTATTATAGTCATATTATATCCTTCATTGTATCTAACTTAATTTTTTGTATATATATAGAGTTGTTTTTTTCTAAAACATTTTGGGATACAACTTCTTCTAATAGAACAAGATATACCCTAAATCTAGCACAGGGCTTTGTTCTAGTTTCCAGCCTGAGCAAATTCTCTCCACTTTCTTTTTCTTTCTTTTCCCAACTAATTTATCTTATATAACTCCTTTTATTATTTTTTTTTAATTTTCATCTTACAGTCATAATCCATCCCTTCATCATGTTTGCCCTTATTTTGGGGTATTATATATATACATTTTTTTCTTTCTTTAAAAGAGGTAGTTTCTTTTAAGAGACCAAAATACACCCCAAATTAAGTGGGTGATTGCTCTATTCACCAGGCTAAGATCTTCTCTTAACTTTTTTTTTTTTTAACTTCTTTTTACCCCCCTTTCTTCTCCCCATGATTTGGGGTCTCTTCTGATTTGGTTATGCACATTTTAATGGGGTCTTTGCCACACTTTAAGTATTTTATTCTCTCATTCTTATATTATTATCTGGATAAAATGACAAGGAAGAAAAACTCACCACCAAAAAAAGAACAAAAGGTAATACCAAAGGATAGGGACCTAATCAATATGGACGTTAGTAAAATGTCAGATCTAGAGTTCAGAATGATGATTCTCAAAGTGCTAGCTGGGCTCAAAAAAGGCATGGAAGATCTTAGAGAAACCCTGTCTGGAGAAATAAAAGCCCATTCTAGAGAAATAAAAGAACTAAAATCTAACAAAGCTGAAATCAAAAAGCTATTAATGAGGTGCAATTAAAAAATGGAGGCTCTTGGGGTGCCTGGGTGGCTCAGTGGATTAAAGCCTCTGCCTTCAGCTCAGATCGTGATCCCAGGGTCCTGGGATCAAGCCCCACATCGGGCTCTCTGCTCGGCAGGGAGCCTGCTTCCTCCTCTCTCTCTGCCTGCCTCTCTGCCTACTTGTGATCTTTGTCTGTCAAATAAAGAAATAAAAAATATTTTTTAAAAACGTGGAGGCTCTTAATGCTAGGATAATTCAGGCAGAGGAGAGAATTATTGATATAGAAGACCAAATGATGTAGAATAACGAAGCTGAGCAAAAGAGAGACAACTACTGGACCACGAGGGGAGAATTTGAGAGATAAGTGATACCATAAGACAAAAAAATATTAAAATAATTGGGATTCCAGAAGAAGAAGAAAGAGAAAGGGGGGCAGAAGGTATATTGGAGTGAATTATGTAGAGAATTACTCTAATATGGCAAAGGGAACAAACATCAAAATCCAGTAGGTGAAGAGAAGCCCTCTCAAAACCAATAAGAATAGGTCCACACCCCATCATCTAATAGTAAAATTTACAAATCTTAGTGATGAAGAGAAAATCCTAAAAGCAGCCCAGTATAAAAGTCTGTAACATGCAATAATAAAAATATTAGATTGGCAGCAGACTTATCCACAGAGACCTGGCAGGCCAGAAAGAATTGGCATGATATATTCAGAGCACTAAATGAGAAAAATATGCAGCCAAGAATACTATATCCAGCTAGGCTATCACTGAAAATAGAAAGAGAGATTAAAAGCTTCCAGGACAACAAAAACTGAAATAATTTGCAAACACCAAACCAGCTCTACAGGAAATATTGAAAGTGGTCCTCTAAGCAAAGAAAGACCCTAAAAGTAGTAGATCAGAAAGGAACAGACAATATACAGTAACAGTCACCTTACAGGCAATACAATGGCACTAAACTCATATCTCTCAATAGTTACCCTGAATGTTAATGGGCTAAATGCCCTAATCAAAAGACACAGGGTATCAGAATGGATAAAAAGACAAAACTCATCAATATGCTGTCTACAAAAAACTCATTTTAGACCCAAGGACACCTCCAGATTTAGAGTGAGAGGGTGAGAAACAATTTACCATACTAAAGGACATCAAAAGAAAGCTGGGGTAGCAATCCTTATATCAATTAGATGTTAAGCCAAAGATTATAATAAGAGATGAGGAAAGATGCTATATCATACTCAAAGGGTCTTTACAACAAAAAGATCTAACAATGAAAATATCTATGCCCCTAACATGGGATCAGCCAATGATATAAACCAATTAATAACAAAATCAAAGAAACACATTGACAATAATACAGTAATAGTAGGGGGCTTTAACACTCCTCTCACTGAAATGGACGGATCATCCAAGCAAAAGATCAACAAGGAAATAAAGGCCTTAAATGACACACTGGACCAGATGGACATCACAGATATACTCAGAACATTCCATCACAAAGCAACAGAATACACCTTCTTCCCTAGTGCACATGGAACATTTTCCAGAATAGATCACATTCTGTGTCACAAATCAGGTATCAACTGGTACCAAAAGATTGGGATCATTCCCTGCATATTTTCAGACCACAATGCTCTGAAGCTAGAACTCAACCACAAGAGGAAATAGAGGAAATTTGGAAAGAACTTAAATATACGGAGGCTAAAGAACATCCTACTAAAGAATGAATGGATCAACCAGGAAATTAAAGAAGAATTGAAAAAAAATCATGGAAACAAATGATAATGAAAGCACAATGGTTCAAAATCTGTGGGAGACAGCAAAGGCAGTCCTGAGAGTAAAAGGTATAGTGATACAAGCTTTTTTCAAAAAATAAGAAATGTCTCAAACACACAACCTAATCCTACACCTAAAGCAGCTAGAGAAAGAACAGCAAAGAAAGCCTAACCAGCAGGAGAAGAGAAATAATAAAGATTAGAGCAGAAATCAATGAAATAGAAACCAAAAAGTAAAAAAAAAAAAAAAAAAAAAAAAAAAATCAACAAAACTAGGAGCTGATTCTTTGAAAGAATTGATAAGATTGATAAACTCCTGGCCAGACTTATCAAAAAGAAAAGAAAAAGGAGCCAAATAAATAAAATTATGAATAAAAGAGGAGAGAAGACAACCAACACCAAAGAAATACAAAGAATTATAAGAACATATTATAAGCAACTATATGTGAGCAATTTTGACAATTTGGATGAAATGGATGCATTCCTAAAGATGTATAAACTACCAAAATTGAACTAGGAGGAAATATTAAATCTGAACAGACCCATAACCAGTAAGGAGATTGAAGCAGTCATCAAAAATCTCCGAAAAAACAAGAGCCCAGGGCCAGATGGCTTCCCAGAGAAATTCTACCAAGCATTTAAAGAAGAATTAATTCCTATTCTCCTGAAACTGTTCCAAAAAATAGAAATGGGAGGAAAACTTCCAAATTCATTTTATGAGGCCAGCATTACCTTGATCCTAAAACCAGACAAAGACCTTATCAAAAATGAGAAATACAGACCTATATCCTTGATGAACAGAGATGTGAAAATTCTCACCAAAATACTAGCCAATAAGATCCAACAGTACATTAAAAGGATTATTCACCACAACCAAGTGGGATTTGTTCCTGGGCTGCAAGGTTTGTTCAACATCTGCAAATCAATCAATGTGATACAATACATTAAAATTAGAAAAAAAGGGGGCGCCTGATTGGCTCAGTGGGTTAAAGCCTCTGCCTTCGGCTCAGGTCATAATCCCAGGGTTCTGGGATCGAGCCTGGCATCGGGCTCTCTGCTCAGCAGGGAGTCTGCTTCCTCCTCTCTCTCTGCCTGCCTCTCTGCCTACTTGTGATCTCTGTCTGTCAAATAAATAAATAAATAATCTTAAAAAAAAGAAAAAAAATAAGACCATATGATATTCTCAGTAGATGCTGAAAAAGCATTTGAAAAAGCACACTATCCTTTCTTGATCAAAATTATCTAGAGTGTAGGGATAGAGAGTACATATCTCAGTATCATCAAGCCATCTATGAAAAACCCACAGCAAATATCATTCTCAATGGAGAAAAACTGAGAGCTTATCTGCTAAGGTCAGGAACACATCAGGGATGTCCATTATCACCATTGCTATTCAACACAGTAATAGAAGTGCTAGCCTCAGCAATCAGAAAACAAAAAGAAGTTAAAGGCATCCAAATTGGCAAAAAAGAAGTCAAACTACCATTCTTTGCCGATGATATGATACTTTATGTGGAAAATCCAAAAGACTCCACTCCAAATATGCTAGAACTTACACAGGAATTCAGTAAAGTGTCAGGATATAAAATCAATGCACAGAAATCAGTTGCATTTCTATACACCAACAAGAGAGGAGAAAGAGAAATTGAGGAGTCAATCCCACTTATAGTTGCACCCAAAACCATAAGATACCTAGGAATAAATCTAACCAAGGAGGAAAAGAAACTATAACATACTCATGAAAGAAATTGAGGAAGACACAAAGAAATGGAAAAATGTTCCATGCTCACAGATTGGAAGAACAAATATTGTGAAAATGTCTATGCTACCTAAAGCAATCTACGCATTTAATGCAATCCCTATCAAAATACCATCATTTTTTTCAAAGATATGGAACAAATAATCCTAAAATTTATAAGTAACCAGAAAAGACCTCAAATAGGCAGATGAATGTTGAAAAATTGGTGGCATCACAATTCCAGACTTCAAACTCTATTATATAGCTGTCATCATCAAGACAGTATGGTACTGGCACAAAAACATACATAGATCAGTGGAACAGACTAGAGAGCCCAGAAATAGACCCTCAACTCTATGGTCAACTAATCTTTGACAAAGCAGGAAAGAATGTACAATGGAAAAAAGACAGTCTCTTCAACAAATGGTGTTGGGAAAATTGGATAGCCACATGCCAAAAAATGAAACTGGACCACTTCCTTACACCACACACAAAAATAAACTCAAAATGGATGAAAACCTTAATGTGAGACAGGAATCCATCCACATCCTTGAGGATAGCACAGGCAGCAACCTCTTAGACCTCAGCCACAGCAACTTCTTCCTGGGAACATTTCCAAACACAAGGGAAGCAAGGGCAAAAATGAACTATTGGGATTTCATCAAGATCAAAAGCTTTTGCACAGCAAAGGAAACAGTCAACAAAACCAAAAGAAAACTGACAGAATGGGAGAAGATACTTGCAAAGGACATATCAAATCAAGGGCTAGTATCCAAAATCTATAATGATCTTATCAAACTCAACACCCAAAGAACAAATAATCCAATCAAGAAATGGGCAGAGGACATGAACAGACATTTCTGCAAAGAAGACATCCAGATGAAAAAAAAAAAAAGACATCCAGATGGCCAACAGACACATGAAAAGGTGCTTCACATCACTCAGCATCAGGGAAATACAAATCAAAACCACAATGAGATACCATCTCATAGCAGTCAGAGTGGCTAAAATTAACAAGTCAGGAAATGACAGATGTTGGCGAGGATGCAGAGAAAGGGGAACCCTCCTATACTGTTGGTGGGAATGCAAGCTGGTGCAACCACTCTGGAAAACAGCATGGAGGTTCCTCAAAAAGTTGAAAATAGAGCTACCCTATGACCCACCAATTGCATTATTTACCCTAAAGATACAAACATAGTGATCCGAAGGGGCATGTGCACCTGAATGTTTATAGCAGCAATGTCCACAATAACCAAACTATAGAAAGAACCTAGATGTCCATCAACAGATGAATGGATAAAGAAGATGTGGTGTATATATACAATGTAATATTATGCAGCCATCAAAAGAAATGAAATCTTGCCATTTGCGATGACATGGATGGAACTAGAGGGTATTATGCTGAATGAAATAAGTCAATCAGAGAAAGAATTACCATATGAACTCCCTGATACAAAGAATTTGAGAGACAATGTGGGAGTTTAGGGGGTAGGGTAGGAAAAAATGAAACAAGATGGGATCGGGAGGGAGACAAGCCATAAGAGACTCTTAATCTCACAAAACAAACTGAGGGTTCCTGGGGGGAGAGGGGTAGAGAGAGGGTGGATGAGTTTGGACATTGAGGCAGGTATGTGCTATGATGAATGCTGTGAAGTGTGTAAACCTGGCAATTCACAGACCTGTACCCCTGGGGCTAATAATACATTATATGTTAATAAAAAGTAAAAAATTTAAAAAGTTATGAGACAGACAAAGAAACAAAAAATGTGGCCCATACATAAGAACATAAGTCGTCAAAGTAATCAACTCCAAAAGAATGGCTGTGATGTTGAACTGATTAGAAAAGTACATTAAAGCCTTCAATGTATTTTTAAAATTAAATATGTTGTGTTCTTAATGAGTTAATATTTAGATGAATGTCAACAGAGAATTAGGAACCATAAAAAATGTAAATTTTAGAACTAGTGTAACTGAAATGAAAATTTTACTTGTTTGTATTGAAGAGGAGATTGAAAACAGCAGAAGTGTCAGTGAACTTGAAAGGAAAATTAGCAGAAAATATCCAAGGAAGAAACTAACATAGAGTTCCAAAGTAATCTAGAAAAGACACTGTTAGATTTCTGTTCAACAGGAATGGATACATAAATCACAAAAAGACTTGCATATAAGTCTTCATGACAGCATCATTAAGAACATTGAAAACTAGAAAGCCCAATGGCCACCTCAGATGAATGAATAAATAAATATTTGTACATTCATATAAATAATGCTACTCACATTAACAACACAATATATCATCCATTGACACACCTGACACCTAGATGAATTTTCAAAAACATGCTACGAAAAACAAGCCTAAAAGAAAAACAAGCTTAAAAGAAAACAGACAGTATGATTCCATTTACATGAAGTCCTTGAACAGGTAAAACCAACAGTGATCAAAATCTGATCTGTGGCTGCTGGGGAAGGCCAGGTAGGAAAATAAAAAGCATGTGAAAGTAAAAAGCGTGAAGTGAGTTTCTGAGGCAAGAAAATGTGGTCTTGACTGGGTGATGATTACATAGGTATGAATATTCCTCAAAGTCATCATATTGTACACTCAAAATGTGCATCTTAGTGTGTGTTATAGCAACCATATGACTAAAAATGTAATTTTAGTTTAGTCAGCTTTGGGGAATTTAGAAGAAATACATTAAACTGCATCCAGATATATTTTTCAGCAAAATGGAACTTAAAAATAAAATGAAGCATATATTATGTTCATTATAAAGTTTTCTACAAAGTATTAGAATATCATCTTATATATGATCATAACAATATTAATATGCATTAGTATAATATATATGTATAATACAGTATAAATTTCTTCAGTCGAATGATTAGCATTATAAAATATTCTAATACAGCATCAATTTTCAAAGGTAGGAATAAAAGCAGATTCTGAAAGAAATTCATTTCTAAAACACAATTACCTAGGCTCATCACTATAAAATCCACAAAACTGATGCTAAATTAAATGTCATTAAATGTCATGCTTTCAAGTGTTGAATTAATTATTTTGCAATCCATTTTTGCTAAATGAATGGTCTTGAGTGCCTTCTAAGAACTGGACCTCTGGGTATAACTGACTGACAGCCTGAGTTTTAATTGTCCTCCTGTCACTTTTTATTTGCTCAGTCCTGTGTTTTCCTTGTTTCAGGGCTACAGGGTTGATTGAATGAGTTTTTAATTTTTTGAAATTGGGGTTAAGGTAATGCAAGAATTAAACGCATATATTTGCTGGGCTGTAACATTTATTCCTTTGTATATACAATAAGCATATATTGCAGTTAATTGAGGACTCTAAATATTTGATGAAAAAAAAAGGAATTGGTATGGATGGATAAGTGTAAAAACCCAATTTACACCTAAGAAAACTTCATCTGGCCAAGGTGTTCAAACTGAGAATAGTTTTTGAATCCAGGGCCCTTGGGGAACTAAAATGAACCTCTCCAGGCTGCCACACTTCCCTGAACAGACTATCTGGTGTCTACAAAGCTGTTGCCTTGCGCTTGGCCGTGGGCTCATCTCTGGGGACTCAAAGATAAATTAGACAATTTATCTGCAACGAAGAAGAACATTCTCTTGGAATCCAGTCATTAAATTAATATGTTCTCTAGAAAAGAAGAAATGCGATGGGATGAAAATGACCAGGTGAGGGAAGGCTCTGAAAATGGCCTTTAGAGTCAAGCAATATGACTTGGCATAATTGTATAAGATGGTATACTTCTAAAATTACTGTTTAGAGAAAATATGATACTCAGGCATCTTGTGCGAGCTATGCCATGAAATGCTGTATGTGACCTTGGGAGCTAAGAGAGAGCCATCTGCAGTGCACCATATGTATAAAACAGGAGATAAGAGAGCTGAGGGAGAATGAAAAATAAATCCTGAGCAGAAAGGAGCAGAGATAAGAGGTGGAGAGAAAATTCTGGTCCTCTGGAGGCCTGGCTATATTTAAACAGTCTAGTCTCCTTCTGTAACTGAAAGAACAAAGTCACTCCTTCCTAAGGGATAGGAGACAAGGACAGTTGAGCAAGGACTAAGAACAGATGGTAGTTTCAAGTTTGGGGCGGGCACAACCATTTTGAGATAGGAGGTGGGGGAGCACCCACTGCACACAAGTGGGAACCCCTAAGGGGAAAAGGGAGGTGTTAAATAAATATGGGTTCCAAACAAATGTTTGTTAAATCAATAGGAGAAAACAGTATCCACAGGTGGCTTTAGGAATCTGAGTGCTCTAAAATATACATGCAGAATTGGGGGTACATAATTTTGCTGCAAAGGAAGATTCATAACTCCTAACATATTTTTTAAATGGTCTAACATAGAATGCCTAAGAAACACTATTTCACAGAAACTAAACTTGCTAACATACTAACCATTCACTAAAGGTACAGAGATGATGTTGATGAAAAGTCCTTTAAGGCAGGTACGAATATGGAAGTTAAGAAACATCCAGAAGAATGAGAGCCAGGAATCTTGAGAAAGGAAGGCCAAGACACGAGAAAGGTGACCAGCCTCCCTCGGGTGTCGGGATAGAGACAGATGGTGCAAGCTGTTGAGAAGGCAACATTGCAGAGTCTGACCTTCTGGTACTCAGGATGGAGAAAGGGGGGAAAACTAAATGGTTTTGTTTCTTTAATAGTATCAAATGAAGCAGCTATTAGATAGGTGCATGTACTGAATATAAATTATGTAATTGGTGAATTATAAGCTATTCTTTAATAAAGCTGAGGCAGCTGCACATCCCTGTGATAATGGGAGACAAATAACCTTGTATTTATTAAAGAACAAAAGTAACCAAAACCACAAAAAATCCACACATTTTCAAAAGAGGATTCAAAAATAGCCATCGAAATGGCCTCTCTGTGTTTGAAAATCTATGTTCTCCACTCAATGGATAATTAATCCTCACATTCAGCTCATTATATGTCTTGCAAAGAATAAAAAGAAACAGCATGATATTTTAGAGCGAAAACAACCCTATAAAAAAAGAAATCATTCGGGGCGCCTGCGTGGCTCAGTGGGTTAGGCCGCTGCCTTCGGCTCGGGTCATGATCTCAGAGTCCTGGGATCGAGTCCCGCATCAGGCTCTCTGCTCAGCAGGGAGCCTGCTTCCCTCTCTCTCTTTCTCTCTGCCTGCCTCTCAGTGTACTTGTAATTTCTCTCTGTCAAATAAATAAATAAAATCTTTAAAAAAAAAAAGAAAAGAAATCATTCATTTTCATGTAGTCTTTAAACAACTTCGAAAACTTAAACATTTTTGACAAGAAAAAGAGAAAGAGAAAGGGGGAAGGAATGAGGGTGAGAAGGAAGAAGGAAAGGACTAAGGGGGAGGCAGGGAGGAAAGGAAAGAAAGAAATTCCTGCAGCTCTTGGCACTGGAGGGAGTTAAGAAGCCTGTGCATCTCACAATCCTAGCAAAGGCTGTAGGTCTTCGGGTCCGAGAGAAGTGAAGTGAGCACAATAAAAGCCAAAGGGTATGATACAGCTCCTTCTGCTGCTTCTAGAGCTCCTGTTGCTTTCCTTTTTATCTGTCCGGATTCTATCTACGATTCCACTTGGGGAAAGTGTCCATTTCACCCATAAGTCTTAATATCTTTGGAGTGAGATAAGTTAGATGCTAATTACTAGATTAGACACTTCCATGCAGCACACTCTACAAGTCAGCAAGACCAATGGCTTCTAGTTTCTCCTACTAATCACACTAGCTCTGGTGCTTGCCAGGTCTTTCCTTCATATTTCTTATATCTCAAATGACCTCCGTTTGCCCTCTCAGAGGACAGTCTCTAATGGATAACTGCCACTCCTCTGTTAAGACGGAGTTATTTTTGTTCTGTTTTGTTTTGCATGATAGTTAACATGCAGTGTGATATTAATTTCAGGTATACATCCTACTGATGTAACAATTCTGCACATTCCTCAGTGCTCACTACAATAAGTATAGCCACCATCTGTCACCAAACAATGTTATTACAACATTACTATATTCCTCACGTCGTACTTTTCATTCTCCATGACTTATGTATTTTATGACTGTTAGTTGATACTTCTTAATCTCCTTTATTTATTTCATCCATCCTGCCAGCCCCCCTCCCTCTGGCAACCATCAGTTTCTTTTCTGTTTAAGAGTTGTTTGCTTGTTTGTATGCTCAACATCACTCATCATCTGGGAAATGCAAATCAAAACCACAATGAGATATCACCTCCCACTTGTCAGAATGGGTCACAGCAGAAAGACAAGAAATAATAATTGTTGGTGAGGGCGTGGAGATAAAGGAACACTGGTGCACTATTAATGGGAATGTAAATTGATGCAACCACTGTGAAAACAATATGGAGGATAGAACTTGGACACCACTTTCTTGAAGGAATCCATCATGATCTCCTAGCTGCTGTGGCTCCGCATGTCACATGACAGGGTTATGTGACTTGTCAGTTCCCCACGCCCCAGGCTCTGAGCTCCTTGAGGATAATCTCAAGTACCTCACCAATCTTACTGAAATGAACTGAAAGCTGACTAAAACAATGCCCCAGTGTGACTTTCTTGTGACAGACCAGGTATTCCTCATGGCAAAACTGTTGGTCATTCAAGAGGAAAGTTGTAGCATGGCTTCTGCATGTTGTTCTGGCTTTTTAAAAGCTACCTAAAGATCCAATGTGAAGGTACAAGGAAAATCAGATTTTACTTCTGGGTGGTAAACTGACACAAGGCTTCAAAATTAACTGAAGTAAAGAAAAGTCATTGGCTTTGTACACCAGATGACACATAAAGATGAGGTGATATATTCTGGAATATGAAGATACTATGTGTGAATTAAAACTATTAATTAAAGAGCACATTCTGAATTACCATTTTATTATATCACATACTCATTAACTGAAAAATATATATATATATGTTCTTAAACCTGAAAGGACCTCAAGGACATTTTAGTGAAACAACCTCACTTTATAGGTAAGAGAACAAAAGCTAATCTAAAGTCGTCCAAGATTGCACAACTCAGTCTGTCCAAACAGAAGGAACCTGGGCCTCCTGGCACCACCTTTCATTCCCCCATCACCCTCTGAGGTTTCTCTTAGTTTTACACTATCCCATGTAGCCCTTCTCTATGTCCCAAATATTTTTTTTGTATTTTTTTAATTTTTTATTTTTTAGTACAGGTCTGTGAATCACCAGGGTGTCCCAAATATTTTTAACTATTGCAAAATTTGTACAAGGTACAGCAAATACCAATTATTTTAAACAACCTCTTCTTCCCTGAAACCCTCATTTTCCGGTGCTCCCCATTCCTGCCCACAGAGATGATGGCTAATGACCCTGGGGTTAAGGGCTTCTGTCTGAGCTGCAGCTGCTGTTGGTTGAGCTGTCACCTGGGAGTCAGCAGAGTTTACCCACTTGCTCATCACAGTCATACTTGTGATTTGGATTATGCAATTCCTTAAATGTTACATAAAATAATGAAGCCTTTGTGTAAAAGAGGAGAGTACTTATTCCTGTAAAGACCAAATTCAGTGTTTTGGGAAGGGTTGTCAAATGGAGAATCAAACATCAATGCCAATTAGTTGCATGTTATGTTACTATGGGGGAATGATAGAAACATGTACAAGGAAACTGCATTCATACCATCACTTCCCTGGAAAATTCCTATTCCCCTTTCAAAACAAACTTTTACACACAAAAGATTCAGGCTGGGCACAAGCTTCTGAATTCTAATCAGCAGATCTGTATTAAACCAGCAATGACAAAACCAGAACACAGACTTTGCACCCTCCCCGCTTGCTGCCCCAAAGCACAAGTTACAGGACTTAATGTGTGCTCAAATGTGTAAAATTAAAATACTTAGGACATATGTCTGCATTATTTTTATGATTCTTCACTTCAGTCAATTCTTAAGCTGTCCTAATTATCTGAAATATGGAGTTTTTAACGTTCCAGGGCAGTATTTATTTTGTTGATTTTTTTTCAGCTGTTATTTTGTTGATTTAATGATATGCCCTACTTGTTTCTAAATTTGACTAAAGTGGTTTAGAAACAAACTTAAAACCACACTTGCAAAATAACACAGAAAGTAGAAGAAGTAACAAGTAAGAGGCGAGAGTAAAGCAGTAAGTGTGTAAATGGGCATACGGAAAGCCATGGCACCCTCCTTAGTGAAATCAGCTCCTGACAAACTGCTATCTATGTATTTAAAGATGGAAACTGTAAACACAACCCCAACTTATCTCTTTTGTGCTCGTGGTTGAATGATTCTGAGGTTGCTGTTTTATAAATTCACTATGAATGCCAGAGCAAAGCAAGACACTTGGCAGCCTAAGAGGAAAGTAAGATAGTCAGCTTCCTGGCCTCCCCACATCCACTCATGCTGGTCAGTCCTGCTTTCCTCAGGCTAAAGCCTTCCCCAAAGCAGGGATAAAGACTCATTACTAGGTTTCAGAAGACTCGGTGTTAACATCCCAAATGCATTAAAGGAGGACAAAGAAAGCCAGGTGTGTGAACACTCCATGTGCAGTGTATGAGCCACTGTCCATCTCAGAGTCCAGTCATGCCTTGCACTGGCCACTAGGAGTGTGCGTCCTGCAGCAGAGGGCCAGTCTAATGCTGTGTGTGGCAATGACATGCAGCCTGCTCCATCATACGTGAGAGTCAGAGGATTCAGGAAGACTTTGTGATGGGGACATTTTAAAAGGACACATTGCTCCTACTCTATAATTGGTGATGAATTTATAGGTTAGCTGCAAGTTGAGAAGTGGGACCCCAATAAGTCACAAAGCAAGACTTGCCCCCAGGTTTATTCAATGTAGATGACGTGTTTATAGGAAACATTTAAAATGATTGTAGTGTTGCAAAGACTGCCAAGAGCCTATCTCCCCTTCTTCTTTCTTCACCTGAATTGTGGTGGAATGGAATTCCTTGCTGCTAGCCTCTCCTTCTCCCAGGACAGCTTGTGCAGGTTAGCATTTCACAGAAAAGTCTTCCCGGACTCACTCTCTTGCTTTACAGAGAATGAAGATCAAACTCCCTTGCATGGCATGCAGGGTCCTTTGAAAGCTTCCCCTTGTCACCTTTCTACCCCCTCCTGCCATGCAGCCCCACACCTTCCTGCTTCTTTCCCTCTCCCTGGGATACTGCCTGCCATTCCCACTATTCAATTTATCACACTCAGAAAATTCCAAGAGAAGATCAAATGGCATCTTTTATCAGTAGCTTGGGTGACTCTTACACACATACTTTCCATTTCTCAGCTCTGTGTTTCCATAACATTCAATTCCCATCTCTATGACAGTCTTTTTCACACCAATTACAGCCAGCTCCCTGCATGTTGCCTGGCTCTCCAGAAAGCTATTTCTTTCATCTAGGGTCTCCGTGCTTAGCACAGGGCTGGATCAGAGCACATGTGCAATCTAATAATGATGCTGTCAACTGAAATGATAATGTTACAATAAATCTATCCACAGGTAAGACTTATTGATCACCTATGATGCACTAGAACTGAACTAGGCATCTGATACATTCTATATAGTTTCACCTTTGAACAACTCCGACAAGGAGGTAGTGTTTTCTCATTTTATATGTATTCTGAGATTTAAAACTGTTCAAATACTTTTCACAAGCTCTCATCACTAATAGATGATGGAATAGAGATTTAAACCAGGTCTCTATGAATCCAAAGTCAATGTGATTACAAATTCAATCTGCATGATGCTCTGATATTTTCTACATATATTACACATTTTCTTAGTCTAATATTCTACATAAGTATGAAATAAATTCTAGCGGCATAAAAAAATAACCTTAATATTACAAGAAAGGGCCTAATCTTGACAATTAGCACCATAATTTGCAATTTTAAGCTTCTATGAAAGATTTCAGATTAATATACCATAAGCTATCAGTAAGCATGTTAATCTTTTATATTTAGCCAATTACAGACAAAACTTCTTAATAAAATATTTCTTTAATTTTTTTTTTCTTAATATTCTGGAGGATGAAGGAGGGTAAGCATGAGGAGCAGTTGGAGTTGTTTACTGGAAATGTCCCATACTTGTAAGCGAAAAAGAAATTTGAATCTCACATGTAGAGAACATAATATTAATACTTTACTGAAAGGCACTAATGATGTAGTAAATAAACCTCGACTTACATTCTGATGATAAATTTAGATTATTTGTTCGACAAAAACTAATTTATGTTTTGATTTCCCTACTTTGCTCTGCCTAAAAAAGCAAATGTGATGGACTTATTATAAGGCTTTACATTCGAACTTTAGACCTTACTGCATCAATAAAAAGGCCTTGACTGGATTACCACCCAACAGGAATGCAGGAGACCAGCCCACCTCTTCTAGTTGAAATGTACTAGCAAGTACTAGCAGGGAGGCAGCAATATTTACACTTACAAAGGAAGTGGGTAGACAGAGGGGTTTACTGCTTAGTCTCTAGAAATCCTTCCTTTAGTATTTGACTTTTGCCACAATAACAATCATTAAAGGCTCTGCAGTTAACATCCCCAGGCAACCAAATCCATCCATACAAAATGTCCTTTAACACTTCTCCCTCTCGGAGGAAACATATAAATCTAAGCAACATTTGCACACTTACTTTTTCAGTTTTTGTCGAATCTCTGAATCTTTAATCTCATTTTGAAGATCCTCAAAATTTTCAACAGATGTCAAATTGCAGAAAACTCTGAAGTCAGCATAGGGAGGGATCCCGTGGTCTCGCCCCCTTTGAATGTTGGTGGCAGCCAAATCCAGCGCTACAGAGTGGGCCATGGAGAACAGCTTCTCTGTTAGCTCTACACTGAGCAGCTGGGAAGGCACCCGCAATTTAGCGGCCACACCAAATAATCCTCGAAGGAGTGGATCTATCCCACCTTCCTCGATTATTCTGGAGGGTGAAAAGAAAGCTTTATGGAGTGGAAGGTGGCCTTCAGGGATTTCTCCGAAGGTGTCATTCAGTCGATAAAGAATAGGATTGATTAACGTGTGACCAAATCTGAAGGCTGCAGTAGCAAAAGAGTTAATGATCCCTGCATTCACATTGGGGTTGTAGCCCTGGTAATCCTGCAGCATCTTCATGCCAGGTTCCCCCAGAATCTTGGGCAGCCAGTGGCTGTAGGTAATGTGCTGCAGCTGAGCACCTACAATCTTCCTTGCTTCATGATAAAGGGTGTCTCCGTCCCAGTGGGGATTCAGGGCAGACAGCTCCGTGACGACCCTGTTGTGTTCCCGAAACCACAAGGTGTGCATGGCTGTGAGGGCCAGCTGCTCGTTTGCCCTGTGGTCCCCGGCCAGGAAACAGGGGCTGCGGCTGTCCTGCTCTGGCCTTGTGCACTCAGTGGGTGGGCCCGAGGAAAAGGGCAGTAAGGGCTTTCCGGATGGGACCCATGGCAAGCCTGTCCTCAGGAGTCCCCGGGGCTCTGAGTAGTCTCGCAGAATTTGAGATTCCCGCTCTGAACTCCCATAGATATTAGAGGCATCTATATATGCTGTGAGCTGGTTAATCTGTTCTCTCGCGTAGACTGAATTCATCACCAAGGAGGTCATGCCGCTGCCACACACAGGGCTAGAGCGTGCAAAGAACATGCATGGCGCTCCAGTCCCTCGGGGATCAGAGTCGGGAATGATGATGGGGAAGCAAGGCGGATCATTCGTACACTCCGAGCTACACAGCCGCCCGTCAGAGAAGCGAGATGTGCTCAACGCAGGCACTGTGTGGTCCAGATCATGGTCTAAAAATTGGCCCCACTGCATGAGCATGTGTGTGTATTGATGGTCAGGGGTGACAGTGGCCGTAGCCACCAGCTCTGTGGAGACCAGCCTGGGCGGTGGGAGCGGAAGCCGGCCCGACAGGGTGTGACGGCCGACCCCACGTGGCACGTTGAAGCCGTTCTCGTAGGCAGGCTTCAGGATGCGCTCAAAGGCAGTCAGGGAGGCACCCCACGTGGGGTGCTGCAGGTTGTTGCACGTCCCATCCTGGGCTCGGTACTTCTGATGGAAACACATGTCAGAGCAGTTGGGCACCTGCCTGTGGGCTGTACATCCAGATAAGTTGGCGATGAGGCTGAGGTAGTGCGGGGACACCAAGTCATTGTAGCGGAATTCTGAAACAGAGCCGCAGAGGCGATGAAGAGAGCTGTCCTTGAGGAGGAGCGAGAGGGAGACCTCAACCCAAGGTGCCCTAGGGATGGGCCATTCTAGGCAGGCAGAAATCTTTCCTACATCCATTAGGACAAAACAGAAAGTTCTAATAAAAATGGGGGGGGGTACTTAGCGATGCCTCTCTTATGACGAGACACTAATGGCTAGAACGAACAGAAAAGGAGAGACATGTCCCAATTCCCATCAAACTCTTAATTCTGTGACTTTACCAATACAATATTGGTAAGGGTTTGGTAAGCTCTCATCACGAGATTGTAATATTGTTTTTTCCACTTCCGATTTCTTTCTTTCAGGTTTTATTCTCCTGGAAGACAGGATCTAAGACTTGCTAGCATGAATGGTATGAATATTAACCTGCGTGATAGTTGATAAAAAGGAATTTAGCAGTAACTTTTAAACTACCACAAGCTGTCATTCCCCTGGGAATGTGCAATATAACCTGGAGACGTTTTGGAGCCAATCTTTTAACAGAGCTTAAAATTGCAGCATAATCTTAAATCCTCAAAGACTATTCACTAAATCCTATTTGCTAAGAATTATTATCCCTACTTAATCATCAGAAACTGGCTAATGATACCAGGACCATTTGTCCTTTTGCTGTGTAAGCTGGTCTCTGGCTGGACCCTGAGATATCTTAATCTTGGATAGATGCAATAATCTTCCTGTATATAAAGACATGGATCCTGGCTTCACTTTTAGGGTAAACTGATCCTGGAGCGGGGGGGGGGTGTCTTTAACTTTACGAATAATAAAAGAGAGATAGAACAACGTAATGCTTTTTTTCTTGAGAATATTTTGTAAAAATTCTTTAATATTTTAGATCAGAATATATACTCAGTTTGGTAATGAACATGCATATTTTAGCAAACCTAAATTTCTATAGATATTGATTGCTTATTCTCTAGTTATGAATTTAGACTGTTAATCTTGAAAATTCCAAGACTTGGAATTAAACAGCTAGAACTTTGATTCAAGTGCTAATATGGACTAAATGAAAATTTCACTTGGATGTTTTAGTTAAGGAAACTCTGAACCCCAAGACACAATGGATCAATGGGAGCTATTAAATACAGCTTTTTAAGTAATTGTATAGGAGTGAGCCAAGCACAGAAAGGTACTTGTGCACAGCATCTTGGTTTATTTTCTGAAGGGGAGTAAAGAAACCTCTAGAAGTTGCTGTTGTGCTTACAGAACAAATAGTGTATAGCAAAGGATCACATTTTTACTTCACTTTAAAAAGAAAGACTTAGAAAATCAGAAAGATTTCTACATCACTCTCATTTAACATTTACTAAATAAAGGTCTGGTTTTAGAAAAAAAATACAAGAGAACTTTAGTACAGCAACAACAAAAACGATTGGGAAGGATAGATATGTTATAGGTAGAGAAAGGAATTCAAATAAATTCACTGAATGATTTAGGTGATTCCAGTAACAAGGAGAGGACCATTACCCTGGGAATAAAGCTTTTTTCATAGGAAGGAGTAATATCTTTCAGATTCCAAAAGTAAGTTCACCTAAAATGGGCTCCCTAAATTTACTAGACATATATAGCTGATAGAAGTTGACAGGTTTGAATATCTATTTATCATCTTTTCTTTTGAATTACAGTTCTTACAGGAAATATCTGCATTCATTTGGCAAAGTGGTAAATTAATGTCTACCTCACATGGTGTTTTGAAGATTAAAAACTGAGGGTTTTGGTCAGTTTTGCAAATGAACATAAGCTAAGAACGAAAGAAACACCTCCGAGAAGCTGACCTCTGCCCTCCAAATCAACAGTGAGCCCCTGCTTCACATGTTCCTGGATCAGCAGAAGTGTGTGCTCAAAAATCTCCCCAGCTCTTGCTGTCTCCACAGTAAATGGGTCATGTGGATAACGAAACCGAGCCAGCAGATCACCAGGGGTGCGAGGTTTTCTGCAAATGACAAGAGACGTTACTGTTCATAAGGCAAAACTGCAGAATCCATGTGCATTTAAGAATATAGTTCCCAAACAATCAAGAAGAAGAAAAGCTTCACCACCAGAAAATAAGCTTCACAGGGGGAACAGAGAGTTCTTTTCCTATTTTGTTAATGAATGAATCCCAAATGCCAGTGACAGTGCTGAACTCAAAAAATCTGTTTTTAATGAATCAATGATTTAAGGAACATTTTTTTTTTTTTTTGGAAAAAGCAACATCTATGGTGAAAGTTATAAACTTGGTTTCCACACGTATGTCCTAGGGGGCTCAGTAAACCCTCTGAAACAGTGTGCAATACACCAAAACACAGTTTCTGGGTGTTGGTACTGTCTGTCTTCTCTTTCCTCAAATGTAACTTCCTGGAAATTCCTGTTTACATTTAAAACCCTGCACGGGACGCCTGGGTGGCTCAGTTGGTTAAGCAGCTGCCTTCAGCTCGGGTCATGATCCCAGCGTCCTGGGATCGAGTCCCGCATCGGGCTCCTTGCTCGGTGGGGAGGCTGCTTCTCCCTCTGCCTCTGCCTGCCATTCTGTCTGCCTGTGCTTGCTCTCTCGCCCTCTCTCGCTGATAAATAAATAAAATCTAAAAAAAAAAAAAAAACAACCCTGCACAACCATTGCCCTCGCCATGAATCTTCCTGGTAAGTCTGACAAGTTACCACTTTCTCAATTACTTCTGTATGCTCATACACATCTCTTACATACACAACTAGATATACTTAAATTGTTGACATATTGTCTCTTCTACTATAGAAGGACTCTGTCAGGAATGCGATGGTGCTTTATTCATTTTTATATTCCACGTACCGAACCTACCAACCAGCACCAGTAGTGGTTTATATGCATTGAAGAATTGAACTAAATAAGTGAAAAGAGTATTAGTCACTAAGAATGTGAAATCATTTTAGATCTTTTGGTCAGCTAAAGTATGTCTGGTCCTCTACATCTGAAATCATAACTTTGATCATAGAACAATAGTAACGATATTAATGCTCACTTAGAGTAAGCCCTTTCTATATGGCAGACACTGCTGAGACACTTTATCTGTATTATTCAGTCTTCCTAGCACGTCCATGAAACAGATTCCGTCATTATCCCCATTTTATAGGCAAGAAGTGTGAGGTACTAAGATGCTTAATTACTTGCCCAAGGTCACCCAGATAGGAAGTGATGTAGTGAGGAATCACAATAAGAATATAAATAAGGTGTGTGGCTCCAGAACACAAGTCCATGATCAGCAAGCCATGCTGTTTGTGGGTATGCGGGGAACAGAGCTATACTTGATTATGGCATTATAAGGTATTCTTTTAGACCAACAGCTGCAAAGGCTGGGTATATATTTTATTTGACTTTGAAGACAATAGTCATGTTTTCTAATATGTCAGATGATGCAAAGCATCCCATATACCTCCATCAGAACTGATGGGGACTTTATAGAACCTGAAGGCTTCACTACACTAAATATATTCTGATTCAAATTAAAATAACCAAAATACTACATATCCTAAGCAAAACTTTCACCTGTGATCTATCAGTTTATGACCAGATGTGATCAAATTGATGAACACTTTCAATTCCTGGAGTGCCAGGAGCACTGGGTCTGGCCCTGGTGGACCCTGACCTAACAGAACCCATTACCTGATACCTATCATGGGACAACATAGAGTGGATCTGCAATGTAGATTTATGACATTTAGATTCTATGGGGAACAAGTTTAATTTTCTCTGAGACTGAGCTGGCAGTGGTGGAGAGCCCAGAGGGTGATAACCCACACACAGACTGAAGAAAAGACACGCTTTTGGCAATCTTATGCACGATGCTTGCTGTGATTTATGGAGATTATAAAAACCAAGTAGGACTGAAGTGAAAACAATTTTGTAATCAAAATAAAATAAATTCTTACTGTGAAAACAAATGTCTTCGTGTGGAGTTAATTGCACTGTCAACCCTCTGTACAGCATCAAGAATGGATGATTCAACAAAGTCATCGCCAGCTTGTCTACCCTGTATTGCTTTGAAAATCAATTCCATGATTAAAAGTATCAAACAAACCTTGAAGTTAGGAATGATCTCATATAAATGGCATTACAGAAACATCCAAGACAATAAAAATGTTATACAGTGTCCACATGATACTGTCCATTGCAGAAGAGTAGGTAATTATCCTGAACCAAAGCTTCCAGCAACAGTAACAGCATTATTTAGGGAACTAAAGCATTCCAAAAATCTAGTAAAACTATGTGAAATATTTCCTTTTTTACAACACTGATTCAAATGGGATTCAACTCTGTTAGTAATTTGTCATCTTCAGAAAGGTATGAAATGCCTATCTCTTCAGCCACCTTGCTTTAATGTTAAACATTAAATTGAAGTAAATATTATCACATCCCTATGGAGATTTCTTAAAGCAAGAATTGAACTCTCAGTAATATTTCAGTGAAAAATAATTCATGTTGTTTCTATAGCTCTTCAGTGTGTGAGAATTCTATCAAGTTGAATATTATAGACAAAGAAAGCTTTGTGGAGTTGATAATCTTCAACATATTAAATCTTCTCCAGGTAATGGTTTAAGAAATTTAAGGTAAAGAAAGAAAATGTTATTAAAAATGATCATGGACATTAAAGACCCATATAAGAAAAATAATTAAGCATATCCATATTATTTGATTCATTTTTTATAATACTTAAAGAATTTATGGTAATACTTCCTTAGCACTGTTGAATATTGAACACAAGAGTAAGTATAGCCCCGAAAACTGAATCTGAAAATAATGTCAAAAAGGAGATATAACAAAATGAAAACTTTAAATAAAAGTAGGAAGGCATGGGACGCCTGGGTGGCTCAGTGGGTTAAGCCACTGTCTTCGGCTCAGGTTATGATCCCAGGGTCCTGGGATCGAGCCCCAAATCCTCTCTCACTGCCTGCCTCTCTGCCTGCCTCTCTGCCTGCTTGTCATCTCTCTCTGTCAAATAAATAAATAAAATCTGAAAAAAAAAATAGGAAGGCGTGTGGATTACATATTGTCACTTATATAACATATTATATAGTATAATATAATGTTGAAATATTACATATGTGCATTTATATGTATATAAGTAGATAAGTGTATATATATATGTATGTATGTGTGTATATATATATATATATATATATATATGCTCATGTATTTTGCAGTAGATGAATGCAAATAGCATTCCACATCTGGTTGTTACAAAAAAATTCCTTTATATTGTGATAATGTATACATACTAGATTGTTAATTGTTCTAAAAGATCGCCAACATAAAAATTTTTAAGAAAAAGTAGCAGTGATGCAGATATTATAAGAAAACCAGTAAAATCAAGGTCTCTGCTCAAAGACATTCTTGATAAACTAGATTATAGGCAGTAATTATGAGTTAGAGGCTATACTGTCAGTTCAATTTAGTCTTTATCATGACCACAATGTTAAAGCTCTGGAAGGTCAGTTTTACATTTTATAATTCAAAAATAACGTGGTATTAACTATACATTAGCTAAAGATACTTGAAAGAAAGCAAAGATAAATTGATTAATTTAATTAAATGAAATTGATAATTTCTATTCAAGGGAAGACATAAGTAAAAAAGGTAAAGAGGTCATAGATAAATAACATAATAGGTAACATGTTTGTAATTTCTATATTTCTAAATAGAAATAATATTCTATTTCATTCAAGGAATTCCTGTAATGCACCAAGAAAAAATATATACATGCACATTATAAAAGAAGAAACCCCCAAAGTTATTAAGTATATGACAGATGTTGAAAACCACTTAAAACCTCAGAAATAAAATTTAAAATATCAATAAACTTCTATCTTATGCTTATTCTAGCAAAATAAAAAACCTTATTACTGCCAAGTTTTAGGAGGGGTGAGTGGACACACCCCTTGTGAGAATGTAGAACTGATGCTCTTATTTCCAAGATTTTGTTTAGGGTTAGGCATATTTTTTATTTTGTTTTTACTTAATAAAATGACATGTGGACACCCTCTCACCCAGCAATTTGATTCCTACAGATATATCTAGAGAAATTCTGATACAAATCCATAAAGGGCAAAAAATGAGAATGTTAATTGCAACTTTGTATGAAAGGAATTAGGGAAAATTGTCAGCAATGGAAGTGTGGGTGAGAAAAAAAATGTGGTGGATTTACAGTATGAAATATCATGCAGCAGTTAGAATTGGTGGGACGACACATGCATGGATACTAAAAAAAGAGTACTTAATGTAAAAATTAGAAAGCTGAAAGAATAAAAGAATTTAATTAAATCATTTTACTAAATAAAATATTTATTTATGTAATGAATATTAATATTTATAAATATAATAAATGCATTATAGCTGTTACATGACATAATGAGCATGATGGGAGTAGGGTATTGGCTTATAAGGAGATGGATTAATTAATCAATCGATTAAGCATTCAATATAATTGCAATGACTATGAGAATACCTAGTATTTTCAATATACCTTACATGATATGCCTCGTGATAGTTCAAAACAAGTCAGTAAGAATGAGCCTACTGAATTTGTTACTTTTACTTGGAAATAAAGGAAATGAGATCAATCCAATCAATCTGTGCTGGCCTATGATGTTAGCCTTTTCTCTATTGTTTCCCTTTCAGTCCTTCACTTGTGAACTTCAAGTGTAGAGAGTGGCATCAATGATGTGTTCTTATTCATGACAATTACTGTCATTGGACCCCTGCAACTGTGTGAATAAAATACAATCAGGGCTCTATCAAAGCTTGCATGTAGGACTGAGTTATCACATAGCTGACAATACCAGCCAAAACTCAAAAGGCTGTTCACTGTGGCAGACAGAACTTGGAAGGGATATTTAAATTTTGGGAAAGCATCAATTAACATGTTCATCTGAATTTTATTTGTTTTATAATTTTGCTTTTATTCTGTTCATAAAATAGTTTTGCTATTATGGTTGTATAAAATTTACAAGCATAAGTCTTTTTACAACACCTGTTCTTCATCTTCCAACTCATTCATAGAGTGGAAATAATAAGACTTCTTCAACATACAGTTGAGCCAAACATATAGTTGGGCCAAATATGATTATTAAATAAAAAAGACATGTAAAGTTCTTTGAAAACGTCATGTCACAATGCAAATATAAGTTGCCTTTCAGTGACTGTTATGTTCTAATCCCATAAGTAATCCATATCTTCACATAATTATTGATTGCTGCTGTGTTGTCATTTGTTCAGCCTGACCTGCTTTTTCTCTTTATTAATAAGAAACCAACACGTGTGGAGATGTGAAAAGAAAAGGAAAATAGCAAGAAAGGTGGCAGAACATGTAAACTTGTTTGAAATAATTAAATTTTGATGTGCATAAATAGAAAACCATAAAGTTGTTTGTTCACAGATTATTAAAAGTACATTAAATATGTAATATGTTCACACAGAAAATACTTGTGGTAACAAGAACTCTTTCTCACTTATGTCATTTCAATTATGAATTTTTTAAGGTTTCATAGTTTTATGATAAAATAAAACTAAACTCTTTATTATTCATTCGGTCTCAGTATTGTTTTAGTTGTTGTGGTACAAATTGCAAACAGATTACCATAAATGTTTCCAGAAGAGCACTGTATTATGCAAAGTGAATTCAGTTTATTGGGGCACATTTAGAATCAAACAACACTGTTAATATTTTATGTCTTAAAAACTACCTCAATTAATGTTGTAGGGATAGAATGATCAGAAAACTCTGAGTATATTCTCTATTTTTTTATGCAAAATCTTCTAGAGAAGGAGGAAGAACTAGATCATTTTCTTTTAAGTCTTGGGGTTAAAAAAGGAGAAAAAGCCTCAGTAGTGTTATGAAATTAAGCAAGTTCCTGGTGAACATCTATGAGACTCTATCACCTCCAAGGCAGATAAAGTCAAAAGATAAATTTGAGTCCTTTCAGGAAGGGGGCCTTTAGGTGTAATGACCCACCAACTCCTGTGTGCCCACTCTGTCGGAGCACAGCCTAGATGGGAGAGAATAGGAGTCAGGGAGGGACTAGGTGGCGTCTGAGGAGGGACTTCCAAGCAGAACAACCGCACCCCCGCCCTCACTCTCACAAAATACCTAGACCTCAATGAAAGAGTTTCTTTCACAACTGAGTATTCTTTATCTCCCCAACCCTCCTGAAGGAAAGTGGCCAGATAAGGTAACTATCATTAATCAAATAGGACTTCCCACATGAAATCTTCCACTAAAGAGAACAGCGGACCAACCACTGAGCCTGGAGAGGGCTCTCCTAGGAAGCCAGACACTCCCACAGCATATAAATGGATATGAACAACTGCCTTTGTGAAATCATTTTCTTTGAACAGCAATAACGCTGCCTTACTCATCATTTTGCATCATTGAATATGTAAATGGGTTCACTGTCTTGCAAGCTCCACCGTTTTTTTTTCCAGAGACAGAAAAGGAAAGACACTACTTTTTTTTGGTCTTAATAATTGAATTGAGCCTTTTATTTTGATTATTCTCTTCCCTTATAATTTTATGACTATCCAAACACAACTCTACTAAAAATCTCTTCTTAAAATTTAGTGCTATTTTTTTAATATATTTTTTTTGAATGTGGCTTAGCTCAGGATAGACATATGTGTTCAATATAGATTTTATGTATAAATGGATTGGAAATATATCAAATATGGTTAAAGGTATTATAAACATACGTATATGTATACTAGGTATATGCTGTTATTTAAAAAATATTCCACCATTCATTGTATTATTAAAGTTTGCCAAGGTAAACAAGATTGTCACATAACTATTAATTATTATGTAAATTAATTCATGTCATATTCAAAGTAAATAAACAAATATAGTTAAATAGCAATTAAAAATGATTTAGTATCAATTTCATTTCATTGATATATTTGAGTAAACACAATTAAAATTTTCTGATACTTCATAGTTATTTCATTGTATAACAACTGCAATGGTTTTGAAACAGATGTTTGATCTAGACAATAACAACTGGATTAGAATGTAAAAAAATCTGTGAGTTATTCATTCGGAATTTCAAAAAAATAACTAGATCCCAAAAGCATCAAATAAGTTAATTGAAAATAACACTTGGAACAAGTGGTAAATGCCCAATAAATGTTAACTTTTTCTTAGTAGTAATATTAGTATCTGTTTAATACAGGTTATTTACTTAACATAATAGAAAAGGTTCTCATTAACTTAAAACCAACTAATGTAGCCTTAATTCTCATTTATAATTTATCAGGTTGAGAATATAGTCAAAGTAGAGAATACTCTAAACAGAAATATCATTTAGAAAGTTATTGCAGAATGACCATAGATTGAACTATGAAAGAGGAGGTTATATGGAGAAATGGAAAAGAAGCAATATTTGGAGGAAAAACTGGTGAGACGTGGCAGTTAGGGTAAAGAAGGAAGAGGGAGCAGGAAAAAATCAGAAAACTTTCTGGCTTCCTCCTTACAGAACACGGTCTGATTTAAGGACTGCCAGGAAGTTAGAAGGTCTTGAGGCGAAAATGAGGAGTTCAATTTGGCATACATTCAAGATCAGTTTTTAATCTATGGAATCGGAAGACCTGTGGATTATCCAAAAATGAAATGTTCAACATACAATTAGATACCCAACTCAGAATTTCAAAGAAGACAACATTGTTTGGATTTATTTTTTATATCATTACAAACAGTATTTACGTGGTATTTGTGCTCCAAAACTCTCATTGAATCCATGCTGTGTCACTATTTCACTTTTAGCCAGTCTACATATTATTCCAATGTCTCATTGGTAAACATTCTGTCATATAGACATGCTCTAAACTACTTCCTGACAACTGTTGCACATTTGAATGCTATTGTAGAAACAGAATTTCTATGCCAAGAAGGACTCTTGAGTGTCCAGCTCCACCTTTTTTAAGAAACGAGAAAATTAATTCCAGTTATGGGTGAGGTATCCAAAGTGGCTGAGATCAATAAAGGTAAGTTTCCTGATTTAACCCAGGATTTTTCCCACTATCTCAACACAAAGTATTTTGAGGACACCATCAAAGGATAGGTTCCCAGTAAACACCGTAACAGCCTTAAAGGTTTGTAAAAATTTATTAAAACTATTAAAAATCTGTTACATCCATGAAGGAAAAAACTCCTTAAAAAAATCACAATTTGTGGGAACCCTTCTTACTTTTGCTATTATAAATGTCTTACTTTGAGTGTCACTCATTCAAATGCTATATATATATATATATATATATATATAGCATTTGATGCTATATATATATATAAATATGCATATATATAAATATGCTCAGTCATATATATATATGTATATACATATATATATATGTATATACATATACATATGTATATATATATATATCCCAGATTTTCCTTAAATTGTCATTGTATATTTTTATTCTTTTAGATGACTTTGTGCAGTTGTATTCCCAGTACAGAATAGCAACTCACAAGGCATGATACTGTTTGTATCAATTCTTACACAATGAGCATAGTTACAACATTCCATCACTGCTTAATTCGGGCATTAAGATTGGAAAATCCTCCTATAATGCATGGTCTTTTCCTTTTAATTAGGATAACTGGTGAATGAAAGGGTCTAAGTCATAAAATGTTCCATAAGTGATACTTTATATTGACACACTTCCTCCTATACTGCAATTTGGGTTGTGTGAACACACATACATACACACACACTTAAATCTTAAATGTATTCAAAAATTTAAAATTTATATCTTCATATTTTTACTTCTCTTTATAAAAATATTTCTAATATCGGGGCAGTTGATATGCTGATATGCTGATATGTGGCTAAATATGCTCAGTTATTAAGCATCTGCCCTTAGGCTCAGGTCCTGATCCCAGGGTCCTGGGATAGAGCCCCACATCAGGGCTCCCTGCTCAGCAGGAAGCCTGCTCCTCCCTCTCCCACCCACTCTGCTTCTGTTCCCTCTCTCGCTGTGTCTCTCTCTGTCAAATAAATAAATAAAACCTTTAAAAAATATTTCTAATGTCATAAAATGTATTTGGTACAAATATAAATTAATTTCTCCTTAAATTGCTATAAAAATGTTTCAAGAGCAAAAAACATTATTTTCTTCTTGACTGAATAGCTTCTTTTGTACTACTTTATCTCTATAGCCTGACTTTCTGCTCTCTATACAATAGAGTAGAATATTGGTAAATGCTACTTATCAGTGTTTTAAAATCTGGTAATAGAGTGACTGATACATTTTAATCGAATGTTTTACTTTTAATGTGTGTATATAAAATGGATTGTTAAATTTCAGTTTACCACAATGAAATTCTTATGTTGGAGGTTCTAAAATATTGACCACTGTAATTATAGTCTGTGTGTATGTGGCAGAGCAAAACAGAGACAAATGGAGAGAATAAGAGGCAGAGAGAGAATATTTGTTTGTTTGTATATGTGTTTGTTTAGTAGTAAATATTTCTAGCATCTCTTGAACCTAAGATAGTATTTTAAATTTTATAATAAGTTTTTTCCAAAATGCTCAAGAATATTTTTTCATTGATCTCATAAATAGTTAAGCAGTAGAAAAGGAGCTCTATAAATTTATAAAAAGAAACACAACTATTATAGATTCTAAATCAGGAAAAACATGAACTCATAGCAGATACCAAATAAAGCTAAGATTTTGTAACTTTAAGAAATTTTATGTGATAAAGAATTTCTGACCCTGCTAGAATAAATATTCGCTAGTTACTAGATACATTGTTATAATTTTAAGGCTAATATTCTACAGAGAATACTTTTTACTATACAGTATAATAAATATATAAAGATGGCTGCACCATTAATGAAAATATATCATTATATAAAATACCCAGACAAATGGGTATTTGGAAGTTTGATTTCTCCCGAGAATTTTCAGATGTAAGAAGATGAAACTATTGTACTACATGAAGGGAAGGCAATGACATCTTTAAGGATGTGACTTAATTAAATAAATCTATTTTTATCCAAGCCTCTATTTATAATGAGAAGAGTTACCCAATAGGTTTAGAGACCAGTAAGAGCTGGAAAAACTAAAAGGAAAGAAATAAATCTGTAAAACCCTATTTATGAAATCTGCCCATTTCTAAGGAAACCAAAAAGCAGGCAAAGCCCAAAATAGTACTCCATATGCTTGTAGCTGAACTCATTTACTTGAACTGCTGATTGTCAGTAAGGCAGAAGCTCCTAAACCCATCCACAAGAAAAGGAACCCTGATGTCAATTCACATGTCCCCACATGCTGTGCTTTTCTTGAATTCTTTCCCCACATGGAGAATATGCCAGTCCATCATCAAAGCCAGTGACCATTCCCATATCCACAGCTGAGTTTTCCATTCGAATCTGCCCACAAATAGACTCTCTCACTTCCAATACAAACTGATTGATTGAAGGGAAAAAAAAAAGCATTTTATTTTTTGTAAAACTATGACAATTTTTTTTTTTTTTTTTTTTACATTTTTTTTTTTTTAATTTTTTATAAACATATATTTTTATCCCCAGGGGTACAGGTCTGTGAATCACCAGGTTTACACACTTCACAGCACACACCAAATCACATACCCTCCCCAATGTCCATAATCCCACCCCCTTCTCCCAAACCCCCTCCCCCCGGCAACCCTCAGTTTGTTTTGTGAGATTAAGAGTCACTTATGGTTTGTCTCCCTCCCAATCCCATCTTGTTTCATTTATTCTTCTACCCACTTAAGCCTCCATGTTGCATCACCACTTCCTCATATCAGGGAGATCATATGATAGTTGTCTTTCTCTGCTTGACTTATTTCGCTAAGCATGATACGCTCTAGTTCCATCCATGTTGTTGCAAATGGCAAGATTTCATTTCTTTTGATGGCTGCATAGTATTCCATTGTGTATATATACCACATCTTCTTGATCCATTCATCTGTTGATGGACATCTAGGTTCTTTCCATAGTTTGGCTATTGTGGACATTGCTGCTATAAACATTCGGGTGCATGTGTCCCTTTGGATCACTACATTTGTATCTTTAGGGTAAATACCCAATAGTGCAATTGCTGGGTCATAGGGCAGTTCTATTTTCAACATTTTGAGGAACCTCCATGCTGTTTTCCAGAGTGGCTGCACCAGCTTGCATTCCCACCAACAGTGTAGGAGGGTTCCCCTTTCTCCGCATCCTCGCCAGCATCTGTCATTTCCTGACTTGTTGATTTTAGCCATTCTGACTGGTGTGAGGTGATATCTCATTGTGGTTTTGATTTGTATTTCCCTGATGCCGAGTGATATGGAGCACTTTTTCATGTGTCTGTTGGCCATCTGGATGTCTTCTTTGCAGAAATGTCTGTTCATGTCCTCTGCCCATTTCTTGATTGGATTATTTGTTCTTTGGATGTTGAGTTTGCTAAGTTCTTTATAGATTCTGGACACTAGTCCTTTATCTGATATGTCGTTTGCAAATATCTTCTCCCATTCTGTCAGTTGTCTTTTGATTTTGTTAACTGTTTCCTTTGCTGTGCAAAAGCTTTTGATCTTGATGAAATCCCAGTAGTTCATTTTTTCCCTTGCTTCCCTTGCCTTTTGCGTTGTTCCTAGGAAGATGTTGCTGCGGCAGAGGTCGAAGAGGTTGCTGCCCGTGTTCTCCTCAAGGATTTTGATGGATTCCTTTCGTACATTGAGGTCCTTCATCCATTTTGAGTCTATTTTTGTGTGTGGTGTAAGGAAATGGTCCAATTTCATTTTTCTGCATGTGGCTGTCCAATTTTCCCAGCACCATTTATTGAAAAGGCTGTCTTTTTTCCATTGGACATTCTTTCCTGCTTTGTCGAAGATTAGATGACCATAGATTTGAGGGTCTATTTCTGGGCTCTCTATTCTGTTCCATTGATCTATGTGTCTGTTTTTGTGCCAGTACCATGCTGTCTTGATGATGACAGCTTTGTAATAGAGCTTGAAGTCCGGAATTGTGATGCCACCAACGTTGGCTTTCTTTTTCAATATCCCTTTGGCTATTCGAGGTCTTTTCTGGTTCCATATAAATTTTAGAATTATTTGTTCCATTTCTTTGAAAAAGATGGATGGTACTTTGATAGGAATTGCATTAAATGTGTAGATTGCTTTAGGTAGCATAGACATTTTCACAATATTTATTCTTCCAATCCAGGAGCATGGAACATTTTTCCATTTCTTTGTGTCTTCCTCAATTTCTTTCATGAGTACTTTATAGTTTTCTGAGTATAGATTCTGTGTCTCTTTGGTTAGGTTTATTCCTAGGTATCTTATGGTTTTGGATGCAATTGTAAATGGGATTGACTCCTTAATATCTCTTTCTTCTGTCTTGCTGTTGGTGTAGAGAAATGCAACTGATTTCTGTGCATTGATTTTATATCCTGACACTTTACTGAATTCCTGTATAAGTTCTAGCAGTTTTGGAGTGGAGTCTTTTGGGTTTTCCACATATAGTATCATATCATCTGCGAAGAGTGATAATTTGACTTCTTCTTTGCCGATTTGGATGCCTTTAATTTCCTTTTGTTGTCTGATTGCTGAGGCTAGGACCTCTAGTACGATGTTGAATAGCAGTGGTGATAATGGACATCCCTGCCGTGTTCCTGACCTTAGCGGAAAAGCTTTCAGTTTTTCTCCATTGAGAATGATATTTGCGGTGGGTTTTTCATAGATGGCTTTGATGATATTGAGGTATGTGCCCTCTATCCCTACACTTTGAAGAGTTTTGATCAGGAAGGGATGTTGTACTTTGTCAAATGCTTTTTCAGCATCTATTGAGAGTATCATATGGTTCTTGTTCTTTCTTTTATTGATGTGTTGTATCACATTGACTGATTTGCGGATGTTGAACCAACCTTGCAGCCCTGGAATAAATCCCACTTGGTCGTGGTGAATAATCTTTTTAATGTACTGTTGAATCCTATTGGCTAGTATTTTGTTGAGTATTTTCGCATCTGTGTTCATCAAGGATATCGGTCTATAGCTCTCTTTTTTGGTGGGATCCTTGTCTGGTTTTGGGATCAAGGTGATGCTGGCCTCATAAAATGAGTTTGGAAGTTTTCCTTCCATTTCTATTTTTTGGAACAGTTTCAGGAGAATAGGAATTAGTTCTTCTTTAAATGTTTGGTAGAATTCCCCCGGGAAGCCGTCTGGCCCTGGGCTTTTGTTTGTTTGGAGATTTTTAATGACTGTTTCAATCTCCTTACTGGTTATGGGTCTGTTCAGGCTTTCTATTTCTTCCTGGTTCAGTTGTGGTAGTTTATATGTTTCTAGGAATGCATCCATTTCTTCCAGATTATCAAATTTATTGCCGTAGAGTTGCTCATAGTATGTTCTTATAATAGTTTGTATTTCTTTGGTGTTAGTTGTGATCTCTCCTCTTTCATTCATGATTTTATTTATTTGGGTCCTTTCTCTTTTCTTTTTGATAAGTCGGGCCAGGGGTTTATCAATTTTATTAATTCTTTCAAAGAACCAGCTCCTAGTTTCGTTGATTTGTTCTATTGTTTTTTTTTGGTTTCTATTTCATTGATTTCTGCTCTGATCTTTATGATTTCTCTTCTCCTGCTGGGCTTAGGGTTTCTTTCTTGTTCTTTCTCCAGCTCCTTTAGGTGTAGGGTTAGGTTGTGTACCTGAGACCTTTCTTGTTTCTTGAGAAAGGCTTGTACCGCTATATATTTTCCCTCTCAGGACTGCCTTTGTTGTGTCCCACAGATTTTGAACCGTTGTATTTTCATTATCATTTGTTTCCATGATTTTTTTCAATTCTTCTTTAATTTCCCGGGTTGACCCATTCATTCTTTAGAAGGATACTGTTTAGTCTCCATGTATTTGGGTTCTTTCCAAACTTCCTTTTGTGGTTGAGTTCTAGCTTTAGAGCATTGTGGTCTGAAAATATGCAGGGAATGATCCCAATCTTTTGATACCGGTTGAGTCCTGATTTAGGACCGAGGATGTGATCTATTCTGGAGAATGTTCCATGTGCACTAGAGAAGAATGTGTATTCTGTTGCTTTGGGATGAAATATTCTGAATATATCTGTGATGTCCATCTGGTCCAGTGTGTCATTTAAGGCCTTTATTTCCTTGCTGATCTTTTGCTTGGATGACCTGTCCATTTCAGTGAGGGGAGTGTTAAAGTCCCCTACTATCATTGTATTATTGTTGATGTGTTTCTTTGATTTTGTTATTAATTGGTTTATATAGTTGGCTGCTCCCACATTGGGGGCATAGATATTTAAAATTGTTAAATCTTCTTGTTGGACAGACCCTTTGAGTATGATATAGTGTCCTTCCTCATCTCTTATTATAGTCTTTGGCTTAAAATCTAATTGATCTGATATAAGGATTGCCACTCCTGCTTTCTTCTGATGTCCATTGGCATGGTAAATTCTTTTCCACCCCCTCACTTTAAATCTGGAGGTGTCTTCGGACTTAAAATGAGTTTCTTGGAGGCAACATATAGATGGGTTTTGTTTTTTTATCCATTCTGATACCCTGTGTCTTTTGACAGGGGCATTTAGCCCATTCACATTCAGGGTAACTATTGAGAGATATGAATTTAGTGCCATTGTATTGCCTGTAAGGTGACTGTTACTGTATATGGTCTCTGTTCCTTTCTGATCTACCACTTGTAGGCTCTCTCTTTGCTTAGAGGATCCCTTTCAATATTTCCTGTAGAGCTGGTTTGGTATTTGCAAATTCTTTCAGTTGTTGTTTGTCCTGGAAGCTTTTAATCTCTCCTTCTATTTTCAATGATAGCCTAGCTGGATATAGTATTCTTGGCTGCATGTTTTTCTCGTTTAGTGCTCTGAAAATATCATGCCAGCTCTTTCTGGCCTGCCAGGTCTCTGTGGACAAGTCAGCTGCCAATCTAATATTTTTACCATTGTATGTTACAGACTTCTTTTCCCGGGCTGCTTTCAGGATTTTCTCTTTGTCGTTGAGACTTGTAAATTTTACTATTAGGTGACGGGGTGTGGGCCTATTCTTATTGATTTTGAGGGGCATTCTCTGAACCTCCTGAATTTTGATGCTCGTTCCCTTTGCCATATTGGGGAAATTCTCCCCAATAATTCTCTCCAGTATACCTTCTGCTCCCCTCTCACTTTCTTCTTCTTCTGGAATCCCAATTATTCTAATGTTGTTTCGTCTTATGGTGTCACTTATCTCTCGAATTCTCCCCTCGTGGTCCAGTAGCTGTTTGTCCCTCTTTTGCTCAGCTTCTTTATTCTCTGTCATTTGGTCTTCTATATCACTAATTCTTTTTCTGCCTCATTTATCCTAGCAGTTAGAGCCTCCATTTTTGATTGCACCTCATTAATAGCTTTTTTGATTTCACCTTGGTTAGATTTTAGTTCTTTTATTTCTCCAGAAAGGGCTTTTATATCTCTCGAGAGGGTTTCTCTAATATCTTCCATGCCTTTTTCGAGCCCGGCTAGAACCTTGAGAATTGTCATTCTGAACTCTAGATCTGACATATTACCGATGTCTGTATTGATTAGGTCCCTAGCCTTCGGTACTGCCTCTTGTTCTTTTTTTTGTGTTGAATTTTTACGTCTTGTCATTTTGTCCAGATAAGAGTAAATGAAGGGGCAAGTAAAATACTAAAAGGGTGGCAACAACCCCAGGAAAATATGCTTTAACCAAATTAGAAGAGATCCAAAATCGTGAGTGGGGGGAAAGGGGATAAAAAGAGGTTCAAAAAGGAAGAAAGAAAAAAAAAAACAAAAAGAAAAGAAAAAGAAAAAAAAAAAAAAAAAAAGAATTTAAAAAAAAAAAAAAAAAAAACACCTAAGAAAAAAAACACCTGTAAATATATATATATATATATATATATATATATATTAGATAAACTAGTAAAAAAATCGTTAAAAAAGAAAAAGGTAACAGTTAAAAAAAAATTTTACCCGAAGGCGAGAAAAAAGAAAAAAAAAAAAAAAAAAAAAATGAAAAAGAAAAAATTAAATTAACTGCAAGACTAAAAAAAAAAAATCACAGGAAAAAAGCCATGAGTTCTGTGCTTGGCTTTCTCCTCCTCTGGAATTCTGCTGCTCTCCTTGGTATTGAAACCGCACTCCTTGGTAGGTGAACTTGGTCTCGGCTGGATTTCTTGTTGATCTTCTGGGGGAGGGGCCTGTTGTAGTGATTCTCAAGTGTCTTGCCCCAGGCGGAATTACACCGCCCTTACCCGGGGCCGGGGTGAGTAATCCGCTTGGGTTTGCTTTCAGGAGCTTTTGTTCCCTGAGCGCTTTCCGTAGAGTTCCAGAGGACAGGAATACAAATGGCGGCCTCCTGGTCTCCGGCCCGGAGGAGCCGAGAGCCCAGGGCCCCACTCCTCAGTGCGCCCTCAGAGAACAGCGCCCAGTTACTCCCGTCTGCCTGACCTCCGGCCGCGCTCCGAGCTCACCGAGCCTGCGACCGGTTCAAGGTAACACCGAGCTGCGAGCTTACTGTCAGCTCTGTCTCTGTAGCCGGCTTTCCCGTTCCAATACCCGCAAGCTCTGCGACACTCAGACACCCCCGATCCTTCTGTGACCCTGCGGGACCTGAGGCCACGCTGACCCCGCGTGGGCTTCGCCCCGGTTTAGCCTCTGGAGCGATGTCCCTCAGCGGAACAGACTTTTAAAAGTCCTGATTTTGTGCGCGGTTGCTCCGCCGCTTGCCGGGAGCCGGCCCCTCCCCCCGGGGTCTATCTTCCCGTCGCTTTGGATTCACTTCTCCGCCGGTCCTACCTTTCAGAAAGTGGTTGTTTTTCTGTTTCCAGAATTGCTGTTCTTCTTCTCCTCAATCTGCCGATGGATTTTCAGGTGTTTGCAATCTTTAGATAAGCTATCTAGCTGATCTCCGGCTAGCTGAAGCAGTCTCAGCTTGCTACTTCTCCGCCATCTTGACTCCTGACCAAACTATGACAATTTTTTAAAGCAGTCACCATTTATGAACAAGTAGCAGAAGGCTACAACTAAACGACAGATGACAAAATGTAAACAATGCCAAATATGTTGGCCAATTATAAATGTTCCAAAATATTGAGATATTTATTCTTATAGTGGCAAATCTTACCTAGAAGTTTGATTGATTGATTTTTAATTTTACTGTAGAACCAAATATACCATGTCAGAGTAACTCATACATGTTAAATTCCACTTATCCTTAAATCTCTGACTCCACTTTATTTAGCTATGAATGTATCTTACATTCTATAATTTTCATTTCCTAAAAAAACGTGATATACATTTGTGAATCCTTCCTATTTTTTTCACTTTTGGCATTGATAGTTTTGGTGTTTGATGCCTTTCAATACAGTTTACATTTAAAACTTAGATTTAAAAATTTAAAATAACATTGATTTAATATCAATACATTTGACTAGAAAAAAAAACATGTAAGGAAACTTCGGTAGTGAGACAAATCAGTTAGGATGAGAAGTAGAAGTTGTCAAAGATATTTATCTAGGTCGCATCAGGAGCCACACTTACCTACAACTGTGAGAAACATGTTGGTCACAACAAAGCCAAATGAATTCCGAGCTACACATTCATATCTTCCTTGATCAGCTTGCCCTGCATCATAGATGGTTAGCATGCCTTCACCATTGACATGGAATTTACCACTCTCAGTAATCTGAACACCTGCCTAGGAAGGGAAAATAATTGTCACAGGAGGGAAATATGATTCCTTAAAAAATAACATCTTACATTTTGTTTGATATAGTTTGATTTGTTCAACAAATATATACTGATCACCTACTGTGTCAAGCATTAGAAAAGATATTTTTTGAATCTAATGATGAGAGGAAAAGAGAGTGAAAGTGTTTTCTAGAAAGTATAGTTTATCTTTCTTAATTAAAAAAATATGATACTCAAAATTCATTTATGTCATTATTTAATATGATCATTTTAAAATCATCATTTCAATGAATGAATACACAAGTTATTCATATTTTTCTTCTAGAAAAAGATTCTGACAATAATAAAAATAAAATTTGTAAAGAAGGAAAATTTTCATAAATCTACCAACTAAAAGCATCAAAATACTTTCATATTTCTGATTCTTCTTCTATTTCTATATATGTACTCATAAGTTTTATGTACCTGCAAAGATTTATATATTAGTGTTTCTCAATTAAAATTATACCTTAAGATGGTAAGATGACTACATTTCATATGAAATATTATTAAATGTATTCAGTTGTGATTAGTATGGATTTATGTACTTTTCATTATTATGCTATTAATTTTTAAAAGGAAAAGAAATTGGCTTTCCAGGACTGTGTTGGAATGGAGTAGGGGTAGAGATGCTTTTCTCCTTTGCCTTCCCAAGAGACTCACAGGAAACTGAAGATGGGCTGCTATTTCAAAAGAACTCATACCCCAATGATGACTAGTAAGCCAGAATGTAATCAGAAAGGTTCAGAGTGGAAAAAAAAAAAATGTTTCATAGGTCTTCAGATTCTCACAGTTGTCTCTTGCCATTACTAGAAAATAAGTCCAAAGTGATGGATGTCCAGGGAAGGAGATGAGATGGACTAACAGGACCTAACAGGTGGAGGGCAGAGGGAAAAAAACCAGACATACAGAAGACTAAGAAGTGATCAGGTGCACAAGCTTCTTTGCAAAAGCCCTCCCTTCCTACCTGCTCTCCTTATATACCACCAGAACTGTTAGGCTAACCCTAGAGTTCTATAGGTTTTGCTTAGGATCTCTGAGCTATCAACTAGCTTTCCAATAAATTCCTTATCTGCTTATTTTGGGAGTAGCCTAATTCACACCATTTTAGCCTTGTGAATAGAAGAGGATTATTATAAAGATTAAATGTGCTAGCATACACAAAATGTCTGTCATATAGTTAGCCCTCAATTAATTCATTTGGAACTAAAAGCAACCTTTTAGGAATTAGGCTGAGCTATTTTCCTGATACAATTATATGATACAGCATTTAGTATGTCAAATAAGGCTCTAGAGACTGACCAAAATGTATATTTTTCACACTGCCTGTTTTTTAGTAAGATATATTTGAATTATATTACACTCAAAAGAAATTATACAAACTATTCAGACTACTTGAGAGTACCTGAGCCTAAAAGTTCAACTTTGAGACCACTAAATTTACTTTTTTATAAAGAACTCCCATGATGCTCAGCTATAGCACAAGAGAAATGAGCCACCAAAACTAAGGCCTTGTTGGTGTATGGCAACAACAAAAATAAATCAAGTATTTTTGGAAAGTAGCTTTGCAAGTTTTCATAGTGAAAACTTTACTTTTTCCAAATTTTCTATAAAAACTGTCATTCTGATGTATGCCATTTCTGGTTAGCACTCTGCACTCTGATGTAATCCATTTCATTTATTTTTTAAGAACATCAGACTCTGAGACCAATCATTGCAATTTGATTTAAAAAAAAAAACTTAAAGTGAAAGAAGCAATTGTGTTGAAAGAATATAGCTCAAAGAACCAAAGAAATAAAATAGATAAATAAAAAGCTATTATTTCCTTAAAGTCACTTAAGTTTTGAACCTACAGATTGACTTTTCATGTTACTTTGTTTTGAAAATAAGTTTTCATTCTTGTTAAAGCTAATGCCCTACTTTTAATCCACTTCTGAGTTATTAATTCAAAATTGTTTCCTACTAGCCACTAAAACTTTTAAATTTATGTAAGACAAAAGCAATTTTTCCTTAGAAGAATTTAGTTATGTTTATGAAGCTTTTATCATCAAGCAAATGAAAAAGGATAAATTTATGAAAGCCCTGAGCCAAAATCAGATGTAGTTACTTAAAAAATGAACAAAAAGGAAGCATGAAATAAACTTGTTTCAGTGTAAAAATTATTATTTTCTAACAAAAGTCACAATAATAAATCCATGTGAGAATCATTACCTCTTTTCATTGGGTCAATACACTTGTCAGTGTTTTTACTATTACTGTATTTTTAGTTGAGATCTTACCTTGTTCCAGGTAATTATGGGTTGTGGTTCTCCTTGAGCATGACATGAAATGTTTATATTGTTGCCAACCTCTACACTTGTATCCTGAGGTAGTTGTGTAAACACTGGGAGAGCTGTGGAAACAAATCAAAATGACATCATGTCAATACTATTTTTGTCAACACATGCTATCTAAGTCAAACGGTATAAATCTAGATATGATATTGGTTAGCCACACTAGTGTTTTAAAAAGCAATTACTTGGACATCAGAGTGAGTAATAAATATCAAAGCCAGGGTAATGATTATTAGGATAAAGATAAGAACAGGAAACAAGGAAGAGAACTATACAAAACCTTTAATCATAATACTTTAACCCTAACCTTTAACCTTAAATATTTGTAATATTTCTTTCTTCAGCTGAATAGTGGGTATAAGGATTTTTAGTACTCTTTTTCAATATCTTTTCATGGGTCTGAAAAAAAGATAAATGGTAACAACAGAAGTTTATTGCTGTCTGAAATAAAGAGATTCAATCTTACTTTATTTCCTCAAAAAATAAATTATTGTGACATAACTAATATGAAATAGATCATTGGAATAACCCTATAACTATTAAGGAAATTAAATTAATAATATTTTTTAAATCCCAAACATAAATTTTTGGGAATTAAAATCTTTCTACCAGAAGATTCTATTCTACATATAATCTCTTCTAGAAACTAAGAGGAGGACATGTTTCCTGACTTTTTAGGAGGCTTACCTTAATATCAAAACCAGATAACGATAGTACCAAAACAAAAAAGGAGAAAAATAAAAACCTTATAGACCAGTATCTCTCATTAATATAGACACAAAAATCATCCATAAAGTATTGACAAATAGAATTCACCAATATAAAAATGTTTGTACACCGTGTCCAAAAGAGTTTATGGCAGGGATGCAAGACTGGTTCTGTATTTGAAAATCACTCAGTGGAATCTATTATACAAACAAATAAAGAAGAAAATTCTCATAATTTCCATTAGTGCAAAAAATATTTGACTAAATTTTAAACATATATGATTGAAAACTCTCAGAAAAAATAGTAAAAGAGAGCTTACATAACTTCATTACAAAAATGAACATAGGTGGGAAGATGGTGGAGGAGTAGGGGACCCTAGATCTGTCTGGTTCCTGAAATTCAGCTAGATAGCCACCAAATCATTCTGAAATCCTGTGAACTCAACAAAATATCTAAGAAAAGAATAGCTGCAATTCCACAAATAAAAAATGACCACTTTTTGTGAGGTAGGAGGTATAGAGAAGTGAATCCAAGGTGATATATTAGAAGGTAAACCCTGGGGTAGGGAGCCAGGTACCAGAAAGTAATACCAGCCGCAGAGTGCAAAATTGGAACTTTTAGAAGTCTGCTTTGGTGGGGGACATCTATGCCTGAAATGTGCTCAGGTAATAAAGCAGGATGCAATCACTGGTGGGACAGTGTGGTCTCAGGAACTCCAAGGTCACAGAAAGAAGGGAGGTGCCTGAGTGCAGCAGTGTTCCCAAGCATTGGAGAAGGGAAGGCAGCTGCAAACAGGGAGTTCGGGAGTGGGCTTACTGTTTGGTGTTGCCATAAACCATGAATCACTGTACAGTTTGGTGACTGCTCTCCATCACAGGCCAAGTAAGAGGCAGAACTATGGCAAGACACCCCCTCCCTCTTCTGTAAAGTTTGGAAACTCAAAACAGAACCTTGTGCCTGAGATAAAACACTCCATGAACAGCTAGATGAACACAGAATGTGGATGGAAACTAGGGAAACAAGAGTGATTGACTCCTTTTCTATGAAGGCTCACTGAAGAGTGGGGAGCATGAACTTTCAGCTTTGGGGATGGATATAGGGGCACTGCCAATTTCATTTTCATTTCAATCCCCCAAAGTGGTGCTGAAAGACTTCAGGGAACAAAAGCCACACAGAGGAATCTAGAGCCGCTAATACTGAGCCCAGACCCCTGGCAAGGGAAGTGCAGTTTCACCCAGGTAGACACCTGAGATTCAGAGCAACAGCGCCCCTCCCTCTAGAAAAACAGCAGGAACATCCAGCTAACACCAAGTGTTTTAATCATACAAAACTGCAAAACTGCAGAGCTGGGGAAAATAGTATACAGAATTCATGTTTTTTTCTCATGATTCTTTAGCCTTTCAGTTTTAATTTTTTTTTCTTTTCAACTAATTTATCACCCTTTTTTAAAGATTTTTTTAATTTTCATTTTTAATTTACATTATATATAGATAGATTGTTTTTTTCATTTTTAGCTTCCTTTCATTGCAGCCAATTTTATTTTGGTATATATATATATTTTTTTTCTTTCTTTACAATTTTGGGATCTAATGTTTTCCTAGTTTATTGTTCTGTTCTGTTCTGTTCATCTGTTTATTTTATTCTCTCTCTTTTTTTGATATCTGACCTATTTTGATTTGTTTAAGGTGTATTTTTCTAGGGTCTCTGTTGTTATTTTTGTTTTTACTGTCTTGTTCATCTATTATTCTATGAACAGAATGAAAAGACAGAAAAACTCCCCCCTATAAAGAGAACAAGAGGCAGTACTAACTGCCAGGGATGTAAACAATATGAATATAAGTAAAGGGTCAAAATTAGAATTCAGAACAGTGATATTAAAATACTAGCTAGGCTTAAAAAAAGAATAGAAAACACTATAGAATCCTTTTCTGGAGAAATAAAAGAACTAAAATCTAATCAAGTCAAAATCAAAAAGTCTACTAATGAGATGAAATAAAAAAATGAAGGCTCTAACTGCAAGGATAAATGAGGCTGAAGAGAGAGTAAGTAATATAGAAGACAAAATGATGGAGAATAAAGAAACTGAGAAAAAGAGAAATAAACAAATACTGGATCATGAAGCAAGAATTTGAGAGAAAATTGATTCCATAAAGTGAAACAGTATTAGAATAAATGGGGTCCCAGATGAAGAGGAAAGAAAGAGAGGGCCTGAGATATATTTGAGAAAATTAAAAGTGAGAACTTCTCTAGTATGGGGAACAGGTTACATTCTCTAATCTGGGGAAACAGGCATTCAAATCCAGGAAGCACAGAGAACCTCCCTCAAAATAAAAAATAAGTCAACACCTTGACATGTAATAGTGAAGCTTACAAATTTCAGAAACAAAGAGAAAATCCTGAAAGCATCTCAGGGACAAGACCTCCTTGACCTACAAGGGTACAAATATAAGGCAGGTAGCAGACTTATCCACACAGACCTGGCAGGCCAGAAAGGCCTGACATGATCTATACAGGGTGCTAAAAAAGAAAAATACATAGCCAAGAATACTTTATCCATCAAGGCTGTCATTCAGAATAGAAGGAGAGGTAAAGAGCTTCCACTAAAAACAGAAACCAAAGAATTTGTGATCACTAAACAATTCTGCAAGAAATATTGAAGAAGATCTTTTAAATAAAGAGAGAGCCCAAAAGTAACATAGACCAGAAAGGAACAGAGATAATATACAGAAACAGACACTTTATAGGTAATACAATGTCACTAAATTCATACCTTTCAGTAGTTACTCTGAATATAAATGGGCTAAATCCTATAATCAAAAGACACAGGATTTCTGATTGGATAAAAAAAATAATACTCATTGATATGCTGTCTGTAAGAGACTCATTTTAGACCCAAAGACACCACCATATTGAAAGTGAGGGGGGAGAAAACATTTTAGCATGATGATGGATGTCAAAAGAAAGATGGGTAGTGATCCTTATATCAAATTAGATTTTATTTTTTTAATATTATATTTATTTATTTGAGAGAGAAATTGAGAGAGATGGAGAGAGAGATCATGAGCAGGGGGGAAGAGTAGAAGGAGATGTTGACCCCCTACTGAACAGGGAGCCTGATGTGAGACTCAACCCCACAACCTTGGAGCATGACCTGAGCTACAGGCAGATGCTTAACTGACTGAGCCACCAAGGCACCCCCAGACAAATTGAGATATTAAACCAAAGACTGTACAAAGAGACAAGGAAGGACATTATACCAACACAACTGTTCCAAACCTTTGGGATACAGCAAAGGCAGTTCTATGAGGGAAGTGTATAGCAATATAAGTCTTAATCAAGAAATTAAAGGGTCTATCCAACAAGAAGATCTAACAATTGTAAATATTCATGCCCCTAACATGTGAGCAACCAAGTATATAAACCAATTAATAATTTAAATTAAAGAAACACATTGATAATAATATAATAATAGTAGGGGACTTTAATACTCTACTCACAGCAATGGGCAGATCATCTAAGCAAAAAATCAACAAGGAAACAAGGGCTTTGAATGACACACTGGACAAAATGGACTTCACAGATATATTTAGAACATTCTATTCTAGCAACAGAATACATATTCTTCTTGAGTGCACATGAATATTCTCCAGAATACACATACTGGGTCACAAATCAGATCTCAACCAGTACCAAAGATTGGGATTATTCCATGCACAGTTTCAGACCACAGTGCTTTGAAATTTGAAATGAATCACAAGAGGAAATTTGGAAGGAACACAAATACATGGAAGTTAAAGAATGAATGGATCAACCAGGAAATTAAAGAAGAACTAAAAAAGAGTTCATGGAAACAAATGAAAATGAAAATACAACTGTTCCAAACCTTTGGGATACAGCAAAGGCAGTTCTATGAGGGAAGTGTATAGCAATATAAGTCTTAATCAAGAAATAAAAGTCTCAAAACACAACCTAACCTTACACCTAAAAGAGCTGGAGAAAGAACAGCAAATAAAGCCAAACACTGCAGGAGACGAGAATTAATAAAGATTAGAGCAGAAATCAATGAAATAGAAATCAAAGGAACAGTGGAACAGTTCAACAAAACTAGGAGCTGGTTCTTTGAAAGAATTAATAAGATTGATAGAACCCTGGCCAGATTTAGCAAAAAGAAAAAGAGGAAGGACCCAAATAAATAAAATCATGAATGAAAGAGGAGTGATCACAACCAACAACAAAGCAATACAAACATTTATGAAAACATATTATGAACAACAATGTGCCAACCAATTAAGCAATCTGGAAGAAATGGATGCATTACCAGAGACTTATAAACTACCAAAGCTGAAACAGGAAGAAATAGAAATCCTGGACAGACCCAACTTGGACTGCAAGCTCGTGCAGCCACTCTGGAAAACAGTATGAATGTTCCTCAAAAAGTTGAAAATAGAGGCATCTGGGTGGGGCAGTTGGTTAAGCAACTGCCTTTGGCTCAGGTCATGATCCCAAGGTCCTGGGATCAAGCCCTTCATTGGGCTCCTTGTTCACTGGGGAGACTGCTTCTCCCTCTCCCTCTGCTTCTCTGCCTGCTTGGGCTCTCTTGTTCTCTCTGTCTAATAAACAAATAAAATCTTTAAAAAATAAAGTAAAAAATAGAGCTACCCTATGACCCAGCAATTGCACTATTGGATATTTATCCTAAAGATACAAATGTAATGATCCAAAGGGGCACGTGCACCTGAGTGTTTATAGCAGCAATGTCCACAATAGCCAAACTATGGAAAGAGCCTAGATGTCCATCAACAGATGAATGGATAAAGAAGAAGTTCATATATATATATATATATATAATGCAGCCATAAAAAACTGAAATCTTGCCATTTACAATAATGTGGGTGGAGCTAGAGTATATTATGCTAAACAAAATAAGAAAGACAATTATCATATAATCTCACTGATTGAGGAATTTGAAAAACGAGACAGAGGATCATAGGGGAAGGGAGGGAGAAACGAAACAATATGAAACCAGAGAGGGAGACAAACCAAAAGAGACTCTCAATCTCAGGAAAAAAAAACTGAGGGTTGTTGGAAGGGAGGAAGAAGGGAGTGATGGGGTGGTTGGATGATAAATATTGGGGAGGGTATGTGCTATGGTGAGAAAAAAATAAATTAAATAAAAAATTAAAAAATAAATGTCTATGCCACCCAGAGCAATCTATACATTCAATGCAGTGCCTGTCAAAATACCATCAACATTTTTCACAGAACTGGAACAAATAATCCTAAAATTTTTAATGGAGCAGAAAAGATGCTGAATAACCAAAGGAATGTTGAAAAGAACCAAAATTAAAGGTATCACAATTCTGGACTTCAAGCTCTATTACAAAGCTGTAATTATCAAGAAAGTATAATCAAATTGTCCATCCAACAAGTTCTAACAATTGTAAATATTTATGCCCCAAACATGTAAACAGCCAAGTATATAAACCAAAAACAGACACAGATCAATGGAACAGAATAGAGAACCCATAAATGGACCCTCAGCAACATGGTCTACAAAGCAGAGAAGACTATCCATGGAAAAAAGCCTTTTCAACAAATCATGTTGGGAATATTGGACAGCCAATATTGCAGAAGGATGAAACTGGACCATTTCTTTACACCGTATACAAAATAAACTCAAAATGGATGAAAAACCTAAATGTGAGATAGAAATCCATCAAAATCCTTGAGAAGAACACAGGAAGCAACCTCTGTCACTTTGGCCCCAACAACTTTTTGCTATACACGTCTTCAAAGGCAAAGGAAACAAAAGCAAAAAATGAACTATTGGAACCTCATGAAGATAAATCTTTTACACAGCAAAGGAAACAGTTGACAAAACCAAAATATGACCTACAGAATGGGAAAAGATATCTGTCTTATCAGTTAAAGGGCTAGTATTCAAAATCTGTAAAGAACTCATCAAACTCAACACCCAAAGAACAAATAACCCAGTCAAGAAATGGACAAAAGACATGAACAGATATTTCTCCAAAGAAGACATACAAATAGTCAATAAACACATGAAAAAATGCTCCATATCACTCAGCATCAGGGAAATACATATCAAAACCACAATAAGAGATAACCTCCACTAGTCAGAATGGCTAAAATTAGCAAATCCACAAACAACACATGTTGGAGAGGATGCAGAGAAGGGGGAACCTTCTTACACTGCTGGTGGGAATGCACGCTTATATGGCCACTCCGGAAAACAGTATGGAGGTTCCTGAAAAAGTTGAAAGTAGACCTACCCTATGACCCAGCAATTGCACTACTAGGTATTTATAACAAAGATACAAATGTACTAATTTAAAGGGGCACCTGCACTGCAATGTTTATAGTAGCAATGTCTGCAGTAGCCAAACTATGGAAAAAGCCCAGATGTCCATAAACAGATGAATGGATTAAGAAGATATGGAGTATGTGTGTGTGTGTGTGTGTGTGTGTGTGTGTGTGTGTGTACACACAATGAAATACTACTCAGCCACCAAAAAATGAAATTTTGCCATTTGCAATGATGTGGATTGAACTAGAGGGTATTACGCTAAGTAAAATAAGTCAAATAGAGAAAGACATTTTTCAAATGATTTCAATTATATGTGGAATTTAAGGAACATAACAGAGGATCATATGGGAAGGAAGGGAATAATAAAACAAGATGAAATCAGAGAAGGAGACAAAGTGTAAGAGACTCTTAATTATAGTAAACAACTGAGGTTTGCTGGAGGAGAGAGGTAGAGGGATGGGTAACGGGGTGATGGGCATTAAAGAGGGCATTTGATGTAATGAGCACTGAGTGTTATATACAACTGATGAGTCATTCAACTCTACCTCAAAAACTAATAATACACTATGCTAATTAGATGAATTTAAATTAAATTTAATTTAATTGTAAAAGAAAATGAACATAGACAAAAACCTACAATAATCATTTACTTAATGGTGAAAGAGTAATTGTTTTCCTGTTTTTCCCCTTAGGTATGGAACAAGGCCAGGATGTCTACTTTCAGAACTCTGATTTAACATACTGCTGGAAGTTCTAGCCAGTATCATATGGCAGGAAAAGGACATAGAAGAAATATGAATCAGCAAAGAAGAAATAAAACTGTTCCCATTTGTAGATGACATCAGTGTCTATTCAGATAATTCTAGAAATCTACCAAACACTTCAAAGAGAGCTTAGCAAGATTATAGGATACAAGATAAATGTAAAAAAAAAAAAATGGTATTATATATTCAAGCAATGAACATACAAACACAAAACTTTAAAAAAGAATACCTCTGACAATTTTTCAAAAATATTAAAATATTTATGTATTAAATATAACAAAACATGCATGGTATGTGTATGCTGTAAAGTACAAACTGTTGATATAAGAAATCAAAGGTGATATAAATAAATGAAGAGGCACATCATATCTATGAATTGGAAGCCTCAAGATAGTAAAGATGTCATTTCTCCAAGAATTGATACCAGGTTTAATTCTCATCAAAATTCCAGAAAGATTTTTTTGGTGTGTGATATAAACAAGATCATTCTAAAATTTATATGGACATGCAAAGGAACTGAAATAGCTAAACAATTTTCAAAAAGAAGAATAAAGTGAGAAGAAACAACCTACTAGATCTTAAAGCTGATTAGTTAACTATAGTAATTAACACCATGTGATATTGGCATAGAGAACTACATCAATATAACAAAAAACACGATAATCTAATCATACAAATATGCCCAACTGATTCTGACAAAGGTGCAAAGCAATTCAATGGAGGCCTTTTCAACAAATGGTGTTGGTCTATTGGGTACCCACAGGCAAAAAAAAAAGAAAAAAGAAAAAATGAGGCACAAACTAAGTCTCACATTTCATACAAAAATTACTCAAAATGGACAACAAACAAAGTTAAGTATAAAATGTAAAACTATAAAACTTAAAAAAAAATAGGAGAAAATCTTTGGAACATAGGACCAAGCAAAGAATTCTTAGCTTTTGTATTGAAAATATAATCCAAAGAAAAAAATGATAAACTGGATTCCATCATATTCAAAAATTTTTGTGTTGTGAAGACCATGTGGAGAGGATGCAATGACAAGTTTCAGATTAAGAGAAGATACTTATAAACCACATAGACAACATAGGATTAGTGTCTAGAATATACATAGAACCCCTGGAATTCAACAATAAAAAACCAAACAATTCAAATAGAAAATGAACAGAAGACAAGACATTGCACTGAAAAGGATATACAGAAGATAAATAGGCCTGTGAAAAGATGCTCAACATCACTAGTCATGAAGGAAATGCAAATTAAAACCACTATAAGGTGTCACTACACAACTGTCAGAATGGCTAGAATAAAAAATAGTGACAACACAAATCACAAGGAGGCAGGGAAACTGGATCTCTCATGTATCACTGGTGGGAAATGTGAAATGGCAGAACCACTCTGGAAAAGAATTTAGGAATTTCCGTAACAATTTAAAGATGACACTACCATTCAATCCAGCAATTGCACTTTTGGGCATTTATCCCAGAGAAAAGCCAAACCTACTCTTCACACAAAAGCCTATACATGAATGTTTATAGCACCTTTACTAGTACTAACCAAAAATTAAAACCCAGATGTCCTTCAATAAATGAATGATTAAACAAGCTGTGGTCTATGTGGCATACTACTCAGCAGTAAAAAGAATAACTGACTAATGATTTGATAATCAAAAGAATTGATAACACATAAAATCTGGATGAATCTCCAAATAATTATGGTGAATGAAAAACACAGTCCCCAAAGTTTACATACTATATAATTCTATTTATATAACATTCTTGAGATAATGGAATTATAGAAATAGAGAACAGTAGTTCCCAGGGTTTTACTAGGTGGAGTCTTCAGGTTGGTAATGAGTCTGGATCCCTTTGTGCTATTGCTTACAACTAAATGTGAATCTACAATTATTTCAAAATAAAAACTTTAAAATAAATCAACTATGTGTACATGTAAGGGAATAATACACACCAAACCCACATTAGTGGCAAATAGGATGGAGTTGAGAACAGATGGAAAAGAAAAAGAACAATCTTTAAAACATATAGTAACATCAAAAATTTATTACAAAGTTGAAAATGTTCTGCTCTTGAAGTGAGAACTGTATTTTGTTATATTCAAATCTTACCTTGTATTTGGATTTGCTAAAACTAAGGCTTATAGATTCCTGACAATGCATAGTGGACATCTCATGAGGACTAGTGACTCTAGGCAGTGACCTTCGTCATTCACCTGAAGGATCTTGAACACTTCATGTCATAGCCTTCATTATCTGATGTTCTCTATCTCTAACCTTGTTCACCTCCTGTCTTAATAACTACTCATTACCACCACTTACATGCCATCACTTTTAGTCGTTGAAAATATCTAATACTACATCCTACAGAAAAAAATCCTCTCTCTCCTGCTCCATCATCTCCTCATTTTGATGCTATCTAGATTCCTAGAAACTTTCTTCTTCCCTCCTGTTGATGACCCCTGTCTAGTGTCATTCTCCCCTTTTCAGTTAGGATCCAAAGTTTCATCACCTCTACCACCTTCCTTCCCAAACTCTCAACTCCTTTGCCCCATTGTCTCTCTGTTCAACACACTGGCACTGTATTCTTCATGCCTGTCCTTCAAAAATATCTGGAGTGATCGTGTGTCCTGGTTTATCACAGACAAATTGTCTTTGTCGCTTCAAATCCTACTTAACAACAATTTTTTAAAAAAATCTCTCATCACACTCTTCTCCCACAAAATGTCAGCATTTCCTACACCAGAGGAAAAAAACAAACAAACAAACAAACAAACAAAAACCAAAAAAACAAAAAACAAAAGCAAGCCCAAACCAAACCCTCAGACTATTAATCCCTTGACTTCCTACACTCCTCTTTCATAGAGGTACTTCCCTATACAACCATTCCTAAATGCCCTTTCTCATCTGAAGTGAAGAAATGCCTCTTACCTTCTCTTTAAGGCAAACTGTTTCACTGAATTTTACAAATCCCATCCCATCTTGCCATCTGAGAAACCTTGAACCACCTTTACTCACTCGCATCTTTCTGCCTTCTTCCCTTCAGAAAACATCTCAGAATAATAGGCTTTTCCCCTTATTTTCCCATACCCCTACTCCATCTTTGCTGTTTGTCTTCACAAAGAAATGTCCTGGAAAAAATAGTTTCTGCATATCTGCCTCCCTGCCCCTTTGCACTGAAGCTTATTTCCTTTGATTTCATGAGAATTGTTCTTTGGGTCCTTAAATTTAGAATCTTAAAAAAAAATCAGTCTTCATTGAATGTACCTGTTTGTACCTTTGATCCATTAAATCACTCTTTCCTTCTGAATATAATTCTTAGCTCTTGGGATTCTTTCTCCTCTGAGTTTCTGTGTCATACTGGGTATTTGTTACAGTACAATTTACAGCTTTTCTTTCTTCTGAATTATAAGGAAATTCCACCCTTGGGTCTCCTTTCTTCTCACTCAACACACCCCCTTGGTTCTAAATGACTTCATTCACAGCCATTGACTATATAACTTAGCTTTGTGCTCATAAACCAACCATCTTAGTCCAAACAAGCTTATTAAATACAACTTTTTCCAAACTGTACTCATTATCTCTCCACAATTGCTAATTTTTAATTAAATTTATTTATTTTTAATAAACATATAATGTATTTTTCCCACAGGGGTACAGGTCTGTGAATTGCCAGGTTTTCTAATTTCACAGCAATCATCATAACACATACTCTCCCCAATGTCCATATCCCCACCCCCCTCTCCCGTCCCCCCTCCCCACAGCAACAATCAGTCAACTTTTTTTTTTAAAGATTTTATTTATTTATTTGACAGAGAGATATCACAAGTAGGCAGAGAGGCAGGCAGAGAGAGAGAGAGGAGGAAGCAGGCTCCCTGCTGAGCAGAGAGCCCGATGCGGGACTCGATCCCAGGACCCTGAGATCATGACCTGAGCCGAAGGCAGCGGCCCAACCACTGAGCCACCCAGGTGCCCTCAGTCAACTTTTTGAGATTGAGTCTTTTATGGTTTGTCTCCCTCCCAATGCCACCTTCTTTCACTTTTCTTTTTCTTTTTCAACCCCCCAAGCCCCCCACATTGCATCTCCACTTCTTCATATCAGGGAGATCATATGATAGTTGTCTTTCTCCGCTTGACTTATTTCACTAAGCATAGTACCCTCTAGTTCCATCCACATCATTGCAAATGGCAAGATTTCATTTCTTTTGATGGTTGCATAGTATTCCATTGTGTATATAAACAACTTCTTCTTTATCCATTCATCTGTTGATGGACATCTAGGCTCTTTCCATAGTTTGGCTATTGTGGACATTGCTGCTATAAACATTCGGGTGCACATGCCCCTTTGGAGCACCATGTTTGTATCTTTAGGATATATACCCAGTAGTGCAATCACTGGGCAATAGGGTAGCTCTATTTTCAGTTTTTTGAGGAACCTCCACACGGTTTTCCAGAGAGGTTGCACCTGCTTGCATTCCCACCAACAGTGTAGGAGGGTTCTCCTCTCCACATCCTCTCCACAATCTGTCATTTCTTGACTTCTTAATTTTAGCCATTCTGACTGGTGTGAGGTGGTATCTCATTGTGGTTTTGATTTGTATTTTCCTGATGCCGAGTGATGTGGGGCATTTTTTCATGTGTCTGTTGGCCATCTGGATGTCTTCTTTGCAGAAATGTCTGTTCATGTCCTCTGCCCATTTCTTGATTGGATTATTTGTTCGTTGGGAGTTGAGTTTGCTAAGCTCTTTATAGATTTTGGATACTAGCCCTTTATCTGATATGTCATTTGCAAATATCTTCTCCCATTCTATCAGTTGTCTTTTGGTTTTGCTAACTGTTTCCTTTGCTTTGCAAAAGCTTTTGATCTTGATGAAATCCCAATAGTTCATTTTTGCCCTTGCTTCCCTTGTGTTTGGTGATGTTCCCAGGAAGAAGTTGCTTCAGTTGAGGTCAAAGAGGTTGCTGCCTGGGTTCTTCTCAAGGATTTTGATAGATTCCTTTCTCACATTGAGGCCCTTCGTCCATTTTGAGTCTATTTTTGTGTATGGTATAAGGAAATAGTCCAATTATATTTTTTTACATGTGGCTGTCTAATTTTCCCAGCATCATTTGTTGAAGAGGCTGTCTATTTTCCATTGGACATACCTTCCTACTTTGTCAAAAATTAGTTGACCATAGAGTTGAGGGTCTATTTCTGGGCTCTCTGTTCTGTTCCATTGATCTATGTGTCTGTTTTTGTGCCAATACCATGCTGTCTTGATGATGACAGCTTTGTAATAAAGCTTGAAGTCTGGAATTGTGATGCCACAAATTTTGGCTTTCTTTCTCAATATTCCTTTGACTATTTGAGGTCTTTTCTGGTTCCATATAAATTTTAGGATTCTTTGTTCCATTTCTTTGAAAAAAATGAATGGAATTTTGATGGGGATTGCATTAAATGTGTAGATTGCTTTAGGTAACATAGACATTTTCACAATATTTTTTCTTCCAATCCATGAGCATGGAACATTTTTCCATTTCTTTGTGTCTTCTTCAATTTCTTTCTTCCTCAATTTCTTGGTACTTTATAGTTTTCTGAGTATAGATTCTTTGCCTCTTTGGTTATCTAGGTATCTTATAGTTTTGGGTGCAACTGTAAATGGGATTGACTCCTTACTTTTTCTTTCTCCTGTCTTGTTAGTGTAAAGAAATGCAACTGATTTCTGTGCCTTGATTTTATATCCTGACACTTTACTGAATTCCTGTACAAGTTCTAGCAGTTTTGGAGTGGAGTCTTTTGGGTTTTCCACATATGCTATCATATCATCTGCAAAGAGTGATAGTTTGACTTCTTCTTTGCTGATTTGGATGCCTTTAATTTCTTTTTGTTGTCTGATTGCTGAGGCTAGGACTTCTAGTACTATGTTGAACAGCAGTGGTGATAACAGACATCCTTGCTGTGTTCCTGACCTTAGTGGAAAAGCTTTCAGTTTTTCTCCATTGAGAATGATATTTGAGGTGGGTTTTTCATAGATGGCTTTGATAATATTGAGGTATGTGTCCTCTATCCCTACACTTTGAAGAATTTTAATCAGGAAGGGATGCTGCACTTTGTCAAATGCTTTTTCAGCATCTATTGAGAGTGTCATTTTGTTCTTGTTCTTTCTTTTATTAATGTGTTGTATCACATTGATTGATTTGTGGATGTTGAACCAACCTTGCAGCCCTGGAATAAATCCCACTTGGTCGTGGTGAATAATCCTTTTAATGTACTGTTGGATCCTATCAGCCATTTTGGTGAGAATTTTCGCATCTATGTTCATCAAGGATATTGGTCTGTAGTTCTCTTTTTTGATGGGATCCTTGTCTGGTTTTGGGATCAAGGTGATGCTGGCCTCATAAAATGAGTTTGGAAGTTTTCCTTCCATTTCTATTTTTTGGAACAGTTTCAGGAGAATAGGAATTAGTTCTTCTTTAAATGTTTGGTAGAATTCCCCTGGGAAGCCATCTGGCCCTGGACTTTTGTTTATTTGGAGATTTTTGATGACTATTTCAATCTCCTTACTGGTTATGGGTCTGTTCAGGTTTTCTATTTCTTCCTGGTTCAGTTGTGGTAGTTTATATGTCTCTAGGAATGCATCCATTTCTTCCAGATTGTCGAATTTGTTGGCATACAGTTGCTCATAGTATGTTCTTATAATTGTTTGTATTTCTTTGGTGTTGGTTGTGATCTCTCCTCTTTCATTCATGATTTTATTTATTTGGGTCCTTTCTCTTTTCTTTTTGATAAGTCTGGCAAGGGGGTTGTCAATCTTATTAATTCTTTCAAAGAACCAGCTCTTAGAGCTCAGGGTCCTGCTCTTCAGTGCACCCTCAGAGAAAAACACCCAACCACCGTGGTCTCCCTGGCCTCTGGTCACACTTGTAGGAAAGCGCTCAATCAGTTGCACTTGGAGAAAAGCGCCCTGTTGTTTCTGTCTCCTTGGCCTCCAGCCGCACTCCGAGCTCTCCCAGCCTGTGACTGGTTCAAGGTAACCCCGAGCTGAGAACTCACTCTTCCGCTCTGTGGCTGTAGCTGGCTTCCCCGCTCTAATACCTGCAAGCTCTGAGACACTCAGATACCCCTGGTTCTTCTGTGACCCCATGGGACATGGGGTTATGCTGACCCCCTATGGGCTTCACCCCGGTTTAGCCTCTGGAGTGATGTCCCTCAGTGGAACAGACTTTTAAAAGTCCCGATTTTGTACTCCGTTGCTCCGCCGCTTGCCAGGAGCCCCCCCCACCCCTCCCACCCCCGTCTATCTTCCCGTCACTTTGGATTCATTTCTTCCCAGGTCCTACCTTTCAGAAAAGGATCAATTTTCTGTTTCTAGAATTGTTGCTCTTCTTCTCTTTGATTTCCCATTGGATTTGTAGGTGTTTGCAATGGTTAGATGAGCTATCTAGCTGATCTCCTGCTTCCCTGATGTCATCTTAGCCTGCTACTTCTCTGCCATCTTGACTCCTCCCTCTCCCCATTTGCTAATTTACCTGTCCTTTTTTGCTATTGAACTAGAAATTTCTTCGTATATTACAAATTAAAAAAAAGTCAGTTATGTACAGTGCAAATATCTTTGATTTTTTTTAATGAATGAAAGATACAAATTGTATTGTAGATGACTTTATCAATCCTTTTTTATGCAATAATTTTTATATTTTGATTTAAAAATCCTTCTGTACTACCATTATAAAAATCTCATTTTTATTCATAAATATTTAAATATTTGTTTCTTAATATTAAAGTTATTTTTTAACCTGGAATTTATTTTCGAGTATAGTTAAAGTGAAGATTCATTTCATGGTTTCCCTGTGACCAGTTGCCTATCACTATTTATTAAGGACATCTACTTTCTGTAGATGAATAGTGCCACAACTGTAATTAATATTGTCTTTCTTTTTGTTCCATAGGTCAATTTATCAATCCCTATGTCAATAAAACAATATGTTAATTATGATAGATTGATAACCTCTTGCTATTAGATTATCCTAGTCATTCTTAAATCTTCGCTCATTTATATACAGTTTTAATCAACATTTCATTTTCTACCAAAAACCCTTCCAGGATTTCCACCAGAATTGCGCTGACCTACAAATCAGTATTGGAAGGACTAACATCTTTACAGAAGGATTTGTCTTCTCAATTCCTTCCAACAGCGTTTTGTTCCTACAAGTTCTTCAATATCTTTGGTTAGATTTATTTGTTTGTTTTAGATTTCATTTTATTCTAGTAAGAACATTTACCATATAGCTACCTTCTTAAAAAATTATTGCTTACAAATCAAAGGTTATACATTTTCACTTAAGCAAGATGAAGAAGTTACGCAGATATTCAGTACACTATCATGTGTACAATCAACAAAATATGTTGTTAGATTTATTTTTTAAAAATTTATACTTTCTTGCTATTAAGAAGTATTATTTTAAAAATAAAATTAGGTATTCTATTTGTTGCTGACATGTAGAAAGAAAAATATTTTTACTTATTAATGTTAACTAATAAACTTGCCAAATTCATTATTTCTGATAGTATATTTTAAATGTTTCTGAATTATGTGAGGAAATTCTATTATGTATAAATAATAAAATCATATGCATTCTTTCTAAATTCATAACTTTTGTTTCCATTTCTTTTCTTTTTGCATAGGCTAGGAACTTCCATTATAGTGTTGAGGAAATACAGTCTTCTTTCTATTCCCAAAGGAAATATTTCTAACATTTTATCTTGAAAAACACCATTTTCAAAAATATTATCCAAATTACTTATAGAAAGTTCTTTAAAATCATTGCTAAGATCTTGAACAGATGAATAGATGAAAATTTTAATAATGAATAGATGAAAAATTTAATCAAATGTTTTGTCTAGCTCTATTAAAATAATATTAATCCATTAATCTATTAATGTCATTGAATTCAGTAGGTCAATATTTTCTATAGGGATTATTCTGAATTTTTTTCTCATAATATTCTTTATTAGATAAAGTTGGGAACTATTCCCTGTTCTATTCTCTGTAATAGTTTGTATAAGACTGAATTGATCTTAGACATTTAGAGAATTTGTCCACAAAATAACTGCCAGATTTTTTATTCTTTATTTATCTTTTATTTAAATAATTTCTAACACCATCTTTTTCACCTTTTTGACTGAAACTTATTACCATACTTTTTTAAAAATTTTTTGCTACCTATCCCTGATATTTTGCCAGGTACACAGAATATTATACTACTTTAATCAAATAATAACTCTCTTAACTGTTATTGCAATGTTAGCTAGCATTTAATTATGTGATTTTTATTCAGTGCCACATGATAGTATTTATTATTATTAATATGTAATACAGAAAATATTTTAATATTTCCTACATGGTCAGCAGTTTCTTTGTTTACCTTTGCATTTTATTTTGAATATCAGTCATTCTTTAAAGTTCTTTCTTTTCCTTAGGAATTTCCTTTAGAAATTTCCTTAAAGTAATATTATAGTGGACAAACATTCTGTTTACTGAAAATATCTTTATGAAGCCCTTGTTCTTGAAAGGCCAATAGTTATACAATACCATATTTACTGTTATTTTTCTTGAGACACTTTGAAGGTTTTTTAAGATTTTATTGAGTTGATAGAGAGAGAGCAAGAGCAGGGGGAGGAGCAGGGAGAACCAAGCTCCCCACTGAGCAGGGAGCCAAATGAGATACTTGATCCCAGCACCCTGGGATCAGGATCTGAGCCAAAGGCAGACATTTAACTGACTGAGCCACCCATATACCCCAAGACAGTTTGAAGTTTTGATTCCAACATATTGTGGCTCCTATTGCTCCTGATATGAAATCTATTGTTAATTCAATTGATATAAGTGATTTGCCTTTCCTTTCTAACCAATAATACCACTGATGTGAACTACCCATTGAGTGAAGGAATCATATCACCAGAGAGTATGGAATAACCAACTGTGAGAAGAAACAACTGGCTAAAAGGCCACAAGCTGAAACTCCTTCACCCATACCAGGGAAATGAGCAGTAAGGGAACCTCAGTATGACCTCTGAATAAAATGCATATAATGCTAGAGAACTAGCCATGCAGAGATCCCTGATGACCAGAAAAGACCTCATAGCAACAAAAAGAGAGGGTCACCTTGCCATTGGCTTCCCATTAGTGAACCTGTCCCTTCCTCTCCATTCCTTCAGGGCCATCACTAAGCAGGAAGAACTGAAAGATTAAAAAGAAGAAGGTATACCAAAAACAAACAAACAAACCAAAAAAACAAAACAAAACAAAACAAAAACCCTAAACCTTGCCCTTTCCCAGTCCCTGCACTCACATGGACACCCCAATCTACTAGAGTCATCTGCCCCAGCCTGCACTGAGAGAAGGCCAGGGAAAGAACTACATCTATACTGTGAGACTTAAATATTAAAAAGAGATGGAGCCTTGTGATTTGGGAGCATAAGTGTGGCATTTCCAGTTTTTATCAAAAAAGTGGTCCAACAGTAATAAGGAGGATAAAAATCAGAAACATACTGCTAGTGTTGCTTATAAAACTACCAGCTTCATTTTCAGCAACATTGGGGAAGCACTAAAGCTGACTCCACCAAAAAAAGGTGGAGGGAGGGCTACCTAAAACAGAGAAGATCAAGTAGAGATGTGTGTGGAAGAGGATATGACACGATCTCAAGAAGGGCCAGGCACATATATTTCCTGACTAGAAAGACATTTCCAGAACAAAATCTGCATCATAGGCACACAGTGCTATTTTTTATATGTGTACCCAGTTAGTTCCAAAGGTTTTACATAATTATCTTTTCTTCACTCAAAGAAAATGCCAGCCTTTTCTTATATGACATTCCCATATGAAAGGGAATCAATTTATAGATTATATATTTTGTTATAATGTACTATCTGGGTAATTTTAATTTATGTAGCTTTATTATGTATTGTATAATTTAGCATGATGAGTCCTCTTTAATTGTGGTTCCTTTTCAGAATTTTCCCGGTTATTCTTTGTCTCTTGGCTAATTGTAATGATTTGTCTCTCCAAATATATATTAAGTGATAATAATGACAGCAGTAATATTTTCTTTAGTGAAAATATTTATGGTATTTCTCTATTAAGCAGGATTATGGCTAATGAGTTCAATAAAGCAAGAATAATTTATAATAAATTCTAAAAATTCATTAAAATATATAAAAGGAAAACTATCTTATATGTCTGTCTATGCAAAAAATCCTGGAATGTAAATCTATTTTATCATGTTGAAGAGATGTTTGTTCAAACCTATGTTAATTGAGAGTTTCTAATGAAAATAAATGTTTAATTTTATCAAATGTCTTTTTAGCATCTATAGAAAGAATCCTGATTTTTCTTCTGAAATTTATTAATATGATAAATTATATTAATAGCTTTCCTATTATTACACTATCTTTTGCTTTCTTTTTTTTTAAAGATTTTATTTATTTATTTGATAGAGAGACAGTGAGAGAGAGCGTGAACGAGGAGAAGGTCAGAGGGAGAAGCAGACTCCCCATGGAGCTGGGAGCCCGATGTGGGACTCGATCCCAGGACTCCAGGATCATGACCTGAGCTGAAGGCAGTCATCCAACTAATTGAGCCACCCAGGTGCCCTCTTTTGCTTTCTTGAATAAAAACTACTTAAGTATGGACTAATATTTTTTCATGTGCTACTTGTTTTTGATTTATAATTACATTTATTTATTTACACTATTGGATTTTTTGCATAGATGTGCAAGATATTTTTCCTTTATATATTTAAAGAACTCTTAGGATTTTTTATCAAGCTTAGGTTTGTTTTACTAAAAAATATCTTTAGTGCGTTTATTATTTTCTAATTCCTGAAGCAATATGAATAGCATCAGAATTTTTGTTATTTACAGATGTGGCAGTTTTCCTTGGGAAACCACTGGCCACATGCTCTTAGTGGAGAGAGCTCTTTCACAAATTTAATATTCAGAATAATTATCAGTCTATTCCGCTATGCTAGAGAGTAACAGCCAGCTATCTGTACTCCTGTGTTCTTTGGCAACTTTTTTCTTCCCTACTATATTCTGTTTATATTTCTATCTCTTCTGAAGTTAGTTTTAATTAAATATGTTTCTATAAAATTAATAGCTCCATCCAATGTTTGTTATATACTTGCATATGCTTGAGCAAAATATTAGTAGAAAAAATAAAATTATTGCTTAGCTAATAAAAGAATCATCTCTGGAGTGAATATACATTGTTCATAATGCAGCAAGGGACATAAAGGGTAGACAAGAGAGAGGCAAGTAAAATGAGGTGGCAACAAAGAGTTTAAAGAGATTAAAAAGAAAAATTAAAGATCTAGAAATCAGGCAAAGAAGATCCAACAAATGATGTTACTCAAAAACATTAACTTCAGGAGCACTACACTTAAAAATTATTGAGAAGCTCAAAGAACTTTTATTTATGTTGATTATATGTATCTATGTTCACTATATTAGAAATTAAATCTGAGAACTCTAAATTTTACCTATTCAAAAATTACAGTTATAAATTCATACAGTTTTCAGGGCGCCTGGGTGGCTCAGTGGGTTAAGCCGCTGCCTTCGGCTCAGGTCATGATCTCAGGGTCCTGGGATCGAGTCCCGCATCGGGCTCTCTGCTCAGCAGGGAGCCTGCTTCCTCCTCTCTCTGCCTGCCTCTCTGCCTACTTGTGATCTCTCTCTGTCAAATAAATAAATAAAATCTTTAAAAAAAAATTCATACAGTTTTCAAATAAATAATACAATTTTATGAACATTAATTAATTTTCCAAAAATAAAACTACTGAGTGGAGTAGCATATTGTTCTACACTTTTGCAAATCCCAATAATTGCATAACTGCTTTTCAGTTCAATCTCTTGCAATTGGTCATTTTAGTTGAAGTATATGAATAAAATATGGCCTCACAAAGATAAGTATTTGCAAAATGTAGGGATATTTTAAAAGTTTTTTCAGGTAATTGTGAAAAATTTTTGATACTATATCAAAATTTAACAACTGATAGCTTCTTTTTGCCAATTTCTTTCATGACGCATCTACCAGAGAGTCAAGATTTAATAAAAGTAGTATTTTCCCCATTTTATCGGTAACATTGTAAACAAAATTACTTTTTTCCCCCACACTACAAGGGAATAATTTATGAATTACTAGTACAATTTGGTGCCACTGCTTTGGTTCATGCTAAGGTTCAGCACCTTTATCCACCATTGTCTTGGTACATCAAGGCAAATGTCAACCTAGTAGAAAAGGCAAACAAGATCTTGATATTATTATGAGATTGTTTTAATCCAAAAACCCCATGAAAAGTTCTTGCACACTTCAGTACACACAAAATGGGGCCTGCAAAATATTGTCAGGGGTGCTAGTAAAAAATATTGTTAATAATTTCAGAGATAAAATAGTTCCATCTGTTATATGTTTACTTGAATTCATTAACTCCTCCATTCCCACAGTCACAGAGGTTCAGGTCACCTAGTATATATACTCAGCTATATAATAGAGTTAATGGTTTATTTTTAGAGTTTCTTCACCTCAACATTTGCCTGGTCATTTTCGGCTGATTAATATCCTACATAATATATCTGGCCAACAAGTGGAAAGTTCCATGGCCTATAGTCAAGATATGATATATTCTAACTCAACCAACAATCCCAACTACTTCTTCCCTATGGCCCTCTTCCCCACTCCATTCACATAGTTCATGTTCAACATGTAGGGCTCTATGTTTGCTAAAATAACTTATTTGTTTCCACATTTTTGCTTATTGCTAATAATATTTTAACCATGGATATTTGATAAATTTATCAAATTCCTCCACATTTGTCAACTATCAGATTGAATGGCACATTCTAATATTAATTTCAACAGTAGCATCTTATAAAGCTTACAGAGTGGATGAAACAAACCCTCCTTGGGGAAGAGGCATGCTTCTAAATTGAGATCTAGAGGGTCAGTGGGGGACACTTGTGTAAAGATGTAACAATGAAGCAAAAAGAGGACAAAACTAAGACCATTAACTTCAACATCATCATGCTATATTTTATTTGACTACAATATGTTGGTTTAATATGCCCTCCTTTTTAAAAAAGTATTAATGTAGGGGTGCCTGGGTGATGCAGTCGGTTGAATATCTGACTCTTGGTTTGGGCTCAGGTCATGATTTCAGGATTGTGAAATCAAGCCCCAAGTCAGGCTCCATGCCCAGTGTAGAGTCTGCTTGAGTTTCTCTCTCTACCTCTGCACCATGCCCCAGCATTCTCTCTCTCCCACTCTCTTTGTCACTCTCAAATGAATAAATAAATCTTAAAAAAAGGATATTAATGCAAAAACCTCCTGATTTTTAAATTAGTTGAATTAGTTGAAAACCAATTCAAAAGCAATTTTAAACATTCTGCAGAGCAGATTTCAGCCTTTCCTTTAAGAAAGAATGACCCAAAGATAATGAGGTTTTCCAAGAGCATGGCACTTCCCTTCAACTTTCAAGTTTTTTTTTTTTTCAAATCTTCCCATGCACTTCAGCTGCTACTTGACTACTTTCCCTCTTCATAGAACCTTAACTTGATCAAATAAATAAATAATAACAATCACTTGATATGTTAAAAATATGGTGGGAAAGGAATCAATACTGGATTGTACATAGATATTAGTTCAGTGTAATCTTATGTCTATGTCTCAGCATCACTGAATATTTCAAAATTACTAGTATTTCTTTTTACATTTATATTTCTACCTCTGGCTGATCTTTGTCTCTATGTTTTATATGCTCTTATCTAAATATGTATTATATGCTCTTATCTAAATATGTGTTACTGCTGAATTTAGATCTACTACATCAAAACAAATTATAGCAATTTTATGGAGAAATCTAGGAAATTATGTTTAAATGCAAAACAATCCTAAAAATTCAGTTTAGGAAATATATATATGTGTATATATATATATACACATATATATATATGTGTATATATATATATCATAAACCAGTAACTAAGAAGAAATTTCAAGAGTACCTAATAACAACCATTTTTCATCCTTACATTGGAACTTTCTTTAAAAATTTAAATCTTGAGTTTTCTTTCTTTCTTTCTTTCTTTCTTTCTTTCTTTCTTTTTTTACATGTCAGTTGATGATATATTATTGACAAATAACCTAACCTCATATCAGAATATTACTATTTATGATAAACAATGATAAACAATACTATTTATGATACTGTATTTCATGATGCGTCTGGAGAAAAGTGTCTGCAGTATATTCCCAATACCCCTCAGCATAAAAGATACATCACTATAAGACCAAAATTCAAACGATCAGGTGTGAGAAATTTATCTTTCTGTGAGCTAGTCTCTGCAGGTAAGGCTAATTATCTGGTTCAGAAAAAAATGTAAGAAAACACAAAATGATATTTTTTGGAAGAAAACATGATATTAATAATTAACATTAATAGAAATAAAATCCTCAAGTTGAAAAGAGACTTATTGGAAGAGAGTTATAAAATTTGCAATTTCTTAGATCCTATAAAATAAAAAACTAAGTAAGTAAATAAAATCACCCAGGGATGTGTGAAAGACACATAAAGAGGCACTCTTCAATTGTGTAAATCCCATCACAGCACACATTACCTTTGGGTTTTACAGTTAGCTGGACAGATACTTTTTTCACTCCCAATGGACTTACTGCCTGACATTCATATTGGCCTTGGTCATAATGTGCTGCATGCTCAATTCTCAAAGTTCCAGAGGAGAGAACTGTATGTAGACTTTCCTGAGAGAGTTGCCTTCCTGCAAAGAGGGAAACAAAATACTTTGTATGGCACTGTTATGGCTCAAAGAGCTGACAGCTATTACTGTGTGATCTTCGGGTGTTTGGTAAAGGTTGGGATCTCTCTGGAAGTCCTCTGTGTCACAATACTGGGACACCCCCCCCATAACACTGCATCTGGAAACCGGGGCACCCAGCTTGACTAGCCCCCAAGTAGGAGAACTGGTCATCTCCCTTAATGAATTCCTACACCTTCATGTTTGCTCCCTCAGTTTTATTTTCCAAAGTTAGAATGCAAATTCAAAACTAACCTTATTCCAGCATTACCCTTGTGTACCCTTATTAATACTCTTAGAACAAGCTATAAAATGCCTACGGGTTGGATGCGAGGCATTGCACAGGCTAACCAACCACACCTACTTCTATAGCCTCATGGCCCCACTCTTTACTTAATGGAGTGCAAACAAGGCAAAATTTGGATAGCAGAAGAATTGTTTTTTTCATTCTTATTTTTTTCTTTTTAAATTTATTTGACACAGAGAGAGAGATCACAAGTAGGCAGAGAGGCAGACAGAGAGAGGGGGAAGCAGGCTACCTGCTGAGCAGAGAGCCAGATGTGGGGCTCGATCCCAGAACCCTGGGACCATGACCTGAGCCAAAAGCAGAGGCTTTAACCCACTGAGCCACCCAGGTGCCCCTTCTTTTTATTTTTTATAACAGTTTTTATTCCTAGATTACTCCCCAGAGTGATTACTAAATATGATTGTCAAATATCTTTATAACATTTGTTTGTCACATGTATGTAATATTTGTAATATAAAAACATTATGGAATTACAACATTTAAGGTGCTGAGACAGAATCTTGGGAATGGTGGTTTTTGTGACACTCAGGTTGTTAATCCTCACTCACAGTCACAACCACCCAGCCAACATTGCACTTTATCACCTCTGAGGTTACACTGAGTTTACACTCCTTGTGGCAATTAACAAGTTAATGGATTGTCATTCTCAACTATTTCAGTGACAATATGTGTCAAATGTAAATAGCTAACCTTTATTGTTAATAAATAAATAATATATAAAAAATGGATAACTAAGAATAATAATTTTTAAAAAACTATTTACCTTTGTAAACAGTTAACTTTTATTGACTTTATACACAAAGGAGCCAAATACACTTTTAAATGTTTATGAGTATATATACACTCAAAAATAATCCCCACAATTACCCAGTGTTGTAGGCAGTATCAATCCCAGCATATAGATAAAGCAACTCTGGTAAAACCACAGTTAACTTACTTGCCCAAGGTCATGCAACTAGTAAATGAAGGAGGAAAATGTGAATCTTGGTTTTCCAGCTTCAAAGTTCACCTCCTACCCACTCTACTTTTATAAAGATGAGAGCAAAAATTTTAGCCAAAAGAAGTTTACAAATGTTGATGTGTTTAGAATTTAACCTAGTTACCTGAACTAACAAAAAGGTTAACAATTCCAAGACCAGAGAAGTCTTAGTGGAGCATTCATCTCAGAGTATAGACCTTACTCTCTAACACCACAAGGATCACTAGAAGTTCCTGGCCCCTTGGATCAACACTGCACACCCCTTCCCAACACTTAAAAGAAAGCAGCTCTCTAGACACCTGGATGGCTCAGTTGGTTAAGCCAGCAACTCTTGGTTTTGGGTCAGGTCATGATCTCATGAGTTGGTGAGATCCAACCCACACAGGGCTCCATGCTCACTAGGGAATCTGCTTGAAGATTCTCTCCCTCTATCTCTGCCCCAACTCACACTCTCTCACATGCTTTCTCTTTCAAGTAAATAAATAAATCTTTTATAAAGCTTTTTTTTTTTTTTAAGATTTTATTTATTTATTTGAGAGAGAGAGAGCACATGAGTGGGTGGAAGGGCAGAGAAAGAAACAGACTCCCCACTGGAAGGGAGCCTGAGGTGGGCATTGATCCCAGGCCTGGGATCTTGACCTGAGGTTAAAGCAGATGTTTAACATAGTGAGCTATCCAAGCACCACCTCCTGCCACCAAAAAGCATTCTTTAAAAAAAAAAAGGACAGTAGCTCTCTTTTATCCATTTAACATGCTAGACTTTTCTTAAGGTTGGTTTCACTACACTTACAATTTCACTTTGTACTAAAAGAGAATTCTGCCACTTTAAAAAATGCTTAAAACCACTAACTGTCCAATAATTTTATTTTAAAAATCAAGAAACTGAACAAACTAGTGGTTGCCAGAGAGGAGGTACATGGGAGAATGAATAAACTAAAAAAAAAAAAATCAGGAAACTGAGTCCCAGAGAGATTATCCAAGGAAGGCCACATATTCAAATGTTGAAACTTAACTGAAATTATGGTGTCATATCTAATTCAAAGATTACATTTTGTGTGATGTTTTCATGTCTATTATATAACTATGATAATTAGTTTAAGTTGTTTTTTATCCTCCCATAACAAGGAGGTATTTATCTCTTTCTGCAATTACTTGCCCATATGCTAATACCTGCTTTGGTCCAGGCAATTATTGGAGGTGGGTTGCCTTCAGCTTCACAGAGAAATTTGACAGTGTGTCCTTCTAGCACCACTTGATCCTTGGGGATTACTCTGAATTGTGGAGGAGCTAAAGAGAATGAAAATTTATATCAAAATTAAAAATTATTCTGTAAATTAATAGTAAAGGAAAAAAGAAAATATGTTTAAATATGTTCCTTAATTATAATTTATTTCCAATTATTTACATAAAAACTATTAAGAATGTACAGTTGCTTGTGTATGTTTGTGTCTGCTTGCAAAGAAACCAAAAATATACATTTCTGGTTTGCAAAGCAGAAAAGCAGTAGTTAGTAAGAAGGAACAATTTCTAAATCTTATGGACCCTGCTTCATATGTTATCTACTAACTGCAATAGACATATATAAAACTAAAAATTGTATTTGAACCATTAACAAAATTGTGTCCTCCAAGCTTTGGAGGACTAATGGCTCTCATTAGTTTCAGGAAAAAAAAATGTTTCCTATAATATGTGCTATTGTACATTTTTAAAATTCACATTTTAAAAATTTTAAATTTTAAAATTTCACATTTTTAAAATTCACATTTAAAAGTTAAAAATTCACATTTAAGTCAAAATTTCAAGACTTCCAAACCTTCAGATCTTTTACAATTAATTTGTTTAAATAGTAAATAGCTGATAGATGCATATACAGTTATGCAGTCTATTCATGACTCTTTTATTAATATGAAAAAGAAATCTGTATGACCATTTAAGGGCATGATGATTTCCAATGATAGCTGTAAGGTTTTATAGGTGAGATAAACATGACACCAGGCAAGGTAGGCACAAGGCAAGATTTATTAAAGGCACTTTTGGGTGAAGTTTTAGGGCTCAGGAGAAGGGGAGTCAGAAAAGTCTGTGCTGGGAGGAGGTGGACACCCTCAGGTGAAGTTCCACGACTCTGGAAAGCAGTCAGGGAAGACCCACTGGGAGGAAGTCGGTGGGGGTCTTTTATTGGGCCAGGGCAGGGCATGGGCTCACATCCATATATGGTAGGGTATTTGGTGAATGGAGGGTAAGGGGGGGTGGGTCCTGATACTTCTGTTTCCTTCATAAGTATCGGTTTACCTATGGAGACGTGACCTGGGCATACATCCTTTTGGCAGGAAAGTCAAGGGTTGAGGAAGTGGGGAGGGGGCTGGAAGATGGCGGCCCTGGCAGTCATTTCTATTGTTCCTCCTGCATTCCTGGAGCCACCAACACAACAATAGCAATGTGTTGACATTTTCCAAACAACTTTCTGAGATGATCTGACCTCTTCTCCACGCTGTTAGATCTTTGTACTTTCCTCATTCCTCTTCCTCACTGTCTGGATTTACAAGAATCATGATAAAATAAATAGTATTTGGCAAACTGTATTTGCTTTAGCTTTCATATTGTGTCTACATAATAAAGACTTTTTAAAGTCCTCAATTCTAAAAGAGGTACTAGGCTAAAAAATGGTAAAAGTTAAATTATGAAGTCATAAAATTCATGAAAGTCCTCAAGAATACCTGCAAGATATTTATTATAGACTTTTAGAAAAGTCAAGGTGAAAATAGCCCACAGATCAGTAGGCTCAGGCTCCATGTTCCATAGATGAAGAAATTAGGGCTGAAGGTGGTTGAAATGAATAATTCTTAGAAACACAATGAGAATTTGGGCCACTCAATGTTCTTTCCAGAACATTACATGAACTTTTTAAATTGCTAGGAACAACTTGACGTGAGCAAAAATATTTCTACATTAAAAAAAAGGATTCATGACACAGTAGAAGAGCTATAAAGCAAAAGTAGGTAGTAGTTACAGCAAGTCATTTAGTGATGGCACAAGTTTTGGGCAATTTGACTTGAACTTTTTAATAGTAACTAAAACGCACCTAGCCACATCTCGCATTGTTATATTTCATATGCGGTATTGTTATATTTTACTTGTTCTCATAAAAAGTGATATTTTTAATCCAAGACTACATCCTACCAAAAACTATGAAAGACATTTTACATTTGTTCCTAGCAGTAAAATGGTCAATTTGCTAGATCAGTGAAGAAATTTTAATGCAATGGGAAGAAAACCCAGAAGATCTAAATATCACAAAGGCAGGTAGTGTAGGCTGGAGGAATTCTAAATATCACAAAGGCAGGTAGTGTAGGCTGGAGGAATTCAAGAGAAATAATGAGTTGACATTTCTGGGCCTTTCACTTAACAATGGTGGCCATCAAGCCTACCTCTAATACTAACACACCACATGCTTAGATGAAGCATTTTGCCATTTTATTAAAATCCACCCTTCTGATGGCTTTTACAAAACTCATGACTGTGATGCCTCATACAAAAAAGGATTTTTATTTACATTGTTGGTAACTATAGGCCCTTTCATCTAAATGCCCCATACTGTGATTCACACCTTTCATTGAAGCTGTTTCTTTTTCATTTTATCATTTGTTCAGCTGGTCTAGGAAAGGAAATTAATTTGTGGACAGTTGTGTTCTTGGCTTAAATGGACATTAAAGGAGCTAAAGAAAATTGATGGAACATCTGTTAAGAAAACACAGAAAAGGTACATCTTAAACTATTTAGTCTATGCATTAGGCAAATGAAAGGAGCCTCTTTTATAAATGTATCAAATGATTAATGGACCATTTCAAGACCAATTAAAAATCTCAACACATAGACCTACAAGTAACCCAACTATACAGTTGCAAAGGACAAAAGATAAGCAGATGGCAATTTCAGTGCAAACTGCTTGGTAAAAAGAAATCGTTAGTGTATTGTGGTATGAGAAATGAACAGCACCATATATGTCAGAGTTTGGTTAGACTTGAACTGATACAGATGAAAAAATAGAAGAAGTAAAAGCTAAACACAAGAAGCTGAGACACAAAAGATTAGAATGGTATGAAATAAAGGAGCCTGCCAGAGTGAAATTAGGCATTCTGCTTCTAAACACCAAATATTAATATAAAAAATGCAAGCAAAAAAGACCCCAAATGCTATTTCTTTGTAAGCATTTTTCAATCCTAACACATGGAAAGTCTAAAAACAATACTTTGGTTTTTTAAAAGTAATTTCCCCCAGGAGTTATCGAAGACATCAAGAAAAAAATCATTTCTATACCTTTTTAGCATATAGAAAATGTTTTTCATGGTATTAACATTTCTAGGGGAAACACAATTTTTTTCCTCAGACGTATGAATAGAAACAATGAATTATTGATCTATTGCTACTTAAAGAGTTGATGTTAAGCAGAAGCAATTTGAAAAACATTTACTGAATAATGAAAATCCAGGATGGATGAAGTATTGTGACTTCCAGTGGGCCAATTCTTCTGCTCTCCAGAAGCCAACACTCAGCCCCAAAGTCTCCCCAACTGCATGTTTCAAAACTGCTGCCGTGGAGCCCCTGGGTGGCTCAGTTGTTTAAGCATCTGCCTTCAGCTCAGGTCATGATCCCAGGGTCTTGAGATGGAGTCCTGCATTGAGCTTCTTACTAAGCAGGGAGCTGCTTCTCCCATTCTTTCTTTGTCCCTCTCCCCAGCTTATTCCTTCTCTCTCTCTCTCTCTCTCTCTCTCAAATAAATAAATGAAAATCCTAAGAAAACAAAAATTTTAGAAAATACATAAAATAATATAACTTTTGGTAATTCCACCATGTTGGCAGAGGAATGGGGGACTCCTTTTTAACTGGTCCCCTAAATTTAGTTAGAAATCTACTAAGCTTCTCTGAACACCCATAAAATCAGCCTGAGATGTAAGATTATTCAGTTCTGGATATCTACTGGGGCAGAGGATCATCAGTTGAGAGGGTGCACCTTGCCTGAATAGTGGTTGGTATTTTTTTGGCTATATACCCTCTCAACCACAACTCAACAGAATGACTAAGAGGAGGAACTCCGAACAAAGAAAAGACCCAGAGACAATGGGCTCTCCTGCCAATAACCAGTAATGAGATTGAAGCAGTGATTAAAAACCTCGCAAAAAAATGAGTCTGTGGCCTGATGGATTCCCTGGGGGAATTCTACTAAACATCCAAAGAAATAATACCTATTCTCCTGAAGCTATTTCACAAAATAGAAACAGAAGGAAAACTTCCAGACTCTCTATGAGGCCAGCATTACCTTGATCCTAAAAACCAGGCAAACACCCCATCAAAAAGGAGAATTACAGACCAATATCCCTGATGAATATAATGCCAAATTTCTCAACAAGATCCTAGCTGATAGAATTCAACAGTACATTAAAGGACTATCCACTGTGAAAAGGTGGGATTTATCTCTGGGATACAAAGGTGGTTCAACATTTGCAAATCATTCTATGTGATAGAACACATAAATAAGAGGAACAAGAAACCACGTGGTCCTCTCAATTGATGCAGAAAACGGATTCGATAAAATACAGCATCCTTTCCTGATTAAAACTCTTCAGAGTATAGGGATAGAGGGAACATTCCTCAATTTCATAAAAGACATCTATGAAAAAAATATAGTGAATATCATCCTCAATGGGAAAAGCTGAGAGCCTTTCCCTTAAGATCAGGAACATGACAAGGATGCCCCTTCTCGCCACTATCATTCAACATAGCATTAGAAGTCCTAGCAACAAATATCAGACAACAAAAAGAAATTAAAAGTATCCAAAATGACAAAGAAGTCAAACTCTCTTTCTTCATGGATGAATGATACTTTATGTGAAAAATCCAAAAGACTCCATCCCCAAATTACTAGAATTCATACAACAATACAGTAGTGTGGCAGAATACAAAAATCAATGCACAGAAATCACTTGTTTTCTTGTACATTAACAATGAAACTCTAAAAAGAGAAATTAGAGAATGGATTGCATTTATAATAGCGCCTAAAAAACTTAAGATACCTTGGTATACCTAGCCAAAGAGGTAAAGGATCTATACTCTAGAAACCATAAAACACTCATGAGAGAAATTGAAGAAAACACAAAAAGATGGAAGTACATTCCATGCTCTTGGATTGGAAAAATAAACATTGTCAAAATGTCTATGCTGCCCAGAGCAATCTATACTTCCAACACTATCCCAATCAAAATACCAATGGTACTTTTCAAAGCTCTGGAACAAATAATCCTAAAATTTGTATGGAACCAGAAAAGACCCCAAATCAACGAGGAAAAGTTGAAAAAAAAAAAAAAAAAAACAAAGCTGGGGGCATCATGTTGCCTGATTTCAAGCTATATCACAAAGCTGTGATCACCAAGACAATATGGTACTGGCACAAAAACAGACACAAAGATCAGTGGAACAGAGTAGAGAGCCCAGATATGGACCCTCAATGTTCTGGTCAAATAATCTTCGTCAAAGCAGGAAAAAATATCCAGTGTAAAAGAGACAGTCTCTTCAATAAATGGTGCTGGAAAAATTGAACAGCTATGTATAGAGAAATGAAACCTGACCGTTCTCTTAACACCATACACAAAGATAAACTCAAAAGGGATGAAAGACCTCAATCTGAGACAGAAATCTATCAAAATCCTACAGGAGAAGATAGACAGTAACCTCTTTCACATGGGCCACAGCAACTTCTTGCTATACAAGTCTCCAAAGGCAAATGAAATAAAAGTGAAAATGAAATTTGGGATTCCATCAAGATAAAAAGCTTCTGCATAGCAAAGGAAACAGTCCACAAAGAGGCAACCCAAGGAATGGGAGAAGATATTCACAAATGACACTACAGACAAAGGGCTGATATCCAAGATCTATAAAGTACACCTCAAACTCAACACTCCCCTCAAAAAAATCAAGTGAAAACATGAGCAGAAGACATAAACATGACACTTTTCCAAAGAAGACATACAAATGGCTAACAGACATAAAAATGTTCATCATCATTAACCATTAGGAAAATTCAAATCAAAACCACATGCCAAAAACTTGACAAGGAAGAAACCACAAATGTTGGAGAGGATGTGGAGAAAGGGGAACCCTCTTACACTGTTGGTGGGAATGCAGGTTGTGTAGCCACTTTGGAAAACACTTCCTCAAACAAAAATAGAACTACCCTATGAGCCAGCAATTGCACTACTGGGTATTTACCCAAAGATACAGATATAGTGAAAAGAAAGGCCATATGCACCACAATGTTCGTAGCAGAAATGTCCAAAATAGCCAAACTGTGGAAAGAGCTGAGATGCCCCTCAACAGACAAATGGATAAAGAAGATATGGTCCATATACACAATGGAATATTACTCAGCCATCAGAAAGGCTGACTACCCAACATTTGCATTAACATGGATGGAAGCAGAGGAGATTACACTAAGTGAAATAAGTCAAGCAGAGAAAGTCAATCATCATATGTTTTCACTTGTTTGTGGAACATAAAGAATGGCATGGAGGACATTAGAAGAAAGGAAAAAATGAAGGGGGGAAATCAGAGTAGGAGACAAATCATGAGAGACTATGGACTCTGGGAAACAAACTGAGGGTTTTAGAAAGGAGGGAGGTAGGGGAATGGGTGAACCTGGTGATGGGTTTTAAGGAGGGCAGATTGCATGGAGCACAGGATGTTATGTGCCAACAATGAATCATGGAACACTACATCAAAAACCAATAGTGACTAATATTATGTATGGTGACTAACATAACAACAACAAAACAATAATAATAATAAATATAAAATAATAAAATAAAATAAAATAGCTTCCTAAGTAAATTATAATGTTCGTGGCTCTAGGAAGCCCTTGACAAACCATAAGTGACTCTTAATCTCACAACAAACTGAGGGTTGCCGGGGGGAGGGGGTTTGGGAGAAGGGGGTGGGATTATGGACATTGGGGAGGGTATGTGATTTGGTGAGTGCTGTGAAGTGTGTAAACCTGGTGATTCACAGACCTGTACCCCTGGGGATAAAAATATATGTTTATAAAAAATAAAAAATTAAAAAAAAAAAAAAAAAAAAAAAAAAATGTATCATTGTAAATTATTGTACTCTTGTCAGCTGATGACAAAAGGGTTAGGGTACAGCAGGTCTTTTGGCATCGCTCCAATAAGTTTGGTGCAAGAAGTCTTTAGTGCACACACACCTAAACCCACACACACAACCACAACAGGAAGGGAGGGGCAGCCCAGTTCAGAACAAAAGCGTAGCAGAGAAACATGAGTTCTTTACAATAGGATTACAGGCCCAAGCATATAAATTACTTCCGGTGTTCAGAATAGTTTTATTCCTGCTTTGTTAAACAGCCTGGGCCTGTAAGAGCCATCAGCATAGTCCTAAACTATGTTAGTAGACAGCTTGGTAAGGGAATATGAACATAGGGCATAGCATTTTCACTTTCATATCTGTGATGTATCCTGAAGCACAAATATCTTTTGACAGTTTGCTGCCAAATGACTTCATCTCTTTTGTTGCTAAATGGTTGATTATAGCGTTTGGATAAAGACTGAAGTGGAAAAAAAAGTTTTAATATGAAGTAGATTAGTTTTGAAAATTCTATTATGTCAAAAATAAATGGTAAATACAAAAATCTTTTCACTGATTTATATGACATTACTGTTTTAAGTTGAAAAATGATTTTCTGAATGTGGCATTGTGAACATTTCAATCATGACCCCCTGCTCCCATACCTTGTACAATTATGTTTGCTGTAGCTTGAACAGAGCCTTGATTATTGTCGGCGTGACAGGTAAATTGACCGTGATCCTGCAGGGTGACATTCTGTAAGTATAGTCCTCCAGAAGTAGTCAGGTGCCTGGATCGATCCAGGGCCTCTCCGCTGCCCCTAGTCCAAGTGACATGGGGGTGTGGGTGGCCTGTGGCCATACATTCCAAAGTTGTGCTGGTGCCAATTAAAACCTCTGTGTCCTGAGGCTGAATTATAAAACTAGGCTTGGCTAAAAGAAAGAGAAAAACAAAACAAAATAACCACTTTGAAATTAAGAAGGTTTATTTATTCTACATTGTGATTTTTAAATTTTCATCAGTTTCAAAATGCATTTTTACTAAATATTATATACATACATTAAATTCTCAAATAGTTAAATCTAAAACATCTGGGTCTTAAATCTAGATTTGATATCAATGTGCAGTTTTTTTGAGGACTGATTCTCTTGATGCCATTATGGATCATAGACACTGCTAGTGCCCACCGATTTTTTATTCTAGGGACTAACTGTTCAAGTGTTCCCACTGAAAAATATCCCCTTCTCAGACTCTCTCGCAGTCAAGGGTATCCATCCATGTGACACAGTTCTGCCAATGAGACGTAGGCATGCATTCCTGGAAGAGTTTCCTTCCCAGATAAAAGAGCAATCTAACTAGTCATTGCTTTTCCTCTTGTTTGCAAGCTGGCATCCAGGCATGTGTTTAGGTTACAAGAGCCAACTTGGGACCACAATGTGACAATTATGAAGGGGAGAAAAGGTCTCTATGCAAAGGACTGAAGAATAGAAAGATATCACTGGAGCACTGGGCCAATATGGCAGCTCTGTCCACACTCCTGCGCTGCTTGTGGCATATGAATAAACCGCTTTTGTGCACTCGCGTGTGCACACGCATGCACACACACACACTGTGTTTACGCCATTTCTCATCAAGTTTTCTGTCACATTCAGACAAATATAATACAAATTGACCCACTAGGGATCCTTGTAAATCCAAATTTTAGACTTCCATAGGGGGTGTTCCACTTATTGATTCCTAAGAGTTTCATCTTTTCTGGAAACCTCAAGCAGAAATTAAAGACTTATGAGGGTGTTTAACAGTCTCAATTATTGGGTCTAATTCTGGAGGCTCCTTAATTTCTGAGATGAATATACCATTAAGAGTAGAGATAAGTTTATTTAATCTAATTCAACAATCAAGATTTATTTTAAACAATATTGAATGTCTTAAGCTAGATAATATGCTGGATGTTGGAAAGATACAAAGACGCACAAGACACTCCTTTCCTTGTAAGATTATGCTGTAGCTACAAGGACAGAAGACAAACACATACTCTGAAAAGCTACGACATACCTTGGAAATCAATATATTACAGGAAGGCGTAAAGTACTATAGAAAAATGGAAAGAACTATTTATTATAATAATTGAGGTATGAAAATTTTTGAAGTGAATCAATGGCATTGGAAATGAAAAGGAAGACAATCTGATGCATCTTGCAACCAAATTTATAGAGATTTGATGAAGACAAGAAGCAGTGGAGGCTGAATCTGAAGTTTGGGAAGATACTAACGATATCAACAGTGATGGCAAACATAAGATGAAATGCAGGCAAATGTGCTTGAGGGATGTCAAAACTTACATGTGAAAGTGAGCAATAAGGTAGTAATGAGATGAAATCTCAGGAAAGATACCAGCAATAAAATCTTTGAAACATACAATAATTATTCAAGTTGTATATTCAGGAATTGCTTTAAAACTCATGTCAATCTCTACGGAAGAGGAAGCAATGTGGTTAGGGCAGGCAAACTGGACGAAGAGCAGGTGGGGAGGGCATGAGGAATAACACAGAAGGAGAGAACCTTTGGAAAGGATCAGGAGGAAATGGTGTCCAGAAGTCAAAGTAGGAAAACTCCAGTGTGCAGTGTCAGGCTTGACATGGAAGACAAAGTGAATGACACTTTGGAAAAAGCTAGTGGGTTTTCCAGTCACAAATTATGGACAAACTCTGTAAGGAATTTTCAGATTTAATCAATCTCAGACTCAAATGCATTATTTTTGCCAGCATAACTCTTCATTCAGGGCTGCTTTCTCTACGCCCTCTGTCACTGCCTGTGTCACTACTCTCCTCTTCATTGTCACCACAGCCTGTGACCTGCTCACCCTACTCTGTCCTTCTCTGTGTCCTCCAAACTGCTGCCTGGGAGATATTTATAACAGAAAAACCTAATTTGGAAACACTTAGAGTACAGTCATGAATGATTTGACACTGCCTTACAGTTCCCCAAATCTCACATAACTCCCAACCCTTCACCTGTATCCTCCAGATATCCAGAACTTCCTACATCTTGAATGTGTGCTGCTTTGTCTACCTTTATTGCCTTTTCTACTAAGACAAGATTTTGATCCTATTTATCTGGCTGTTTTCTACTTCTTGCTTTCAGCTTAGATGTCACTGGCCCTGGAAAATCCTTCTTTGAATGAACAAAGAACTCCAAGTCTGATCCAAGTGCTCCTACTGTTAGAGGTGTTGTAGCTGGCTTTGGAAAGTCAGTTATCAAATTTTTGGAATTTTTCAAGCTGACTGTTAAGCATTGCCATTATTATACATTAAATTACATAAGCGTATAACTAAATAAGTCTAATTAATCTAGTAAATCTCACCAATGATAAATTCTGACATTTACCACTTCAAGTTATTTTGCATTTTAATATGATCTAGAGTCTGGAAATTATTTACATCTATTGTGTCTGCATGGTAGAAATACTATTCAATGGTGTGCTCCTACACATCTCTTCCCAACTCCAAATTCAGTGATGTCAAGTTAATCTTTGGCAAAACTGCAAGTTGGGGCTTTGCCCTCACCCCCAGAGCCAGTTTCTAAACATTTACCAGTGGGGCATCTGGGTTGGCTCAGATGGTTAAGTGTCCAACTCTTGATTTCGTGTCAGGTCATGATTTCAGGGTCATGAGATCAAGTCCCCACGTTGGGCTCTATGCTCAGTGGAGAGTCGACCTGAGATTCTTTCTCACTCTCCCCCTTCCTCTGCCACCTCAACCCTGTGCACAGGTATGCTCTCTTTTCCTATAATAAATAAATAAATATTTAAAAATATATATAAATAAACAAACAAATATTTACCAGCACACATCTATCCTTTCTGCTTCTATCCCCTTTCCTTACCCATCATAAAATTTTAAAATTTTCACAGCTCTTGTGTCTGGTTTATATAAGCCACTAATGGCAAAGTAAAGCTCCTGGAAAGTTAAAGGAGCATAGGTTGTTAACTATACAGTCTTCAACATCTAGCTCAGTGGGCATTCAATAAGTATCTGCTAAGTGAATTAATTATGAATGAATAATTCAATGATTTGTTAGAAAGGATGATGGTCTTGCCTAGCTACCACTGATTTTCTTTGAGGATGCTGGGTCATCTTCTGGAGAAGCTGGATGGATAATCAAAAGAACAATGGCAGCCTTGAGACAGCATCTAGTGTGACTAGAAAATGACAGAACTAAGGCAGGAAATTAAATAAAGTTCAAGAGGAAAAAAAATCAAGTTTCTATAAAAGATTAGAAACTGATGGACAATGACAACTGTTTCACTTTAAAGCATTCCATTCCTTAAAGAAGCAAGATAAAGCCATTTTCTAGTACAAATAACTGATGGAGAACTGTTGCATTTACATTAAGTTCAGTTATGGGGGGAAAAAGTTGTACCTGGAGGACTGGAGTATCTGAGCATGGCATTCTGTGTCTTGACCTCTCCAGCTGAGTTTCTGGCCATACACTGATATTCACCTTGGTCTGACTCACGAGTGTTTCGGATCATGAGTGTCCCATCATCAAACAAGTTAAATCGAGAATCATCTTCCAAATCCAATGAGTGGCTAGAAATACACATTTTATATACATATTATTTAACTCCAATCATATTGAAAACACCTAACCAAAAATGAAAATATAAGACCTTATAAATATGTTTCATGTATATCAACATGTTGACTTTTTAAATTGTCTTAATAATTCAGATCATTTTAATTTAAATCCTAATTGTCCCTTCCTATTTCTGAGATTGTATACTAAACACAGGTTTCAAGTCAAGACATGATAGAAAGGAAGGAGGTTTAAATGTCCTACTTTCCAAGGCAGCATGAATTTAAACACTGAAGCCATCTCTCTAATATGAAAGATACCTCAGCACATTGTTATACCTCTGAATTCCTATTTTTAAAAAAGTGGAATTGGGGCACCTGGGTGGCTCAGTGGGTTAAGCCTCTGCCTTCAGCTCAGGTCATGATCTCAGGGTCCTGGGATCAAGCCCTGCATTGGGCTCTCTGCTCAGCAAGGAGTCTGCTTGCCCCTCTCTCTCTTTCTGCCTGTCTCTCTGCCTACTTGTGATCTGTCAAATAAATAAATAAAATCTTTTTTAAAAAAAAGTAGAATCATCAGATGGTGATATGTAAGCTTTGTACCTCTTTTCTGCAAGTCATTTAATATGCACTTATATTTTGTTGAAGAGTAGTAAAATATTCATATTCAAGGCAACATAGCTCAAAGCTGAGGATGATTACACGACATGGCATTAAATAAGCACATCCATTTACCCAGTTGTTGGAGGTTAGGCCCTCATAACTGAACTGGACCATTCTGGAGATACTAGAAAAATACTTTTTATCAATAGAAGTAGAGTACCCATTGAGCACAGTAGTCTTCACTACTGTGAAAGAAAAGCTCAGGCAACAGTAATGAGCTTTTTGGGTTATCTTTAGAAGTAAATGCAAAGCTACTGACACATAAACATATGTCAGAAGTTTCAACAGAATTTTTTTTTGTCTCACCAGGGTATTTTTCCCCCTTTAGAAATATTGAATAATCATGTGTGAGGAGGAATATAGACGTTCACATGAGTATTCTTAGTACTATAACAATATTAAACATAATAAATTTCCCCCTAACACACATTCATCACTCAATAGGCATTTGTTAAACACTTAATATATTGTCTCCCATCAATAACACTCTTAAGAGAGGGAAAAGTCCATTGAGAGGATTTCATTTCTTTCTTTTTTAATTTGTTCTAAAATCCAATGGCTTCCAAGTAAACATTTGTCTATTAATTTAAAAATGTGCCAACACTGACGAATAATAACTCCTCTTATTTTCATGTATGTAAAAAGTAAAGCAGGTTAAATTAAAGAGATGGAGAAACCATACTTATTCAGCAATTTACATCACAAAGGATAAAGAGGAACATAATGGCCATATTTCACATCCATTCTTTCAGAATGGAGCAGAAAAGAAGGCAGGACAGATAGATGAAATCTTTTCTTTTTCACCCACTGAAAAGCCTAATTTTAAGAACTACCGGTTAGTCAATGAGAACTTCAAGTAACTATTTTTGAAGAGATTAGTTTTAGGAAATAAAGCATTGCCTTTGAAAGGCCAGCAATGCAGAGTATAGGAAGCTAGATGCTGAATATTCCTGTACGTACAGACTGCCACAACTACTCAGTGCCAGTAACATGCAGTGAACATCAGAAAACATATTTTTTTAAAGTGCACAAATTCAAAACTCTTATTAAGTATTAAACTAATTATTTTAAACACAATTCTAAAATCACCTAACCTTGAACCCAATTAGGTCTACTTGCAAAGTAGCACGCCAGCAATAATGGAATTGCGCCTTTTCCAAAGATGATTTAATTTCCTTTAAGTTTGTTCTAGGAGCCTCTGAGCTGGTAAACACGTGGAGATCTAGGCAGTGTCACACTCAGAGAGCACAGAAACTCTGTACCTCTTCCCACGTACCTTGCCCTATGTATCTCTTCCATCTGGCTGTTCCTCAATTATATCCTTTTATAATAAACTATAATTTAACTCTTCCCAATCCCGTGGAATAATAAGACAGGGACAGCGCCTTCCTTCAAGGTAGAGTCTTATAAAAAGACAGACTAGTAACAACAAGGCACTTGTCTCAGCCTCCATATGGATGGAGAATTCAGACAAAAGAAAAAGGAGGGAAACAGGAAGAGGAGGAGAAAAATAGTTGTATACAGACATTACACACTGAGAAATAAAGCAAATGCAGAAAAAAAATTGTCCTAAAAGTGACTCCTAAAATATCAAAAGTTGCTAAATGTGTACATGATATCTATCTTCTGGCTAGACAATGCAATAGAATTCACCAGTTTTCATTATTTAAAATGATTTAAAACCAACAGCAGCCAATCACACCCATGAATGGAAAATGCACCATTCTTTTTCCGGTTATTCTCCCCTTTCTTCGGATCTTCTTCACTATGCTGTTAAAAGTTGTTTGTGCAGGAGTCATGATGTTTCTTCAAAAATTCAAAGCAAGTCTTTATGATTCAGTATACGTATCACATTGTCAATTTGATACAAAATATGTAGTAATCATATGTAAAAAACACAAAGATTTGCTTAACTAGAATTTACTTAGCTTTTTCCCCCTTGAAAATTTGCCAACAAACATATTTGATTTATTAGACACAATTCACTGCAGCAAACATTTATTAAGTGCTTTCTAAGAATTAGACCCTACATCTAGGCACTAGAAATATAAAAATAAATAAACTAACTTCCATGCCCATAAATTTAAAATATCTACCACATAAGAAGGCATGTAGTGAAAAACTATAAGTAGAAGATAATTATAAGTCTTGTTTATAATCAACTGTAAATATTGTACTAATATTTGCCACAGTTTCAATTTTTTTTTTTAAACGGCCAAAATTCCCACAGTCTAGAACCTCAACATTAAGAAAAGCATGGCTGGTAAAGAAACTTCTTTGGTGGTGTGACTACCTTGATCACCATCTACTGGTACTTAAAGATTATAAATTAAAAGCTAAAGTCATTAGCCGCCCAGTTGTTTGCAATCTTTTCCTCTTACACTCATAAGTAAAACCTTTATTCCAACAAATATGATCTACCCTCTTTCCAGAATTCTATCATAATTGATTTCCATCCTGTGCCTTTACTCATTCTTTCTTCAGTAGGAATGCTTTCCCTCCTCTTTGAATTAAATCACTCATTAAAAATTTATTTTGATAGTTATTTCTAGGTAGTGTAATTACTTTACTCTCCTCCTGAGAAGACTAAAGGATCTCCAAACATCAACAAATGGTTGATTTCTAATTTCATTAAATTATGTTTAAAGAAAGGGGTCTTTATGAAATTGGTTCTTTACTATGAGTTGAGATTTTTATTTCTTTATATGTGATCAATTTTGATAAACATTCCATAGTTACTTGAAACCATAGTATAACTTAGATTTTTATGTGTGGATATATGTGTTACATACAAAACCAGCCTTCCTATGTTGTTCTTGTTAATTTTTGTTCTTATTCTTTCTGACTTTCTGCCAATTAATCCTGGTAATCCTCTTAATTTTGTTTTATTTTTAAGCAGCTATTTTGTTAAGTACAGAGAGATTTGTGAATCTTATCTCCAGGTGAATTGTTGCTGATCACTTATGATTTAATGATATGCAATTATAGTTTTTTTCAAATTTAGTTTGGTTGATATTAATCTGCACATAGCACCTTTATTTTGTTTAGACAACTATGGTATTATATGTTTACCCATCTAGCTTCCATCTCCCCATATCATGTTTTAAATAAACATATTTAGCACACAGCTGAATTTTTAATTCAATCTATGATGTCTTTCAAAAGGCTATTTAAATTTGTACATTCATCATGTTTATTAATGTATTTAAGCTTATTTCTGATGAGATATTTTGTTCATTTTCTGTCCTTTCCCTTTCCTTTACCTCAATTCTATCTCTCCCTTCCTTTTGTTCATTGGTCCAATTTTCCTTAATCATACTTTCCCTTCTCTTGGTATAAAAGTTGTATTCTCTTCCTGATCTTAGTATTTTGCCATAATTTTTAATAGGCCTTCTTAATGTCTCAAAACCAGTCAATATCATTGTATAGTTCAAAAATGAGACATGGGAAATTATTTATTTATGTCCTCTCTCCTTACAGTATTTTTATTAGTGTCATCTAACATTTTACTTCTCCCTTCCTTTAGAGTTGGTGAATACTTTAACTATCTCAGTTTATTCCTATTTATCAACATGTTTAAAAATACTTTGTTTTCACCTTTGGTTCTTGCATATCTTCCTTATTTATAATACTTTTAGCAAATATCCCTAAGTAACGCTCAACTCTTTGAAAGTGTCTTTATTGTACTTCTCAGATAATTTAGCTGAATCTAAAACTGAAGGAAACTAGATTCTTTCTCTTTAACAAGCTAAATACATGCCATTACCTTCTGTGTTTAAAGTCAACTGTCAGTGTAATTGCTGTGCACTTGAGGGTAATCTGCAAATTATCTTGGAATGAAAGATTTTATCTCATTCAATGTTCTGATCATCATTCACCAGATACGGATTTCTTTTTTAAGTCCTAGTTGGGAATCGGTACAATTCTTAATCTGAAATTTCATGATTTTTTTTTTTCATTTCTGGAAAAGTTCTCATTGTTACTTCTCTAAACATTGACTCCAGCTCATTATTTCTTAACTTCTGTTTCTGGAATTCCTAGTGGAGATGTCCTGGACCTTTGGATTAGTTTCCATGTTTCTTACCCTGACAGATAATTTACTCCAACAGACATACCCTCTAATTCTCTAATTCCACATTTGCTTATGTCTAATCAGTTCTTAACCCACTGTTCTATGGACCCTAAAGTCAGGATAGAGGTTATCTTCAGGGGAGGAAAGCAGGAGAATGTTAAGGAAGAAACACCTAGGTAGCTTCTAATGAATTGGTAGAATTTTCTTTTCTTGGCCTACTTTATGTTAAACAGATGTTTGTTTCAAATTATCTGCTGTACTATACATTTCACATACTTTCAGCATATATATTATCTTTTTATTAAAAAATCCTTGATGAGAAATAATCAGCAAGATGTGTTAATGTTAAACATTTTTTGGTATGAATTCTTCCTTTTCATTTCTATTTTTTTCTATACGAAATGGCTAATATTATAACAGAAATTTCTATCTAAGGTTCACCTTTCCTTCATCTTATTCCTTTTTTTTCAATTTCTTTGTTTCTTTTAAAATGCATCTTAGCTTCTTTAGTCATCATATTTCAAACTCTTATGTCATACATCAGGCAATATGATTTTTTATTTGTTCCTTTCTGAATACTAGTCAGTACCGTTGTAACCTTGAACACATAATGACTGAATTTAAACTGTAAGAGGGCAGAGCAAGCAGTTTGAAGGCATTACAAGCAGCAATTTCTATTTCTCAAGTACCCTTGAATAATCACCAGATGGAAATAAATTGAAGTTTTCTATCAACTGATGTCTTTCTCCTGGGCCAGATTCCAGATTTAATAGCATTCATAATTGCCTTCTTTCCAAGCTATTTTTAACCTATACTTATTAGATTTTTGCTTGAATTAACAGCACATTTTACAAACATGTCTGGGGTTTTTTTTTTTACTACAATTACGAATATAAATTATATACAAAAAGGCATAAAATATATTTTATTTATAAATAAAAGCATAAAAATTTAGAGTTGATTACACACATGATAGAAAACAACCAATGAAATTTTGTGGAGGCATGGAAAAGACACATGCAAACCATGCTAGTTACCAATAATACAATTAATGATAATATAATTGTCCAAGTACTATCATTGAATGTATTAAGTATATGATTCATTCTATGTATCTATTTCACATTATTTTGCCACTCTAAAATTTTAACTTTTTGTAAGTTTGTTATCACTATTTAACTTTATATTCAGTGTTTTAGACTCATAGAAACCATGTTTTATCAAATTGTGCAATAAGAATAAAGTAAGTGACTAGTATTTTAAATAGTCTTGAAATATTTTTTATTCCCAATTCACTTATGTAATGTTCTACTGACTTACTATGTCAAATTTGCAACATCAAATGTAAAATACCAGTTTGAAACTAAAATAATTAAGGTGAGGTTATGTCTAATTATGTTCAGATTTTAAAACATACTAGTTATTATCCCAATATCTCCTTCTAGAAATAATGCAAAATTCCTTTACTCAATTTCACAATCATTGATATCTGGAAATATAGAATTTTAAGTAGTCTTCCAGATTCTTCCAGTCAAAAGATGACAGCTAAAAGGCATTTTAAGTAGTCTTCCAGATACTTCCAGTCAAAAGCTGACAGTTAAAAGGCATTTTTATGAAATATCAAGAAACACTGATAATTTGGGAATTAACACATGTCTATGCTCAGTATTTACTTGTTATGTATCCAAATAATCTTCGGTTTAGGATTTCCTTCAGCCCGGCAAGTAAAGTAGACAGTATTCCCTGATGTTACCTCCACATCTTGGGGCTCAAAAGTAATTCGAGGACTCTCTGTAACAGAAGAATTATTGGTATACTTTTTTTTTTTTTTTTTTTTTTTTTTCCAATTTTAATTTTTTATTTTTTATAAACATATATTTTTATCCCCAGGGGTACAGGTCTGATAAAGACACAAAATTACAGTATTCTAAAATATTATTGACAAAGGACTACAGATAATTTTAATTTCCTTCTACATTAAAGTTTTACAAATTATACTGCATCTACCCAGTAATGTACCAGTTTTGATGTTAGACATATATTTCACAAAACTTTAGAAGTTTGAAAGATTTACTGCATAAAGGAATTTCCAATGAGGCAAATTAAATAAATTTCCCTATGCTTTTATTTCTAGTAGTCCAATACAGCCATATTTATGGAAGGAGTTTGAGTTTATGGGTCAATATTTCAAGCTAAGTACTTCAGTTGAGCTTGCAATTTTGCAGGCATTTCTCTAGACAATTAGCATTTAACTACCCACTTTATACAATTTATAAGAATTTGTATGTCTAGACCTCAAACCTGGTTGAACAACCTTACTTATTAATATAAATTAGTGTTTCCATTCTCAGATAATAATTAGTGATGAACATGGAAACATTTAAATAATTTCAATAAGTGATTGATATTTAATGAACCAGACAATATTATTGAATTTAAATTATAGAGAACAATTTAAAAAAGGGAACTTTGCCTTTCTACAACAAATTTAACATAATTTTTTAAACCTTTCTAAATGATAAAGCTCTTTCTTTTTAAGTGGGTCATTTGAGACTTCCAATCATTAATAAATAACCAGATCTGACATGTCTGGAGAATGTTACATTTATCTCTATTAATCTTAACCACTACAACAAAAGTCCATATAACCAATATCCCGGCCTTATCCTTTTTAGAAAAATGGTATGATTCATTTACATATATTTATTTTAAAAAAGAATTCAACAGTACAGTGTGTCAGGCATAGTGCTAAGTAGGTGATGAAACAATGATCAAAACAAATTCTCTCTACTCATGAGCTTATAGTTTTGTTAAAGCAACTGAAAGTAAAACAAACACAACATGTATGATAATATGTTGCTATAAGTGCTAAGAAAAATAAATGATGATTTGATAGATTATGAAAAGGGACCTGACTCAGAGTGTGTGGGATAGGGAAAAGGTGAGTAGAGAGCAAAATTAAATAAAGCTTTTCCAAGTAACTAATCTTTAAGAAGAGGGCTCTTAAAAGAAGGGAGGCAAGAAGAATATTGTAGGCAGAGTAAATAACGTATACAGAGTCTTGGTTGAAAAAAAGCTTAAGAACTTCTAGGAACTGAAAGAACATCATAATGACTAAACATCATTGACAGATTCGGAGGCAGAATGAATCAAGGTTACAGAGTAGCCAAGGGCCACAACATATAGGAAGTGTGGTCTTGTTAAGGATGTGGCGTTTCATTTGAAGGTATGGGAAGCTAAAAAAGAGCACAGAAGAATTATATCATCAGATCTGTGTTTTAAAAGATCTCCCCAAACATAATAGATTGGAGAGGGAAGAAAATGAAAGCTGGCACAGCAGTTAAGACGCTCTAAATTCCCAGCAAACTTGACTAGGACACAAATTCTGAGTTGATAGTAAAGATGGATGTTATGGACAAATTTGAGATTTATTTATAAATAAAGACAAATCACTTTTCTTCTCAGTCTGGATAGAATTAAACTATACTGGCTTCCAGTGAATGGGGCATTAGAAAGCAATTTCTGCTATAAGCTATCGCCCTAGTATATTTTCAAGGAGCCCAATTATCACACATATGCATGCCTATGTATGTATATTCATTTATTCATATTTAAAGCTATATATAAAATTGATTAGATAGATACACAAGTAGATATTTATTTATATTAAAAGCCTGAAGGGAGAACTGAATAAATTCTTTTTTTTTTGAAGAGTTGGTTCATTTATTTGACACAGAGAGAGAGAGCACAAGGTGAAGGAACAGCAGGCAGAGAGGGAGAAGCAGACTCCCCACTGAGGAGGGAGCAGGACACAAGGCTCAATCTCAGGACCCTGGAATCATGACCTGAGCTGTGCAGATGCCTAACCAACTGAGCCACCCAAACACACCGAGAACCAAATAATTTCTAAGAAACTATACTTGGATCCTTAATTAAAGTCTGGTAGAATTATTAAAGTGGTCAGAATAAGAACTATGCTTACCAAATCCAGAGTTTGCTTTACTATTATGAATATTAAAAATCATTTGATCTGAAGTTGAAAAAACCTCAATTATTGATTTATTAACACTTAAGTAATACTGGTTTACGGGAAAACTTTAATGCTGGTCAGAGTGTCCTGTGACCTTGTTGAAAAATAATTTCCCTTAATATTTCTCCTTTGAAATTTGAAAGTTGGATTAAATGATGCTCCAGGACCATCTCAGCTCTGTTTATGGATGATAAAAACTTCATTTTTCAAGGCCTTTGACCATACTTTTAACTAAATCCCTTGATAACATTTTCTGGTATTATGTTCTTCCAAATACAACATCATATAGAAACCTTTATAGAAAGGGGGCAAACAAAAGACATTTCCATTTTACACACAGAGAGAAAAGTGCATACCACAGTTGAACTCCTCTACTGTTAACGAAGCGATGGAGCGTCCCTGGAGCCTTCTGGGATATTCACATGTAGCAGCAGCCTGAGTTTGGCCATTTCGGGCATAGCCTTGCATAAGTTCCCCCAGCCACATTAAATCACAGTCACAAACTAGAGCATTGGAATCCAGACGCCTAGGCATGCAGGGAAGAATTACAACTGTTGAAATTTTACTAACTATTAAATCAGATGTCACAACAAGTGTGCTAAATAAAAGACAACTGTCTTTTGATAGTATTCAGTCAAGAATCACAACACCCAAATTACTCACTTGGACTATTCACTGCTCGGTGGGCAGTTTCAAAGGGAAAGAAAAGCATAAGGTAAATTCAAATTCAAATCTTTCTATTTGAAAATAGAGTAATATGTCACTTGTATTTGCATAATCCCTTTCACTTAAAGATCCAAAAGCACTTTTTAGAGATCACTTCATTAATTTTTTCAGTACTCTTGGAAGGAATGTGGTTGTCATGAGTTAGAAATGATATGGTTCAGATGGGATACCCCTATCAGGTGTAACACACAGCTCCTGGGGCGACAGGGCACATGTGATTCACACAGGTTTCTCAGACTCCCAGGTGTTACCTGTGAAGTGACATTCTCCCAGTAGTTGAGAGATTTCAGTGTGGAAGATAGAGTTTATTGGGGGTACATGTAGTTTATTTACTAGCCCTCAGTTACTTTCCTTTATTCTGATATTCATGTGTAAATTACAGCCTGGACAGTGATGGGTTTGAGGATTTGGAATAACTAGGTACAAGTGCTCGCCATCTCAGACTGAACAAGATCTCATGGACCCTGGAAAACTTTGCTCAAATCATCTGTATGTCAGCTTACCATGACCGTAAGTGATCAGTGTACCATCTATGAAAAGAGACACTTCATCAACATAACATACTAACAACATTATCTTATATTTAGCTTAAAACATTTGAAATATATATAGCACATGCATATAATATGCATACTGGCACATCACTGTGAGAAGGGTCTCCCTCTGCTTCTTTATGAGTATTTATCTCTCTGTGGGTGTTCCAGCAATGCAGTTAATGCAGTTTCATTAAAACGTAAGAAGTTAGAACAAAACAACAAAGAAAAGCTACTACTAAAATTTAACAAAAAAGTATAATAGAAAGGGATTAGAAAAACAAACAGGAGATTTAGCATTTCAAGACTTTCTGAGAGCCTGAGAAGTCAAGAATGATACTGAGATAGAAATGTATATATACCACATCTTCTTGATCCATTCATCTGTTGATGGACATCTAGGTTCTTTCCATAGTTTGGCTATTGTGGACATTGCTGCTATAAACATTCGGGTGCACGTGCCCCTTTGGATCACTACGTTTGTATCTTTAGGGTAAATACCGGGGGGGTTTGGGAGAAGGGGGTGGTATTATGGACATTGGGGAGGGTATGTGCTTTGGTGAGTGCTGTGAAGTGTGTAAACCTGGTGATTCACAGACCTGTACCCCGGGGATAAAAATATATGTTTATAAAAAATAAAAAAAATAAAAAAATAAAAAGAAATGTATATAGAAAAGAAACATTTAAAGAATTATAATTGCAAGTATACAAAGACAGTGACTCTAACCACAAGTGATAAGTTCAACAAAAGAGAATGAAGCAAGTAAAACAAAATATATATATATATATATATATATATATATATATATTCCTACTGCTACTAAAATAAAGCATCCCATGACCTGTTACAAAATTCCTTGACATTTTTCAGTTTCCAGATATGACTTAAAAACAAGAATGTTAAAACAACAATGAGATAACACTATGCATTTGTTAGAATGGCCAAATCCAGGACATTGATGACACTAAATGCTGGTGAGGGTGTGGAACAACAGAGCTCTCATTCACTGCTGCTGGGGCTAAAAAATGGTATGGCCACTTTGAAAGACAATCTGGCAATTTCTTATAAAACGAAACGTACTTTAACCATGCCATCCAGCAATCATTCTCTTTGGTATTTACCCAAAGGAAGTGTAAACAATGTCCCCTCAAAAAAACTACACATGGATGTTTAAAGCAGCTTTATTTATAATTGCCAAAATTTGGAAGCCAACAAATGTCCTTCAGTAGTGAATGGATAAAAAAAACTGGTTCATCTAGACAATGGAATATTATTCAGCACTAAAAAGAAATTAGCTAGTAAGCCATGAAAAGACATGGGAGAATCTTAAATGCCTATGACTAAATAAAAGAAGTTAATCTGCAAAGGCTCCCTGCTGTATGATTCCAACAGTATGATATTCGAGACAAGACCAAACTATGGAGATGGTAAAATGTCTAGTGCCAGAGGTTAGGGGAGGAGAGGATGAATATGTGGGACACAGAGGACTTTAAAGGCAGTGAAAATAGTCCGTGTGACATTATAGTGATGATATATGTTCTTATACATTCATCTAAACCCATGCCAAGTACAATAAACACGAGTGAACCCTAAGTTAAATTACGGACTTTGAGTGATTGTGGGATATAAATTTTAACAAATGTAACACTCCAGTGGAGGGTGATGGAGGGAGAGGCTCTTTAGGAAGAAAGGGTATGTGGGACGTCTCAGTACTTTCTGCAAACCTAAAACTGTTCTAAGAGATAAAGTCTTTTATAAAAACAAAACAAGAATCGATGCGCTAATCCAAATGGCTGTGGTGCAACCAGTTCTGAGAAGTGAGGAAATTTTGACAGAAAAGGAGAATCTTCAAGCAGATGTGGTTCTGACACAAAGAGCACAGCCTGAGGAGAAAACACAGTAAAGCAGCGTCTACTATGAGAATTGCAATGAAAGTAGAGTATACACTTGACAAAATGGACTGGGCTAGGTGAATGGTCCTCCAGATTAATTATGATCCTTGAAACACAATGATTCCAAGCGTTATTTCCAGGCACCAATTAAACACAAATTTATTTGCCCCAGTGTTCTGATTTCCTCGCCCATTGACCTGGACCTGGACACATTACACCAGAAAGACACCAGCAACAGCATGACCTCCAAGACAGCTGAGAGATACACTTTTGTGATTTTTCCACTCTGTGCCCTCCAAATAGCTCTGGGAAGCAGGACATGTGACTTTTACCTGATAACTGGGACTTAACTGAGGGAAAAAAAACAATAATCCCAAATCCATCAATAAGGCAGAAGTCTACCCAGAGAACGGGATGAAGAGACAGATCAGGGTAAAAGCGAGTGATTCACATAGGCAGAGAGAAAAGCGAGGCAGTTGGAGGCTCAAACAGGATTGGGATGTTTACTCCAAATTTTTTAGTGTAGGAAGAAATGAACTCTATCAGTAACCATACCTGCAACAAGGGAAAACTTCTGAGGCCTGGCCAGAGGAGTTAGACTTTCTTTGGAACTTCTTACATCTCTTTTTAAATAAAAGTTAAAGGAAAAGAAGTCTTGGGAGTCTTTAGATTTGACCAGCGAGGAAATTACTGAGAACCAAGGAAAACTTCTATCTTCAATATTCCTTTTGAATGTCACTTCTGAGAGAATACATGAAAGCTTAGTCGACTGTCTGCGTCCTCTATCACTCTGCAGTTAACGAAACCATTTTCTCCCTTACACGCTAGAATTGCAATGATCTTTCAGGGCCAAAGGAGACAAAGGCAAATCATTGCTTAGGATTTATTTATTTGGGGGAAAATCGTAAGGTTTCTATTTCTGTGCACTTGCTTTCACTTACAGTCTCTTTAATGAATCCAGATGAGAAAAGCTCCCAGCCGGGATTTTAGATAATCTGTTGTTATGCAAAAACCTGAAAAACAAAGGTAACTTTGAATCACAACAGGGCAATGATGCTTTGGGAGAGCTTTTCTTTTTCTTTTCTTTTCTTTCTTTCTTTCTTTTAATGAATTGTGGATCCAAATACATTTTTAAAAGTATTTCAGTGAGAAAGGGCAAATACAAAAGCGTGTCACTTATGCACGTTTTTAAAGATTTACATGTATATACTTTCTGACCCACGGTTTTTTTGCATTTCTTGTTTTATTTAGTTAGAGATTACAAATGCTAAGGAGAAAAATCACAGAAATAAGTCTTTAAACACATAGGAAATCCAGGTAGAGAATGTATTCATCAAAAAGAATGGCACAATGATGTATGACTGCAGCAGCCTGCAAGAGAGCCATGATTAACTGGATCCTGTGGATGGCAACCCTTTGTCTACTTTCACTTACAGGCCACCAGCAGTCTTGCTAAATGACAGTTCCATTTGGTGCTGCTGTGGTTCCTGGCTCAGCCAACCATTTGCCTGTTCCCTTTCAAATTCATGCCCATGTCCGTGCTCCAGGCAGATCACAGAGAAGCACATTCCCAGGCTCTGTTGCCAATGGCACTCTGAGGCCCAGGGCCACAGTATTTCTATCCTTCCTTCTACCTGGTCGGTTCTGCACCAGAGTGGGTTCCCTGAACACTGCCCTGGCCATACCACTTCTTCCCACTGTGAGGAGAGAAACTGTGACTAGGAAATCACCAGCTACACTTCATTTACCCAGCACAGCTGAAAACATATTCAACAAAGAGCACATGTTTGAAGAGAGGACGAAACAGTAGTCTGCAAAACAGGAAAGCTCCATGCCACTGATTTCTAGGGACTGTGGGAAATGAGCACAAATAATCAAATAATGTGTAGAAAATGTTAACAGCTACAACCAGCCTCACTCTGAGTCCAATTCCACGGCCAGTGCCCCATCTCAAAATTAAATAAGATTATCTGACCATGTTTTCCTAGCAATGTATGGTTTTTGTTTAATTTTTACTATTTTTTCAATTAGGGATTAAGGTAACGAGGGGTCCTCAGGAGTCAAAATATTTTTATGACTTTGGAATTTATACACTTCTGAGTAGATATTTTTTTTTTCCTGGTCCTTACTATTTTAGCTCTTTATACCCATTTTCTCCTGCCCCACCCAATTCACCAAACTCAGAAGCAATGACAAGAGAAGAAACAGTGAACAGTTAGTTAGGTTAAGATGGGCGTACAGACAGAAGTCACACAGTAATTGTCATTCCCCAAATGCCCTAACCCATATCCATATCTCAGGAGATATTGGAATAGAATTTAATAATGGAGAAGTAGCTTGTAGTACATTGCAGCTGAACCCTGGGGAAAGCCACATAATTTGGACAACTATTCACATGTTTTTTTGTAGGACTATAAACTTACTTCACTATTTAAAACTAGTAGAGCCCAGTGTGATAACAACAGTAAAAACAATGTTGATTGTTCTCTTAAAATATTTCTTTTTTTTTTTTAAAGATTTTATTTATTTGACAGAGAGAGATCACAAGTAGGCAGAGAGGCAGGCAGAGAAAGAGGAGGAAGCAGGCTCCCTGCTGAGCAGAGAGCCCGATGTGGGACTAGATCCCAGGACCCTGAGATCATGACCTGAGCCGAAGGCAGCGGCTTAACCCACTGAGCCACCCAGGCGCCCTCTCTTAAAATATTTCTTTAAAAAATTTTATTTATTTATTTGACAAAGAGAGAGAGCATACAAGCAGGGAGAGTAGCAGGCAGAGGGAGAGGAAGAAGCAAGCTCCTTGTAAAGCAGGGACATGGGACTCCATCCCAGGACCCTGAGAGCATGACCTTAGCCAAAGGCAGCTGCTTAATTAACTGATCCACCCAGGTGCCTCTCTCTTATCATATTTAAAAGGCTGGAAATTGCATCAATAATCAGAGATTAAAAGATGTTATTTATTTTCCAAGCCAAGTAGACCAGAATTGTTGAACAGGCAGAACAAGTCAAGAAAAAAAAAAATAATAATATTTTCATCATCACAGATTTTGAAACATGGTATGTAAATGTTGAAAAATTATTATCAAAATTTTTCCTTCATTTGATATAGTGACAAAATGTCCAAATTAATGTTATTTCAACATTAGTTTCTGTCATACATATTATTAGGGTTCCCAAATCAGATATTATTGCTACTTGTTATATCTATAACTATTTGTTTTCAAGTAGATTAATATCTCTAAACCTCAGTTCCTTTGTCTATAAAATGAGCTTATTATTATAATAATTATTATTATTCATCCTAGATTACTATGTCAGTGACAACACCAAAACAGTAGTCATATTTCAGTGGTACTGTTCAGCAGGGGTGCAAAACTGCATGCCTATGCTTTCTTTTTCCTCTTTCTTCTTTCCAACTTCTGTGAAGTTAATCTTCAAAATGCTTCTGCTATTTGTTGAGTTGTACTTGTAGAAATATCACTTTGATTGTTTTGCCCCCAATAAGACCTAAAAAGCATCTCTTCCTGTATTGGAAATTTCATATAATAATTATTTGCTGCTAATATTTTTTACCAAAGATATTTGGTTAAAAAGAAAATTAACAGTATCCGTTGCACTGGAATTGATGCAAAGTCTAATCTCTTTCTTGTGACAGAAATATACACATTATCAAACAAACCAAGCCATGAATGGGTTTTTTCAACATTAATGTTCTGAGGAGAGAAAAGTATATCTTCTGCCTGAAATTTAGGTTAGCATCTCAAGACATCACCACTGGAAATCCAAGAGACTTCTAAGGTGTAGAGAAAACCATATTCAGATCCTATACTTAGAGAAAGCTGTTGAAAGAGCCTTTGCTGTAGTGAGGTACATGCGTGATAAAGAAGATATCTCTGGGCTGGTTGATTCGATGCCAGTCCCTGCTGCTCCATAAAGCATGCCGTGTGATGTTGTTTCAAACTGGTATTCTTTCCAAACCAATAAAACGAAATGTATTCTAGTCACCATGAATGTTCTTTATGGCTACAGAATACCAGGGTTTCCTTTCCTTGGTATATTTTTCCTATTTTTTAAAGAGAGATTCATTAAAGCTTCTAAAAGAAAAACCATGCAATATAGAAGCTATATATAGTTTGCCAAGGTCAGTGTGCATATGAAATAAATACAGGGATCCAGCCTTATGAAGAACGTCTAGTCTCACCACTTTGCAATTGGCAAGTGGTAATGGGGAGAAATAGCACAGTTATCAGGTTCTTCAATACCAACCACAAATTATTACACAAAAAGTCATATTTTTATATACTTTGACAAGCATTACTGCAATTTTCTGCCTGTGCATCAAGCTCTAAATTACCAGCTTGAATATTTCAACCTATGTGCCTTCACCAAAGTGTAAAGATTCTTCTGCTTGGTGACATAATAATAACTAGTTTATGACTCTTTAAGAGTAAGGCTTATTGGTAGGGAAAATTTTAAGTTTGGTAAAGGACCAGGATTTTCAAACTAACTCCTCTCTTTATAGGAAATATGAAGATGCATGTCTTCACTTGCCTGTATTGGCATCATGCACCCAGGGAAAAGAACATTCCACACAAGTGGTAGAGGTTGGTATTTATGAATGCAACACATGGGGACTTTTATCAAAGCCTGTAAGTAAATAACTATCCTAAATATTGTTACTACCACTGCTGAATGCACATTACTTGAGGATGTGTGGTTACAGACAAAGTCATGCTGAATTTGTATAGATTGAGAATTACCTTAACAAAATAATTTAATTTTAATATTTAAAATATTATCTCAACAAACACACTTCAAGGTTATAGGGAGAAGAATTCTAACTCAAAAGAGTGAATGAGACATGCAAATTTGCCTCATTCTCTTTTAGAAGTCAACTGAAATAATAGCTCAGATGGTCAATACAATAAATAAACCTATAACACTCAAAAGGACAGGATGCATAAGGTTATCAACAGATAAGAGATTTCAGTGAACTCTGGAAAATACAAAATGCATGGAAGAAGGTTGAAAAATGAAACAGAAAAAGCAGAATCCCAGGGAATATATCAAGCAGGAACAATCTGATTGTTTGGGACCCAAGACACCAAACCGAGTAGAGGGACAGGATGGTAAATGAGGTTCACTGAACATGTGGATGGAGAAATGTAATTAATTTGTAGCTGTGGCCAAATGCTAAGAGGAAAAAAATTTATATATATATTTCTTATTATTAAATATATTATTTATCAAGTGTTATATTATTCTCACTGAATATATACACATATATATTTTTCTTATTATTTTTATAGGTTTTTCTCTAAAAAAAAAAGAAATTTTAAAAATTGACAAAGAAAAGTAACTAATTTTGTGTGGAGCAGCAACTGAAGAGGAAGCCTTTCCTTTCACATTCTAGTATTTTAGATGGAGAAATCTGCCATTTTCCTACCCAACTGTCCAAACTAAAATTCTCTTTGGAATTTAAAAAAATTTTAAATTCCCTCCCAAATGGGAAATTTTGGAAGAAAACAGACCTACCTACAAGAAAACAGGAGAAACTTAGACCCCCAACCAATATTTTCAAGTATAAATATCAAGGATCACAAGGCACTGGAGCTTAATCAGGACCATGGCAAAGAAAGACCAAGACAAAAAAAAAAACAAAACAAAAAACAAAAAACAACCAACTCCAGAGGAAGCAGGGGAATTCAAAGAACTAAAAAAAAGAGAAATATAACAAAAATACATTGTGATTAATATATTCAGAGATCTTTCAAAAATATGTATATAGTTTTTATTTACATAATAGGGAGAAAACTAAAAGTTAAACCTTTTTTCCTTGCTCCGTTCCCTACTCCTTCAAGACATTCATGGATCCCAAGATAACAGCCCACTCTGAAAGGTAGGAGATGCCCTCACTATCAACAGGCCTGTGAGGGCTTCAAGATCTCCTTTGGGGAACAGGAATCACCCTTTCCCAGTTTTCAATGGAGGAAAGCAGTGCTTATTTTTATCAGCAAATCTTTCCCCAACATTAAAGTCAGTGGCTCGGGTTTTTTTGAGGTTATTAGTCATTGTGATGCTAAATCTTGAATTACCGAGGTGGAACTAAAGCCTGATGGAGCAGGAAATGGGGAAAGTTCGCTCCTCCATGACATGCTTTCAGCAAAGCAAGAACACAAATCTAAACAATGAAATTTTATGCATTACAGTTCCTATACTTCAATATGTGAATAAGTCTGGAGTAATGGCATGGAAAAATGGTCGATTAGCTCTTTTTTATCTTTTAATTTTATTAGCCTATTTCATGTATCAGAATCATAGGGCATCCTTTTCAAAACCTACAGACTCCTAATTACAATTTCTTTTCAGATATATTTTAATTCAAACTGATTCCTGATTAAGTTTAGTTACATCATTCTGCACTTTTTCTGTTCGTAAAAAAAAATCCATATCTTGTGCTAAAATCACAATTAATTTGTTAATATAAGGTATTAGAGGAAATGAAGGGCTAGAGTATTTTCATCTGATAAAAGACAATACAAAAGGAGAGTGTCCAACTATTCTTTTGGTTTGTCATTGTCTTTAATAAAGTTTTATTAAACATTCATCTAGAAAAGTTATTTTATTAAACATTCATCTAGAAAAACACACATCATGCTATAAGTATGATGACTTTCCTGAAAGTGAATACAGTTGGGAAAACAGAAAAAGACAAAACTGCCAGGACTCCAGAAGCTCCTTCCTGCTGTTGCTTAACATCTCCTTCTCTCCAAAGGTAACCACTATTTAACTTCTAGCTATTACACATGTTCCTGCTATTTCTGAATTTAAAAAAAAAAAAAAGTCAAACAATGTAATATTCAATGTTTGGATTTTTTTTTTTTTTGCTAAAAATGTTTGAGATTCATATGTGCTATATATATATGAATATCCAGCAAATTATTTGTCTTCTTCTGTTGTTGAATGCTTGAGTACCTCTAGGGTGGAGTTGTTATAAGTGATGCTGCCATTAATACTCCAGAACACACTTCTGATGCATATGCACACATGTGCATGTCTGTTGTGTCCATAACTTGAAGTGGAACTGATGGATAGGCCATAGGGGATGTGTATGGTAAATTGTGGTAGATTCTGCCATAAGTTTGCAGAGTGGTTTTTTACCACCTTCGTGAAGTGTTCATTGCTTTTGCCCTGTTTTTAATTGGGTTATTCATCTTTTCTCCATTGATTTCAAAGGATAGAATGGTGTACAGTAACTCTGTCTTATAGTACAAAGGTACAGACTTTGCTTCATAGGCTTTCAACAAAATGTCCTGATCTCCTGGGCAGTCAATACATTGTATAAACTGAAAAAGTAAAGCAGAAGCAAAGGAGTCTAAAAAGCCAACACTTACAGTCGCTCTAATTTCAGAAGGTCTCCAAAGGTCTCTGCCTGTAGCGTTTCTATTTGGTTGAAATGAATATACCTGGAAGGCACAAAACAAGTTGGTTATTTCTTGTGCTGGTGAGCAAAATAAAATGTTTGAGGAATTAACATAGCTTCCCTGAAATTCAGTCTGAAGTACTTCAAGTCCCCTCTGTTCTTTACAGTCCTGGGTCTAAAACCTGATGTTCCAATAGGGAACCAAGAGGAAGCACATCCAGAAGCAGTACTCAATGTCACCTCTTCTCTTAGGCAGCACTCTTGAGTATAAAGATGCTACATGGTTAGTGAAGTCATGATTCCAACTCAAAAATTTTTCTAAAGATTTTGCTTACTTATTTGAGAGAGAGAGAGAGAGAGCATGTGAGAGAAAAAGAAAGAGAAAGCACAAGCAGGGGCAGAGAAAGAGGGAAAAGCGGGCTCCCTACTGAGCAGGGAGTCCAACTCGAGGCTCTATCCCAGGACCCTGGGATCATGACTTGAGCCGAAGGCAGACACTTAACCAAGTGAGTCACCCAGGCGCCCCTACTTATTAAAATTTTTAAAGTGAAACTAGGATAATAAGACACGTTACACGTGCCCACATGCTTATTACATTTCAGGATAGAGGGAAATGCTCCTGCTAGAGAAGATAAGAAATGACCTATTTTATGTAATATGATGACTATTTAAAATGAATTATTTATGCCTAAGGATATATACAAAATAATGTATCTTGTTTTAATCCATTTAGAACTAGACCTTTTCAGTCCTTGGTAACCCCTTATGCAATTGATCCAGTAGAAATTTCCAAAGCTGCCATTTCAGAAAGGCTTCTCTTGAAATAATAAGCAGCAGAACTGAGGACAGAAAGTTTCCCTTTCTCTCAGAAATTCTGTGATGAAATGGAGAAACATTCCTTGAAAACAGAGGGCTGAGTAGAGGAAATCTTAGATCCACTGCTAAGGCTACATAGTTCTCTACAAAAATTTAAATATCCACCTTGCACCTGACTTCTAAAATAGCTTGATCAGAATCATTGAAATGAAACCAACAGCCTCATCCAGTAGTCTATAGTGAACTGTCTGCAGAAAGCACCTCAAACATAAAATTTGCCATGAGAAAGAACAGACCCAGTCTCATACTGAATTATGTCCAAACCAAGGAACACAATAAATTGCACTTGACTTAGTCAACAGAAAGTTATTTGACTTGAAGTGAGGACACAAGAAGAGAAGCTTTATATTTTATATGTTTGCATTAATTATTTATTTAACCACAATTAGAATTACTTAAAAAAAAATAAAAACATTTTAAAGAAAAGAAACATCTATTTCATTCATAGGCTCCTTTCTTATTAAATCATTATTACAGGATGAGCACTTTAGACACCAATGCAAAAGCATAATAATTACAATAAAATGAAGAGGATGTAATTGAAATGGAAGGATAATTTCTGAGTGTGTTAGGATGGATCCTCAAGGCAGTGCTGTACCTTCCCACTCCCTGAAATTTCACAACCTGGCTGATGGTCACAACATTCCTTCCAAGGATTCCACTCATTATAAAAGCAACAACAATGACACTGTGTAAGACATAATTGACTTAATGCTTGCATAAAACAACTTTGTCTTTGTTCTTTATATTACACACACATACTCACACATACTACATACTACCCTCTAAAAATCCTTACTTCCGTCATTGGTCTAGCACACAATGGAGGAGGTAGAGCCTGGAAGAGTTCAAGAAAGAAGGGATGGGAATGGGGTGTTCAGGGTAAGACCACGTGTGGGAGGAAGGAAGGGAGAGAGAGGAGCTTCAGCGACCACATTGAAGAAAGTTTTGGAAAGAGGCCATTTACAGGATTTTTCTTTCCAAGTTAAATGCATTGCATCGTTGGGATTTCATGCTTACTAACATAGAGTACAAATGGACACTTCATGACGACTATGAATAAATGCTGATTAGGGCTTCAATTTTAGCAGGAACTAAATAATAATAACAGTAGCAACACAAAACACTATTATTCCACATGCATTACATGCATTTAGTCATTTTTATTAACATATAATGTATTATTTGCTTCATCACTTTACACAATTCACAGCACTCACTACACCCTCCATCCTCACAACATTTTTAATCCTCACAACTATGTTGTGAGATGAGTTCTACAAAAATCTACATCATTCAAAGGGAAAAATGTGGTATAGAGAGGTTACAATACTTGCTCAGTTTTGCACAGCTTGGAATCGCTGAGATCACCATTCAGTTTAGGCAGATGTGTACTTTTTTTTTTTTTTTTTTAATCAACTAAGCCTGCAGTCTGGTGGCAAAGAGAGCAGCTGCACACAGATCAGCAGGCAGGCAAAGCACACATGGATGACCTAGTGAGACCTGACCCAACAACATCAAAAGCAAAGGCTTTCTCAGGTAGGGAAATGTCTGCTCCACATGGAGAACTCAAGAGCTAACCAGTAATGAATCCAAGCTATGCACTGAACGAGACCAGGGCTTACAGACATCACTGGAGGCTATGTCTCAGCATGCCTGGCAGCCAATCCTACTACATTAATACCTTCCTCTACTGGCAGGTGTAGAGTCCCTAACTGAAGAAAAGTATCACATTCCAGTTCCTAGAACAACCTAGGAAGCCACAGGAAAAGAGGTCACAAGTCAAGGTCTGTCATTTAGCCACTGAATGTCAAATTTCAGATTTTAAAAGTGAATACTCTAGTTTATGAATGAATGAAGCCCCTGATTTCCCTCTTTCCTACCTTTTAAAATTCTTGAGAACAATTTCTTTATTGGAATTTTTACCGCATAAAAACTGGAGTTTCAGAGAAACACTTCCCATTGGCATCATTAGTCAAACAAGCATCCTGCAGAGCTTACACCGGTATCCAGGTAACTAAAAAGAAGGTATGAGCAGAGCTTCCATTGAGAGGGTTTCTAATCACTTAGTCAACTAAAATCAGGGCCAGAAGACGATCTAAGTGTTAAAATGACATACAACACTTTGTTCAATATCATAGCTACTGTGATGTTAAGGACTAATCTACAATTATATTTTTAATCAATAGATTTTATGATTGTACTCCACAATCACTAAAAATTTTTAAAAATGCTAATTTTTTATATTTAAATATCTTCTTTACAATTTATGCTTAGTAATTCATAGGAAATGCATAGTATTTTTCCAACATGCACATACTGAGAACCTACTAATCACAGCCCTGCTTATTCTCCATTTGAGGAATGCTCCCAAGAACAAATCTCCCAAATTTTAGACTCATCCAAGGCGAAACTTCCACCTCAAATACTTTTAATTGAACTTCAATCTAATATATACTACATGGTAGGATAAGCAACCAGCATTTGCACTGCACAGTTCCAATTTTATACTAATTTGAGTGGTTGTTTGATCCATGTTTATCCTTCCTAACTAGACTCTAAGTTCCATGAAGACAGAAACCCTAATGGGTTTAAGCTCATTTCCAACATCCCCAGTTTCCTAGCACAGGCTTAATGGATAGATATTTATATGTAGTTGATCACTAAAAGAACAAATGACTAGCCAGTACCTTTACACAGGTATTGACTTTACTAAGAAAAAGCTAAAACATTGTGCTTTTATTTTTATTTTTTTTATTTTTTTAAGATTTTATTTATTTATTTGACAAAGATCACAAGCAGGCAGAGAGGCAGGCAGAGAGAGAGAGGAAGGGAAGCAGGCTCCCCGCTGAGCAGAGAGCCGATGCGGGACTCGATCCCAGGACCCTGAGATCATGACCTGAGCTGAAGGCAGAGGCCTTAACCCACTGAGCCACCCAGGCGCCCCAACATTGTGCTTTTAGAACATTCCATGGTATATAAAACAAAACATGGGTTTATGAACCATAATGAAAACTTTATTAATATTGGCTCAACATTCTAAAGGGCACTGCATTTTCTTGAGGAAGAATCTCAACAAATTTTTACATTAACCTTTACTTTTGTAAGTTATGTAATAATATATGTTTTATTGCATTTCCCAAAACCTTATTAGGTGTTAACAAACCTGAAGGACATCTAGCAAATTCCTGGGGCTTTCTGAATTAATCTCATACCAAAGAGACGTTTCACAATCACAGTTTTTTATGAGCATGGATAACATACTTGACAGCTCTTACCTGAGTAAATATTGATTTACACAGCCAGTCCCAGGTATTAGCCTACCCAAATGAGGACAAAAATCTTCCCAAGTTTTACAAAACATGCAGAGCAAGAATACGTGGCCAGAGAATGACAACAAAAATAATAGAGAAAGAATGGTTCTCAGGGAGAGAAGTTGCTGGTATTGATTTAGCTTTTAGCTTGAACTCACTGAGCCACATAAAAACAAATCCACTGTGATGTACCATCACCTTGGCAACCCCACTCTAATGTAAGAGCAGAGATGGAAAGAAGAACACTATATTTATCTGTATCTAACTGCACAATCAAAAAAGAATATAAGTTCAATGCACCGAACCCTTTTGTAAAAAGTAGCTACTTTTTATTTCCTCAAAAGCCTTGAGTTCAGAAAGGAAAAAAGGAACACTGCCAGAGGAGAGAACTTACATGAGTCTGTGTGTGTCTATGAATATAATTTTCCATGTCCTATGTAAAACGTAAACTAAAGAAACATGAATTGGGAGCATGAAGCTGAGGAGATGTTTGAAATGAGCTCTCAAAAATCCTGCACTTAAAACAGAACTCAGAGAAGGCACACTGAGGTGACAGCTGACTTGGAGATCTACAGTGCCCTGCCTCTATATTCACCAAAGAATTTTTATCTGCTAGATGTACCATTATGACTCTAACTTTCCATATGAATCAGATGGGATTAAAATATGCATTTTCTAGCTTCATTGCACAATATCAAGTATGAATGATCTGTTAGAACAATAAATTATTCATACAGTTTAGGAGTTAATTAAGCATTTGAATGGAGATCTTTATTTCAGAGCATAGTAAATTATTTTAACTGATTTTAAAGGAAAAAATGACTGAATTACCATAATCCATTAGGTTCAAGAGAAAAGCTTTCTAGTACTTTATTTGCATGCTATGCTTAAGTAAATAGTGTAGTCTATCAAAATCTATTACACAAAAGATTACATTTAAACAGTGGAAATTTATATTGTACAAGCTTGTTACATCAAAAAGTTATATCAATCCTAAATTAGAATACTTATGGAAAAAGTCACATTTCCAAATAGTATAGTTATAGTCCAATTCCAGTCTTTATCTCTTTTCACCTGAATTAATAGCCTTAAGTGGCCCTTCTAAATCAAGCCCTTTCTTTCCAATCTACCATATTGAATTATCTGATACCTCTTACAGAAAAAGAGTGCTGATGAAACCAGTCTCTTATTAGGATCCCTAATATCTTCCCACTGTCTTCTGCTAGAATTCAAGGTTTCCCAACATCTAGTGTAAACTTGCGAATGCCCTCCTCTCTCACATGAGTTTAATCACACTCTAACCAAATTTTGATTTTCCCATCTCTGAATCTCCCTTTTTAAACATTAGTGTCTGTGTTTAAAATGTTTTCTCATCCATTTAGAGGCAATTCAAATGGTGCTTTCTTCACTAAGGACTTAATGACTGTTCAGGTCAAAAGTAACTTTACTCCTCTATGATCCTTTAGCGTATTAAAACATTAATAGGCTTTATTGAGTTCCTTTGTAGTGTAAGCCAAGATCCTTGACCTTCTCAGAGATTTGAGTCTGGTTAGAGGTAAAAGATAAGAAATCAATGACCGCAGTCTAATAGGCTGTGTATTATGATAATGTATGCATGGAATGCCACGAGAGTGTGAAGAATCTAAACCAGATTTAAAGGTAGAGAAATGTTGTACAGAAAATAGGATTCTCTAACTAATTTTTAAGGACAAGTTGTACTTACCTAGATACAAAAGAAGAAAGGCAGTTTAGGAAGTGGAAAGACAAGTATATGTGAAGCACAGGAGTAGTATAAAAGCATATGCTTTTTTCCAGAGCAGTAGTTGGACAGAGTCATCTGTGCCTGTAGAAGTCGAGAGGTCAGTAAGGAAGTTTAAACTTGATCCTGAAAGTGATCAGGACATCTTACAAAATTTAAAGAAATGGAATTCCTTAATGAATTTTTTTTTTAATTTTAGAAATTTTCTGGTAACGTTTGGACAAAAGATTGGAATTTAGCTAGAAAAAAAAATATGAGCTAGATCAGTGGTTTCCAACTTAGGGTGCTTTTGCCCATACTGGGGGATATTTGGCAATCTGTGAAGATATTTTTGTTTGTCACAGTTGGGGGTGGTGTTGCTATAAGCATCCAGTTGGAAGAGGCCAGGATTATTGCTCCACAACCAATAACACAAGACAGCCCCACAACATTACCTGGCCTGGTTTGACTTTTAAGCAAGGAAAAGTAGTGGTGACTTTGGGTGCTATAGGGAGTACAGACCGAAGGACTGAAGAGTGGAAGAACTACGCTGGAGTCCAGGAAAAACAAAACGGTGGGAAACAATTAAAAGGGTGCCAGAGAAGAGGAAAGAACTAAGTGAAGCAAGTTAAGGAAGACCCTGCAGAGGAGAGAAGGGGTTGAATGGTAGCAATGCGCAACTGAAAGACTCACTTCAAGCAGGAGGTGAAAAAGTGACCCAGTGAAACAGGCTGGGACAAATTTATGAAAATCTCTTGGTATCCAGGAGAGATAGTGAGATGGCTCTTAACCTTTGCCCTCAATTTTCCTCCTTAAGGTAAAAGGCAAAGGTAACTCTGAAATGTCAGCGAAATGTATGAAATAAAGACAGAGGAGCACATTTTGAATTGTCACTAGAGCAAGCAAGATAAGTTCAGCACATTTTTTATTGTCAACTGCCAGAGCTGTTGTTGAAATTTGACTTTTCAACATTTGAGCCTCATAGTGACTGCCTCCTCCTCAATATACTTTCCACACTGGTTTCCATTCTGCTAAAGGGCTGCTCCTTTTAAATTTCTTCACTGTTTTCTTCTTCTTTACCTAACCTCCTATGAGGGATGCCCAGAGCTAGGTCCCCAGGCTTCCCCCTCTTTTAGCCACACTCAGTGCCATCCAGTCTTGTGACTATGAATACTTTCCGTAGTCCAGTGACAACCCGCTGCAGAGCCAGGCCAGACTACTCACTCACACTCCTGCTTCCAAGCCTCCTACCTACCTCATATGTGCCCTTGGCTATCCAATAGACTTCAGGAACTTATGTGCAAATCTGTAGTTCTGATTAGCCCTCCATAACCCATGCCACCCACAGCCTCCTTTATCTCAACTGAAGGCCCTTCCTTCTAGTTGCCTAGGCCAAAATACTTGATAGCATCATTGACTTCTTTCTTTCTGTAAATCCTACATCCAAGTGGTGACTTTCAATAGACCTAGAATGTGCATCCATGTAAAACCTATACTGTTACAAAGTACAGCAGAGACACCATTGCCTCTGGCCTGGTGTATACCAAGAGCCTCCTGACAACTCCATGCCTATCCCTTCCCGGCTTCAGTCTTTTGTCAACAGAGAAGTCAGAAGAAGGCAGAAAATGCAGAAGTCATAGTAACTATTTTAAAACCATCAGATCAATCCTACCACCTCTTTCTTCAAACCCCTGCAGTGCTCACTCAGAACAAAAAGCAAATCACTCACAATACAAAGAAAATCTACTCTTTTGATCTGCAGCATCCTGTGCTAACTGAGCTAGTCTCTTTGCTCTGGCCACATCAGCATCCAAGCTACTTCTCTAACATTCCAGGCATACTCCTAGCTTAGGGTGTTTGTAAGAGTTTCCCCTTTGCCTACTCTGTGCTTTCCCCAGGTGTACACAAGCCTATGTCCCTCCAGTTCAAGACTTGACTCAAATGCCCCTCCTCAATGAGGCTTCCTGTTTTAAATTACAGCCACATTTCCACTTCCCTGGGACAGCTAAGCCCCTTCCCTTCCCTGTTTTTACTCATATACATAAATATATTTTTAAATCTTTGTCATAGCTTACATAATTCTATACAGTGTATTATTTATTATTTTTATTGTTTGTCTCTCCTGATGGATTGTCTTCCCTGACAGATTTGTGCTTGTTTTAGGTGGAAATTAAGAGGTTCAAATGTAGGAAATTGATATCGTCAGGGTTGCAATTTAGTGGCACAATCTGGCCAAAGGTAGTATAAAGGAACAGAACAAGGGTTGAAGCTTGAGGCTTTCATAGTAGTGTAGAAATGAATAAATGAGGGTCCTGGGATGAACTGGCAGCAAGTGTAAAGTGATGTAGGAAAACCCTAGAGAAAATCCACCAGTCACCACAGGCCTTTTACAAAGATAGGATGGTTCAATGGAAGACTGCAAGCTTTGGGCACAGGAGCCCGTAATCACCTCCCTACATGACCCCTTACTCTATGACATTGATCACTCACTTCTCTGCAATATGGAGCTAATGATGCCTTATTTTAAAGTGGTTGAGGACTGTAGATCATATAAAAAAAATCATCTAGAACTCTCTTGGCATGTGGTAAATGTCTATGGCATCTAATTAGAAATAAAGAGCACAGAAGACAGAGAAAATCCATAAAGTTTAGAACTTTAAGCAAGGGTTTGGCATAGGGACTTTTGGGCCAAGGCTTACCACCCATACTCCTGTCCCTCATACAACACTGGTGAGGGTCAAGAGCCAATTAAGAAGCTGTTATTAGTTTGTACCAGCATGCTGTGACTCCCAGTGCAGAGTTCTTTTAAAAAATACTGGAATGGACAACTTGGTTTAATGCTGAGGACAAAACGGAGCCTCTTACTGCTTGCTTCCGAATCTAAATCATAGGGTCCTCCTTCTCAAGTTTATTTTCAGATATCCCCAGGACAGGAGATCACACTCCAAAGCCACTTAGCAACCAGATTGCAAGCCAGCTGCACACAGGATAGAAAGAGGATGGCTGGTCAAGCAATCACTCTGGGTCATCACAGGGTGACTCTGGTTCAAGAATATCAATCATCAACCTACTAAATTTGCTCCTCCATTTTCTGTGAGAAGGTACAAAGGAAATGGCAGAAATCCCCATAATGGAGATGCAACAATCCCTTGTGAAGGATACAGTAAGCTTGAGAAGAAATGTTGGAGAAATATGGGAAGGGGAAAAAGTAGATGTCCCCTTCCCCGGCATACCACATTTATTGTATTTCTTTCAAGTTCTAACTCTAATGCCCAAGTTACTTGCTAAAAATACTTTAGTCGAATTTAAACCCAAGATAATAATGACATGATCTCTCATTTCCTTCATGCACCATAATTTTATAATATTGTCATAGAAGACAATATTCATTGGGACATATTGCTCCTTCTGAGATCAGTTCCACAAAATGAGGAATTTTTTAGTTCCTCCTAAATGAGGTATAACACAAATTTTATATATATACCAAAACTTTGAAAGTGGAAAAAGTAGAGAGTATTTCAGATAAAAAGCAGCATAATGTAAAAATTTCAGAGCTCATGCTATGAAGAAAAGAAAGCAACAAAATTAGACCCAGTAGAGGGAAGAAATATGCAGAATAGAAAAGCAAAAACTAAACCTGACTGTGAAGAGAGAAATAAGAAATAAACTTGATATAATGTGTACCATAGGATTTTTAAGTAAGATGGCATAGAAAGAAGTCACTGGAAGGACCAGTGGGGAGGGCACGGATTGCATGGAGCACTGGGTGTGGTGCAAAAACAATGAATTTTGTTACGCTGAAAAGAAATTTTTAAAAAAAGTATAGGTTAAAAAAAAAAAAAAACCAATATGGACCTATCTTGGCCATAAAGTGTATATTTGTTTGAGAGAGTAGTATGTAAAGAGGGAAATATGTAAGGTAGATTCTAAGGAAATAAAGGACATCTTGGAAGGGTACATGCCTACATGACCTCACACAAAACCCACCTTTCTCTCAGCTTCCAGAGTTTTCACTCAAATGAAATCAATTTCACAAAAACATTAGGAATCTGGAACTTGCTCAAACAGAGTGGGCTGTAACTAGCAGGGTGCTAAGGACCTGGATCCAAGAAGGAGATTAACAGGTGATAAGTGAGGTGAAAGAGAGATTAATGCAAGTTAAAATCTGAAGTGGGCCCCCAGCCAAGTTAGGCTATGTTCTTCCAGGCTGGTCCTTGACAGAAAGTGTCAGGTTAGTTGAAAAAAATTGAAGATGGAAAGCAGTGAGGAAAGCACAGGAGGCCAGCCTTTGATGTGCTTGAGTCTGTGCCTTCCACTTCTTTTTCAGTAGGTCTCACTTCAGAAGTTGTGGTGAGATGAACATGAGGGTGGAGGTGGAGGGTGCACATCTGAGTAGCTGGGCAAAGAACCAGAAAAAAATTCTTAGTTATGCTGGGAAGAAAGAATTTACTATACTCTTTAAGATTCTTCCAGCTGGGGAGCGCCTGGGTAGCTCAGTGGGTTAAAGCTTCTGCCTTCGGCTCAGGTTATGATCTCAGGGTCTTGGGATCAAGCCCCACTTTGGGCTCTCTGCTCAGCAGGAAGCCTGCTTCCTCCTCTCTCTGCCTACTTCTCTGCCTACTTGTGATCTCTGTCTGTTAAATAAATAAATAAAATCTTAAAGAAAAATTCTTCCAGCTGTACTAAGAATCAAATTGACATGAGACAGATTAACAGGAGAAAATCAGATTTAGTAGTGTATATACATGACGCTTATAAGAGTGAAGGAGATAGGTAGGGGTCTGAGACTACAAAAGGAAGAAAGACAATTAGCAAGAATGTGAAAAGAAGCATTTGAAAAATGGTTGAAAAAGGTTGTCCTATTATGTTGACATTTCTTAGGCAATAGCTCTCTTCCTGGTACAAGCAGGCAGTTGAGGGGTAGGTAAAGAGCCTTTTCTGAATCTGCTGGGTTTGGAGTGCTTTTAACTCAAAATAATGTTCATACCAAAGTGGCCCATTTGGGGACAGCTGACCTTGCTCCTTACACTTCACTCACCAATGTAAACTTACTGATTTCTTTTTATCACCAGACACAAACATGGCATTTGACTACTATATTATTAATAAAGCTTTTCCAAAAGAAACCAAGTGAAGCTATAATAACTGTTACTCAAAAGCCAATAAAAGTCTCTAGATGCAGTATATTTAAAAATTTACCATAAATGTATTTGTTCACAAACATTTGGGAGAACAACGTTTTTATTTGTATGCATGTGTGCCTGCTTCCTTTTATTTTAAATTGGCTTCAGAAGCTCAAGTTCACTTTTTAAATATATACATTTTAAAAGTTAGACTTAAGATTCTTATCAACTCTAAAATTTCATAATTCTCTAAATGTTTTGGACTGGAACAAATCCAATTTCCAGACATGGCGATTGCGACCTAGGGATTTATACCTCAGAGAAAACTAGAAATGTCATTGACCAAAGCTTCCCATAAATGAATATTGTTTTCTCTATGGCCATAGCTATGGTTTTATTCTATTTTTTATTTCTGGATTTAAGACATATACAGATTACAGAAGGCTTGTCAACCATGAATAGACCAGTTTACAATATTTAAAGAACACAGACCTTTTTTTTCTCACTGAGGAAGTTTGTTGCTGTGAAACCATCCATATGTTAGCATTGCTTAGAAAATACATTGTTTCTATCTTGGTTGAAAGCATAAGAAACAAATGAATAGAAGATAAGCTTTTAACATATAGAAGATAATAGGATAGGAAAATATATGAAGAAAAATGATAGTTGTATAAATAGTGAATGAATAAAATTGCAAAGAAGAATCAATTGTTCCATCAGCAAATGTGTTATATTTTGAAATTATAACATTGTTCCTTTCTTTTTAAGCCATTAATTTCATATTTAGTATGAAGTGTCAGATTTCTACATATGTAGGGAACATCACTGGCAAAAGCTTTACAAATGCAAAAATTGAGACTCTGTTAGGTAGATTTAACACTATGTTATGAAAAATTACATTACTTTATCATTGAAATAATTATAACATAATTATTTGTAATACACCAATCTTCTTTGCACCTTCCAATAGTACAATCTAAATTCTTTCTTATACATAGGATTAATAAAGGAATATAACAAATCAATTTAGGCTGCTAAACCTCCAAAGATGCAATAATTCAAACAAATGACATCATCTAAAATATCTCCATTGCCCACGTACGTTGTGTCAACCCAAGTTGAGTCTAGGCAACTGGGTAAGACTCTCCATGTCTCTATGGAGAACCTGAAGATCCAACAAGTACAGTCCTGGGAGTGGAGACACATTATAAACCTGCACTGAAATCCTTCATTCCTGAGTGGAAAGTTTTCTTTATTGCCTTCAAAATGTTTGCATTTGGGATGGCCCATCACTCAGGAGTATTCTTCAACTGTAGCTTAAATTTTAAAAACCTTTACCTAAGGTTTTGCTTTTGTCTGTTTCTCCAATCAGGATATTTGGCAGCATGAGACCAGCCCTTTGCTTTTGCTCATTACTGTATTCCCCAGAGAAACTGAGTATTGTAGATCCCACACCAGTGTTTGGCATAGGTTGAATACTCAATATTCAACATGGTTGAATGACTGAATGTTCTTTCAGTTTCTTGGCAAGTCTTCTCTAGACTAGACTAAAATTGGATGTAGCTGATTTTCTAGGTTCTGATGGTGAAATCACTTCTGTAAAACACCTGTACCTCAGCCCCACCACCTTGTCTGTCTTTAGGCTTAGGAGGACTTAGGGGACTCAGGAGACCCCCCTCCATAGCCTCCCATTTGGGCTCCCAGTCCTCAGTCTTCCTTGTTCCAATTCTTCCTTCACACACCTAACATAAATTCATATACAATATTCTCCATACCATGGTGCTAGCCCAGAGTTTCTTAAACTCAGTCTGCAGACAAATTCTTGGGGCACTGCACTATGATGAGATTGATAACACAACTCTTAACTTACACTTTCAAAATGGCATCAGCCAGTGTCCCCTTCCATCATTCCTGCTCACTCTACTGTACTTAACTACCAGAATAATCTCTCCCATAATTTTCCTCAATTTTCTACCTCATGTGAGGTGCCTTGAGATTTCTCTACCTGAGACATTTCTACACAACCTTTACAACCCAGTTAAAATTTTATGGTTATGATTTCTGTAGACTTTTCTCACTATCCCAAGCATAAGTCATGCTTTTATCCAATCATTGTTGTGTATTCAAAACACATTTATTGGGCACTAGCTGAATGCCTGATATGAAGGGGCTTATGATCTGGTACATCATTTAGGGGCCTATGACTTCGTACTGAAAAAAAATAATGTGAAATTTAAAACTTAGGGAAGTATCACTAGAGATATGGGATTATGGAACAACAGATGAGCAGTAGGGAATTATAAAATATTTTGCAGAGTCTAAAATGTTTGATTAGTATTTTGACAGACAATAAGGAATTTGCATCTAGGTAAATAGATAGACATGTGGAAAAAGACGTTACAGGTATGGGACACCTGTCGGTCAGTACAGACTGTATTCAAGGAATTGTAGGCTGTAGGTAAGCCAGAGCATGGGGAAAAATAGGCTGATGTAAACAGTGTTCTGTACACATATCAGTGATTCTGCAAAGCTGAGTCAGAAATTAAATGCCCAGTATCAATGTTCTGATGATACATTCATTAAACATTTATCCAAACTGAGGTTTTTGGAGGGAGGGGGGGGTGGCGGGATGGGTGAGCCTGGTCATAGGTATTATGGAGGGCACATATTGCATGGAGCACTGGGTATGGTGCATAAACAATAAATCTTAGAACACTGAAAAAATAAAAACAAATTTTTAAAAAAACATTTATCCATTTGCTTTACAGATGTTTCATTAGATTTTTATCTTCCCTGTCTGTGGCTAAAATCCTTGGGAGTCATGAGTAAAGTGTTAATCTTCATGCTTATGTTGTTCCTCTTCCTTCCCTCCCCAGTGAATTTAGCACAGGGTTTAGGTATAGCACATTCCTCCTCCCATGGGAGGAAAAAATATGCTTTTGGCATAATCTGTGATTTCTGGTATGTATCCTGAATTCCCTGAGATCTAAAGTCCTTTTTTGTCACAAGTGAAAGTAACAATATTTTAGGGGTTTGATGGGGGTGAATAAAACATATTCATATACAGACATACATATAAACATATAGTACACACTGACACTGAACAATTGTGACTATCTTGAGATGATATTTATTTATTTAGTTAGTTGTTAGTTTTATTAACATATAATGTATTATTTGCCCAAGGGGTACAAGTCTGTGAATCTGAATCATCAGGCTTACACACTTCATAGCACTCACCATATCACATACCCTCCCCAATGTCCATAATTGATATCAAATTTCTATTAGTTTCTAACTCTTTTGTTACTTCAAATTTTATGAAATTTTAAACTGCTCTACTGGTTCAAGTTTCTACATTAACAAAGATATGTAATGGTTTTTTAAATCCTCCCAGCAGCGTTTTTAAAACACTTGGATGTAAAACTTGAATCTAGACCCATCACTGAGGAAAGATAAGATGTAGTCTTTTCAATAATGAAATAACTGAAAGGATAAAAATTCAGCTTTGGTTAGATTTTCTTTGTTTCTGACTCAAAAAATATATTATTACAGCTTTATCTGAAACAAAATTATTGAACTGTAGAAAGTAAATGTTATATTTATAAAAATCCTTCTGGGGCACCTGGTTGGCTCAGTGGGTTAAGCCTCTGCCTTCGGCTCAGGTCATGATCTCAGGGTCCTGGGATCGAGTTCCGCATTGGGCTTTCTGCTCAGCAGGGAGCCTGCTTCCTCCTCTCTCTCTCTCTCTCTGCCTGCCTCTCTACCTACTTGTGACCTCTATCTGTCAAATAAATAAATAAAATCTTTAAAAAAAATCCTTCTGAGATGAATAACAGGATCACCCAATTCAAATCAAAGAATCAAGTCATATTTTTCTATTCAATTCATATAAAACAGGCAAGGTATAAAGCGGAGTTCTGATTGTGGAATACTGCATGGCCACTTTTGGTTAGAAATGTAAAGTCAACCCTAGAAAGAAGTTGATTTCCACTTGGCCCTTGAGCATATAAACTGATATTTAAATCTGAGTCTCTGTGAGAATGTTGGCTCTGGCAGACATAAATTAAAGTCTTTCTAAGAATATACTTTCATTTATATTTCTCCTTTAAGGTGAAAGGGTTGATAGAAAATCCACTATGACAAATAATTAAAATTTTTTCATGGCTCTTCATTTCACTTTAAATTGACATTCGATCCCTGTATATCTCTATGTAAAATTAGTTTTAAAATATTAGCATTCCTTAGAGTGTACCCTATTATTCTCATTTGCCAGAATGAGATGAGAATTACAAAGAAATTATATAACTAGCCATAAATCTTACAATCATCTCTATTCTTGTCATTGGCTATATTATAAGTCACTCTCAAATGGTAACATGCTGCCAGGATTGCTTTGACTGTTTCATGACACTGGAAATAGATTCAGCTGTATAACTTATGTATTAAATAGACATTCAGGGCCCTAAAAGAGTTAAAGTGCCTCTAAGGCCCTACTTTAATACCAAAGTCTGCAAAAAAAAAGAATTAGAAGCTATTAAAGCCATAGAGATTGATACTGTTAAGTTCTATTTATCATTTCTTCTAATTATCAGAAAGTTCTAATTATCTGGTTTTCATTTTGTTTTAGCATATTCTGTTCTCTTTCTCATTTGAAAAAAAAATACAAAAGTAAATAGGACAGTATCAGTCAATCATTTCAATTCAATGTAACATTTCATTACTAATTCTCAACCCTGGTTGAACATTATAACTGCTAGAACTTTTTGTTTTGTTTTGTTTTGTTTAAGATTTTATATATTTATTTGACAGACAGAGATCACAAGTAGGCAGAGAGGCAGGCAGAGAGAGAGAGAAGGAAGCAGGCTCCCCGCTGAGCAGAGAGCCCAATGTGGGACTCAATCCCAGGACGCTGGGATCATGACCTGAGCCAAAGGCAGAGGCTTTAACCCCCTGAGCTACCCAGGCGCCCCTGGATTTTTGTTTGTTTGTTTGTTTAACATGGATATGAAGCACCCACTCAGAGATCTGGGGTGAATAAGGGAAAGTCATTGTTATTTTTCACAAATTCTACAAATTATTCTTATAAGAAGTTATAGTGGAGAACCACTGATGTGCAACAATAAAATATGACCTTATACTACAGATGCAAATTGCTGAAATATATGAAGCCAATTTTAATTATATAATATACAAAATGTTCTTATTCTAAACAAGGTTAAAATTAACAATGCACAGGTTATACACACACACACACATACATACACACATATGATATTATTAAGGGAAATAAAACAGTTAATAAAACTCTTCTCTATCCATTTAACTGTCTTACTCATGGTTTCTAAAACTGGTCTAATTTCTTTGCCAGAGGAGGAGATTTGCTATTTCTAAAATGCTAGTGCAAAATAAAATTCATCATACTCACTTTGTATGGCACATCAAAGATGAGTGATAATATTATTATATGTGTAAATGCTCTTTATGCTTTATCCACAGACAGTTTTATATGAACTTGTTCTTTTCCTAACTGGTGACAAGCTTTCAATTAGCTTCCAAGGAAAAATTGAGATTAATTGCAGTCTAGTACATTGTAACTGTTGTTCCAGTTTAAGAAGATCAGCATCTAATCAATAATACATTAATGACTATATTTTTTGAGCCCTTGTAAATTAACAGCTAAAGGCAAAGAACCATTTTTGTTCTCCACTCTATGCCTTCATACTTGGGTGCTAAATCAAAAGAAACACAATTTGGGTTTGATTAATGTTGGCTTTAACAGATTGTTGCTCTTTAGTGTAGTTAGTTCCTCAATTTATCTTCATATAATGGTGAGGTTGTATCCCCAACAAAGCTCTTTAAGGCTACAGACATGTTTCTTAATAGTGCTATTCTTTGACTTCACAGTCAGCATATCTTGTTTTGCTGTTATCATAAGCTCCTTTAACACGTTAATCTTTTATAAGCAGAAATAATAAATGGTGAACTCCCACATCAAATGAATAAGAGTTTCTGTGGGGTTAGAGTAACCCCACAGGTGGACACCCACCCTGAAATTTAATTAGTGTAGGAGTGCTCCTGGAACTCCAGCTGGGCATATACTGCTTATGCCATACCAGAGACCATGAGTCCCTGTTCTAAATGAGAGCACAATGCTTGTAGGGATCAAGACCTAAACTTGTACAACAATCACAGCACATAATGTCTTCTAAACTGTGGGATGCAGCTGCTTGGGCTATTTGAAGGTGACAGAGATCACTACAGATTGAAGCTGTCAGGGAACATGTTCAAATAGCCTTAATTTGAATCTGGAGGAACTCTTACAGAAAGAACAAGAGAAAGGCCAGTGATGGGAAAACAACATAAACCATAGCAGAAAAAAATAATCTCACAAAAGGACTACATGCAGTATGGAAGTAAAAGATGACTGACAGGTTAGAATACACAGTACCTTGGGATGAGGAGAGAATCTGGTTTCACCCCTGCGGATGGCAGGGGAGCAATTATGCATTAATGAGACAAAAAGTAGCTAAAGATAAATATGACAGAGATCCAAAGAATGAAGTAGATTGGAGAAATAATGGTGGCAGAAAAACCCAGTAGGTGGCCATTGCAAGTGGCACATAATGAAGAGAGGTGCAAATGGGGAAAGAAGGGGTAAGGAGGAAGAAAAGGGTTAAAGGTAATACAAAAGATAAAAAGAGAAGGGAAATAAAAGGTGATTCCAGGATTTTAGTGTGAAAATTTTCTAGGAACAGAAACTTTGGAATAAGAGGCTGGTTTGACCATTAGGAAAGTAGAAATGTTGAAATATGATTTGATTATTCTTATGTTAGGTGAATGAGAAGAAATACAAGCAAGAATGTCATTGGTGGGGCACCTCGTGGCTCAGTGGTTAAGCATCTGCCTTTGGCTCAGGTCATAATTGCGGGGTCTTGGGATCAAGCCCCACATCAGGCTCTCTGCTCAAAGCCTGCTTCTCCCCCTCCCTTTGCCTGCCACACTCCCTACTTGTGATCTCTCTCTCTCTCTGTGTCAAATAAATAAATAAAATATTTTTTTTTAAAATGTCATTGGTAATTTCATCCTGAGATTTTAGTATAAAGAAAATAAGGAACAAAAATCTAGACTGAATATGTAGGATGAAGGCTAACATAAAAGTGATATCTGAGGCCAAGAGCAATGAAAAATTCTTTGAAGACATGGGGATAAAAGGCACAGAATAGGGAAGATAGTCAATGATATTGTAATAGCATTGTGTGCAGATGGTAGCTGCACTAGGAGTGAGCATAGTCTAACATATAGATCTGTTGAATCACTATGTTGTACACCTAGAACTAATGTAACATTGTGTGTGAACTATACCTCAAAAAAAAAAAAAAGAAAGTCTTTAAAGAATTGGAGAAAAAGAATAAGAAAAAAGAGGAGAAGGAGGAGGAAGAAGAGAAGTTGATAACCATATGGAAGAGCTTAAGCTCAGTGAAAATGGTCTATAAGTAAATTTATTAAGAAATGCAGATCAGGATATTAACAATAAAAAGGTAATAGCTGAGAAAGTGCTGAAAGAGTCAACTCTTTCAAGGAAAAAATTATAATGAGAAAATGGGGAATGAAAAAATCAATAGACATTTTTCCAAGGAAGACATAAAAATAGTCAACAGGTATGTAAGAAGGGGCTCAACATCATTATTCATCAGGAAAACACAAATCAAAACCACAGTGAGCTATCACCTTATACCTATTAGCATAGCTGTTATCAAAAAGCAAGAAACAACAAGAAGACAAATGTTGGTGAGGATATGGTAAGAGGAGAACCTTTGTGCCCTGTTGGTGCGAATATAAATTAGTGCAGACATTATGGAAAAAAGCATGGAAATTTTTCAAATAATTAAAGCTAGAAATACCATATGATCCAGCAATCCCACTTCTGGGTATACATCCAAAGGAAATAAAATCATTTCAGGATTAAAAAAAAAAAAAGAAAAAAAAATATATATATAGTGTGCCAAAAGCTGATAAAAAGCAGTCTGAAGAACAAAGCAATTGCCAAAAGCAAATTCAAACATAACCAAGATATTGGAAATTATATGACAGAGAATTTAAATTAACTATAATTAATATCTTAAGTTCTAATGGAAAAGTAAATAACTTTTAAGACTAGAAATGTAATCTCAAAGAGATGGAAACCATAAAAAAATTAAAAGGAAATGCTAGACCTCAAAGCAATAACAAATATAAAAAGTACCTTTGATATGGGCATTAGTATAGTTGATACAGCTAAGGAAAAGGTTGGCAAACTCAAAGTAAGTCAATAGAAATCAATCAAACTGAACTCCAAGAGAAAAAAGAATTTTTTTTACAGAACATAATGTGTAAGAGATGTAGAAAAATATCAAAAGTTTTAATATGTGCATAATTGGCATACTAGAGAGATAGAGGGATAAAAAAAGAAATGGGTAGAAGAAATTATGGTTTAAAGTTATTAAAATCAGTACCAAATATTAATCTATACACTTGAGAAGCTCAGAAGATACCAAGCAGGACTAAAAACAGTACAAAAAATCTAAACATAGTATGTTAAAACTGCAGAAAGCCAAAGGCAACAAGAAAGTCTTGAAAATGTGAAAGTTAAAAGACAAACAACTTATGTTCAGAAGAACAAGGATGAGAATTACATTGGACCTCTTGTCAAAAGCTATATAAGCTAGAAGAAAGTAGAACAAAATAATCAAATTACTTAAAAAGAAAACTGCCAACCTAAAATTCTATACCCAGTAAACTTATCCTTCAGACATGAAAGAGAAATAAAGGTTTTCTCAAATGAAAACAAAGTTACACACACATATACACAAACTGAGGAAGTTCTTCCACCAGAAAAAAAATGATATGGGTCAGAAATGTGGGCCTATATGAAAAAAGAATAACCAGAAAAAAGAATAAATGAAAGGAAAATAAAATCTTTCATTTTTCTTGTTCTTGATTTCTCTAAAATAATGAGGAAAGAAGATATAATTCAACTTCAGAAGTAATAAACTTGGTTGTAGCTTGAATATATTCATTGAAAATAAAATGGGAAAGAAGCATCTATCCTAGTTGATGTTAAAAAGGAAAAGAAAAAAAGTTATTAAATCTATATAAAGGCACTTTTATTCTTTCTTCTTCTAGGCTCTCTCTTTGGGCCATCACTAGGTCCAGTCTATGTCCATAGTTGTGAAATGAGGCTCAGCTGAGTATAAAGAGATTATCTATTCAACCAATATAGAAGCTGAGTACTGATAAAGGAATAAGTGAAGAAATTACAGTGAAGGCAGAGAGGCCTGGGTGGACAGTCAGTTACATCTCTGCCTTCGGCTCAGATTATGATTCCAGAGTCCTAGGATCAAGTCCCACATTGTGACGGGGGGGGGGGTCCCTGCTCAGTGGGGAGCCTGCTTCTCCCTCTGCATCTTCCCTCTGCTCTTGCTCTCTCTCTCAAAAAAACAAACAGACAAACAAACAAATAAAATCTTTAAAAAAAGAAATTATAATGGAGGGAATGAAACAAACCACCAAGAAAGTTCATTTTGCATTAAAAAAAAAAATCCTTTTTTTCAATTGTAACTTATGTTATAGAGAATGTAGTAGAAGTCTCTTCCATATAATGAAATAATTTTTCCTTGTGGAAAACATATAAACTTATTACCTGATTTAGTCTCATTATTTAGAAATGGAATTACCTATAAGAGTGGTATCTTTTTATGAGATCAAGCTTCACCATAAGAAAAAAATTATTATTTTAATGATAATTTAAAACCACATATTTAGGGGCACCTGGATGGCTCAATGGGTTAAAGCCTCTGCTTTTGGCTTAGGTCATGATCCCAGGGTTCTGGGATCAAGCCCTGCATTGGGCTTTCTGCTCAGCAGGGAGCCTGCTTCCCCCTCTCTCTCTCCTTGCCTCTCTGCCTACTTGTAATCTCCATCTGTCAAATAACTAAATAAAATATTTTTAAAAACCCACATATTTATGAAGAGTTAGTTGTGCATTCTGCAGTATAGGAGAAAAGTGGTACAAAAGGAGTATAGTTAAATATCTATGATGTATCTAAAGAAATGTTAAGTGCAAAATTGATCAGATATTGGGTTTTACGAATGATACACATTTTAAAAATTCTCATCAGAAAGGATGAATACCCAACTTTTGTAGCAACATGGATGGGACTGGAAGAGATTATGTTGAGTGAAATAAGTCAAGCAGAGAAAGTCAATTATATGGTTTCACTTATTTGTGGAGCATAACAAATAGCATGGTGGACATGGGGAGTTGGAGAGGAGAAGGGAGTTGGGGGAAATTGGAAGGGGAGGTGAATCATGAGAGACTATGGACTCTGAAAAACAATCTGAGTGTTTTGAAGGGGCAGGGGCTGGGAGGTTGGGGTACCAGGTGGTGGGTATTATAGAGGGCACGGATTGCATGGAGCACTGGGTGTGGTGAAAAAATAGTGAATACTGTTATGCTGAAAATAAATAAATTTAATTTTTAAAAAATTCTCACATACGGGGTGCCTGGGTGGCTCAATGGGTTAAAGCCTCTGCTTTCGGCTCAGGTCATGATCCCAGGGTCCTGGGATCGAGCCCCGCATCGGGCTCCCTGCTCCACAGAGAAGCCTGCTTCCTCCTCTCTCTCTGCCTGCCTCTCTGCCTACTTGTGATCTTTGTCTGTCAAATAAATTAAAAAAAAAAAAATTCTCACATAGAATAGAAGAAAGTTGTGAAGCACCTCTAATATTTATCCTTTTCTATTCTCTATTAATATTTCTTAAATAAAACTGTATTTTAAAACTGAAATTTTCTCTTTATCAAGTTGTATATGCAGTCAGCATGGACCAGCAGTCATGGCATTAAATAACTGACTAGTGGTCTAAAATCCTGAGTTCCAATTTTGGCCTGTCATTAATTTGCCTTGTGATTTTGAGAAAATTAGTTAATTTGTCCAGTTCTTAATTTTGTCGATTTTATCAATTTTATCAAACAAAACAAGGCCAAACTACAAATGGGAAGTGCTGAACTTAATGACCCCAAACTCTTTAAGATTAATATGCCATTCCCTTATGGAAAAGCAAGTTGACTTTGTCTTAGGAATGGTATCACAAATGTATGCCTTACTCCCCATTTGCACATCTTCATTCAAATGTTCCCAAGGAGATTTCCATCTTCACATTTTAAGGTGGATAAATACGATCTTGCCCCCTCTGTACAGCAGATCCCTTGAGCCCAGAGATGAGCCTAATCCATATGAAAAAAATTTTAAAACAAAACAGTAAAAGAGCAAACTAGACCAAACTAGATTTTTTTTTTTTAATCCCTAGAAGAAATCTGAAAATTCTCTGATCTTCCAAATGTGAAAATAAGGGCTGGAAGAAGAAAATCTCCAAGAAGTTAATGAGAGGAACACCTCGGTGGCTCAGTCAGTCAAGCATCTGACTCTTGATTTCAGCTCAGGTCATGACCTCAGGGTCATGAGATCAAATTCCTTATCTGGCTTCTGTGCTTGGAGGGGAGTCTGCTTGAGTTTCTCTCTTCCCCTCGCCCTCTGCTCCTCCCTTCGCTCTCTTTCTCTCTCTAAAATAAATAAATAAATCTTAAAAAAATAAAAAAAAAAAAAGAATATTTAAAGAGAACAGTGCAGAAAATGAAAGTTAACCTGAAGGGGCGCTTGGGTGGCTCAGTGGGTTAAAGCCTCTGCCTTCAGCTCAGGTCATAGTCTCAGGATCCTGCTATCAAGTCCAGCATCCGGCTCTCTGCTCGGCAGGGAGCCTGCTTCCTCCTCTCTCTCTCTCTGCCTGCCTCTCTGCCTACTTGTGATCTCTCTCTGTCAAATAAATAAATAAAAATCTAAAACGAAACAAAAAAAAAAAAAAAAAAAAAAAGTTAACCTGAAGTTAGAAACCCCAAGCTCAGATCCATGGATAAACACTTTCAGCCTGTTAACTGAAATGGACAGGAGTTTTTGCAGAAGGATAAGGTCACACTCAAATGCATCTGTTGTGCCGCCTATAGTTAGTGGCCATTTCACAGATGTACATCACCTAGCTTCTCACGACTCCCAAGTTATAACTGGAATTATACCATCTGATGTATGACTTTGTCTCAAACTTAACCACACTTTTATACATTCGTATAACTTTCTTACTTGACATATCATTATCAATGTAGTTAAACTGTTACAATATGAGCTTTTCAAAAACGCTCCTTAAAATCTCTTTCTCTGGACTGTTTGAAAGATCATCACAACTCTAAACATTTGGGCATATCTTCCCACTTAATATTGACTCAAAGAAATCACACAAATGTGTAAAACTAGATGTTCATTTTGGATGTAATTCTTCTCACGATACCATCATTAAATGAAAAAATAAAACTATTAATATAATCATTAATATAAAAAAGTTTTCCTCAGTTCTTTACTTGTCTCTCAGAAGTATCATTTAGACAGTTTACATGCATTGTGAAATGCTTCTTTTACTTTGAGTTTGTGTCTAGTTACAGAACAGGAAATTCTACAAATCAAATTCTATTATGTGATCACTGTTTCTCTCCTGAAATAGAAACAGCACAATTTTATAGGAAATTGCTCTTGGGAGTTTTCCAACCCAAGATTGCAATCTTGAAACTTTTGGAATCTTTGAAAAAGTTTAAGATTAGAAATGCAAAAGTTCTGAGACCACCAAAGTAGTTGAATTGCACACCTTGTTTTACTGAAACAAAAGCGTATGGCACTGTTTCTGATGAGGCAGAATGCCAGGGGACTCAGAGCTGAAAAGAAGGAAGAACAATTTTAAAGCAAACATTGGTTTTGTTTTTAAAAATTGCTAGTTGAGGTTATATATCACCTTCATACTATATATATATTTTTTTTTCAAAGTCTCCACACATCTCACTTTTCCCACAACAGGAAAAGTACAGGAAAGGCATGCTTTGTGAAGCCCATTTTGTCTTTTGTCTGATCTGTTCATGATTTTTAAAGGTGTGACAGCTTTTGTAAGAGTTACATATTGCTTTGAAATGGGTGAGTTTTGTAGTATATAAATTATACTTTAATAAAGTAGTTTTAAAAAATGGTATGTTACCTGAGCAAAATTCAAACAATAGAAAAAAGTGCCTTTTAAAAAACTCTAAAAACCACACAGTAATTACCACCTGGAACACTTTTTAGCTGCCCATTTCTCCCTCTCTATATATATCCAGAATTACATGCAGTCAGAAATATTTACTCAACTTAATATAACATCTCTTTTCACTCAACTATTTCAGTAAGGAGTTTCTTTTCAACAGAAAGAAACTAGAGCTGGTGCCATAAGATCTTCCAGGTTCAAATGATAGCCAATCAGAGACACCACCACAAAATCCATGATTTTTGTCTCAGGGAAAATTCTGCCAGCCCGTCTCTTAGCAGAGCATCGGGCAACTGCTAAAATGCAGAAAGTGCCCAAGTCCGAGGGTCACTTCTATGACAACAAGCAGAAAATGGGACCTCAGACAGCCACATTACCTGGTAAATCATTACTTGATTTTGAGCCTGCCCACATATTTTCCCTCAAAACACAAACAATGATTATATAGAGTTGTGACAAATAAGAAACTGGAAAATCCAACCCAGATACTTTACTGTCTATTAAAACAACCTCCTAGTTTCTACAATTTGGCAGAGGAGAATACCAAAAATCCAGATACTTCTCCATCTGAAATTCTACTCTACATATAGTTTTCCTCTCACCCAAATAAAAGTGTCACTAGAATATAAGTGTCTTCCTCACTTTACTATATAATCTGCCCTCAGAATCTTCCCAGTGCACATGCATTGGACACAGGAGTCCTAGACAGGCAGGGCCGGTGTGAATGAATGCTTGGCCTCCCTGGCTGCAGGAGGGCCGGCTAAGGCCAGGACTGTGAGTTAATGGTGACACCTGCAGGACGGAAGAGGCATAACAAGTGCACCAGAATAACCCTTCGATTTCAGAATGAGTTCTCAATCAGTGTGACTGAGTAACTGAATCTTAGGGGATTTAAAAATTTTATTATGTGCCTTTGGGGTTAGTGTCCATATTAATATTCAACCTGTTAAGCCAATAGTGTCTAAAATTTAAAGTGGCACATAGCAGCTGAGGTTATAGATCCATCTAGAGGGATATGAGGAAAAGTGTCCCAGCAGTTAAGGAAAATCTCCACCTTTGGGATAAACACCAAGGATATCTATTTTAATGCTTCTCTATCCCACCTCCTCTTGCCTCTTCTATTTCTGTCACTAAATAGCTATTCTTACTGTTACATTTCCAAACACACAATATATCCTTCTAATTGCATTCTTTCCCAATATATAATTGAATGTTGACTGTGCTTGCAATTTGTCATTCAAAGAAAATGCTGCCAGTAATAATTACTACAAAACCTCACTCACCGCTTTGTCCACTCTCTATCTAGCCATGCTTATAAATTTCCAATTGATTTAGCCAAGGTAGATTTGAATTTCCAGCTGCCTACTAGACATCTTCACCTGGGTGTTCTGTGGGTACCTGGAACTTGGCATGGCATCTCATTCCCTCCAGCCTCCTCCTTTTTGAGTGGTCCAGGGCTTAGGAAAGTTGTCAAAATGGCCACTATTTTTCTGAAATGTGAATACTTGAAGTGAACTATAGGTCATAGTGTTGTTAATAGTTTATAGGTCCTTCATGATCCTTACAAACTAGATGTAGCAGGGGGAACCATCCACAGAGGTGTGAAAAAATTACTGGGGCACACAGTGGAAATCTATAGGGGAAATACAGAGGTTACTTCTATTTGGCTTTGAAAAGGGAAACAGTCAGGAAAGGAATGCAAAAAAAAAAAAAAAAAAAAAAGGAAGACAGTACAGAGGATGGGTATATAATTTGGCTCCAGACTGCTGGGTCTAATCCTGGTTCCTCCACTCACTGGCTGTTTGATCTTCACCAAGGAGCTTAACCTCTCTGTGCCCCCACTTTCCTTATCTGTCTGATCTGGTGGCTCTACTCAGATGATTTAGAAAGGGGGAATGCTAAAGACCATTGCAATGTTAATAACCATGAGTGGATTAAAATATTAATTGAAAAAGGTCACTTGATTCACCCATAAGTCATTTAGACAATTGTCTTAGGACTGAAAATGACAGGTACCCCATGTTCCTTGCAACTGAGAAAATGAGTAGGAAGGCAGAAAATGAGTTTTACCAGCTAGTGTAAAAAAGATGTAAATGATCTCACTTAAGAATATAACAAAAAGTGAAGGCAAATTATGTCATAATATTACTTAAGAGAGAAAAATTTAAAAATGTAAAAAATATCCAAAAATGAAAACAACGTTTAAACTAATTCTAATACATTCACATAGTTAATAATATATACCCATTAAATTATGTTATCAAAGAATGTTTAATGTTATTTTAGTAGGCAGAATAATGGTCACCCAAAGATATCCATGCACTAATCCCCAAAACCTGTGAATGAATATGTTAGTTAAATAGTAAAAGGGACTTTTGCAGATGTTACTAATGTTAAGGATTTTGAAATGGGAACATTATCTGACAAGTCCAAATGGAGTTCCTGCTTCCTCCAGCCACACCTCCTGTATTTTCCACATCTGGGTAAATAAAACCTGTTCCTCTGGGCCAGGGTTTTCCAATCTTGGCACTGTTGACATTTGGGGCTGGCTAATTATTGGCGTGGGGTGTACCATGTGTTATAAGATGTTTAGCAGCATCCCAGGCCTCTACCCAGTGGGTTTCTATAGTATGTCCTATTCCCCAGCTACACAATCAAAAATACCTCAACACGTTGCCAGGTGATGTCCAGGGAAAGCAAAATTGCAAAATCCTCTACTAAGACCCACTCATCTAGGCCAAGAACTTAGAAGTCATTCTTCTCTACTGTCTTTCTCCCACCTTACAAATCAGTTCTTCAGGAAATCCTGTCTTCGGCACATAACCAGAATAGGAATACTTCTACCCCCCACCTCTACTACCCTGACCTCTAGGATTCTCCCCTTCTCCCTACTGAATAATTCAAAGAAGCCAGAATGACCCTTTTAAACATAAGTCAGATATGTCACTCCTCAACTCCGAATTCCCAGTATCTTTCTTCTTTCACTCTGAATGAGGCCAAAGTTACTACATGTCTCCCCCAACTACCCACAATAGCCCACACCTCTCTACTGTTCTCCATTTACCCTGAGCTTCTGCCCAGCTGGCTCCCTGATATTCGTTAAACACAATGTGCCAATTTAATTTCTACCTTGGGGCCTTTGCACTCTGTTTGGAATGCTCTGTCCCTAGATGGTTCCTTCCCTCCCTTCTGGTATCTGTCCAAACACCCCTCACTGTGAGCCTCCACCCACTCTATATAGCACCACAACTCACCCTCTCACCCTTGCATAGGAGCACCACAACTACCTCCCTGCTGTTCCACACATGGACTTAAGTCTTTGCTCTTTCCTGAAAAAGAAGCACTCTGTGGCTAGTATTTTCTGTTTTATTCACTGATGAATTTCCAATGCCTACAAAATACCTAGCACAAAGTAGGCATTCAAATATTTTGAACAGGCACGTGAGTGATGAATTGTAGTCATAGGAAGACCCATAGGAGAAGGCTATAGCCTGTGACTTTTAAAACATAAAAGCAATCCCTGAGCCTCTGCAATGGAAACAGACTGCTGAAACTGCTCAGTCAACAGGCAGACCATCTCCCAACACACCCCAAGAAGGGGTTTAGCCAGAGTCCATGTAGGGCTACCAATTTATCTAACCAAGGAACTAAAATCAGTGGAGGGAGTTCTTATGATCTTTGCCTAGCAAGATGCTATATCCATACAGGCCATGTATAATTGTGTGCTATGAAGCCTCCACTTTCTCCAAGATATTTGTTAACTTGCTCTTTATCTTGTTCTTTCTGTCCAGCATATACTGAAGGAGTGCAGATAACCCATCTGCCAGCCATCAGACTCTAAGGGTCACAGCTCATGTAGCTGTGGAGGCTAGAAAAGTGCAGAGATTTGAGACCCCGGCCTGGTGGCAGGAACCAAATGGAACCCAGGCGCTCATCCCTGAGAAGAAGGAAGGAGCATTCAATAGCAAATAAGACATAAAAACAAAGATAAATCAGGTAAGCAAGGAAGTGTAGTGGAGATACCATATTACTTAAATCAGACATAGCCCTAGATGTTTGAGCAAGGAGTTGAGTCAGGTAAAGAAGACAGGGAAACGATCCCAGAAATAGCAAAGAGCATCTGCAAAGGTTAAGAGGTGAAAGAAGAATGCATCCAAAGCATAGATGGTGACTATCACCAATATCTCAGTGAATGGCGTACAATTTCAAGTACAGAAACAGGAGTCAGTCCCTGCCAAACTCCAATTATAAAGTAATGGTGAAGAGTTTCTTCCTCTGTCACCAGCCACATTCAGTTCAGACATCCTGACAAGCAAGAACATGCCCTAAATGCTGTTGAATATATAATCTGTTGTCGACTAAATTTTGCCGGCATAGTCTGCTATGGATTCTCGTGAAGATGAAGTCGCTATCATTAACGGAGGCCGTGGCTCTGGTCTGTCTCTACTGCAGAATACGCAGATGAGCCTGTGCAGTGTCCACCCATTGTTGAGAAGGCACGCTTCTCTAAAGGACCATAGCAATCATACTAGAAACACTGACTCCATAAACATTTTTTTATTACCACCACTTGAGAAATAACCAGAATAACAAAGGTAAAATCTTTCTAAAACAGAAATCCTGTTACTTCTACAGTAGTAAATTGTGACACTCTCATGAAGATTCAAAACTCAGAATGAAAGGACCTTAATATTTATCTTACTGTACCACTTGCTGTAACTGTGCAGCAATGTGCGGGACAGTCAACTTCATATTCCCCAGAACTCTGTTTCTCTTTCCTCAACTTTTATGAAAGAAACATTCACTTCACAGTTACTTGAGAATTAAGTGTCATAATGTGTATAAAACCACACTGTTAAGGATGAACCTGGTAACCTCTGTGGTATTGTTTACTGCTTTTGCCATCTGAACAGGAGTGGGGCATAGATAGCATCTTGGTTTGTTGTTTTTTGAGGTTTGTTTGTTTATTTGTTTTAGCTTCTCTTTGGGGAAGCCACTGGATTATGAGTTCCCTTTTACTGCTTAGCCCAATTTAAGCTGAGTTTTCTGTCACAGTGTGATGTATACTTGACATAGAAAGAGAGAGGAAAGGGAATAGCAGCTACATGGAAATGTAGGCTCGAGAAAGGGCTCTGAGAGAAAAACTTAATCCTTAAAGGAATGATATTAAGAAAGGAATGATATCAAGGCACATAAAAGTCAAAAGAGAAATGGGAAGGGTCCGGGAGAATATAGGATACAGCCCAGAGCACAGAGAAGTGATGGAGCCAAGTATTCTAGTCCATTGGCCAATAAAGGCATATTGTTTATCACATAATCTAAGTCTTCTTTTTAATAAACATAAATGTATTTATTTTGTTAACTTTCTGGATTCTTCTTGCTTGATACTATATCATAAATTTTATGATATCAATTTTCAAAAGTGTATGCTGGCCAAACACAAGTATTCGCTATTACATTAAACAAAACTGAAGGAGCCTGCGCTCCTGCACCCCACCCTCCACTACACACACACACACACACGCACACACACACGCACACAGTGCTTTCATGCAATTACGTCAGGAATGAACAGGAGGATAGAAAGTGAGTCCAGTGACACAACGGCTCTGTGGAAAAACAAGATGATTGAGATGATTTCTATTTAAGTACTTGAGCCCAAACATTTATAATAATTCATTTAAAACCCAAACCTAATGTGTTTATTTGGCTGGTACATGGCACAGCTTTTATGTCAGATAACGGTAGATTCTAAATAACGGGGTTTATAAGCGCTTGGTGATGGTGTTAGAAGAGGATTGTAGACAGAAAAGGAAACAAATCCCAGGTAAGAGCTCAGATAGTATCTTGAGGATATGTAATACTTTTAAAGTAAAGATAATAATTCTTAATCCTAACTGCACATTAAAATCTCCCAGGGGATTTTAAAAGAAACTATCAGTGCCAGCACCCTCTTCCCGGGATCCTGATTTATTGCAAGGGTGGGCAGACAGTGCTATTTTTGTGAGCTCCCTGGGGGATTCTCACATGCTGCTAGACTGGATATTCTCTGGTTCGGGAACAGTACTGAACAAGCTGCAAGGCAGATGAAAGTTTTAACTTTAGAAACACTCATCTACAAACTGTCATCTTAAAACATAAGTTAGAAAAGGAAATTCAATCAAAAACCCAAATGCAGATTAATTGGCAACAACTGTTGTTTACAGAACGCCTTCAAAACACATTCAAACGCCTAAGTCTTGTTCTCAACTCCAGACGTTTTAGCAACAGTAGTGCTTGAAGTCTGACACAAGCACCTTCCTTCCCTCTGATCCCAGCCCTCAGAAGCACCCGTGTGCAAGCACAGGGCGACCAGGAAGATGAGAAACATTAAACCCCACCCACACCAACCTATTTCTCAGTGTGAGTGTCTGGGCCTTTCCCTAGGAAACCTTGGAAAGCCCCCAAAAATCAGAGAATTTCTCCGTTTTTAACATCCACTTGCTATTGAAGAACAAACTTGGACATTTCAAAGTCAGGATTATTCTTTGTCTTACAGATTTTATCTAGAATTGTGCAGAAGAGGGAAAAGTCCTCAAAGCCCTCTTTTTATGTGGTGCCCCAAGGAGAGTTTGCCAGTGTTAGCTTCATGCCAAGGTACATCAATGAGGAAATAGGATGATGCTATGGACTGGATTGGGGAAGCCAATCCCTGACCCAAAATGGGATGTAGTGGAGTGTAAACAACAAAGAATATGGTATGGCTATTTTCTCATCAAATATATTTCAAATGTTGTCACAAAGTCAGTCGGAAAAACAAAATTAATTGAGGCAAGAATGAAAGTCTTTCTAGAAAGGTGGCTCAACATTGAATTTTAAAGACACTCAGAAAATAGGATCAAACCGTAGTCTCTTGTAGTTGTATCCCCAGCCCTCAACCCTTGCTCGGGTTCCAAGAAAGTTCTCCTAGTTGCTCTACCCAAGACACAGCTGGTGCCTTTGCTGGCCAAAGATGTGCATTGACTTTAACCAAATTATTTAGGTGGCTTTTGATATAATTCTACTTTTTGCTTTGAATATAATTCTACCCAAAAGAATCTATTTTATGTCTGCTCTAAAACCATATATAGTATGTTTGGTGATAGATATTCTGAGAAATAAATCTACAGATTCAATATAATTCCAATCAGAATCTCAGAGGGCTTTTTTTTTTTTTTTTAACTTGGTGGTAATGGAGTGGGTGGTGGCACGAAGATTAAAATAAACAGGCTAATTCTAAAACATATGAGAGTGCAAAAAGTTTTTAAAAAGAAAATCAGAATCGGAGACATTTTAATTTCTGAGTTTCTGAGTTCAAGATTTACTATAAGCCAGTAAAAGAAATCATAAATTTAGCAAACAAAAATGGGAATGAGGCTAAAATCATGGAAACATCTGGAAAATAAATGAGATATATAAGATATTTATTTGTTTTTATTTAAGTCATATTTAGTAAATTGTAAGTTATAGGTGATAATAATTCATCAATTTTAAGTATGCAAGTCAATTAGTTATGATAGGTGTATACCTCATTTAACCAGCATCATAAATATGGTATCTTGAATATTTCCATGACTCCCCAAAATGCTCTCAACATACTTTGCAGCCAGTCCTACTTCCCACCCGCCCTTGGGCTCCAGGAAGCCACCGACCTGCTTTTTGTCACTCTAGTTGTGCATTTCCTAGAATAATGTAAATGTAACCAGAGAGTATAAAATCTCACTTATCTAGCTCCTTTCACTTAGCATACATGCTTGAAATTCATCGACGATATCATGAGCAGCAGTGGTATTTTCCTGTTTATTACTGAGTATTATCCCACCACGTGTATATATCTTAATTTCTTGGTCCATTCACCAGTTGGTGGACATTTGGGTTGTTTTTAATTAATCTAGGACTGTTTTAATAAAGATGCTATAATTATTCAAGTACTAGTCTTTGTGTGGAAAGATATTTTATTTATTTGGAGTAAATGCTTTCACTGAAAAATGAAATCGCTGTGTCCAAACCCTTTATTGCCAAACAGTGTTTCAAAGTGTCTATAGGTTTACACTCCAAGCAGCGTATGTGGGAGAGTTCCAGGAGCCCCACATTTTCCCTACTGCTTGGTGCTTTCCATGCATTTAATTTTAGCCATTCTAAAAGATGTGTACTGGTATCTCGCGATGGTTTTAATTTGTACTTCCCTAATGACTCAAAATGATGAACATCTTTCATTATTTCCTTTCATTCTTCCCTTGTTCCCAAACTTAAGAGTAAAATGCTCGTCTTTTTACCATTGAATATAAAGTTCAACAAGGGCCTTTTTTTTTTTAAGATTTTATTTATTTACTTGAGAGAGAGTGAGCGAGAAAGAGAATACAAGCAGGGGCAGAGAGAGAAGGAGAGGGAGAAGAAAACACCCCTGCCGAGCAGAGATTCAGGACTTGATTCCAGGACCTTGGGATCATGACCTGAGCTGAAGGCAGATGCTTAACTGACTGAGCCACCCAAGGGCCAGGGCCTTGGCAAGGGCCAAGGCAAGGGCCTTTCTTAGATGGGGCTTACGAGGTTGAGAAAATTCCCATCACTCTTTATTTGCTGAAGGTTTTACCATGAATGGTCACTTAATTTTCTCAAATACTTTCTCAAGTATTTTGAGAAAAATAATATATGAAATATATATAAAGTATATAAGATATATTTATAAAATATATGTTTATATGTAAAATATATTTCTATGTAAATATATATTATAAAAATATGTAAAATATTTTCTCAAATATTGAGATGGTAATTTTTTTCTTCATTAATGTATTAATATTGTGAAATATATTTTTGATTTTCAAATGTCAAACCAGACTGTATTCCTTACATTAAAGGTACTTGTGCATGATTTATTTATTATACCTTTCAGGTAATTTGCTAGACTTGATTTTCTAGTATTTGGTTAAGGAATTTTGCATCTATATTAATGAGGGATGCAGGCTTTTTATTTTCTTTTCTTGTAATACTTTTGTCTGACTTTGGTGTCATAAAACGACTGCAACTCAAAAAGAATTGGAAATTGTTCCTCTTTTACTTTTAAAACAAAATTGTATCACATTGGATTTATTTCTTCCTTAAATGTTTGTAACAATTTACCAATGAAGATATCTGCACATGGAATTTATTTTTATCTGGAAATGTTTTCATTACACATGTAATTTATTATATATATTTATATATATACAGTTATACAGGTTACTTCTTTGTTTTTGAGTAAACTTTGTAAGTTGTATTTTCAAAAATATTTTTCTTTTGTTTCATTGAGTTTTCCAATTTATTGGAAGAAAACTGTTTATGATAAATCCTCATTATCCATTTAGTGTTTTCAAAGTATCTGTACTGATTCACCCCCATTCTTGCTATTGGTAAATTGTACCTTCTCCCTTTTTTCTGATAATTGGCTTAAGGTCTATCAATGTTATTATTTTCTCAGTGAACAAGATTTTTGTGTATTCACTTTTCTCTATTGTGGTTCTATTTTCAATTTCTTTGATTTTAACTCCATTATTTCCTTCTTTCTGGTTATTCTGGATATAATTTTTTCTGCTTGTCTAGATTTTTTAGGTAGAAACTAGGATCACTGATTCGATATCTTCATTTTTTTCTACTGTAACTATTTAATTTTGTAAATTTCAATCTAGCCTCTACTTTATTTATATCCTCAAAATCTCATTTTGTTGTCATTTCATTTTTATTTTACTCAAAATACTTCCTAATTTTTCTTGTCATTTCCTCTTTGAATTGCTTGATAGGTCTAACAGTTTAGAAATTTATATGATATCATTCTATTATTGTTCTCTAGTTTAATTCTGTTTTCAACCAGAAAACATTTTTTGTATGATTTCCATCCTCCGAAATTTCCTAAACCTTTTAACTGGTCTGGTCCAGACATTTTGGGAATGCTGTCTCATCAGATGTCATCAGGACATTTTCAGTTCCAGGAAATCTTTACTTTGGGGTCACCAAATTGTGTGTAGTCCAGTCAAGGTTTGGTGATTTCTTTATATATGTCTCATGACTCCAAAAGTCTATTCCTGCAAGTTTGGTGGCATACGGGCTGATTAGCAATACATGATAGGGGCCTTTCCAGCACAGTTGAAGAGAGTCTTTCTGGAGGTATCATTTCCAACAGAGAAAACCTTGAGGTTGAAGGTGTGATCTTAAGGTCTTTCTCTCTCAGGGGTGCACTGTGAAAAGATTATTCTACCAAAGGATGATCATTTTTAATTTTGTAACAATATGCAACTTCTACTTTTTTCTTTTCATTTTTTATTGACATACAATTGACATAATAGTTTCAGGTGTACACCATAATGGTTTGGTATTTTTATAAATTACAAAATGATCCCTGACATAAGTTCAGTTACTGTTACCATACAAAGTAATTACAATATTACTGACTATATTCTCTATGTTGTATATTGCATCCCCATGACTTATTCATTTTATAACTAGAAGTTTATACTTCCTAATCTCTTTTACCTGTTTCATCTGTCCCACATCCCCTCCCCTATGACCAATAATCTGCTTTATCTATAAATCTGTTTCTGCTGTTTGTTTGCTTGCTTAGATTCCACATATAAGTAATATCATACAGGGGCACCTAGGAGGCTCAGTGAGTTAAAGCCTTTGCCTTCAGCTCAGGTCATGATCCCAGGGATCCAGCCTCACATCGGGCTTTCTGCTCAGCAGGGAGCCTGCTTCCCTCTCTCTCTGCCTGCCTCTCTGCCTACTTGTGGTCTCTGTCTGTCAAATAAATAAAAAATCTTGAAAAATCAAAAAATTTTTAAAAAATTTAAAAAGTAACATCATACAGTATTTGTTTTTCTCTGACTTAGATCACTTAGCATATTACCATCTAGGTCCAACCATGATGTTGCAAATGACAAGATTTCTTTTATTTGCTGGATAGTATTCCATTCTGTTTAAATACATCTTTTTACGCAACTGACCACACCTTTTTATGCAACTGATTCTGAATTCTTATTCAAATTCACGGTTTGTATTTACAGGCTGTATTACTGGTAACGCATTTAGTTCCAAATAGTTCTTTGGGGATAATAATACTGTTTCAAAATGTCTTTGAAGTTTTGCTGTCTTGCAAAAAGGTTATCAGCTATTGCTTCATATTTATACCTATACTGTATCTTCTAAGATGCACTCAGTTCTTTCATTGTGCTTTTGCAGTATCCACTCATCTGCTTTCAAGGCTGCTTGAAGCAGGGAGTTTCAGGAGGCATACATTACTCTAGGTTTCCTTCTGTAGAGAGAATTTTCTCCCTTAAGTCAGAATATGGGTCAGTAAATATTTTCAGTGGGCTACTTTCAGACTAAGAATGCTGATTTAGAGCCATCACACAATGGGGAATTGGCACATTATTTTTTATTCTGTACTCGTTGCCTGTCAAACCTTTGTAAAAATAATGTACCTATAAATATGGACCAAAGATGGATGTACCTGAGAGTTCTCCCTCCTACCGCTTGTTACTCACATGTGACCTCAGTAGGTTTCCAATTATACAATTACTCTCTGACGAGGGACATGACACCCAGAAAAATTCCTTCCTGGTACCAAGGGACAAAAGGCCACTGAATTAAGAAAACCTGACTCTAAAGATTTTATTTATTTATTTGAGCGGGAGTGCACGGGCTGGGGGGAGGAGGGTAAGGAGGAGCAGAGGAAGAGGGAGAAGAGACTCCCCTCTGAGCAGAGAGCCCAGGTGGGACTCAATCCCAAGACTTTGGGATCAAGACCTGAGTCACCAAAGCACCCCAGAAAAGCTGATTCTTGATCACTGATGTTTTCAAAGAAGACCTTGACCAAAAGAAGGAGATGTGAAAATTTATAAAAGGGAACCTTATTAAAATGGATTCAGGAAGCCAGGAGGAGGAGCTTTCACATGGCACTATTTTGTGTCAATTACAGGAAGAAGTGTGGGTTATAGACCCCAAAAAGAAGAATCATTAACTGGCAAGAATTATCAATTTATAGGCCACAACAGAAAAGGATACACATGGCACCTCCTATAAGAAAATTAACGACTCCTGCAACTCAGCCAATGAGAAACCATCATCACCCTGAACGCTTCCTTATCACCAATAGACTTCTGTCCAGAACAACCACTCCCAACCCCCTCCTCTTCATGAAATAACATTTTCTCCTTTGATTGTTGGACTTGTCTATGGCTTACCATAGCTAGTTTGTCCCAAATCGCAATTCTCTCTTCTTCATGGATAAATCCATTTGCAATCTAAAAAGATAATTATTTAGGAGGAGTCAAGATGGCGGAGAAATAGCAGGCTGAGACTACTTTAGCTAGTAGGAGATCAGCTAGATAGCTTATCTAAAGATTGCAAACACCTGCAAATCCATCAGCAGATTGAAAAGAAGAAGAACAGCAATTCTAGAAACAGAAAAACAACCACTTTCTGAAAGGTAGGACTGGTGGAGAAGTGAATCCAAAGTGACGGGAAGATAGACCCCGGGGGGAGGGGCCGGCTCCCAACAAGGGCGGAGCAATGGAGCACAAAATCAGGACTTTTAAAAGTCTGTTCCGCTGAGGGACATCGCTCCAGAGGCTAAACCGGGGTGAAGCCCACGCAGGGTCAGCATGGCCTCAGGTCCCGCGGGGTCACAGAAGGATCAGAGGTGTCTGAGTGTCGCAGAGCTTGCAGGTATTGGAACGGGAAAGCCGGCTACAGAGACAGGGCCTACAGTAAGCTCACAGCTCGGGGTTACCTTGAACCGGCCGCAGGATCGGTGAGCTCGGAGTGGAAGGAGGACAGGCAGATGGGAGTTACTGGGCGCTGTTCTCTGAGGCGCACTGAGGAGTGGGGCCCCAGGCTCTCGGCTCCTCCGGGCTGGAGACCAGGAGGCCGCCATTTGTATTTCCATCCTCCAGAACTATACAGAAAGCACTCAGGAAACAAAAGCTCCTGAAAGCAAACCCGAGCGTATTACTCAGCCCAGCCCCTGGTAAGGGCGGTACAATTCCGCCTGGGGCAAAGACACATGAGAATCACTACACCAGACCCCTCCACCAGAAGATCAACAAAAAATCCAGCTAAGACCAAGTTCACCTACCAAGGAGTGCGGTTTCAATACCAAGGAGAGCAGCAGAATTCCAGAGGAGGAGAAAGCAAAGCACAGAAATCATGGCTTTTTCCCTGTGATTCTTTAGTCTTGCAGTTAATTTAATTTTTTTCTTTTTCATTTTTTTTCTCTTCTTGTTCTAAATTTTTTTTAACTTTTACCCTTTTCTTTTCTAACGTTTTAAAACTAGTTTATCTAATATATATTTTTTTTCATTTTTTACTTTTCTTTATTCATTTTCTATTTTTAATTCTTTACTTTTTTTTTTCTTTCTTTCTTTTTGAACCTCTTTTTATCCCCTTTCTCCCCCCTCACGATTTGGGATCTCTTCTGATTAGGTTAAAGCATATTTAACTGGGGTTGTTGCCACCCTTTTAGTATTTCACTTGCTCCTTCATATACCTTTATCTGGACAAAATGACAAGACGGAAAAATTCAACACAAAAAAAAGAACAAGAGGCAGTACCGAAGGCTAGGGACCTAATCAATACAGACATCGGTAATACGTCAGACCTAGAGCTCAGAATGACGATTCTCAAGGTTGTAGCCGGGCTCAAAAAAGGCATGGAAGATATTAGAAAAACCCTCTCGGGAGATATAAAAGCCCTTTCTGGAGAAATAAAAGAACTAAAATCTAACCAAGTTGAAATAAATTAATGAGGTGCAATAAAAAATGGAGGCTCTCACTGCTAGGATAAATGAGGCAGAAGAAAGAATTAGTGATATAGAAGACCAAATGACAGAGAAAAAAGAAGCTGAGCAAAAGAGGGACAAACAGGTACTGGAACACGAGGGAAGAATTCGAGAGATAAGTGACACCATAAGACGAAACAACATTAGAATAATTGGGATTCCAGAAGAAGAAGAAAGAGAGAGGGGAGCAGAAGGTATACTGGAGAGAATTATTGGGGAGAATTTCCCCAATATGGCAAAGGGAACGAGCATCAAAATTCAGGAGGTTCAGAGAACGCCCCTCAAAATTAAAAAGAATAGGCCCACACCCCGTCACCTAATAGTAAGTTTACAAATCTTAGTGACAAAGAGAAAATCCTGAAAGCAGCCCGGGGAAAAGAAGTCTGTAACATACAATGGTAAAAATATTAGATTGGCAGCTGACTTATCCACAGAGACCTGGCAGGCCAGAAAGAGCTGGCATGATATTTTCAGGGCACTAAACGAGAAAAACATGCAGCCAAGAATACTATATCCAGCTAGGCTATCACTGAAAATAGAAGGAGAGATAAAAAGCTTCCAGGACAAACAAAAACTAAAAGAATTTGCAAACACCAAACCAGCTCTACAGGAAATCTTGAAAGGGGTCCTCTAAGCAAAGAGAGAGCCTACAAGTGGTAGATCAGAAAGGAACAGAGACCATATACAGTAACAGTCACATTACAGGCAATACAATGGCACTAAATTCATATCACTCAATAGTTACCCTGAATGTAAATGGGCTAAATGCCCCTGTCAAAAGACACAGGGTATCAGAATGGATAAAAACACAAAACCCATCTATATGTTGCCTCCAAGAAACTCATTTTAAGCCCGAAGACACCTCCAGATTTAAAGTGAGGGGGTGGAAAAGAATTTACCATGCTAATGGACATCAGAAGAAAGCAGGAGTGGCAATCCTTATATCAGATCAATTAGATTTTAAGCCAAAAACGATAATAAGAGATGAGGAAGGACACTATATCATACTCAAAGGGTCTGTCCAACAAGAAGATCTAACAATTTTAAATATCTATGCCCCCAACGTGGGAGCAGCCAACTATATACACCAATTAATAATAAAATCAAAGAAACACATCAACAATAATATAATAATAGTAGGGGATTTTAACACTCCCCTCACTGAAATGGAGAGATCATCCAAGCAAAAGATCAGCAAGGAAATAAAGGCCTTAAACGACACACTGGAGCAGATGGACATCACAGATATATTCAGAACATTTCATCCCAAAGCAACAGAATACACATTCTTCTCTAGTGCACATGGAACATTCTCCAGAATAGATCACATCCTCGGTCCTAAATCAGGACTCAACCAGTATCAAAAGATTGGGATCATTCCCTGCATATTTTCAGACCACAATACTCTAAAGCTAAAACTCAACCACAAAAGGAAGTTTGTAAAGAACCCAAATGCATGGAGACTAAACAGCATCCTTCTAAAGAATGAATGGGTCAACCGGGAAATTAAAGAAGAATTGAAAAAAATCATGGAAACAAATGATAATGAAAATACAACAGTTCAAAATCCGTGGGACACAACAAAGGCAGTCCTGAGAGGAAAATATATAGCAGTACAAGCCTTTCTCAAGAAACAAGAAAGGTCTCAGGTACACAACCTAACCCTACACCTAAAGGAGCTGGAGAAAGAACAAAAAAGAAACCCTAAGACCAGCAGGAGAAGAGAAATCATAAAGATCAGAGCAGAAATCAATGAAATAGAAACCAAAAAACAATAGAACAAATCAGTAAAACTAGGAGCTGGTTCTTTGAAAGAATTAATAAAATTGATAAACCCTTGACCAGACTTATCAAAAAGAAAAGAGAAAGGACCCAAATAAATAAAATCATGAATGAAAGAGGAGAGATCACAACTAACACCAAAGAAATACAAACTATTATAAGAACATACTATGAGCAACTCTACGCCAACAAATTTGACAATCTGGAAGAAATGGATGCATTCCTAGACACATAAAAACTACCACAACTGAACCAGGAAGAAATAGAAAGCCTGAACAGACCCATAACCAGTAAGGAGATTGAAACAGTCATTACAAATCTCCAAACAAACAAAAGCCCAGGGCCAGACGGCTTCCCGGGGGAATTCTACCAAACATTTAAAGAAGAACTAATTCCTATTCTCCTGAAACTGTTCCAAAAAATAGAAATGGAAGGAAAACTTCCAAACTCATTTTATGAGGCCAGCATCACCTTGATCCCAAAACCAGACAAGGATCCCATCAAAAAAGAGAGCTATAGACCAATATCCTTGATGAACACAGATGCGAAAATTCTCACCAAAATACTAGCCAATAGGATTCAACAGTACATTAAAAGGATTACTCACCACGACCAAGTGGGATTTACTCCAGGGCTGCAAGGTTGGTTCAATGTCCACAAATCAATTAATGTGATACAACACATCAATAAAAGAAAGAACAAGAATCATATGATACTCTCAATAGATGCTGAAAAAGCATTTGACAAAGTACAGCATCCCTTCCTGATCAAAACTCTTCAAAGTGTAGGGATAGAGGGCACATACCTCAATATCATCAAAGCCATTTATGAAAAACCCACCACAAATATCATTGTCAATGGAGAAAAACTGAAACCTTTTCCGCTAAGGTCAGGAACATGGCTGGGATGTCCATTATCACCACTGCTATTCAGCTACCTAAAGCAATCTACACATTTAATGCAATTCCTATGAAAGTACCATCTATCTTTTTCAAAGTAATGGAACAAATAATTCTAAAATTTATATGGAACCAGAAAAAACCTCGAATAGCCAAAGGGATATTGAAAAAGAAAGCCAAAGTTGGTGGCATCACATTTCCAGACTTCAAGCTCTATTACAAAGCTGTCATCATCAAGACAGCATGGTACTGGCACAAAAACAGACACATAGATCAATGGAACAGAATAGAGAGCCCAGAAATAGACCCTCAACTCTATGGTCAACTAATCTTCGACAAAGCAGGAAAGAATGTCCAATGTAAAAAGGACAGCCTTTTCAATAAATGGTGTTGGGAAAATTGGACAGCCACATGCAGAACAATGTAATTGGACCATTTCCTTACACCACACACAAAATAGACTCAAAATGGATGAAGGACCTCAATGTGAGAAAGGAATCCATCAAAATCCTTGAGAACACAGGCAGCAACCTCTTTGACCTCAGCCGCAGCAACATCTTCCTAGGAACATCGCCAAAGGCAAGGGAAGCAAGGGCAAAAATGAAATATTGGGATTTCATCAAGATCAAAAGCTTTTGCACAGCAAAGGAAACAGTTAACAAAATCAAAAGACAACTGACAGAACGGGAGAAGATATTTGCAAACAACATATCAGATAAAGTACTAGTGTCCAAAATCTATAAAGAACTTAGCAAACTCAACACCCAAAGAACAAATAATCCAATCAAGAAATGGGCAGAGGACATGAACAGACATTTCTGCAAAGAAGACATCCAGATGCCCAACAGACACATGAAAAAGTGCTCCATATCACTCGGCATCGGGGAAATACAAATCAAAACCACAATGAGATATCACCTCACACCAGTCAGAATGGCTAAAATCAACAAGTCAGGAAATGACAGATGCTGGCGAGGATGCAGAGAAAGGGGAACCCTCCTACACTGTTGGTGGGAATGCAAGCTGGTGCAACCTCTCTGGAAAACAGCATGGAGGTTCCTCAAAATGTTGAAAATAGAACTGCCCTATGACCCAGCAATAGCACTACTGGGTATTTACCCTAAAGATACAAACGTAGTGATCCAAAGGGGCACGTGCACCTGAATGTTTACAGCAGCAACGTCCACAATAGCCAAACTGTGGAAAGAACCTAGATGTCCATCAACAGATGAATGGATCAAGAAGATGTGGTATATATACACAATGAAGTACTATGCAGCCATCAAAAGAAATGAAATCTTGCCATTTGTGACAACATGGATGGAACTATAGCCTATCATGTTTAGCGAAATAAGTCAAGCTGAGAATGACAGCTATCACATTATCTCCCTGATATGAGGAAGTGGTGATGCATCATGGGGGCTTAAATGGGTAGGAGAAGAGTAAATGAAACAAGATGGGATTGGGAGGGAGACAAACCATAGTGACTCTTAATCTCACAAAACAAACTGAGGGTTGCTGGGGGGAGGGGGGTTGAGAGAAGGGGGGTGGGGTTATGTACATTGGGGCAGGTATGTGCTTTGGTGAGTGCTGTGAAGTGTGTAAACCTGGCGATTCACAGACCTGTACCCCTGGGGATAAAAATATATGTTTATGAAAAATAAAAAATTTAAAAAAAAAGAATTGAAAAAAATTATTTAGAATTATTTCGTAGTTTAAAATATGATCTATCTCTGTAAGTGGTCCTTCTGCACTTGAAAATGTATCTTTTTCAGGTTTGAGGTGGAGTGCCCTATTACTATCAGGTCAAGTTGGTACTGGTATTCTGGTCTCCTATATGCTTAGTGATTTTTTTCCATCTATTTTTCTATCAATTATTGACAAAAGAGTGTTCAATTTGCTTATTTTTCCTCTTAGTATTGTCAGGTTTTGGTTTTTGATTTTATAACTCTGTCATCAAGTGCTTGCTTGGCAATTTCTGATTGAATCAGAAGAGTTGTGAATGTTGGGTTATTCACTGCTAGATTTTTTTGCATTTCCTTGATGAATAGTGAACTTTATTCTGCACAGTTATATTACCTGAGAGCAGTTTGATTCTCTTTGGCTTTTTTTATTTTTATTAGAGCAGATAAAGAAATCTTCATCTTAGAACTCATTTAGCCCTTCGATTAAGGTGACACTCTACTGAGAACTCTATCCAGTGCTAGGTAGCATCAGGTCCTTCCACACTGGCTGTTAGTACCACAAAATATTCTCTGCCCTGGGTAGGAAATTCAGGAATTTCTGACCTAGAGATTTCTAGTAGTTCCCTTCTATGCACAGGTAGTTTCCTGAAATTTGTACTGATCAGTATCCAACCAAAGACCAGGAGAAACCCCTGGAGGTCCAGAGCCCTCTCCATGGAGTTTTCTGCTTTCTGGTGCCCCATGTCACCAGTTTTCACCATGCTGGGACCCCCAAACTCCAATTTCTGCTTCCTCAACCTACCCAATCTCTGGCTATGTAACCCTCCCTGTGCTTCAACTTGAAAACTGCACAGTCACAGAGATCACATCATGAGTCCCTGTGTCATGGATCACAGCTCTTTGTTGTCTATTGTCCATTGCCTGAAAACTGCTGGTTTATATATTTTGTCTGTTTTGGGGGGGTTTTAAAAGCAGAATGTAGGGACGCCTGGGTGGCTCAGTTGGTTGAGCGGCTGCCTTCGGCTCAGGTCATGATCCCAGCATCCTGGGATCGAGTCCCACATCGGGCTCCTTGCTCCGCAGGGAGCCTGCTTCTTCCTCTGACTCTTCCTTCCACTCTGTCTGCCTGTGCTCGCTCTCATTCACTCTCTCTCTGACAAATAAATAAATAAAATCTTTAAAAAAAAAAAAAAAAGCAGAATGTAAATGCTGTCTCCTACAACATCATAGTCAAAAGCAGAAATTTGTCTCTGTTTATAAATCAATGGAATTTTTTCATATGTTATACATCAAAGATCCTTTTTATACTGAGAATAAGTTACTAGTGATCTGATGGAAGGATCATTTTAAATAAAGTCTTTAATAAAGAATCTTTACCGCTGTAATGATCTATGCTTTATTCTGAATTCTGGGCTCTAATTTATCTTGACAAAGGAAAAATTAAAAAAAAGAAAGATGATCTTTGACATTCAAAAGCTGGCCTAGCACTCATGGATAGACCATGGTATTCTATTGAACATAATCTCACAGAATCCAAGCTAAGACAAGGTTACTCTGAAACCTTGATAAAATGGAACAAAACAAGGCTACTTGCTAATTTTGTCTAAGCACAAACAAAAACAAGGTTACTTTGCCACCCACAAAATACCAAACACCCTCTTCTTTTGGCCAGATTCAGTGAATCCTATATCCAATCAATTACAGTTTTATTCCTATTCTATTCTCCCCTCTCTATAGATAAGATTAAGTAAGATACACAATCATAGTTTTGGTGCACATTTTCTGGAATTATTCAATTTAGAGCAAATTCCTGCCTTCTTTCCCTCTCCAAAATCACCTACCCAAAGTTTAAGTTTATAACATGTTTTTTCTAACATCCTCTTAATGACAGTCCCCATGACTCCCACAGCATGTGTTCTCATTCCCTGCAATTAGTGACAAACTCAATTTGTTTAACTAACAGAGATTTACCTGGTGATTTTTGGATGAATGACAGTGACAATTTAGATAAGCCCAAAGGGGCTCTAATGTAGGACTTTCAGGCAATGAATGAGCAAAAGAAGTTTTATCCATATATTCTTTTGTTCCAGTCAGAATTTTTGTATTTTCCAAGTATCTATAAATCCAAAAACATTAAGCTAGCTATTCTGTTCTTTGTAATTTTATATTCTTAAAAAAATGCAATCAGGCTTGAAGCCTCTTGAAAAAAAAAAAGATACTTTTAAAAACCTTTGAAATATTAACTTTATAATTTGATATATTTACATGTTTAAAAAGATGGTACCTTGTTAGCATTTATAGTCATTTATGGCTTATGTTAAGTAATCAAGTTGAAAAGTCCTTTAAGATAAACTAGACAGATCAAGAAAAGTCAAAGACATTAAGTTAATAATACTTTATATCACTAGCTAAGTTTAAAAAATATAAAAAATATATTTGTATTTTAAAAATATACCATTTGTGGATACCTGAGTGGCATGGTCAGTTAAGCAACCAACTCTTAGTTGCAGCTTAGGTTGTGATCTCAAGGTCATGAGGTCAAGCCCTGCTTCAGGCTCCAACTCAGGACAAAGTCTGCTTCTCTCTCCCTCTCCTTTCCCCTTGTCCCTCCCCACCCCTACTCTCTCTCTCTTTATCAAATAAGTAAGTCTTTTTTAAAAATACACCATTTAAATTAGCCATTTCTTTAAATAAATAAATAACAAATTAGCTGTTTCTTTAAAAAAAAAAAAAAGACTTTATTTATTTATTTGACAGAGAGAGAGAGAGATCACAAGTAGGCAGAGAGGCAGGCAGAGAGTGAGGGAAGCAGGCTCCCCGCTGATTAGAAAGTCCTATGTGGGGCTCGATCCCAGGACCCTGAGACCATGACCTAAGCTGAAGGCAGAGGCCTAACCCACTGAGCCATCCAGGTGCCCCAAATTAGCTGGGGTTTTTTTTGACAAGTTGTTCATAAAATAGTGAACTAATAACTATAAAATAATAATAAATATAATTAAAAATAATAGGTATTACTTGTGGAGCATAAGGAATAACACAGAAGACATTGGGAGATGGAAAGAAGTGAGTGTGGGGGAGGGATTGGAGAAGGGGACAAACCATGAGAGACTGTGGACTCTGAGAAACAAACTGAGGGTTTTGGAGGGGAGGGAGTAGGAGGTTGGGTGAGCCTGGTGGTGGGTATTATGGAGGGCATGATTGCATGGAGCACTGGGTGTGGTGCATAAACAATGAATTTTGGAACACTGAAAAAAAATAATTGAAATTTTAAAAAAAAGAAAGAATATATGCTATGGAAAAATTTTAAAAAATAATAGGTATTGTTATTTCAGGATCAACTATTGCCAAGTGTTTTATCTATATTATCCTTAGATCTCAGAGTTAGCCTGGCAAATAGCTACTATTATCCTTATTTAATAAACAATATAAGGAAAATAAGGTTTAGAATTGTAAAGTGAAATGCTCAAGATTAAATAATTAATAAGTGCAACACATATTCAGTCAGATCAAATTTAGTTCAGTCTTATTTCATACTTAGTTCAAACTTAGTTCATAATATCTTACGTTCTTGGAAACACTGTTTTGTCTCTTTCTGTAATTTCAGTAGACAATGGAATATGATGTTGATATTTAAGACATGGAGCAAAACATAACAGTTTAACACAGGTATGAAAGCCTGTTTTTATATAATAGAAATGCTCTAGATAAAATATATCACTTAGCAATAGTAAACATCTAAAGAAAAGGAAAAGTAAGGAATATGAAGTTATACATTGAAAAGGAAATATTTTAAGTTTAAAGTAATGACTAACTAAAATGGATTGTATTACTTCTAGTTCAGTGGTCATATGAGGACCATTACTAGAAAATATCATTTCACAAGAGATATTTAGTTCCTATTAAGGAGGTTAGGATGAGAAATTTATTGGCAAAAAAAAAAATTATCAATGAAAATATGTCCATTGTATCAGCAGAATAAAGACAGAAATTTTGGATCAAGAAGAGTAATTGAAAGCAGGATGACTGACTAATAATACAAGAAATATTAAACTGTGCTTCCTAAGAACACAGCAGGTACTCTTGTTCAGAAAGGTAGAAGCATTAGAGTCCTCTGCATCATTTGAAGAATAAAAACATGCTTTGGAAATGCTATCCTCCTTAAACAGTGGTGTTCAACTATATAAAAAATGAAAAATTATACCCAAGGAAATGGTCTTTACCTTTGATAAAATTGATTGAATCCTCATAAATATTCATTTAATATACACTTTCTTAATATATAATAATACTATATTCCTACATAAAAATCCATTCTATTTCTTATAAAGATAATTACTCCTTACTCCATTCACTGCCCTGACACAATCAATATAAGAATATAAATTATTCTACAGAAACAACTGTGCCTTATTAATGCTTAAAATAACATTTTTGCTTTATTACTTGTATTTAATATCAAAATGTCTCTTCATGTAGCCAACACATGGAAGATATTCTAATGCAATATAAAGAAAGAATTCATCCTTAAAGCAGAATGTGGCTTGTCACTATTTAGTACAGTAGATTGCTAGGTTTTATTCATTTCTCATTACTAAAAGATTGCACCCTTTGATTAACACCTCCCCATTTCTCCTGCCCCCATCCCCTGGCAACCACTATTCTACTCTGTACTTCTTTGACTATTTATATTTCTCTTACAAGTGGTATTATATAGTATTTGTCCTTCTGTGTCAGGCTTACTTCACTTAGCATAATGTCTTCCAAATTCGACCAGGTTATCACAAATGGCAGGATTTCATTCCTTTTTGATCCTGAATAATATTCTAGTGTATGTATGTATGTACCACATTTTCCTTATCAATTCATCTGTCAGTGGACAGAGGGTTATTATAAATAATGTTGCAGTGAACATGGGAGTGCAGGTATTTCTTTGAGATCCTGAATTCAACTTCTTTGAATAAATATCCAGATGTGGGATTGGTGGATGACATGGTAATTGTATTTTTTAATTTTTTGAGAAATGTTTGTACTTTTTTCCAGAGTGGTTGCACCAATTTACATTCCCACCAACACTGTGCAAGGAATTCTCTTTCCTCTGCACCATCTTCAACAATATTTTTTTTTTTTCTAATAGCCATGCTAACTAGTGTGAGGTGACTTCACATCATGTTTTTAATTTGCATTTCCCTGATGATTAGTGACATTGAGAACACTTTCATATACTTGTTGGCCATTTCTAAGTCTTTCTGGGGGAAATATCTTTTCAACTCCTTTCCCTATTTTTAAATCAGGTTATTTGGATGTTTGTTATTGAATTGTAAGAGTTCCTCATATGTTTTGGATTTACTGGATATATGTTTGCAAATATTTTTCCATTACATGAGGTGCCTTTCATTTTGTTGATGGTTTTCTTTGTTGTACAGAAGTTTTTTAGTTTGATATAGCTCTAATTATCTATTTTTGCTTTTGTAATCTGTGTTTTCACTTTCATATCCAAGAAATCATTGAAGACCACTGTCAAGAAGACTTTATGTATTGTCCTGGTAATGTTATAGTTTCAGGACTTAAGGTTGAACTGTATGCTTAAATATTTGCTAAGAGGGTATATTATGTGTTCTTATCAAAAATAATTATAATAATAATTCAGGTATGGAAGGAAACTTTTGGAAGTGATGTATATATTTATGACATAGATTGTGGCAATGGTTTCATTGGTGTATACTTATCTCCAAACTCATCACGTTGTTTACATAAAGCATACACATCCTTTTATGTGATAATCATACCTCAATAAAGTGATTCTAAAAAAGGATCATAGTTTGGATCACCTGGATGGCTCAGTCAGTTAACTATTTAACTCTTGATTTCAGCCAAGACCATGATCTCAAGGTCTTGAGATCAAGCCCGTGTCAGCTCTGTGCTCACCATGGAGTAGGCTTGACATTCTCTTTCTCTCTCTACCCCTTCCTACAGTTCATACTCTCTCTCTGTTAAATAAGCAAACAAAAAATAAATAAATAAAATCTTTTAAAAAATGAATATAGTTTACCAAATTTTCAATTGACCAAAAGATAAAAAAAAAAAGAATTACACTAACAAATCCTACTTCAATATCCTTTCTTCACTTTTCATTGCCACTTTTTTAGATTACAGACTATGTCTTAAAGACTACAGGAAAATCAAAAAGTATACTTTCATACTGAATGTAAGCAATTATGTCAGTAGCAGAATTGCCATTGCAATGCCCTACTATATTTTCAAGGCTATGCAAACAACTATCATGTCTTCCTGCCTTTCTCAAAAAGGATTTTAATCCCAAAAGCATTGTGAACAATAAGAATCATTAAAAGAAAGGCCATGTATAGAGATCTTAAAGAAAAAATATTTCAGGCATATCAAGCTCTTCTGTAGTTTGATAGAGATACTAGAATGAATTGGCTTTCAGAGCTATAATTAAAATTATGAAAAATTCCAAGGATTAGGGATTACATATTTGGATTCCAAAAATCCTCTTTGAATAGTGATTCACAAGAGCATAGAATCATGCTTTAAAATTAGCAAACAGAAATGCCTATTTCCATGGCTTTAAGCAATAATAGTATTACTCAATATTAGTAAGACCACTAATTATGATCAGAATATAAAGCATTTACTGGTGAGTATTATGTGCACTTTAAACAAAAATTAGAACTTTTCATATGTTAATTTTTATAAACTATTTGTGACTATATTTGATGAAAAACACATCACAGTGATAAGGGTTTTGTTTGTTTTTGTTATTAAAGAAGTTGTACTTAATGGTTTTTGTGATGGTCCTACAATATAGTAGAAATTATCTAAAGATGAAGAAACACACTTTGTCACAGGATGACTCATTAGTTATGTAAAATAAAATTAACAAGCAGAGAAGTAAATAGAAACAAAGGTTTGTAAAAATATATCCAACTGGGGCTCCTGGGTGGCTCAGTGGGTTGAGCCTCTGCCTTCAGCTCGGGTCATGATCTCAGGGTCCTGGGATCAAGTCCCACATCAGGCTCCCTTCTGAGTGGGGAGCCTGCTTCCCCCTCTCCCTCTTCTGCTCCCCCTGCTTGTGCTCTCTCTCCTTCCCTCACTCTCCGTCAAATACATAAATTCTTTAAATATATATATATATGTATATACATATATATATATATATTTCCAATTGATCATATTTTAGTACAATAGTCTAACACTTTGGTCTTCCAGGAAACAGAAATCTGGATTTCTTTGGACTGTTACAGAAGCACATTTCTTACAGAAATGATTGCAAATAGTTTTTGAAAATAAGAAGCCACAGAGAAGATAGAAACAAAACTGAGAATCAAAAGCTTCTGGTATTTAAGAGTCCTATTAATTAAAGATCAAGGAGTATTCTATATATCTGAGCTGATAAATATCCCATAGCTTATCATGAATGAGGTAAAATATCTTCAAATATCTTATTAGTATTTGCATAACAGCACTAAAAATTTAGAGAAATGTCTCACTAAAACATCAAATTGCCATTCAGTAACAGTAACCATATAACATAATTTCTTCATACTGATGAATTCATATTTCCAACTGAAATTCTGAAAAGTGAAACTAAATTTTATGGGATTTCAAACTATTCTTGAAACCAGCAATAAAGTGTCAAATGTTAAAAAGTTTACTAGAATAGCAGTCAGGAGATCTAGGTTGTAATAACAATTCCACAAACTTTTAACCTTAAGCAAATCACTTAATTAACATTGGATTTGGTTATTCATTTGTCGAACAAGAGATTAGAGTTCATGCTCCGGGAGTTTCCATATCAGATAAATGACTATGAACTTGATAAATCACAGGTATCAATTACCTTCTATGAAATGTTTATTTTGTGTCAAGTGATAAACTAGACTCTTTGCTTGGAATATCTTAATCTATAGTAGAAATACCTTCATTTCAGAGATTTGGAAACAGATTCAGGGAAGGCAACTTGCCCAATAGCATACAACTAATAAATGCAGGAGCTGGGATTCCAAATGAGCGCTGTCTGTCTTCCTGCCCTCATGCCACCTCTGTCATGCATTCTGATTTTTATCCAACTGATGACAGAATATTCAATCATTCAAACTGCATGACAAAACTTAAAATAATTGCTCAACTATCACGTAATGACACTTAAAAAGCTTCTATTTGAACCATAACCATCAATGATTCAATAAGGAGTTTTTATTACTTACAGCTGTTCCAAAGACATGAGTCCTTTAAATGTTTGCTTATCTAGGGCATGAATTTCGTTCTTGTACAGATACCTGAAAAACATAAAAAATTCTATTAAGTTATAAATTTGCATAGATGCCACATTTCTTATATCAGGAATTTTTAAGCTACAACGTGATGCTAAAAAGCTTTGGGATGTTAATAGATCCCTTAAAATATATAGAGACTTTGATTTCATTTAAATATGTTCAAGTATCTGGGCAAGAGAGTTCCAAGGCTCTTGTCAGATTCTCAATGAAATCCTTGATCCAAAATACTAAGAATCACTGCCTAAAACCTTTAAAACTTAGAGTGATTATAGAAAAGTTCTGACTAATGAGATCACATGTACTGGGTAACAACTTTTCTAAGAAAAAGAAAAGTTGGACTACAACAATGTTTTTTTCAAATTCATTCTATCATACAGAATATATTGAACCAGGAGTTATATTTGCAAAGCTGGCAAATATCACAGGACTCTTCTGAAGGGAGTAAACACATATTAACAAGGTCCACAAGGTGTATTTTGGTTCTCCCATGGCTGCTGCTGAAAACCTGAAGGAAAAGAACCTGTTAATGGATTTACAAATATGATGATGTAACTAATCCAGCCAAAAGATTTAATGAAAACGATTTACACAACATATGAACACTATGTTCTTTTTTCATCAACTATAGGATAGAAAAGTTATTTCATTTTTTAGATCTCTATGTGAATACTTTGTGAATGTCATGAAAGTGAAATCTGTATCTGTTCTACTTGTGTCTCTGGGGATCTGAGGCTATCAAAATTCCTAAAACTTCCTACTAAGTTCCTCTGGAATGCATCTTTGCATAAGCTAGAGCTCACAGTGACTTTGAATGCATCAGAATCACCTGATGGTTTGCTAAAAACAACTGCTGAAGTGGCGGGGGTTGGGAGGTTGGGGTACCAGGTGGTGGGTATTATAGAGGGCACGGATTGTATGGAGCACTGGGTGTGGTGAAAAAATAATGAATACTGTTTTTCTGAAAATAAATAAATTGAAAAAATTAAAAAAAATAAATATGGACATTGGGGAGGGTATGTGCTTTGGTGAGTGCTGTGAAGTGTGTAAACCTGGTGATTCACAGACCTGTACCCCTGGGGATAAAAATATATGTTTATAAAAAATTAAAAAAAATAAATAAAGTAATTAACTAAATAAATTAATTAACTAAACACACACACACACACACACACACACACACACACACACAACTCCTGAGCTTGCCCCCAGCCCTATTCAATCCAATTCTTTTGGGGTGAGGTTTAGGAAACTGCACTTAACGAGTTTCCCAGTTGATTCTGAAGCAACCTTTCTGCAGATGACTTAAGAACCATAGAAGCCATAAAAATCACAGTTCTAGTAAAATTAAAAAGATTACTTTTCCAAAATGTGCTTAGGGAAGCTTTGGAAATTCCAAATTACTTTCTCTTCTCACAGATAAGAACCTCTGTAAGTTTCTCAGAACAGTAGCAGTAACTAGTAGAGATTTATGTCTTACTGGAGATATTTCCTTAGCATTATTTGATACTATGGAAGATCTTGCTTTTACCTAACAATCTCAAAAATATAGCTATATGTTAGGAAAACAAGAAGTGGAATTTTCTAGAACCATGTAGCTCATAAAGATTATTGAGCTGTGGTCTCAAAAACCACCACTGATTCTCAACTATGGTTATGATCTGGGAAACAAAGGCAGAAGAAAAACTATTAAATTTTCTTACTACTTAGAATCCATTGACAAGTCCTTGAAAGAGGCAGAGTGACATTCCTCTAGGAACCCAGTTGCCTCGATTTTAATACTTTGGTAAGTGCAAAAGGCAATCTTAGCCTGACCCACAGGATTCTGTAGCCTACTATAACATATAAAATTCCTTTGGAAACTTCTTTTATCTCTATCCCCCAAGATACATGTTAGCAATCATCTTCCAAACACATGACCTACTGATATACATCTGAAGATCCTCATGACTGTGTTTTTACTAAACAGTAATAAATAACATTTTCCTAACAATATCTAACCCCCTCAGGATGCTGGAAACCTTGTTTCCAAAATATCTGGGTGGTTTATGCCATCCCTAACCCCCTTCCAACTTGAAAGTATATAACAGGCCATTTTTCATATCCCAGGTGCTGCTCTTTCTGCCCACAGGTCCTGTCCCTGTGTTTTAATAAAGCCACCTTTTTGCACCAAAGACATCTTAAGAATAATTTCTTGGCCCTCAGTTTCCAACCCTAACATTTTTCCTACATCAATTGTGTGTGAATCCATGTATTGGTACAAGAATCAATATTTCTAAGACATCATTTTGGCTCTATCTCAGGCCTTATACTGATATCTGGGATACTGCCTCTGTGAACTCTGATTTCATAATGGGTCCACCATGTGAAATAGCACTGAGATTCTTCAAAATTCCACAGATGATAATAATATGTAGAAAAGTTTAAACCTCTATTCTATGGGTAGAAACCAGGTAAAAATTATTTTGTAAATTTATTCCAGAGGATTCAGATATCCCTCCCTGGTAAGGACCTTATACTCTCTGAATGTCAAGGAACCACATTACTTTTCAGGTATCATATCCTGAAGCATAAAAAATTGACCCAATTTCTGTAGAGATGTGTATAAAGGCTTAAATTGGTTTTTTATTACTATCATATTTAAATAATGATGAGCTGCTTCATAAAAACTAAACTAAATTATCAAATATTCATTGAGGAGTCTCAAAACTGAAAACCACCTGTAAAATTTTATATCATATATACAGATTCATTTTAGACTTATATCTTATAGAAAACAATACTAAAAAGGTGACCAAATGGTATTTTAAAAAGAAGCAATAGAACTTCTGTAGTTAGATTTGTACATGCATACATAATGTATGCATTCAAGATACACTGCTCCTTAGGTTAACACCAGCAAGAGAACTTCCAGCATCCTGTGGGATAATGGAAACTACCTGAATTCAAACCTCTCCACATATCCTAAAAATGAACTAAGAGGAAAAAACAAATCATCTAGAATCCAACCTATGCTATGACTAGGAGGAAACAGAAAATCAGTATCTTCAATTCACATTAAGTAGGGGAAATAGTAACACCAGCAAAGTCAGATCCAGAGTCTGTCTTGCAGAAATGGGTCAGGCAGGATTTTATAGGCAAGGGAGATGGAAGGAAGGGGTGGAAAAAGAAAGCTGAGAAAGTGCCAACCTGATAAAAATCTGTCTGAGCTCACGGGAATCAGAGCCCTAACTCCTGGGAATTGACAAAAAAGGGCTGAGAAAATGAATAGGGGAAGCATCTTACAATTGCTAAGCATCTTGTCGAAGAGTGGTATTAAAGGTAAAAAAGGAAGTAAGAAGCCAAAGGGTCTTAAAGAGACTAAGATAATATCAGATAATCTAAAGACACACCCAGGGGCACCTGGGTGGCTCAGTTGGGTAAGCATCTGCCTTTGGTTAAGATCATGGGCCCAGGGTCCTGGGATTGAGTCCTACAAGAGACTCCTTGCTCAGCGGGGAGTCTGCTTCTCCCCTTTCCTTTGACACTCTTCCTGCTTGTGCTCTCTGGTCCTCTCTCTGTCAAATAAATAAAACCTTTAAAAAATTAAAAAATAAAAGCACACCAAAAAAGGCTGGACTGAATAAAGTAATTGTGATTCACTCTGTCAACAGAAGAGCATGGCCTTGAAGTAAGAAATAAGCCATCCAAAGTTCTCTTCTCTACCCTCATATTTAATCACTTGCTACTCAAATCAAATGTTAGTATCTAAAGTTGAGAAACTTTGCACAAGAAAACAAACTCGTCTTATCTTTGAATATCAATGCAAAATTAATAAAAATATTAGCAAACTGAACTCACCACTTAGTAGTTCTAAGGACCAATATTTATGATAACCTTCTAAAATAATGAAAAAAAATGGGGCAGAGGGGCAAGATGGCAGAGAAATAGGAGACCTTGTTTCAATCAGTCCCCTGAGTAAGCTAAATATCTACCAGAACACTCTGAACACCCATGAAATTGGCCTGAGATGTAAGATTATACACCTCTGGATCTCCACGGGGGCAGAAGACATCAGTGGAGAGGTAAAGTGGAGTGGGAAAGTTTGGACTGATATTGGAGGGTAAACAGAAAGGGAAGAAAGCCCCCAGAAGTGACCCCTTGGAAAGTAATACCCCAATACAAACTTGGAGTCTGGTTAAAAGCACTCAAAAAGAGCAAAAGATCTTAAGGGGCAACTGGTGGAGTTGGGTGGTCATGGACATAGGCCTAAGCCCATATTCCTGGACAGTCAACGCAGGCAACCAGCCATGCCAGAGAGAGTCCAGCAGGGCCTCCAGTCCATGGTCCCTGAGCCCGTGGCTTTTCACTGCTTGCACCACCACTTAGGCTTGGTACACTCCTGCCCAAGGCTGAGAGAGCCCATTGCAGGTGGTGAGTGGTGGTATATAGGACTACAGCCATCTGTGACTAGCAGAAGGCTCTGAGCGCTCCCAGCCCACACCTGAGAAAACCCCATGAGATCTCCGTTAGGGAACTGCAGCTTTCTGACACCTGTGCAAACCCAGTGTCTGAGTGTACTCGGCATAGGCCTAGACTCCAGACAGCAGTCCCAGACTGCTCCCTGACCAATATAGCTCTCTGGGCCAATATAGCTCCTGGTTTTAGTGGCACAGGGTGTGCAGAGACAAGTGGGAGCTTTGAGGGACTACTGGGATGATGGTGCACACTGCCTGTGGGAGGTTATGTTGTTCAGTAGAGTTTGAAAAGGGTGTCTGTGTGTTCTGGACCACCCAGAGGGGAACAGTCTGAGGCCTCTTTCTGAGGTGGAGGTCTAGGTGTAGACAGATTCTTACTTTGCTCTGACCCTCTGAAAAGCCACAAAAAGTCCTCAAAGAATAAAAACCTCCAGAGAGCAAAAGCCTAAAAAAACAGTTTCCACAGAGCCAGCCCCTTGATAACAGGCAAGGTGACTCAACCCAAGCAAGATGGGAAAACAATGCAGCAGACACCACCCCCAGAGGACAACCCAAAGAACAAGAGGACAACCACCACAGGGTCTCCATAAAATTGTGAAACCCTAACATCAGGGGAAAACAATATATTAACATCCTGGTATTGGCCTAAAACCTATATATTTCTTAGATACAACTTTTCTTTCTTTCTTTCTTTTTTTAACTCATTCTCACAATTTTTATTATCTTAACTTTTGAACCTACTTACAACTAGAAGTTTAATACAACATATTCCTTAATAACTTTGTAACTTGAACTTTTTTATACATATAACTGTTTCTTTTTCTTTTTCTTTTTTTTAAATATACATATAGATATAAGCTTCAAGGTAATCCTTTTTCTCTATTCAATAATACCCTTATATATAAGCCAATTTTAATTCCCTGTATCTGGGAAAGTTGAGTACTTTAACAAAGTTAACAAGATACTCCCAGGAAGAATCAAAATAACCTTCATTGCCCACATCAAGGATTTATAACCACCTTCCCATCTTATTCTTTGGTCAGTGTTTCTCTGTATTTGTTTTTGTTCTGGTATTATATAAATCTTATTCTTGGGGTTCATTTTGGCCAGGTTATTCTTCCTTTTCTTCTCATTTACTTTTGTTGGTCTTTTTGTTTGTTCTTTTTTGCTTATGTACCTTATAAATCTTAGTTTGGGGGCTCATTTTGGCGGGTTTTCTCATTTCTCTCTCTCTCTCTCTTTTTCTTTCTTGTTGGTCATGACTTCTAATTGCTCTGAAACTTTTCCAGAATGCACCTTGCCTGGATCATGGTTGATATATTCAGCTATCCCATCAACCATCTCTTACCAAAATGACTAGAAAGAACACCCAACAGAGGAAAAATTTAGAGACTGTGCCCTCTGCCACAGAACTATTGGATATGGACATAAACAGAATGTCGGAAAGGGAATTCAGGATTACAATTATCCAGGCCATAGCTAGGTTGCAGAAAACCATTAATGACAACATAAAATCCTTAAGGGTGGAAGTGAGAACTGACTTGTCAGAAATGAAATCTTGCCATTTGCGACAACATGGATGGAACTAGAGCGTATCATGCTTAGCGAAATAAGTCAAGCGGAGAAAGACAACTATCATATGATCTCCCTGATATGAGGAAGTGGTGATGCAACATGGGGGCTTAAGTGGGTAGGAGAAGAATCAATGAAACAAGATGGGATTGGGAGGGAGACAAACCATAAGTGACTCTTAATCTCACAAAACAAACTGAGGGTTACTGGGGGGAGGGGGTTTGGGAGAAGGGGGTGGGATTATGGACATTGGGGAAGGTATGTGCTTTGGTGAGTGCTGTGAAGTGTGTAAAGCTGGTGATTCACAGACCTGTACCCCTGGGGATAAAAATATATGTTTATAAAAAATAAAAAATTAATAAAAAAAATGAACCAGAATAGTGGGAACGAGTTAAAAATAAAATTTGTCCTATGAAGTAAAAAAAAAAAAAAAAAAAATGCTATCAATGAGATCCAATCTCATCTAAATATTCTAACAGCTAGGGTAACTGAGACAGAAGATAGAATTGGTGATCTGGAAGACAAACTTATAGAGAAGAAGGATCAGGTGGAGGCCTGGAAAAAAACAACTTAGAAGCCATGAAAACAGAATTAGGCAAATAAATGACATGACAAAATGTTCCAGTGTCAGAAATATTGGGATCCTTGAGTGGGTCGAGGAAGACAGAAGACTAGAAGATATGGTTGAATATATTCTGGATGAAAATTTCTCCAATTTGGAGAATGGAACAAGTGTTCATGTCCTAGAGGCAGAAAGGACACCCCCAAGATCAACGAATTTATAAAGATCTCCAGACAGTTAGTTGTGAAATTCACAAATCATAATTTTAGATAAGAGGTCTTAAGGGCAGCTAGGGAGAAGAGATTCCTTACATACAGAGGAAGGCCCATCAGAATAACATCAGACCTGTCCATAGAAACCTGGAAAGCCAGAAAGGGTGGCAAGACATATTCAGGGCATTAAATGAGAAAAACATGCATCCAAGAATACTTTATCCAGCAAGACTGACATTCAAAATGGATGGATAGGTAAAGAGCTTCCACCAGCAAGATATAAAAGTGTATGTGATCACCACACCAGTACTATAAGAAATATTAAGGGGGTCTCTATAAAAGAAGAAAGAATCCAAGAGTGACATAGAACAGAAATTTACAGAGACAATCTATAGAAGCAAGGACTTCACAGACAATATGTCAATAAAAACTTATTTTTCAATAATCACTCTCAACATGAACAGCCTGAATGCTCCCATAAAATTGCACAGGATTGAAAACTGAATAAAACGAGAGGATCCATCCATATGCTGTCTACAAGAGGCACATTTGGAACCTAAAGATACATCCAGACTGAGAGTCAAGGGATGGAGAACCATCTTTCATGACAATGGGCCTCAGAAGAAAGCAGGGTGGTGATTCTCATATCAGATAAATTAGATTTTAAGCTAAGGACTAGAGATACAGAAGGACATTACATCATGCTTAAAGGGTCTATCCAGCAAGAAGATCTAATAATTGTAAACATTAATGCCCCAAATATGGGATAAGCCAACTGTTAATCAAAATAAAGAGTCATACTGATATGAATACATTAATTTTAGGGGATCTTAACATGCCACTCTCAGTAATAGACAGATCATCCAGGCAGAAAATTAATAAAAAACCAAGAGCTTTGAATGACACATTGGATCAAATAGTCCTCATAGATATATACAGAACATTCCACCCTAAAACAACAGAATACTCATTCTTCTTAAGTGCACATGGAATGGTCCCCAGAATAGACCACAACGTGGGCCACAAAACAGGGCTGAACTTGAGATTGAGATTATTCCCTGCATATTCTCAGACCACAATATTTTGAAACTGAAACTCAACCACAAAAAAAATTAAAAAGTTTGGAAGGAATTCAAACACTTGGAAGCTAAAGACCATCTTGCTTAAGAATGTTTGGATCAACCAGGAAATCAAAGAAGAACATAAACAGTTCATAGAAACCAAATCGGTCCAAAACCTATGGGATACGGCAAAGGCAGTTCTAAGGGAGAAACACATAGCCATAATACACCAACTCTCTATACCTTAAAGAACTGGAAAATCAACAACCAATTAAGCCAACCTCTGCACAAAAAGGTAGATAATCAAGATTAGAGCAGAGATCAATGAGTTAGAAACTAGAGATATAATAGAACATATTAATGAAACTAGAAGCCGGTTCTTTGAAAGAATGAATAAGATCGATAAATCACTGGCCCAACTAATCCAAAAGAAAAGAGAGGACCCAAATTAATAAAATTATGAATGAAAGGGGAGAGACCATGACTAAGAGCAAGGAAATAGAAACATTCATCAGAAATTGTTATCAACAGTTATATGCCAATAAGTTAAGCAACCTAGAAAAAATGGATGCATTCCTGGAAACCTATAAACTTCCAAGATTGAAACAGGAGGAAATTGACAACCGGAATAGGCCAATATCGAGAAATGAGATTGAAGCAGTGATAAAAAAACCTCCCCTAAAAAACAGAGCCCAGAACTTGACAGATTCCCTGGGGAATTCTAACAAACATTCAAAGAAGAAATAATACCTATTCTCCTGAAACTGTTTCAAAAAATAGAAACAGAAGGAAAGCTTCCAGACTCTTTATGAAGCCAGCATTACACTGATCCCTAAACCAGGCAAAGACTCCTTCAAAAAGGAGAATTTCAGACCAATATTCCTGATGAATATGGATGCCAAGATTCTCAACAAGATCCTAGCTAATAGGATCCAATAGTACATTAAAAAGATTATCCACCATGACAAGGTGGGATTTATCCCCAGGATGCAAGGGTAGTTCAACATTCACAAATCAATCAGTGTGATAGAACAAATCAATAAGAGAAGGGAGAAGAACCACATGGTACTCTCAAATGATGCAGAAAAAAGCATTTGACAAAATACAACATCCGTTCCTGATTAAAACTCTTCAGAGTGGTAGAGATAGAGGGAAAATTCCTCAAATTCATAAAAGCCATCTATTAAAAGCCCACAGCAAATATCATTCTCAATGGGGAAAAGCTGAGAGCCTTTCCCTTAAGATCAAGAACACGACAAGGATGCCCACTCTCACCACTCTTATTCAACATAGTACCGGAAGTCCTAGCAAAAGCAATCAGACAATAAAAAGAAATAAAAGATATCAGACTGGCAAAGAAGAAGTCAAACTCTCTCTCTTCATTGATGACATGATACTCTATGTGGAAAACCCAAAATACTCCACCCCCAAATTACTAGAACTCATACAACAATTCAGTAATGTGGCAGGATACAAAATCAATGCACAGAAATCACTTGCTTTCTTATATATTCACAATGTAACTGTAGAAAGAGAAATTAGAGAATCGATTCCATTTACAATAGCACTAAAAACCTTAAGATACCTTGGAATAAGCCTAGCCAAAGTGGTAAAGAATCTGTACCAAAGGAACTACAGAACACTCATGAAAGAAATTAAGAAGACACAGGAAGGTGAAAAAGCATTCCATGTTCATGGCTCAGAAGAATAAACATCGTTAAAATGTCTATACTGCCCAGAGCAATCTACGCTTTCAATGCCATCCCAATCAAAATTCCACTGGCATTTTTCAAAGTGCTGGAACAAACAATCCTAAAATTTGTATGGAATCAGAAAAAAAAACCCAAATTACTAAGGAAATGTTGAAAAACAAAGACAAACCTGGGGTCATCATGTTGCCTGATTTCAAGCTTTACTACAAAGCTATGATCACCAAGACAGCATGGTACTGACACAAAAACAGACACATAGACCAGTGGAACAGAGCAGAGAGCCTAGATATGGACCCGCAACTCTATGGCTAGTGAATCTTTGACAAAGCAGGAAAAAATATCTCTCCAATAAATGGTGCTGGGAAAATTGGACAGCTATGTATAGAAGAATGAAACTCGACCATTCTCTTATACCATACAAAAAGATAAACTCAAAATGGACAAAAGACCTCAATGTGAGGCAGAACTCTGTCAAAATACTAGAGGAGAACATAGGCAATAACCTCTTCAACATCAGCCACAGCAACTTCTTTCAAGACAAATCTCCAAAGGCAAAGGAAACAAAAGCAAAAAAATGAACTTTTGGGACTTCATCAAGATCAAAAGCTTCTACACAGCAAAGGAAACAGTCAACAAAACAAAGAGGCAATCCATGGAATGAGAGAAGATATTCACAAATGATATTACAGACAAAGGACTGATATCCAAGGTCTATAAAAAACTCCTCAAACTCAACACCCAAAAAACAGATAATCATGTCAAAAATTGACAGAAGACATGAACAGACACTTCCCCAAAGAAGACATATAAATAGCTAACAGACACATGAAAAAATGTTCATCATTAGCCATCAGGGAAACTCAAATCAAAACCACATTGAGATACCATTTTACACCAGTTAGAATGGCCAAATTCAACAAGATAGTAAACAACAAGTGTTGGAGAGGGTGTGGAGAAAGAGGAAACCTCCTACAGTGTTGGTGGGAAAGCAAGTTGGTGCAGCCATTTTGGAAAACAGTGCAGAAATTCCTTAAGAAATTAAAACTAGAGCTATCCTATGATCCTGCAATTGCACTACTGGGTATTTACCCCAAAGATACAGATGTAGTGAAAAGAAGGGCCACCTGTACCCCAATGTTCATAGCAGCAATGGTCACAGTTGCCAAACTGTGGAAAAAACCAAGATGCCCTTCAACAGACAAATGGATAAAGAAGATATGGTCCATATATACAATGGAGTATTATGCCTTCATCAGAAAGGATGAATACCCAACTTCTGTAGCAACATGGACAGGACTGGAAGAGATTATGCTGAGTGAAAGAAGTCAAGCAGAGAGAGTCAATTATCATATGGTTTCACTTATTTGTGGAGCATAGCAAATAGTATGGAGGAAAAGGGGAGTTAGAGAGGAGAAGGGAGTTGAGGGAAATTGGAAGGGGAGGTGGACCATGAGAGACTATGGACTCTGAAAAACAACCTGAGGGGTTTGAAGGGGCAGGGGGTGGGAGGTTGGGGGAACCAAGTGGTGGGGATTAGAGAGGGCATCGATTGCATGGAGCACTGGGTGTGGTGCAAAAACAATGAATACTGTTACGCTGAAAATAAATTTAAAAAAAATTTTTTTAAATCACAATTTTAAAAACCATTTGTTATTTCTGTCCCCTGAAAATTTTCCCAATTAGTGCCCTCTGAAGACACCTCATATTCAGATCTCGTTTACAAAATGCTATTTTCCACCAGAACAGATCAATCTATTTGAAGAAATGGCTGCTTCCAGGTCTGGGGCAGCATAAGTACATAACATCCTATGCTTGACAGAAAGCAATAAAAAAGAAGCACTCAGAGTTTAATGGGATCATTCCAAAAGAACAAAGAGCTAGCATGAATGGTCTCCCACTGGTTGGTATATAGGAAAGCAATTGACTTTTGTGTATTAACCTTGTATCTTACAACCTTGCTATAATGTTTATTAGTTCCAGGAGTTTTTCTGGTGGTTCTTTGGTATTTTATACACAAATAATCATGACATCAAAGAACAAACACAATTTGATTTCTTCCTTCCAAATCTGTATAACTTTTTTTTTTTTTAATTTTTTATTTTTTATAAACATATATTTTTATCCCCAGGGGTACAGGTCTGTGAATCACCAGGTTTACACACTTCACAGCACTCACCAAATCACATACCCTCCCCAATGTCCATAATCCCACCCCCTTCTCCCAAACCCCCTCCCCCCGGCAACCCTCAGTTTGTTTTGTGAGATTAAGAGTCACTTATGGTTTGTCTCCCTCCCAATCCCATCTTGTTTCATTTATTCTTCTTCTACCCACTTAAGCCTCCATGTTGCTTCACCACTTCCTCATATCAGGGAGATCATATGATAGTTGTCTTTCTCTGCTTGACTTATTTCACTAAGCATGATACGCTCTAGTTCCATCCATGTTGTTGCAAATGGCAAGATTTCATTTCTTTTGATGGCTGCATAGTATTCCATTGTGTATATATACCACATCTTCTTGATCCATTCATCTGTTGATGGACATCTAGGTTCTTTCCATAGTTTGGCTATTGTGGACATTGCTGCTATAAACATTCGGGTGCATGTGTCCCTTTGGATCACTACATTTGTATCTTTAGGGTAAATACCCAATAGTGCAACTGCTGGGTCATAGGGCAGTTCTATTTTCAACATTTTGAGGAACCTCCATGCTGTTTTCCAGAGTGGCTGCACCAGCTTGCATTCCCACCAACAGTGTAGGAGGGTTCCCCTTTCTCCGCATCCTCGCCAGCATCTGTCATTTCCTGACTTGTTGATTTTAGCCATTCTGACTGGTGTGAGGTGATATCTCATTGTGGTTTTGATTTGTATTTCCCTGATGCCGAGTGATATGGAGCACTTTTTCATGTGTCTGTTCGCCATCTGGATGTCTTCTTTGCAGAAATGTCTGTTCATGTCTTCTGCCCATTTCTTGATTGGATTATTTGTTCTTTGGGTATTGAGTTTGCTAAGTTCTTTATAGATTCTGGACACTAGTCCTTTATCTGATATGTCGTTTGCAAATATCTTCTCCCATTCTGTCAGTTGTCTTTTGATTTTGTTAACTGTTTCCTTTGCTGTGCAAAAGCTTTTGATCTTGTATTTCCTTTTCTTATCTTAATTGCATTAGCTGGAACTTCTGTGTAACTGTTACATAGGAGTAGTAACAGGCAACATCTTTGCTTTTTTCCCAATCTTAGGGGAAAGCATCTAGTTTTTCGTCATCATCTATTAGCTGTAGGGGTTTTTGTAGATGTTCTTTATCACATTGGGTAAGTTCCTCTGTTCCTAGCTTGTTCAGAGCTTTTATCAAGGGTGCAAAATTATTATGGGTCTTAAACATTATCAAATGCTTTTTTTTTCTGCATCTATTGATATATTATAAGATATATAGGATTTTTCTTCTCTATCCTGTTGTGATAGATTATACTTTTGATTTTGAAATGTTGAACCAACCTTGCACTGACAAATCTCATGTGGTTTGGTGTACTTTGGTGGATTTGAATAGCTAACATTTGTTCAAGACTATTGCATTTATGTTTATGAGAGATATTGGTTGGTAGTTTTCCTTTCTTGTAATGTCATCTGATTTTGGTATCAGGTTCGTTGATTTTTTTATTCTTTCTTTTCTTCCTCCTTTAAGTTTATATTACTCTTCTGTCTTTAGGTTCCTAAAAATGGAAGCTTAGATTATTGACTTTCAACTTTCTTCTTTTCTAAAATATGCACTCAATGCATAAGTTTCCCTCTAAGTACTGCTCTTATGGTATTCCCCAAGTTTTGATAATTTGGGTTTTCATTTTCATTCAGTTCAAAATATTTTTAAGTTATCTTGAAACTCTCTGAACTGTTTGTTTTATTTTATTTTATTTTTTTTAAATTGTTTAAGGTTTTCGTTTAAATTCCGGTTAGTTAACATGCAGTGTAATCTTAGTTTCAGGTGCACAATTTAGTGATTCAACCCTGACATACAATACCCAGTGCTCATCACAACAAGTGCTCTCCTTAATCCCCATCACCTATTTAACACATCTCCCCACCCACTTCCTCTCAGATAGCCATCAGTTTGTTCTCTATAGTTAAAAGTCTGTTTCTTGGCTTGCCTTTCTCTTTCTTCCCCTATGATTATTTGTTTTGTTTCTTAAATTCCACGTATGAGTGAAATCATATGGCATTTGTCTTTCTCTGGCTGACTTGACATAAGGATCTCTAGCTCCATCCACATCATTGTAAATAACAAGATTTCATTCTTTTTTATGACTAATATTTCATTTTTAAAATATATCTCACATCTTTATCCATTCATCACTTGATAGACATTTGAACTATGTCTTTCTTAGTAATTTGTTTTTTAACCTCCAAATACCTTGAGATAGTCCAGCTATCTTTCTGTTACTGATTCCTAGTTTAAATTCATTATGGTCTGGGAACACATTTTGAATGATTTCTATTATTTTAAATTTGTTGAGGTGTGTTTTATGGCCTAAAATATAGTCTATGTTGGTGAATGTGCCATGTAAACTTGAGATGAACATTATTCTACTATTGTTGGATGGAGCATTCTGCAAATGTCTATTAGATTCAGTTGACTGATGGTGTTGTTCAGCTCAACTCTGTCCTTACTGATTTTCTGCCTGATGGATTTGTCAATTACTTATAGAGGGATGTTAACATCTCCAACTATACTAGTGGATTAGTCTATTTCTCCTTTCGGTTCTATCAGTTTTTGCCTCAAGATATGTTGTTCTACTGTTATGTGCATTCCATGTTAAGGATTGTTATGTCCTCTTGAAGAATCAGCCCTCTTTATCATTATATAATGACCCTCTCTATCACTTATAATTTTCCTTGTTCTAAAGTCCACTTTACCTGAAATTAATATAACCACTATACTTTTCTTTTGATATGTATTAGCATGATACAACTCCATGGCCTTACTTTTCATCTCAATTTGTTTTAAATTTAAAGGGATGTTCTTATAGACACATATAGTTGGGTCTTTTTAAAAAATCCATCCCAACAAGGTCTTTAATTGGTATATTTATACCATTCACATCAATGATCATTGGTATAGTTATATTAATATCTACCATTTAGGTAACTATTTTCTATTTGTTGACAAGATCTATCAGGTAATAGGACCTGAGATAAATAGATGTTTAGTATTGAAAAATGACTTGTACAATATGTTTAACTTATTTTCGTATAGTTAAGTAAAAATGTACTATGCATAAAAATATAAAAAGTAAATGTTGAAATTTTTAATGAGTTTTTTTTAGATGGAAGATATACAGGTATTCAACTGTTTTTTCATTGCATACACTTTTCAAATTAAAATTCAGAGAAAAAATAAAAAGGATTCAGAGATGACCCATTTGAGAGATGCAAAGAAACAAACTCTCTGTAACCCTTTGAGCTACTGGATCAAACCAGGCCTGATGTCTGCATTATCTCTACAATATTTATGCCCATCTGAGCAGTTTCATTGTTAGTTTGTTTTGTCTTATCGCAACCAAGAAAATCTAAACTGATACGTTTTTAAAAGAAGGAAAGAAAAAGAAAAACTTCTATTTTTCTCTTTCCCTGTCTCTTCATCCTCTTTGTCTCTGAATTCTTCACAATATGTCTTCAGCAACATGAAAACCTGACAAACCTGAAGCTTTTTATTTTTAAAAATTACCACCATGAGAAGCCATCTCCTCACTTCCCCTGCTTTTCAAGTACGTTTTCTACTGACAATAGTGTGTATTCACACTACAATATTACATTTAACTCACTAAGTCATTTCATTTCAATATCTAAACTAGAATTAGTGAGAGTCAAGCAATAGTTGTTTTATAAATAAAACATAGTTATATTGTTTATACTATTACATAGTATATATCTTATAACTAGAACATAGTTTTTTAACTATATATATACAATAGTCTTTAAATGGGCAAAGTTCATGTAGCAAACACTTCTATTTTTACTACATAAGGGGGGGAAAAAACTAAGTTTCTTCTATACCCTAAAACTGTGTTCTGAATTATCTCAGAGGCAATAATCCATAATTTCCCAAAGATCTTAAATAGTAATAGAAAAATCACAATTAAAAATTATATCATGTATCTATCTTTTTTTGAAAAATTTCCAGATAATTTGAATTACTTAAAGTCAAATTATATTTATTAACATATATTAAGTACTCCAGAAGTATTTTCATTTGAAATTCAAGTCTGGCTTTTCAATAACAAATCTATTTCTGTTCTACAACAATAGGAGCCAAAAGTTAATCATAATTTTTGGTTAATATTTAGTCATTTTGGAAAGAAAGTATTATAAAGATAAGCTCCAAAAATACAATCATCAGCTCAGAGACATCTTTACAGATTCCAAAAAACTATTTTTAGATAACAGATATATATGCAAAATTCATACATTGATAAAATTTATATTGATATGATTCATTGAATGTTTACACATCAAACAAAATACACTGCCAATAATGCCATTTCCAGAGATATTTCTTCCTGCTGTTAAAAAAAAGAAAGCAAGCAAGAAAGAAAGACTAAAGCAATGCTTAAAAATTCAGAAAGTTTTGGAAAGTCACCTACATATCATCTATAAGTTTCATTATATTGGAAAATTTTCTGGAGTTTGAGTTACAGAACATATTTTTAAAGCTTTGTCCTCAAAGGTCAATCTAATTTTGTTTAAATATCTACAGGTTGTCAACTGAAAGAGTATTGAGCTCAAAATTAGAAGGCAGAAATATGAGTCTGGACTCAGTGTGGAACTCTCAGATACATCTCCATATGTATGTAGTTAGGATATTAACATACCAAATCATAAGTCTATTGTGGAGTCAATAAAAGACTTACAAAAACTCTCTAAGACACTATGCAAATGTGTAATATTGAACATTAATATCAGTACAGAGTTTGACTACTGGGTGACAATTAAGAGATGTGTTGAATAAATGAATGAATATATAAACTCATGAAAGTATTCAATCAGTAAATAATTGCAAGAAATTTGCAAGTCGGCTTCTGTCATGTATCCAAAAGATTTGAAAGCAGGAACTCAGACAGATACATTTATAGCAATGCTCACAGCAGCATTATTCACAATAGCCAAAAGGGGGAAACAACCCAAATTCCCACCAACAGATGTTAGATAAATAAAATGTGGAATATCCATGCAATGGAATATTATTGAGCCTTTAAAAATGAATGGAATTTTGATACGTGCTACAACATGGATGAAACTTGAAAACATCATGCTAAGTGATATAAACTAGACAAAAAATCTAAATATTTAATTATTCAATTTATATGAGGTATCTAGAATAGGCCAATTTATAGAGACATAAAATAGAATAGAGATTACCAGAGGAGAGGGAAAAAGGGGAAGCTATTATTTAATGGGCACAGAGTTTCTATTTGGGATGATAAAAAAATTTCAGAAATAGAAAAATACTTATGCAAACATAACTAATGCCACTGAATCATACATTTAAAAATGATTAAAATGGTAAAATTTATATTTTACCACAATAAAAACAAAGAAACTTTATCATATATTGTAGAATTGTGATTATTAGCTATTTCTTGTCCAAAAAAGAAAAAAAAATGGGTGGCTCAGTCAGTTAAGCATCTGCCTCCAGCTCAGGTCATGACCTCACGGTCCTGGGATTGAGCCCCACATTGGGCTCCCTGCTCAGCAGAGTCTGCTTCTCCCTTACCCTCTCCCCTATGCTCGCTCTCTCTCTCTCAAATAAATAAATAAAATATTTTTAAAAAACATACTAGCCATTACTCCCATATATGAAGTCTAATGGTAACCAGCACTCAAACTTCCACATCAAGGGCACAGTGGGGAAAAAAACTGTCCTAACATTTCCTGGTGGGCAACAGCATGTCCTATCCAATATGCTCTGAAGTCTTGATGTCTGGGGGGAGATGGTGGAAGAAAAGTGCACTTGTGTAGGCCACTGGGACTCAGCATCCAGATACCTGGGATGGGTCCCTGAGTTTGGACTTGGGGGAGACTTCTGGTGGGACCCTGGTGGGGACTTCTGGGGGGACTCATAGTGATACCAAGGTCCACCCTAGTCCAAAACATATTCCCTATTCCAGGGAAACCAGATGTCATGGAACTCCTTATCCTTGATTCTGCACAGGGCCAGGAAGCCTGCTGATGAGGCCTGCCTGATGATTCCTGGGAGACCCTACTCCTGCAGGGGCCCTGAGCCTCTTCCCAGCAGAGATCCACAGGGGTCTGACTCAACCCCCAGCCCCAACCCAGGCACCTTGAGTACAGTATGAAGAACTCCCTGTAACAGGAAGATGGCCTGCTGGACTGGGGTTTCCCCTGAACACACAGACGTAGAAGTCAGGAAGGCTTTAGGGCAGAAGGTGCACAGGGAGGGAAGAGCAAATCGTTGGGTGATCTGATGTAGAAGCTCCCAATGACAGGGGCAAGATTACAGATAGTTTGAGCCAGAGAGGGGACTTGAAGTGACACATGGTTAAATTTAAAAAGCAAAAGAAAAAATACATATACTGAAGAAGACACTCAAAAGTGTTTATAAAGATTTCTGTCTCTGAGAAGGTGAAGTAGAAATCCTTTTTCATAGTTTTCTTGCTGAACACAATTTAAAAACTTAGATGTTGGGGCGCCTGGGTGGCTCAGTGGATTGGGCCGCTGCCTTCGGCTCAGGTCATGATCTCAGTGTCCTGGGATCGAGCCCCGCATCGGGCTCTTTGCTCAGCGGGAGCCTGCTTCTCTCTCTCTCTCTCTGCCTGACTCTCCGCCGACTTGTGATCTCTCTCTCTGTCAAATAAATAAATAAAATCTTTAAAAAAAAAAAACTTAGATGTTACAAATAAGACAAACATAAAAAAGAATGAAAAGTAGAGAGAAGGCAAATTTGTTAAGCATCTCAGGACTCAAGGAATAGCATAATAATCAGTCTCTGGGTTTTCTTCTTGCTCAGTCATTCAAGAGGTGAAGCTCTACAGCCAAAAACCAGGAAATGTCAATGAACACAGATAATAAAAACTCATAACAAATGAGGGAATGGGGAAGTCTAACAAGACAGAAAACTTTCGGGAAAGAACCACTCTGTTCCAGCCAAATACCACAGAAAATCTGTATCATCATCTGTACCCATGCCAGCAAAAGCCAAGTGAGGACCTAGAACTCCACACCCCTGAGGCTCTAATGAGGCACCCAACAGCCCCATAGCAGTATTGTTAGAGAAGCTAGGACATTTGTCTACAAACAGTGAAGATAAGGAAGACACACCAAGTTGACAGTATAGACTATCTAAGAATTCTGGACCTCTACCCAAAATGAGCAATAAAGAGCTTCTCCTTTTGCTCCCCATTGGGGTGGCATCAGGGGAGGCCTAGAGGACAGTCAGTAGTTTTACCACCATGAAGCAGTAAAGAAGCCACTCCCTCTACCTGGTGTCAGTGGTAGCTATGTGGGGAGCAGTAATGAAACATTTATACCCTGTCTAGCAAGGAACATACCAGTGGAGGACTAGCGGAAAACCAGAACTCCCAACTCTGACTAGAAGCAATAAGAAGTCCCACTACCACATGGATATCCATGGGGGACAACTGGGGCACCTGGGCTTCTACCTCCATCGGACAGTAAAAAGGTAGCCCCTTTCCTAACAAAGAAGAAGTCAGCTAAAGCAGATTTTTTTTTTTAAGATTTTATTTATTTAGTTGACACAGAGAGGGAGAGATCACGAGCAGGCAGAGAGGCAGACAGAGAGAAAGGAGGAAGCCGGCTCCCCGCCAAGCAGAAAGCCTGATGCGGGGCTCAATCCCAGGATGCTGAGACCATGACCCGAGCCGAAGGCAGAGGCCTACCCCACTGAGCCACCCAGGTGCCCCCAGCTAAAGCAGATTTAAATATGATTTAGAGTCTCATAATACTGAAAAAGTTCTAGGTTTTAACCAAAAGCAACTCACCATAATGAGAACCAGAGAGATCTCTAACGTAATGAAAAAAGATAATAAATAAATGCTGTTATGGCTGAAATTGTGCTCCACCCTCTCCCCTGATTCATAAGTTGAAATAAAGATAAGGTTTTATGAAGAGGTAGTTAAGGTAAAATGAGGTCATTAGGATGGGCCCTAATCCAACGCAACTGGCATCCTTAGAAGGAAAAGTTTAGGACACAGATAAATATATGCATGGAGGGAAGACCGCTGGAAGACAGGAATGGTGGCCATCTACATGTGAAGGAGAGGGAACCTTAAAAGAAAGCAACCCTGCCATCCCCTTGATCTTGGACTTCTGGCCTCCAGAACTCTGAGAAAATAAATTTCTACTGTTTTAGCCAGTGGAATTCTGACCAAGCCCTAAATTTGGACTTCATCCTCAAACAGTGGTTGTATATACATGATCAGGCTCAAGCGGGCCCTAAAGCCAAAAACAAATGACCTAAAGAAGAGGCCCTATTCCTGCTATACAGGAACCAACCTACAGCTATAACCTCATGGGAAGTTTAAGAGCAGTTGTCAGAGAAAGAGAAAACTCGGGCCTAGGTTATGCATGGTACTATACGATATGTAGACACCACCCAAAAAGGCAGAGCTGCCACAATCTCTATCCCGAGCACAAATTCCTTGTTCCCCTTCTCTTTCCCATTTAAGTCTTCATACAGCATAGTATTCCCACATTTGTGTCCCTGAAAAAATTTATTATTTTGTCCATTTTTCAAGTCATAAAACCATACAGCCTTGTTCCATAGACTAGTGATATTGTGTACTGCTCAAATACATAGTAGATGATAATAAATAATAGATCAGTGATGTGATCTGAGTATCAGAGACAGGGACCTGGAAGGAATCACAGGAAGACACAATACTGTATAATCCAGTTACTCAGAGATGACCTAAAGGCATCTAATCAGGAGACTATCAAATACCACATATCAGGAACTTCAGAGCACAAGGTTTGAGGAGGTGATCATCAAGAAAGCTGAAGATGTAAGTGAAGTCAAGTCTTGTATCTGGTGCTAACTCAATTTTACTTCATCCAAACAGCAATGGGGGGCCACTGAAGGACCTTAGAAGAATGGTGTGATTGATTTGTCCTTCAGAGAGAGAAGAGGAAAAGCTTGAACTATGAGGTTTTCTCATAGTTATGGTGATGAGTAACAAGAATTAAATATAAGTCATCACAGTGGGCATAGGAGGGAAGATACAAATAGCGCTAAAGCAGAATAGACAGAACTTGACAACTAACTAGATATAATGGGAGAGGAATTGGGATGAGGCCAGTATGATGCATGGATATTTAGTTCAGATGACTGTTTTAGTCTGTCATCATTTACCAAAATAAGAAGCATGTTTGAGGGGAAAATAAGTTGCAGGTTTGAAGGGAGAAAGATAAATTAATTAAGTTTAAATCATTTGTAGACTCAAAATGGATGAAGGACCTCAATGTGCAAAAGGAATCCATCAAAATCCTTGAGGAGAACACAGGCAGCAACCTCTTCGACCTCAGCCGCAGCAACATCTTCCTAGGAACATCGCCAAAGGCAAGGGAAGCAAGGGCAAAAATGAAATATTGGGATTTCATCAAGATCAAAAGCTTTTGCACAGCAAAGGAAACAGTTAATAAAATCAAAAGACAACTGACAGAATGGGAGAAGATATTTGCAAACGACATATCAGATAAAGGACTAGTGTCCAAAATCTATAAAGAACTTAGCAAACTCAACACCCAAAGAACAAATAATCCAATCAAGAAATGGGCAGAGGACATGAACAGACATTTCTGCAAAGAAGACATCCAGATGGCCAACAGACACATGAAAAAGTGCTCCATATCACTCGGCATCAGGGAAATACAAATCAAAACCACAATGCGATATCACCTCACACCAGTCAGAATGGCTAAAATCAACAAGTCAGGAAATGACAGATGCTGGCGAGGATGCAGAGAAAGGGGAACCCTCCTACACTGTTGGTGGGAATGCAAGCTGGTGCAGCCACTTTGGAAAACAGCATGGAGGTTCCTCAAAATGTTGAAAATAGAACTGCCCTATGACCCAGCAATAGCACTACTGGGTATTTACCCTAAAGATACAAACGTAGTGATCCAAAGGGGCACGTGCACCTGAATGTTTATAGCAGCAATGTCCACAATAGCCAAACTATGGAAAGAACCTATATGTCCATCAACAGATGAATGGATCAAGAAGATGTGGTATATATACACAATGGAATACTATGCAGCCATCAAAAGAAATGAAATCTTGCCATTTGCGACAACATGGATGGAACTAGAGCGTATCATGCTTAGCGAAATAAGTCAAGCGGAGAAAGACAACTATCATATGATCTCCCTGATATGAGGAAGTGGTGATGCAACATGGGGGCTTAAGTGGGTAGAAGAAGAATCAATGAAACAAGATGGAATTGGGAGGGAGACAAACCATAAGTGACTCTTAATCTCGCAAAACAAACTGAGGGTTGCTGGGGGGAGGGAGATTGGGAGAAGGTGGTGGGATTATGGACATTGGGGAGGGTATGTGCTTTGGTGAGTGCTGTGAAGTGTGTAAAGCTGGTGATTCACAGACCTGTACCCCTGGGGATAAAAATATAAGTTTATAAAAATTAAAAAAAAGTTTACATCATTTTGAGTCTGAAGCTCTTATGGGACATGTTGTGTGTGTTTGTGTGTGTGTGTGTGTGTGTGTGTATTTAGAAACAAGACAATTTAGGCTCAAAATAAAGATTTGTGAGGCAGTGGCATCCAGATAATAACTGATACATGGAAGCAGATATGTTCAACCATATGAAACCAGTATGAAAAAGACCAGAGCCTGGTACAGGACTCTAGGTGGAGTCTGAGACAGAGCAGGAAGAACAATGAAGGGAAGACCAGGAACATGAGAAGTGTCACTAACACCAAAGATATTTTCAGGTGTATGAATGGTCAACAAAAGGAAACCACTAGACATAATTAAACATAGTGTATAATGGAATATTTCTAATATGTTTAACAATATGAGTGGCCTTTGTCAGAGAAGTTCTAGTAGTGTGGTGGGAACAGAGGCTGGTTTGGAGTGAGTAGAAATAAAAGGTAAACAAGTAGAGACAGAGAGCTTGGCAGAAAAACCTCCTGTCTCCCATTATTTGGCTTTTGCCAAATTTATCTCTCATCATGTTCTATTTGGATCCTACAATCTAATCATTAAAAGATAGTTGCCATTTCCCAAAGAACCCCATACTAGACCATGTCTTGTCTTTTCTCACAAATCTTCCTTTCAAGATTAAGCTAAAGCACTGTTCCTTCCATCAAGTCTGCTTCCAGTCCCATGTCTCTCAATTAGATATGACCTCTTCTCCCTTTTGAATACAGTACCCATTGCATAAGTCTATCCTGGTGTCTAAACCAGGATATGCCTATTGTGATTGCAACTTGGGCCTCACTCTTGGAAGCTCATGTCAATGTGATGGGTTACAGAAATGGCCATAAGTTTCTCCCCATCCCTGGATTCATACCCTTTTGCCAGATGATTCTGCTGCTTTGCCCATCAAGGGGTGGAATCCATTTCTCTAGCGCTTGAATCAGATCTCGGCCATATGGTTTGATTTAGGAAATGAGACATTAGCAAATATGACACACCAAATGCATTAAAAGCTCATCTCTAATAGCACTAGGGAGAGAATCACTGTAAACAAGCACAGTCTCACTGGCTAGAGAAAAAGAGACCACATGGAGGAGAAAGCTATCCCAGCTGACACTGAGCAATTGCCAAATATGTAAGGAAAGCCATCCTACAGCTTCCAGCCTCAGCTGAGCCAGCCTAGACCAGATCTGCCCAATCAACCCATAAGTCAATCATAAGAAATAGTAATTATTATTTTAAGTCACTATGTTCTCAAATAATTTGGTACACAGGAAAAGCTAACTGATACAGTGAACAAGAAACCCCATGGAAATTTCATTTATTTTGTTAGCTTGTCATTAATGTTCAGGGAGTATTAACAGAGAGGCCAGAAATGGAGAGAGTTGTGTCCTTCAAGTTTACATATTAAAGGTGAGATTCTTCAGTACCACTCACTTGCCTAAGAACTTAACGTTTGTAAATCTCCCAAAACTTCCACGAGAATATCTTTCTAGCTGCAGGCTACAAAAGGAATGTGGTAGACTCCAAATAGATTCAGAGACTAGAGAGAGATGGAAAAGGCCATTGCTGAGTATACAATTGCAAATGACATATTCAAGCAAAGATCTAAGAAGTTCAGTCTGTGCAGAGAGAGTAGCATTCAGAAATAGGAGTTTGTGAGGACAGTGATGGCAAGAGATGGGTTAAGGGCAGAAAGAAGCTGTAATTCAGAGACCAAACTCTAGGAACCAAAGCCAGAAACAAAATTATGGATTTCAATGTGACATAAATTTCCTCTATAAATAGTCTATAAATAAATACTTCTATAAATAAATACCAAATAATACTCAGTGTATCTCAAACATTAGCAGATAGGCAACAGTTCTTACTGTATGGATGATTTTTGTTATTGTTAAACGCTCATTAGTAATGAGATCATTATCACTTTATAGATGCCAAAATGTTTTTGAATAAATAAAATTTTATTTCGGAGTTTAGCATTAGATTAATTCTAACTTGATTAAGAATAATGATAACATAACATAACAGTTGCTGGTCTGTTAACTCAAAGAAGAAGAAGGTTTTGCTCTCAGTTTTTCAATGCTTCTTAGGTCCAAAATTCAACCTTCTAACCTTAAATGAACTTAAAATTCTAACCTTAAATGAACTGGTTTCCAAAGATCTCCTCAAATGTTTTATTTTCCCTTGTGAATCTGAAAGCAAATTTGTCTTGCAATTTTCAATTTGTTTTTGCCCAAGGGAACCAATGATACATTTTAGACCAAAATACATTAGAATTTCAGAAGAGTTCAGAAATGCTTTTGTTTTAAGGAAAAATAATGTGTTCTCTTTTGTGTTTGGCAAGGCAAAACTACAATCCTGTGGTATATATGGTCTAATAAAATTAACCTCCTGAATATACATGCACTAAAAATACTTTATGTAATACAAACACCTGAAATCCTTGGGAAAAGGCACGACATAAATAACTGATTGATACACGTTGCTAAAAAAGCTAATGCTAAATGCGTTTAATGCGATGCGTTTAATGCGTTTAAATCTCGCTTTTCAAGAAATAATGAACTCAGCATAACTAAAAGCATTAATCAGTCAAATATCAAGCATTTATTGATTGCCTTATGTTCTCCTATTTAGTAAACAAATATTCAAAGAGCACTTACTTCCTATGTTCTAGATGATGGGATATGTGGTAAGTAAGAGGAGTATGGCCAATTGCTTTCAGAGAATCCAGTAAGAAGTCAGAAAACACATTTAAAAAAATAAGGGGAATAGCATTAACTATTATGATAGACATGATAAATGAAATAAACAGGGCACACTGATAAAGAAAAAAGGAGGCAAGCGTTATTTGGCCTAGAGGGAGTCCTAGGGAGATGACATTAAAGCTGAAACAAGACAGAAGAAGATCACCAAGGAAAATCCAGAAAGCAGCATGTGACAGCCCATGGAGGTTAGGGGCTGAGCACTTACTGTGTTTGGAGAAATTAAAGAACAATAGATCAAATATAAAAATCAAAGGGAAGAAAGACATGAAATGGATTTACATGCATGGATGGATCAAAAACCGTGCTAGGACTTACAGGCCAAATAGGGAGTGGCCCTTTTATTAAAATGAAATGTGAAGCAGGGAAAAAATGACTGCTCACACCAGGGTAGATGCAGGAAAGATGGAGAAAGTGACCAAATTAGAAATATTTTAGGATTGGAATGGACAGAGAATGCCGAAGTAGCATATGAGAAAGGAAGAACCTAAGCATGATGCCAAGCAGCTCAAGAATAAAGGTGCCACTTACTGAAAAGGAAACAGATGTGTGCTGGAGGAGCACGCGAGTTTGGGAAAACAGAGAATCGTGTCTGAAACTTTGTATGAACTGGACAGAAATACAAGCAAGACCCTGATCCTCAAGTATGTGACCATGGAGACCTCAACATACATACATGTAGGGCGAGAAGTGGAAATAATGCTAAATATAATCAAATAATTAAATGTCAAATTACAGAGTAAATCCTATGAGTGATCCATCCAAAGATTCAGAAAATCCGGTAGAAAATAAAAACTAGATTTGTGGAGGAGTGGGAAGGTTTTAGGAAAGTATGAGTATGCAGGTGGCCAGGGAAGTGTCCCAGGACAGTGGAAGGAGGCTGGAGTGTTAACGGCACAGACGGAGACAGAAATGGGGATTTTCTATGAGAAGAGCAGACATTCCCTCCCTTTTGCCATAAAGTCATTAACAAATCTACATTAAAAAAATTTCTCTTCAGAAACACCTGGGTGGCTGAGATGATTAAGTGTCTGCATTCATCTTTAGCTCATGATCCCAGGATCCTGGGATTGAGCCCTGTGTCAGGCTCCCCATTCAGCAGATAGCCTGCTTCTCCCTATTCCTATGCCCCTTCCTCTGTTTGTGTGTGCTTTCTCTCCCTTTATCAAATAAATTTAAAAAACAAAACAAAACAAAAACTTCAGAAAAAAAAAAAAGAAGAAGAAAAAGAAGAAGAAATCCTTCTCCAGTTCTGCCGTCCTACTGCAGAGTCCTGTCCAGGCTGTCATCATGCATGGCCATTCAGGGGACGTTGGCATAGCCTCCTACCATTGAGTCTCTGCCTCAAGCAAACCTGTCCCTTCTCCCAGACTGGCCTTTCCCAAACCACAGAGGTAATAATACCCTTCCCCTATAAATTCTCCCTGACACAACACCATCTAGCTTCCTGTGGAAAGGCCTTTCTGGTATGACCCCTTATCTCCCAGTCACAGCTCACTCCATCCTTCCTACTGCACTCACTGCTCAAACCAACACATGCAATTTCAGACTCAGAATTGTCTCTGTGAATGCTTTTCATATATTATTTTCCTCAACGTCATGTTTAATTTTTCTGGCCAAAGTAGGGCAAGACAACAAAACTTAGTACACTTTGCAACTGATATCATAACAAAGATGTCTACATTGACAGTTCTTAGTTTTGTCGATGATCCAATAATTCCTAAACACTCCCCTTATTTGAAGTCTAACTTGCCCACCACACTAGGAGGCAGAATTGGTCTCCCTTCTGCTCTGACACCACCACAACTCATATGTGCCCATATAATAAAACCTATTGTCCTATAAGCATGTGTATCTTTGTCCTTCAAACACATATATGGGCATTACTCATGCCTTTTCATCTTCATACACTACCACACTCCCCATCCCCACTGCCTATCCCAACATCACCACAGACCACCAAAATAATGAATACAACCATATTTCAGAGTATTTGTGAACCCTATCCCCAAAAAGTTCATGTCTGCTCCAAGCATTTTCACTAGATCAGCTCACAGAATGATAGCGGATGGTCAGCTTAATCTTAAAACATTATTGAATTGACACAAGTGACAGAGTTAGGCCATCTTTAATTGCCTCAGACCTGGGCATTTTCTTTTTAAACCCTATAATTCTCTTCTCATCCAGACGGTGCTGTCTGCATTGAATAGGTCTTTTGGCTACAACCTTCTTTTTTCTATGAACTTCTCTGATTTGGGATGTAATCCTTACTTGCCAATGTTATTGAAAATATGGAAAGATTTACTTCAGTCGCCACATGAACGTGTTCACAACATATCGTGTAATGAAACATTTATAAATTATCCTTCCCCTTTCCTAAATGTACATCTTACGGGAGAGTTGTATCTTTCACTTAATGAATAGTGTGTGAACTGGCTAGAGAATTACTGGAAGTTTTGTTAAATGCTACTTACACAGAGCTGATAGTGCACTTGGCCATGTAATTGATCCAAGCCATAGCAATGTTAAATGATCATTTTATCCAAAATAATTTCTTGCTAATAACTGTCATTTTACTAGATTCTTTGAATATTGCTGTAGTAATGAGGTTTCTTCTAAGCCACCATTTACAAAGTTATAAAGTTTTTGTTTTATGGGTTTTTTTTTTATTAATTTGCTTGTTTTACTGTAAAAGTGATACTCTTTACATGCCAATGAGTAAAGAACCACAGAACCACAGGCCTGTGGTGAAATGCAGGGGGGTAGAGCTCCTTCATTTACAAGGAGCAGATTTCTCACACCACCAATCAAGAAAGCTTGAAACGTTCTTAGCAATGCTTCTCAGTGGAAATCAAAACTGACATGCACCTGCTAGGCATGTTAGGTTGGTAATGAACAATTAGGACAGCAAATAGAATGGACCAATTCCAAAAAGGAACCAGTCCTATCACTTTAGGACTGAGTGATAAAAATAATAATAATACAATTTAAATTTAAAAAAAAAAAAGTTGTAGAAGGTCCTGCCTAGTAGGCTGGGGTATCTCATTTGAATACAAAATGCTGTAAGGCTCCAGAGCTGAGTTGTATTATGAATTCCAGTGTTTCAGAAAGATGATGTGACCATTGTAGAAATGAAATGGGAACCAAAGGTTTAGGGTAGCATCTTTTCTTTAAAAGAGTAACCAATTTTTGACACAATGTACTTAATGAAGTACAAATGGGCATATTTGTGTAAAAATGTTAGTTACCTCTTGAAGTTTCTTCAAAAGGAAACTCACAGCACCGACTCTGTGCTTAGACAAATGTCCTAGTTTCTTCCTTCAGCCTCCACATAAGTGTCAGCCCTGACCTCCCAAGTTTCAACCTACCAGCATGGACTGGTTTCTGAGTCAAAACAAGGACTCATTTAAAATACCTTTATTCTCAGGGACGTGTAGGTGTTTCAGTCAGTTGAGCATCTGCTTCCAGCTCAGGTCATGGTCCCAGGGTTCAGGGATCAAGCTTGTGTCTGGCTCCCTGCTCAGTGAGGAGCCTGATACTCAACTACTCCTCTATCCCCAACTTTGCTTGCTTGTTCCCTCTCTCTTTCTCTCGAGTGCGCTCTCTCTTCTCATGCTCTCCCTCTCTCTCTAAAATAAACAAAATATTTAAAGTACCTTTATTCTCATTTACTTGTTTTAAACAAAAGAGTACAATAATTGTCATTGGTCATATCAGTGAACAAATTTTTCCAAAATTTGGTTCTTATTCATGTTCATTAAAGTTCCTAGTTGTAATGTGTTCACTGGCCTCAGAAGTTCTTGGATGGCTGAGTTGTTGATATAAAAATCTTCTCTTTCACCTATACAATTTTTATAATTATCAATTAATTAGATTTGAATGTGAATGTTGGGCAAATGGTTTTTGTTTTTATTTTTCTCCAATTTAGAATTTTTGTGGCAGAGATGGGGGATAAAAATGTGCATAAATATTCTAATGTGCTCAGATAAATAATCTGTTGAAAGCAACAATTGACTTCACTTAGAAATCTTCAAATGTGTTTTGTGTAAATGTTGACAGTAGTTTTCGAGAAGATGAAGAATTACTTTGGTTAAAACAAACAAAAAGGCAAAAAACAATCTATCAACACTGTAAGTTATTTTTGTCCTTTCTTGCAACTTACAGATAAAGCAAATTTTCAAGTCCTTCAAAAGCATTTCTGGAAATCTGTCTGATTTGGTTGTTGTTCAGGAGACTGAAAAAACAAAAGTAAACACAAATTTCAGAATAAGAAACAGATTCTGCAAATATTACAATAGTTCCACTAGAAATAGTCCTTACAGAGTAGAAAAACATTTACAGATACATTCACTAAATTTACAAATTTAAAACTTTCTCTTCAAAAAGGCTATATTAAAATGCTAGTTTGGCACAAAAGACTTCAAAAATTACGTATATTTATCAAATTACCCTAAAATACCCCTAAAAGAGGACTATAAGCTATAGGATAAAATTCCCGTTTTCCTGAAGCTTACCATGTAAAAGGAAAATTATCAATATAGTCACCGTGACAAAGGAATATATTTCTAAATAAACAGATGGAGAGTTATATACACTCAGGCTTAAGCATTTTCCTTAGAAAAATAAATATCACTGCTCTTGCCACGCAGTGGACTCTCATTATGTATTTGTTGAACTGTCAAACTGAGAGTCAATTACACCATAGGAAGTGAGGTTCTTATTATAGTACTATCAAATGGTCCAAAACTGACTTCTAAAAAATCCGGGGAGAAAAATAACAGGTGGCAAAAATAAATTGGATTTGAACAGTAAAACAAGTTACAGAAAAATCACCTCTCAACAACTTCAAACATTTTAGAAAAAGCACTCTGGCAAATAAAAATTATAGATTTTTTTCCCTCGGAAATGCACATTAAATTTCTTTCAGATTTAAATTATTATGACATGTCTAAATGTCCAGGGAATGTCTATAATTGAATTGGCACACATTTTTCTAAATATCCTATACCATTTAAAAACTCCAAAGCTTCTAAATCCATTATCAGAGTAAAATGTTAGAGGATTCACTTTTAGTGTATTATAAAATAGTTGTTTTATGCCTTTTTTTAAAAAGACTTATTAGGAAAACAGAAGTGTTTTGACCAATGGAGCAGGTGATTATTTTATTCATACAGATGGAAGCAGCCCAGAGACCCCAAATTCGACTGTCTCTAACCTACCCAGACTTGCCTCACCTCTAGAAAGTTTCAGCCACACAATTAATTCTCCAAGTAGCATTTGAGGTCACTATCCAACACCCCACCTATGGTACCAAAACCAGTCCTTGCCATTCATGCCCAGCATTCTGGCCATCAGGGAGGCAGAACAATCAATCTATAGTATGCATTGGAGCTGATGCAATACAGAGGTAATGTCCACTTTTATGGATAACTCTCAGCTTCAGTCAATGATCCCATCAATTTTATAGTCTACCATGTGTTCAAGAAATTTTTTAAGCTAACTAAAGGCAACACAGTTAGTTAATATCTAGTTAATACCAGTCACAAATATAGTCCTGAAAAAAATTGTTAGTTACTCTCTCTGTACATTCTTAATCTAATACTCAAAATCTAATATTACACTTGCTTTAGATCCCCAAACTACCACTATACATCTACTATTATTTGAATAATGACTATTCTACCCCACATTTTGTTAAATACATGCACCAATGTATATAGAAAAAAGTATATGTATGCACACATACATATATACATATCTTATATACATATGTGTGTACATAGATATAATGCATATGTTTACAGAGAGATGCATATTTGAATGTATATACATGTACATGTGTGTACACATACATGTATGTATATATATACATATATACACATATATGTATATATGTATATATACATATATACACATGTATATGTATATATACATATATATACATATATGTATATATACATATATGTGTATATATATGTATACACGTATATGTATATATGTATATATACATATATGTATATATACATATATATACACATATATGTATATACATATATGTGTATATATATACATACATGTATATATATACATATATGTGTATATATACATATATGTGTATATGTCTATATTAAATATTTATGTATATATATACATATATGTGTATATATATACTACATAGGTGTGTGATTTGTTCATCTTCTAAGTGAGATGTTTGTATGTGTGGCATATGACATGTGTATACAGTCTCAATCTCATCTGAACCACAGAATATAGGAAACTGTTTGACTATTTTTATTATTGTCACAAGGATGGTGCCTAGGAAAGAAGTTGATCCATGTAACATAGAGGATACCTTTGGTCATTAGTGCTTCGTTCTCTTTCAATATTAGAACTGAAAAAGGAAAAGATACTAGTTATAATTCATCTTTCTTCAGTATATAAAATGTGCTCAGAGCCTATGTTTCTGCACTTTCTTATGTAGTTATCTAAATTTTGGAGAAAATAAAAAACATTAAATTTCTAAAATTGCACTGAGATTGCTTTTGTTTCTTGAGCATTGTAATTCAATATGAATGTTAATAATCTAATGTATGAGATCAAGCAATTTTGCTCATAGGTTTTCTTGAAAATGTTTTTATTGTTGTCAAGAAACAAATTCATTACAGTGGTTCACAGCTCAATGTGTTTTCCAATCACAAATACATAGATGTTGTTAAGGTTTATTCAAAACATTATTATTTCCATCAAAGTATCTTTGTTACAATTTTAATAGATGGAATATTTTCCTAACAATGTTTTGGCTAAGTGATTATAAAGACTGTCATACATATTATTTTTTGTCTTATTTTTCATAAAGGAGATGTGTTCAAAATCTATAAGCAATTCTACCAAGATTCAGGGCATAAAACAATATCTAACATTTTTTCACAAAAAAATCAATGCAAGTTTGAGGAAATGCGTGGTTATATTCTATATCCTAATATTGTCTATGATGCCAAAGAAAAGGAAAAAAGAAGCAAAAAAAGTTCCCAAGAAAAATGTTATACTTTTATTGTGGAAATAAAATAACTCCTGAAAACAGGAGATCTGTGATCCTGATGATCAAAACTATGGGGAAGAAAAAACAGCTACAGACCAATAGGCCTATTTTAATAATTGTATCTTTCACACACATACTTGTACATTTGATATACACACAAATGTTTACTCAAATAAGTACTATGTGGGTGAAAATATTTTGCTAAAAAGCAATTAGTAGCTATTAGGAAAGATAAAAGCTTTTTGCATGGTTATATGTTCATCAAAGTGGGAAGAAGCAAAATAGAGCTTTCTCCTGTGTCAAATAAAATTTCCATTCAACGTAATGCCAAGAGTTACTCCGAAAGTGAATCATTATACCTATATTTCAGTACAAACAAGATAGTTTGGGGTTTTTCATAAGTGGAAATAATGCTAATTTGCTTCTGCTTTATAATTATGTTTACTTTTCATTTGGACACTCTCCAGAATTATGGTTCTGCTACCCTTAAAATGGTAGGATTGTGAACTTCATTTCCATGCTTACTAAAGTAAATAGTCTAAAACTTCCACAACCATAAACCATGATTCCTGAGTTATCTGCATAGTTATCAAGTAAGATATTCTTGGCCAAAGTCAATAATGACTATTTTTTTAAAAAATTTGCCACCACTAATACCACTAAAAATATTTATATTATGACAAGCACCACATACATCATTTGCAGTTCAAAACAGTGGAAAACAAACAAAAAAACCAAAAAAGTCAGGGAGTGGGAGAGAAAGGGAAGAAAAAAAATCGGGCAGATATTAAAAACTCACTTCTTCAGTTGAATTTATCAAGTCTTCTTCACACATATTTCTCAAAGGAAAAGACAGATTTACATGTGAAATTTCTCTGTGAAATTCTTTCACAGATCTAATAGATAAACTGCCCTATCTTTTGAAATTTTAAAACTCCAAAATTTAAATGTTCTGAAGTAAATGAAAGATACAGATATTTGAAAATTTACTCTGATGGTCATTTGTTTCTTTTTCTGTAAATTAACTAAATAGATCCTTTCTCTATTTCCACCTGGTTCTTTGTCTTTATTAATTTGTTAACTCTTTGCATGTAAAAAAAATTAAATTTTTTCTTATAATGTGTTATAAATAGTATTTCAAAGTATTGTTTGTACTTTCAGCTCTTTTTATTATTTGTATCATACAGATGTTTTAAATCTTTATGTAATAAAATTTGTTAGTCACTTCTTTCATAGTTTCAGGATTTTGTATCCTGCTTAGGCTTGCCTGAATCTAAAATTACATTAAAAGCTTATTTTTCCTAAGCTATTATGGTTTTATTTTGATGTTTAAATATTTGATGTATTATCATTATTGCAATGTTAATATAATCAAATACATATTTCTAACATACACTGGGTCTATTTTTAGACAAATTACAATGGAAATATTTCAAATATTGTTGTTTTCTATGTCATTTTCTATATAGGGTTGTTTTATCCCTCTTCTTTTTTTGCTATTTTAATGGTTATTTTCACAGCCACAACCCTACCCCTCCATCCCACCCATCACCCCCAGGTACTTTAGGAACATTCTTCAAATTCGGTGTCCTTTCCTCAGCAGCATATATACAAATTTTTTTTTTTTAAATCCTCTGGATACTTTAATTAACATTTAAATTTTACCACTGTGACTTTAACTACCTAAGAATGTGATTTGTCTTTTCACGTATCTAAGCTATCTAAAAAAAGTATTCTCCTTTCAGTTGAATATGGGTGTTTCCATTATACAATCATATCTTATGTTGACTATGATACTTTCATTTTCTTTCCATAATGATCACTCATGATTCTCTCTGACCTAATGTCATGGGATAACACCTCTTTAAGATGTGCTTTTAAATGATAGTGACAATGGAAATTACTTTTGTCTTTCACCTGAAAAAATTATGGTACTTAAATTTTATTTTTTTATTTAAGATTATTTATTTATTTCACAGAGACAGACACAGTGAGAGGGGGAACACAAGCAAGGGCAGGGGAGAGGGAGAAGCAGGCTTCCCATCCAGCAGGGAGCCCAATGCGGGGCTCTATCCCAGGACCCTAAGATCATGACCTCAGCCAAAGGCAAGTGCTTAAAGACTGAGCCACCCAGGCTCCCCTATGATAGTTTTAGAAGGGACGGGGGGGGGGGGAATAGAATGTACCAGTCAAGTGTAAACAAAGAAACAGAGAAACAGGACACTCTCAAAATGCTGCCATTAAGCTCATACTTTGTATTACCATAAATAATTATTATTACAAGCAGTAACTGAAAATATGACATTTTTTAGATCTATACCAAAACCAATGAAGGAGTGGATTTTTAGTAATATAGCAGGCATATTAGAACTGCTTCAAAAAGCCTCACACTAAAAAAAAAAAAAAAAGAAAACCCTCACACAAAATTATAGTAAAATGAGTATATTATCTAATCTGTAAAATCTATTATTAAAATTAAAAAATATGCCTATGCATTAGATTTCTAAAAAGTTTTAGGTCTTAATGTTATCTTAAGACACATTAACTACAAGCTTTTTTACCATTCTAAATCTAAATGCACTATACATACATACATACAAGAGCTATTAGGTAATCTTCCAACACACAGAGCCAATGTCTAGTCCTCTGAGCTCAGAAAGTACAAGAACATATTATCTTCATATGTCTTCCATTTTAGTAGAACCATAATGCTACATAAATAATATGTTAATTATAGAAAATATAGAAATGCACACACACAAAAAAAAAAAACCTTAAAGAATAAAACCAAAAAGACACTATTCAGAAAAAACTACTTTGGTAAATATCTCCCAAATTTAGATAGAAGGATTCAAAGTTTGTAAATTTCTCACAGTCAGATTGTTAGTATTTTTGTATTCTCTTGTATTCTTGTATTATACCATATTAAATACAAGTATTCTTTTCTAGGATATGATTATGAAAGATATGATGACATACACTAAGTCAAAGACATTTCTCTCACCATTTATGCACATATTGTTAGCAAAATTAAATCTGTTTTGGAGGAGTCAGGCTATAAAATTTGAAATTATCAAACTGATAGGATAATTTTATAGATTTGCTGAAATGTAAAATAAGTCAGATTAAATACTATTTTCCAACTTTCCTGACCTTTCATCCAGGTTGACTATTTCTTGCCAATTGGTTATGATCATGCTTTAGGTAATAAAATTTTTTTAAAAAAAGATAAAGGATCTAAGTTCAATAATTTGGAATTCATACATATAGTCATTATTAAAACTTACATATATATATATAAAGAGAGAGAGATATGTATGTGTATATATATATATATATATATATATATATATATATTTCCACATTAAAAAGAAAATTCCAAGGCCTTGTATACAGGATAATATCAATTTGCTAAGTATATTTTAAAAATATGAAATCAGAGATAACTTTCTTAAATTGTCATTTTAATAATAGATAATATTAATTTTTAATGTTGATTAAAAGAAAAATTAAGGTTAGATGCTCTTCCAAAAAAAAAAAAAAAAAGTTCCAGATGCTATCTTATTGTGAATTTGTAGCATGATTGACTTCAGGAAATAAAGAAAATCACCTCTTATTAAATTACTCACACCTGTGAGGAAGAGCTGATGTCATCGTGCAGTATAGAACATCATAGAATGTTAGACCTAAAGAGACTTTAAAAGTTATTTCACTTTGAATGTCTTTATTTGTTTTGACTCTGACTCAATAGTGAAACTGATAAAATGTTAGTTTGTTTCTTTTTAAGAATTTATTTATTTATTTGACAGAGAGAGATCACAAGTAGGCAGAGAGGCAGGCAGAGAGAGAGAGAGAGAAGGAAGCAGGCTTCCCACCCAGCAGAGATCCCGATGCGGGACTCAATCCCAGGACCGTGAGATCATGATCTGAGCCGAAGGAAGAGGCTTAACCCACTGAGCCACCTGGGAGCCCCTAGTTCATTTCTTATCATAGTATATTTTCAATGAAGTGAACATGTGCTTTCAGAGATTGACAGTTAGCAAGGTGATCACTCATATTCTATTGGGGATGCTAAATAGATGAAGCTTCCTTCTCATGGTTCTTGCATAGGTCAATGACGAAACAAAACACAATAAACCTTCAGGTTTATGCACTTACCACAATTAAAAATAATACCCTAAGGTATTTAAAGTTGCCCACAATTTCACAAAAACCTTTCTTAAGGTGGCTTATACAACAGAAAGAACTTGCCTTCCCTCCTCATAAAATTTACAAAAATTTATGTATTGGGGATTTTTTTTGAAGAATTAACATGCTTAGATAAATTGTGGAATACAACCTGATTGACTCATGTTCTTAACTAGGCACTCTAGAGAGAAATATTTTATTGAATGTTAAGCTCCAGCATTCTGCCACCTGTCTGTGTAGTGGTAGACCTGGAAAGTCAAAGGGACACAGCTAGAAATTTCCTACACCCTCAGATTACTATTCCTGTACAGTCCAAGGCATCCCACCTGCCAAACACAGGGTCATCTTTGAGCATTAATTTTCTCTAATAGCAGTAATCAATATGATCTCATTTTTTCTTTTCTTTTCTTTTTTTTTTTTTTTTTAGATTTTATTTATTTATTTGATAGAGAGAGAGCATAAGCTGGGGAAGCAGCAGACAGAGTAAGAGGGAGAAGCAGACTCCCCACTGAGCAGGGAGTCTGATGTGGTGCTCCATCCCAAGACCCTGAGATAATGACCTGAGCCAAAGCCAGATACTTAACCAACTGAACTACCCAGGTGCCCCATTATGATCTCATTTTCTTTGTCAGCCTCAGGAGGCTACAATACCTAATGATCATAATAAAGGTAACATGTAGCCCACTTCTTTTAGGCCCCTGGGCTCCTCATTATCACCATGACTCTCAACCAGTTTTCTATACCTACTGCCAATAATCAATGGCAGATTATTAGAATTATTGGGAGACCTCTATACTATTAAGAATGCCTCCTCTACACACCAACACTGCTCAGCACAATAAAAAAGGCAGATGGATGCTTTGTTGGTCAAAGGTGGTATGTCATCTGGCTCATCTTCTCGGGACACCACTTTCATTGACCTCTTGGTTTCCTTTTAAATCATAATGCCTTGAAGAATTAATAAGGCAAAGAAAAAGAGAAAATAAATCTAATTTAGTGAGGCAAAAGGAAAGGCTCCTTTCATTTCCTGCTTTGAACCTTATTTTCAGTAACCCCTGAATGTGGAAATACTCAGATTGATGAGATGCTCTCTCAAGTCACTTAACCCAGACCCCAACCCTCTCCCAATTCTACTAAGATTAACCTGAAAACTCTCAAGATTCTATTCTGTTAGCTATGCCATCTTATAAAGCTATTTCTAAGGCTTTTATGGCTCTCTAAGGATGAATGACAGCCTTGAAAGAGAGACTCTAGGACACTACAAGACACTATTTAATAAAAAGATAGTGTGTTCTAATCCTCAAAAAACCTTATTTTTTGATTACTTAATATTTTGGATTTTGAGTTTGTCCATCTGTAAATTTATTTTATTTTTATTTAGATTTTATTTATTTATTTGGGATTGACAATGAGAGAGAGTGAAAGCATGAGCGGGGGAGAGTTAGAGGGAGAAGCAGACTCCCTGATGAGTGGGGACACTGATGCTAGACTCAGTCCTGGGATTCCAGATCACGACCTGAGCTGAAGGCAGTTGCTTAACCAACTGAGACACCCAGGAACCCTGTAAAATTTTTTTTAAATTAAGTCATAATAATACATTGTCCTGGCATCCCCAGAGTTAACTTAAGATTAAAATAAGGTAATCAGAAAGGACTAGTGTCCAGAATCTATAAAGAACTTAACAAACTCAACACCCAAAGAACAAATAATCCAATCAAGAAATGGGCAGAGGACATGAACAGACATTTCTGCAAAGAAGACATCCAGATGGCCAACAGACACATGAAAAAGTGCTCCATATCACTCGGCATCAGGGAAATACAAATCAAAACCACAATGCGATATCACCTCACACCAGTCAGAATGGCTAAAATCAACAAGTCAGGAAATGACAGATGCTGGCGAGGATGCGGAGAAAGGGGAACCCTCCTACACTGTTGGTGGGAATGCAAGCTGGTGCAGCCACTCTGGAAAACAGCATGGAGGTTCCTCAAAATGTTGAAAATAGAACTGCCCTATGACCCAGCAGTTGCACTATTGGGTATTTACCCTAAAGATACAAATGTAGTGATCCAAAGGGACACATGCACCCGAATGTTTATAGCAGCAATGTCCACAATAGCCAAACTATGGAAAGAACCTAGATGTCCATCAACAGATGAATGGATCAAGAAGATGTGGTATATATACACAATGGAATACTATGCAGCCATCAAAAGAAATGAAATCTTGCCATTTGTGACAACATGGATGGAACTAGAGTGTATCATGCTTAGCGAAATAAGTCAGGCGGAGAAAGACAACTATCATATGATCTCCCTGATATGAGGAAGTGGTGATGCAACATGGGGGCTTAAGTGGGTACGAGAAGAATAAATGAAAGAAGATGGGATTGGGAGGGAGACAAACCATAAGTGACTCTTAATCTCACAAAACAAACTGAGGGTTGCCGGGGGGAGGGGGTTTGGGAGAAGGGGGTGGTATTATGGACATTGGGGAGGGTATGTGCTTTGGTGAGTGCTGTGAAGTGTGTAAAGCTGGTGATTCACAGACCTGTACCCCTGGGGATAAAAATATATGTTTATAAAAAATAAAAAATTATATTAAAAAAAAAAGAAAAAAAATAAGGTAATCAGGTAACATATATGAAAATAGAAACCAGAGGGAAGTAGGGTTGGTTATTTATAAAGTATGAGGATTATGATAGAGACAGGTTCATAAAGGATTACCTGGAAATAAAGGTTTCTCTTTGGGAAGATATCTCAGGAAGTCCAATGGAATATAGTATTCCCTAGACCAAAGTCCTCAACCTTAGCAGTCTTGATATATGAAGCCAGATAATTCAGTATTGGGAGGTGTGCTGTCCACTGAATTGCAAGATTGTTAGTAACACCCCTGGGCTCTATCCTTTAGATGTTGGAGCATTTCCTCTTCCAGTTATGTCAAATATCTCTTGTGGAGAGAAACCATGCCAGATGGGAACCACTGTCCTAGATCCTAAGGCCTCAAGAAGGAGCCCAACCATAGTCTCCAATTTCCAGCCTCAATTTTCAAGAGACTTTCCTTTTGCCTCACTTCTTTTGCCTCCTTAGTAAGGGAGTAATAACTAATGCAAATGATACACAATAATCACAAAATTTATTTTTGATGTTGTGGCAGCCTACTGTCTCACTTTCTACAGGTTAATGTCAAGGCTGATCAAAGTATGAGAAAGGAGGAAACACCAGGCAGAATCCACAGGTGGGAAGTAGGTAGCTACAGTGAATCAAGGGAATAAATCAAAATGGTGATAGAGGTGAAGAGAATTGGCAAGGAACAGAAAACAAAAGTAAGACAAAACACAAACAGACCAACTGAAGTATAAGAATGAATCAATCTAAGAACAAGAATAGGCAAAAATGAGAAAAAAATAAAAGAAAAGAAAAACAGAAATCATTAAAGGGAAATGAAGAGCAAGAGTGTTTGTGTGTTTTCAGAAAAGTTTCCAAATGGCTGCTTACTGCTTTAAACATCCTATATTTCAACTTGTTCCCATCAGGTTGAGGGAAGCTCCCAACATTTCAAATGTATAGAGAGACGTGTCTGATATTACCAGGTAACAACCATCATACCTGGAGAATTGCCTGGTGGTTGCCCCTCCAAAAACCATGGTAATTCTCTTACTGTTCTCAAAGCCCCATTGTTTGTACATTTGTTACTATTTACCTGATGAAACTAAATAACAAGACCACAAGTTGCTGATTTTTTCAATAACCTCTCACTTTTTTCGATAGTCAGTTCTAGCCTCCAGGAATGGATCTAATACATTAAAGTAAATCAAAGAAAAAAAAAAAAAGGAGAGCACAAGTATTTTTCCAAAGTTTTATCTCCTTGAGGTAACTTCCCTGAACAAAAATTACATCTTTTGGTAAAAAGAGATGTTCCACTTAACCACATTGCTCTCCCTCAATCATTGGTCAACATTTTAAAGCTTGACACTTGACCAGTTTGGGACTAATAGGACTTGGTTTCCACCTGGATTCAACTTTTTTAAGTTTCTAATTCATTATTGGCATGACACAAAGCCCTGGACCTACATGGGATACATTTTCAATAAATTAGTGTAAAATTATTATTTATAATAGTATTAAAAATTGAAAGATGACAGCAGAATAGGATGGCCCTATGTTTATCTTGTCCCATGAACACAACTAGATAACTATTAAATCATCCCAAATATGCCAGAAACAAAAGGGAGAGAAGAAGCCACATCAGTGAGAGTAGGAGGAGGTTTAGGGGAGAAAAGAATCTTGGGTGCTACAGAGGGGAGGAAGCCATAGTCACAGAAAAGGGCAAGAGAGAGAGAAGCACACAGGGAAATATATAAGGAGACATTTTCCCCAAAGCTTGGAAAATGAAAGGGGCTGAATTTTATGAGTTCTTGCAACCAGTGGGGTTTAAAGCCTGAAGTTTTAAAGGTCAGCAGGCTTGACTCAAATAGAGCCTGGAAAGAACTGCACTGTTCCTGGAGAGAATGCAGGCAAACAATCCAGGGGCAGACAGCATGAAAACAGTGAGCTGTGGAATGCCTGGGGCACGTAGAGGGGAGATTATTCTCTTTTCTTGAAGTACATCCCTGAGAGGCAGCATTCATGAAGGCACCTCTCCCAGAACAAAGGAGCTGACTAGTGCCATTTTCTTCCCACACTCTTCAGCATAAACACAGAATCACACAGAAGCAGCACAACTTCACACTGGCTTGCCTAAGTTGCTTATATCAAGCTGACCCCCTGTACTCTGGTGGGACTTTGTTTTGCAGGCAAGCTTCCCTCAGTCCCTGAGCAGTGGGTCCCTCCCAAAGAAGACCAGTACAAGCCTCAGCCCATACCACATCTCCTGACCAGAAAGTTCTACAAGGCTTCTGGAGGAGTTGGTGTCGGGTTTCATTCCACAAACTTGACCCATTCAGACCAGGAACCAAACACTACCCAGAGCAGCAACCTCTGTAGGATAGAACAGCCACAGCAAAACAGCAGAGTACATGACACCCCAAGCCATGGATACTACAAGACCTCTTCTTCATAAGGCCATTACTTTTAAAAGGAGGAGACATAACTGGTTTTTCTAGCACAGAAGAAGAAGGCAGAGACTTAGACAAAATGCCAAGATGGACAAATATATCCTAAATGAAAGAATAAGATAAAGCCAAGACCAGAGATTTAAGTGAAACATATATAAGTAACATGCCTGATGGAGAATTGAAAGCAACAACCATAAGGATACTCACTGGACTTGAGAAAAGCATGGAAGACATCAATGAGACCCTTACCACAGAGATAAATGAGTCAAAAAAGAATCAGTCAGAGATGAAGAAGACAATAAATGAGATTGGAAACAGGTTTGATGCAATGAACAGCAGGCTGGAAGAAGCAGAGGAATAAGTTAGTGACCTAGAAGACAAAGTCAGGGAAAATAATGAAGGTGAACAAAAGACAGGAAGAAGATTTATGCAACACGGGAATAGACTTAAGGAACTCAGTGACTCCATCAAATGTAATAACATTCGTATCATAGGAGTCCCTAGAATAATAAGAGAGAGAAAAGGGGAGGGGGCAGAAAAGTTATTTCAAGAAATAGTAGCAGAAAACTTTCCTAATCTGGGGAAGAAAACAGACATTCAGATCCAGGAGGCAGAGAGAACTCCCATTGAAATAAAAAAAAAAAAAAAAAAAAAAAAAAAAGCAGACCAACACTAAGACATATTATTATTAAATTGGCAAAATATGGTGATGAAGGAAAAATCTTAAAAACAGAAAGGCAAAAGAAAGTCCTTAACTTACAAGAGAAAACCCATAGGCTAGCTGGAGATTTCTCAACAGAAACTTGGCAAGCCAGAAGGAGTGGTATGCTATATTCAAAGTGCTGAATGGGAAAAATCTGCAGTCAAGAATCTTCTCTCCAGCAAGACTGCATTCAGTATATAAGGAGAGATAAAAGTTTCCCAAACAAAAACTAAAGGAGTTCATGACCACTAAACAGACCAGTAGGGAATATTAAAGGGACATTTTGAGTGCAATGAAAGACCAAAGGCGACAAAGATAAAAAAGGATCAGAGAAAATCTCCAGAAACAATGACAAAGCAAACAATAAAATGGCAATAAATACATATCTATCAGCAATTACTTTGAATGTAAATGGACTAAATGCTCCAATCAAAAAACAGAGTTTATCAGAATGGATAAAAAACAAGACCCATCTATATGTTGCCTATAAGAGATTCATTTTAAACCTAAAGACACCTGCAGATTGAAAGTGAGGGGATTTAAAAATATTTACCATGCAAATGGATGTTTAAAAAGTCAAAGGAACAATTCTTATATCAAACTAGATTTTAAAACAAAGACTTTAGGGGCCCTTGGGTGGCTCAGTGGGTTAAAGCCTCTGCCTTCGGCTCAAGTTATGGTCCAGGGTCCTGGGATTGAGCCCCACATCAGGCTCTCTGCTCAGCCGGGAGCCTGCTTCCTTGTCTCTCTCTGCCTGCCTCTCTGCCAACTTGTGCTCTCTGTCTGTCAAATAAATAAATAAAATCTTAAAAAAAAAAAAGACTTTAAAAAGAGACAGAGAAGGGCATTATACAATTGTAAAGGGGACAATCCAACAAGAAGAAATAACAACTGTAAATATTTATGTCCCTGACTTAGAAGCACCCAAATATATAAAATAACAAACATAAACAGACTCGTTAATAATAACACAATAATAGTTGGAGACTTTAACACCCCCCTCACAGCAATGGCTAGATCATCTAATCAGAAAACAATGGCTTAGAATTACATACTGGACCAGATGGATTTAGTAGATATACTTCAAACATTCCATCTTAAAGCAGCAGAATACACCTTCTTATCAGTGCACGTGGAACATTCTCCAAAAGAGATGACATATTGGGGTGACAAATGCAGTACAAAAGGATTGAGATCATACCATGCAACTTTTCTGGCCACAACACAATGAAACTTGAAGACAAGAACAAGAAAAAATTTGGAAAGACCACAAATATAGGGAGATTAAACAACATGCCACTAAAGAATGAATGGGTCAATCAGGATATCAAAGAAAAATAAGCAAGTACATGGAAACAAATGAAAATGAAAACAACTTTGAGATGCAGCAAAAAAGGTTCTAAGAGGAATTTTATAGCAATACAGGCGTACCTCAAGAAGCAAGAAAAATCTCAAATAAAAACCTCACCTTACACCTAAAGGAGCTAGAAAAAGAACAACAAACAAATCTTAGAGCTAGAAAAAGGAAAGAAATAATAATGACTAGAGCAGAAATAAATGATGCAGCAATTAAATAAATAGAACAAATCAATGAAACCAGGAGCTTATTTTTTTAAAAAATTTAAAAAATTGATGACCCCCTAGCAAGACTTATCAAAAGAAAAGAGAAAGGACCCAGATAAATAATATCATAAATGAGGGAGAAGAAAAACAATCAACACGACAGAAATACAGTTGTAAGAGAATATTATGAAAAAATACATGTTAATAAATTAAAGAAACTGGAAGAAATATATGAATTCCTAGAAATAAATAAACTACCAAAATTGAAACAGGAAAAAATAGAAAGTTTGTACAAACCCATAACAAAGAAATTGAATTAGTAATCAAAAACCCTTTATTCATTTGTTTTGTTTCTTAAATTCCACATATGAGTGAAACTGTAGTGGTATTTGTCTTTCCCTGACTGTCTTATTTCACTTAACACTACACTCTTGAGTTCCATTCATGTCATTGCAAATGTCAAGATTTCATTCTTTTTTATGGTTGAGTAATATTCCATTGTATATAGAGAGTACATTTTCTTTATCCATTCATCAGTCAATGGGCATGTGGGCTATTTCCATAGTTTGGGTACTTATTTATAATGCTGCTATTAAACATCAGGGTGCATGCATCACTTTGAATTAGTATTTTTATATTCTTTGTGTAAATACCTACTAGTATACTTGCTGGATTGTAGGACAGTTATATTTCTCAATTTTTGAGGAACCTTCATAGTTTTCCACAATGGCTGCATCAGTTTACATATTCACCAACAGTGAAAGAGGGTTCCCTTTTCTCTGAATCCTCATCAGCACCCATTGTTTCTTGTGTTCTTGATTTTCGTCATTTTGACAGGTGTGGGTGATATCTCACTGATCTTTTGATTTGTATTTCCCTGATGATGTGTGAAGTTGAGCATCTTTTCATGTTTTCTTTAGAAAAATGTCTATTCATGTCTTTTGCCCATTTTTTTTTTAAAGAGAGAGGAAGGCAAACCAAAAAGCCAACTCTTAACTATAGAGAATAAACTAATGGTTATAGAAGGGGAGGTGGGTCAGTGGATGTGTAAAACAGGTGATGGAGATTAAAGAGTGCACTTGTGGTGAGCACTAGATATTGTATGGAAGTGTTGAATAACAGTACTGCACATTTGAAACTGTTACACTGTATGTTAATTAATTAATTTAAATTAAAACTTATAAATAAATAATTTTAATTTATTTGTTGTTTTAATTCTAATATTTTTTGGTATCTGGGACTACCAATTATTAATAGATAGACCTTTCCTTCTCTTTGTGACAAAATCTTCCTGAAAAACATTTAATAGACAAAATATTTTAAGTGTCACTAAAGTAATTAGAGGAAGAAAGGTCTGTTCAAGTTTTCTATTGCTCTATAACAAACTAAAACACATTTAGTTGCTAAAGAACAGCACCCATTTTTTATCTCAGTTTCCCTGGGTTAGGAATTCAGTCACAACTTTGTTGGATCCTCTGCTAACATTTCAGCAGGCTGAAATCAATGGGTCAGGAGGGGTGAGCTCTCATTTGGTCCTCCTCCAAACTCATTCAAATAGTTGGCAGAATTCAGTTCCTTGCAGGGAGAAGACTGATGCCCTCACCACTGGACACCACCCTCTCCACAGGCAGTTCATAGCATAACTATTTTTCTTCTTCCAGGTAGTAGGAGAACATGTCTGCTGCTTAGAGCTGCCCTGAAAGAGTTCACCAGATTAGGTCAGGCCTAACAGACTCTTTTGGTTAACTAAAAGTCAACTGATTTATGCTTTAATTAAATATAAAAAATCCCTTTACCTTTGCCACATAATATAAATAATCTCAAGAGTGATATTTCATTAGATACATAGTGCCCCCACCCCCACCATGCTCCAGGGAAAGGGCATCATGTGCACATGAAGTACACATCACTGAAGGTCATCTTAGAATTCTTACTGTCATCTGAAGCTTTGGGGTAGTAGTTGATAAATCATTATCATCTTTATTATTAGCTACAGTGTGATAGCACTTAATAAAATTTTTTAAACATTTAAGAATGATGTATTATCTAGGGATATGCACCACCCCTATTTGAGATATAAATAAATATGAAGAAATGAAAAAATAGTAATTTCAGTATAGTAGTCCCCTTGATAGTGGGAAAAGAGGAGGTAATAAGGTTTACTGTTGGTTAATTTCTTAACTGGGACAGTGGTTACAGAGTGTTCATTATTAGACCTTTTAAGAGTTCTTAAATATTTTATTAAAAAAAAATACTTAAATAGCTTTAGTTTAAAGAAGCATTCATGTACCCGACTCTGTTTTCACAATTATAAGACAAAGCTTCTGCCTTCAACAGTACCAAGAATCTAACAAAGGAACCAGACAAATAAGCAATTACAAATTTCTTATAAATTGTTATGTGAAAAATAAAAGCCATAGAATGGGTCAGGCACCCACGCCAATTTCTGAGAGAGAGATAGCCAGAGAAAATTTACCAGAGAAGGGAGCATAGAATTTTAGAGGACAGGTGGGAATTATCTCCAGAAGTAAAAGCAGAGAGTGCCAAGAGGTTAGGAAGATGTTACAGGGAATGGTACACTGCTGTAGATGTCTGTCACTGCCAGAGGGCACTGGAGGTGCAGATTAGAGAAAGCTAGTAGGGGGTGGATGAAGTGAAGAGCAAACAAAAGCACTTGAAGAACCTCCCACACCCTGCTACAAGCTTCCTTCTTATGGTGAAAGCACTGGAGACTCACTGGAATGCTTTAGCCAAAGGAATAATGGCATTTACAAGTATCAGTCTAATAATAGTATGAAAACAATGTTGATGTTATGTTCTTTTATCTTGTTTTTTTAGACTGGGGGCAGGTAGAGGAAGACAGTGAGAGGAAGTTGGATTCAAAGTATGCTGGATATTTTCTGTTTGCTGTTGGGACCCACTTCTAACCTTTTTCCACCTGGCCCTGTGCTGACCTATAGGGACTGAAACAATGGTTTCTTTGCTCTCTGACTTCTAGTTAGTTTCAGCCAATGGGGAACAGCAGCAAGACAAGGGAGGAAAGAGAGTAAAATTGAGTTACCTACTTCCCTTCTTCCTTCCTATAGATTTGCAAAGGACTGTTAGCCTTTATCTAAACATCACAGTTCTTGTTAAATGCCTCTCTCCATACTATTTTCTGTATGTCCACATCTATGTCTGATGTTGCTCTCCCCCATTCAGGGGGGATGAAGTCCTGGGATAAGGCTAAGCATGGGCTATTGCATTTTTCTGTGTATTTTACCACACCATGCCCCAGCCTTTGTATAGTCACTGAACTAAACTATCTTCAGAATGCCCAATTTGTGTGTGCCATTTTTTTCTTGTCAGATGCTGTCAGACATAGGGATTATTGCCATGATACAAGAAAGACTTACCAAAAACCTAAATTAAAGCTAGAGAGAGAAAAATGATCTGGAAGATTAGAGGTAAAATCATCATAGCTGATAAGAAATTGTATATGGGGGCATAAATGAATATCAAAGGTTCTTCCCAAATTTCAGATCTGGATTACCAGAACAATGACATCATCACTTACCCAGAAATAGAATATAGCTAGAGGGATATGGAGATGTTGAGTCAAATTTGAACAAACATGGGTTGAGTCTGGGGGAGACTATAATTGAGGTTCCTAAATGGAATTACACAAAGTGTAAATCCATTGGTTGGGTTTCCTTTGGGCTAGAAACTAAATTAAATTCTTTCTAAAGAAAAATACACCCATGCACACATTTATATTCATATCTATGTTTATATCTGCGTGTATGCGTATGTACGTGTATGTACATGTCTGTGTGCACACACATAGGCACAAGTGAAAGCAAGCAAAGAGGGTCTGAGAAGAGTCGAGAGGCTGGACTATTAACAGAGACTCTCCAGTGAAATTTGACAGAATAAATCAAAAACACAATTCACCAGTTTGACAGTTTGACTAAAGGTTATCCCAATCTTCCCCAACCTCTCTAAATTAAATAAGTGCATATGACGTTTAAAAGCAATATAACTTTCTTTGACCCATTTCTTGAAATCATATGATATTAAATGATAGCATCTGTTTACTGCATATTTGGACATTTTAATTTGCTAAAGATTAATAGTAGATACCCAAAAGATAGTACAAATAAAGCATGTAAATACTCTATCAATCTCTTTTAATTAATTTTAAATTAGAATTGCATTCTTCAAGTATGATGCTTTTCTATTGAGTTTCTTGGTTCTCCTGATGCCATTGGAAGCACCAACATAAACAGAATGCTCGACTTTCATCCAATGTTCACATATGTCATGTAGTGAAAGAAAAACTTAAGAAAATATATGTTTAAAAAGATAATGATTTCTGGGTCAGTCAGTATTAAATGGAAACATAGCAAATATTAGAAGACAATGTTCTCTGAGTGTTGGGATTTTGGTTTAGGTTTGATTGTGTTTGAATATTCTGCACTTTACAAGATGTCTGCAGTAAATAGGCATTTTGTTTATAATGAAACAAGTATGCTTACTTAAATGTTCTCTGAGTGTTGGGATTTTGGTTTAGGTTTGATTGTGTTTGAATATCCTGCATTTTACAAGATGTCTGCAGTAAATAGACATTTTGTTTATAATGAAACAAGTATGCTTACTTAAAAATGTAAATGACACATGGTTTTAAGAAATGCCTGTTAGATGTAGTTCAACTACTAACAATCATAAAGGAAAATAAAGCCAAAAGAGTTTGAAAGGCACTCTCTCTCCTTCTGACTCTAGTGGTAAATACACACATTCCACATATATATATATATATACACACACACAGTGAGGAGTCTTCTATCCCAGCCCTTTTCAAATAAAAAGATTTCCAAATGGTTATGAAAGATCTTTTGAAAAGAATCCCACCATTTTGAAATTCACTGCCTCTTTCTTGGCTGCCAAGTTCCAGCTCCCCACTGAGTCATTGTGCGAAGAAAATGGTCTTCTGAGCCCCCAGGTGCTGCCTTTCTCTACAAAAGCTGCCAGTCACCAGGCTTTCCATATGGTAGCAGCAGGACTGAAGCTAAAGGGCAAAGACACCAGCCATTACCAAAGCAGAGAATCAACCAGGAATAGGAAACATAAACAAAGCAAAGTCAAAACGGTGAGGTCTACACAATCTGAAAGTCAGCAGGTGTTGGCATTCGTAACAGAGTCCATTTCCGCGGACTTCAATAAACCAAATAGTAAATAAGAAATTGAATGGAAACCTGCCTGATGGGTTGATGGATCCTACAGAATCAGGACGAAGCTGTATTCTAAGAACCAGATACTTTAAAATTGCTACTATATTCCTTTGGAAAACCTTATCTGCTTTTAAAGAGAAAGGTACAGTAGTCTCCAACTACCAGCCACCTGTTCATATTTTAGTTCCCCTTTCAGCTCAAAACTCACTGAGAAGTGAGTTCTCAGCTTAGAGTGCCTAAGAATGCACATCCTGATAGGAGCACACCCCATTAAAGGTTAGTGCCTGTGCCTCTCATGGGGAAGAGCAGGGCTCTGGAAGAGGGTAACTTGAAATCAAGAGGGTGATCCAGGAGGGAACGGATGATTCATAAAGATTGGCAGTAAGGAAGAGTGGTTCAAGTTTGGTCCTCTGGACTCATGCAGACTCAAGTTTGAATCCCAGATCCAAACATACCATTTTAGCTTGCACAGGGTGGAAATAATCATGCCTTACCCTATGCCTTACCTTGGTCCTTAATGAGTGCTCAAAAAAATGTTAGTGGCTCTTAATTTAAAAGTGATTAAATCTCCTGGGTTCCACCAGTCTTTACACAGGTGAAAGTTCTAGAATTTCTTATATATTTTGAGACATTTTTAGGCTTGGAAGCACAATCTGAAGCATATGATCGATCTATGTATAACAGAGATCAGATTTCAGAAATTTTGCCATGGAAACTTATTTATATTTTCAAGGGAAACCTGAAAATGTACTTTTTGAACACAATGAAGATGTTACAAAGAAAAATTTGGATAAAATTTATCACTGAACTAAAAGTAACAACTGAAGACATTCATGGCTTATAACAATATTTTTGAGATATCCCGAAGAAATTTTCTCTATTTTGAAGGTTTCAAAAATGCCTTTAATCCTGGAAATGATTGAAGACTCCTAAAATGTCAGATGTAAAATAAAAGGTTTTCCCAATTGGCTATATACACCACTATGGTTTATTCCCAGAGTGGTTTTAAGCAACATATTGCGAACATTTAGCCCTAATGTCTTACCTGTTATTGTTTTCCTGGAATTCCAGATATTATAGAAGCCCAATTTATGAGGTAACCATGGCATTTGCATTTTTGCAGCTTACAACTAAGGCCATTTAGAGAAATAAAATAGTCTTTCCTAACAACTAAATGAATTACTTTTGTGTGCTTTCTCAGGACAACATATCAATATTTCTGTAAACTTTCTGAAGAAATGAAAGATTGTTAAATAGCAATATAGTTTACCCTTTAGAGTTTAGTAATAGGTTGATTCATGAGTCATAGTCCTCATGATATTACTAATGCATTGTAAAACAAACAAAAAAGTACTTTTCTAGTCATTAATTTCTCCTTTAAAAAATTTAGTGGGAATATTAAGTATATCTGTATTCAAATCGATTTTATACTCTCAAATTTTGTTTCCATGTGTAAGCATATTTACAGATTTCCACATATCACAAATTTGCTACTAATCTGTATGTTTTAGATTATTTAATAGTAATATACAAGCATGTATTCTGTACAATATAAATGGAATAATATCAAAAGTTAGTACTATTTTAAAACTTGAGCATTCAAAATTAGTTTATTAATTTCCTACTATGTTCTCCTATAAAATCCTGTTGAGAAACCTGTGATGTATTAATATAAAATAATATTACAAAACTATGTGTGTACATATATGTATTTGAATATATACTAACTGAATGATATAGTGCAGCAGAAATATAGACTTAGAAGATCATGACAGGCAGAATTCTAAGATGTCCCCCCACAGGATCTATTCCCCAGGGATGAGACTTTGAATATCATGATATATCATACCTATGACTGTATCATTACAAATGCAAAAGGAATTTTTCAGATAGTGTTAAGTGACTTCACTTAGTGAGTGAGTTCAATCAGTTAATCAAAGTAACATTATCTAGGCAGGCCTGACAGAATCACATGCCCTTTAAAAGTAGAATTTTCTCTACTTCCCTCAGAAGAAGTCAGAGAGACTCAAAGCATAGAAGGATTTGGTAGACCTGTGCTGGCTGTGAAGACAGACACCTGCTACCAGAAGGGGGCCTCTGGTAGCTAAGAATGACTTCCAACTAACAGCAAGGAAGCAAGCACCTCAGTCCTACAACTACCTGAATCTGAATTCTGGGAGAAGCTGAAGGAGCTTGGGAGCAGGTGCTTCTCTAGGGCCTCCAGAGGACAGCCCAGCCACTGATGCCCGGCTGACAGCAGAGCCTGCCAGACATCTGCCCACAGAACAATGAGTTCAGAAATGGGTATTGTTTTGAACCAAGCAGTCTGTGGTAATTTGCCATGCTACAATAGAAAGCTAGTACAGAGTGATATTTTATATAAGTTGAGATTGCATAAATGCCTGACAATGTAGCAATAACAGCCTGTTTGTTAAACAATTTGTGTTAACATTAGAAATCAGCTAGAATAAAGTGTTACATTGTTCTTATGACATATGAACTCTCAAGAAGGAAAAGACTAATAAAAAGTGACCACAGGGCAGTTAATTAGCATAATGTCATGATTGGCAAGATGAACAGGTAGCAGTAGAAACAGCTCAGAATGAGGACTTAAGAGAATCAACCAGATTTTAGCCCTGGTGACAATTTCTTCGGCAAAATTAGTTTGGTGTACGGACTTATTTCTAACAAGAGATAAGAGAAAAACAAGTCTCAGATCTCTTGAGGGAAGGAAGCTAGGCTCAAATGTCCCTTGTGCCCTGGCCCCTCCCCCCAGCACCAAACAGAAAGTGTGAGCTAACCAAGAAGGCACTTCAGCATCCCACCTCTGAGCAGGAAGAGGGGTTTTGTCTGCTGACTAGCTTCCTGTGCCTATGCAAACCTGCTCTTCTTAATATTAAACGTAATATTTCTGTAATAAGAAATACAAAACTTCCTATCCTTCCTGGATGGAAACTTCAACTCTTACTTGTCTTCTCTCTAGCTATATCTTAGAGGATATAGAAGCTCCCCTCCTCTTTACCACTCTTGGAGGAGGTCATGTGACTCCACAGCACATGGAAGAGAGAGAGCACCCCACTCTGGGCCTAACGCCAGCTCTACACCAGGCTGGCCTGTGTTACCTTAGCCTTTTGTGCTTCCTATATCCTGGGATAACAACAGGACCTCAAAAGACTATTAAAAAAGATTAAACATGTTATAAATGCGAAGTGTTTAGAAGAGTTGGTGGTAATTGTGCAGTAAGTGTTCGCTTTTCACATTGTGACTCTGGGCTGCTTTCCTTTCTGCCTTAAAGTATATACTTGTGTGCACATGCTGGTGTTTATTTGGTGCCTAGTCTGTGTTAGCATTTAATCGTGCATTCTCTGCCTGTGTTTCAGCTACTATAGTTTCATATGTCTTACCTCCTCACTTTGCATAGAAGGTGCTGGAGAGCTTTTCCTCTTTCCTGGCATGGACCACAGTACCCAGAACAGAATCCTGGGTATACCCGGGCTCCCTCAGTGCCATTGTAAGAATGGAAAACACACAGCCAAAGAGTTTTGCTGTGTTTTTTCCTCTCTAATACTGTTGTGATTTTTTTATTTGTTTGTTTGTTTTTGTTTTGTCTTGTTTTTTTTTTTGTTTTTACTCTTTGGCTATTTGGAGAAAAAGATGCTATCGAGGATGCTTGCAGATTTAACACAGCAATGAAGAGAAACCCACAGAGGTAAATAGCTTCCTTTTTCATTGCTAGAATCCTATCAGCCCCAGGAGCATAAAGTAATCCAGAAGTGACTCTAAATACAGCCCACCCCAACACTTCCGAGTGAAAGAACTGCAGACCACTTAGACCAGCAGAGGTTGCCCAGGCCCTGTGACTGGGTGTGAGATTTACCCCTCTAAAGCAGATGCCTGGGACCCACGCCATGAAAGCAGAAATGACTGTCTCAGTGGTAGGGAGAAAATAGGTATCTTTTCCCCCTACCTTGGCCATGAGAGTATTTATTACAAAAACTGTTTACATTGCATTTAATTTCAGCATTTTCACATTACTACTAACAATGGCATTCTTACTGTGATCATTTTATGTTTCTTCACTTTTGTTTTCAGTCCACTGAACAGTATTTTCTAAAACAAACTATTGCACACTATAAAGAAATACAAAGATGATTGTCAGCATCAAAAATAAAGAAATCAAATGGAAAGGTGGTGATTCGAAGCCTATTCTACCTTACCATGTCTTTCTGATATATATGTCCTCCTTTTCTCAAAGTGGACTCAATATTACTAAAATCAGTTCCTACCCAGGGAATGTGACATAGCCAAGGGCTCAGAAGTTCCCAGTCTGAAAGTCATTTTAAACATGAATCTACAACCAAGTACTCAAGATAAAATAATTATTTATACTTAGTGATGACTATTACCCATTACCCATTATTGTATATATGTTTTATTAATAAACTTACTTTTTAAATAATCAAAAATTTAAATGTTAAGTAATGTATAATTAACATGAGTTCTAAATAATTTAAATTTTGGAATAATTATTTTGAAAGTTCACCACCATATCCCAGATTTATTCCTAAGTCCTAGGGGATATAAAAATAATAAAATATGATACACAGAAATCTGAAAAATTACTGAAGGGTGCTTGGAAAAACACTATTAAAAAAGTAATAGAATTTGGAGTCACATAGTAGAATTTGGAGTCAGTGTGACAAGGTCCTGGTTATAGTGCTTGCTCAAGTTACCCAGGCTTTCCATTTCCCATGAGAGTGCCAGCTTTATCCGGAAACTGCTAGAACTGCTAGAATCCATAAGGTACTAAAGACTAAAACAGCTAAGACTCTTTCATCCATAGGAAAAAAAAGGTGACATGTGATTTTAAAGTATTACTCTTATAAATTATACAACACTCATGTGACTTCTAAACACCATCACCATCAAATATTTATAAAAACAAATATTAGTAAGTAGATTAATCTTCAAGCTAACCCCAAGTAGGTCAAATTTGCACTAATTCTTCCATTTTACAACCATTTATGCAGATTACTTAAGATTCACTTAAAGTGAAAACAAGTTTAAATTTTAATATTTAATAAAATATTAAATATATAATGATATATTGTGATATAAATTTTAAAATGTTAAATATATAATGATTTATTTCTAATGGAGAAAAATCTATTTTTCTAAGCAAAATATTAGGGTCTAAATGTCATGCAGTGCTCTGGAGGGATAACAGGAATAAAAGTAAAATATTTTGATTAAAATACAGTAACATGACTGGAATTGCTTACAGGTATAATCAAGTTGAGATGTTTGGAGAAAATTAAGTAGCAAGCTCTAGTCAAACGATAGAAAAATAGAGGAAAAGAAATAAGAAAAACTCAGCAGTGAAATGATTTCCTGGCTTAAGCCCAATAATAGCCTGTCTTTAAAATATTTATTCAGAATAGATTTTTTTGTACTCCAAGGGAAGAAACTGTGATCTGCAATTCTATTGCTTTTTTCTTCTTTATAACCAGACTTACTAAATAGCCAAAGATTTAAAGATTTTCTTTGAATAACCTGTAGTCTTTGAGCTTTCCCAAAAATAATGAGCAAATTTGGATTTCATTGTATCAATGCCTTTGTAACCAAATGTCTGTCGTCAAGCAATACCTTTGAAAACTCAACAAAAGGTGAAATTTTAAAACCTAATTTTGTTTTTTATGTTAAAAATGTGCTAATGTGATAGTGGCATCAAATGACCAGAATTAATGAGGAGAAAATAACAAGAAGTATTTTATCAAGGATAACAACCAGACCTAATACTTATATAAAACTATCTGCTAGACACTGTTGGGAGAGTTATCTACCTACACATCTACCTACCTATATATCTGTAGGAATATATAAACCAAGACAATCTTCAGAGACTTTTTATTCTCTCTGATATATGAATATAAATGCTAAAGTTAACAAAGATGACAACCAGAACTAACACTTATCTAATACTATCTGCTACACACTGTTGGGAAAGTTATCAACCTACCCATCCATCTGTAGGACTGTATAAACCATGACAATCTTCAGAGATTTTCCATTCTCTCCAATATATGAATATAAAAGCTATAGTTCTATTATAAGACACAAACCTTTTCCTACTTCAATCCATTTTTCTAAAACCCTGTTTAGTAATGAGGGTGCTCTAACTCTGAAGGTAGTGGCTAACACTCAGATTAAGAGTTCCAGTTTGGGTGACATGCTGTGCCCCTTCTTTTTTGACTATTTATGTGTATTTTTATACAATCATTACTCTGTGGAGGAAAATGAATTTCCCAGGTAAATATAGGCTGTGTTTGGAACGTCTAGTCAAACTTTTAAGCTTTTTATCATTGGTTATTGCTGACTAGTAAGTGTCAAAGGTAGATTCAGTTATGTTGACAAATATTCAAAATAGTGGATCTAGTAAAATGTAAATAATAGCCTCTGTCCAAACCCAGTGTTTCACATTGTGAACCAGGGTCAATTTTTATTTTAACAAATATTTGATTTAAACAATCAAATCAGTAAACCTAGCACAATGTAAGTAAAAGCCAATCAGTTTGCCATTATGAACCAAAGATGTTAATTTTGTTATCAAAAATTGAAAGGGTGATAGACATAGAACTATCATATAATCTAACAATTTCACTTCTGGAGATTTATCCAAGGAAAATAAAGCACCTATTTGAATAGATACCTGTTCCCTATGTTCATTGCATCATTATCCACAAGAGTTCACTGATAGATGAATGGTTAAAGAAGATGTGGTATATTCATAAACACAGTGGAATATTATAGAGTCATAAAAAGGAAATTCTTGTCACTTGCAACAATTCTGATTGACCAGAGGTTATTATGCTAAATGAAATGTGAAAGAAAGAAAAATACCATATGATTTCATCTATATGTGCAATCTAAAAACCAAAATAAATAAATGAAACAAAACAGAAACAGACTCGTAGATATAAGAAATTTACTGTTGGTTGTCAGAGAAGGTGGAAGTTGGGCAAAATAAGTGAATGGAACTAAGAGACACAAAGTTCCAGTTAAAAAATAAATAAGTCATGGGGATATAATGCACAACATATAGAATGTAATCAATAATATTTTAATAAGTTTGTGTGATGACAGATGATAACTAGGCTTACCATAGGGATCATTTTGTAATGTATAAAAATCCCAAATCACTGTGTTGAACACCTGAAACTAATAAGACAATGTATGTCAATTATATTTAAATTTTTAAAATGTGTTATGCCCCCCTAAAAATGTTTTTGAATAGTGAGCAATGGCAGAAAGAAACAAAGCTGTCATTATGTGGGCTGTATCCACTTGAGTCTTAAGGGTTTCCATTCACATTAGCTCTGCTGTCATAAAGTAAAGCTTTTCTGTTCACACTTATATTGAATCCATATGGAGATCAGCGAACTTATAAGAGCACAGAAATAAACCCTCACATTTATGGTAAATTGGTTTTAACATGGATGCCAAGACCATTGCTTTAGATTGCATTGTGCCCTCCCCCAAAATTTATGTTAGAGCCTTAATCCCCCATGTAATCATGTTCGTAGATAGGTCTTTTGGAGGTAATTAATGCTAAATAAGTTCCTAAAGGTAGGTTCTAGTCCATTAACATTAGTGGCTTTATAAGAAGATTTTGTGTGTGTGTGTCCCTTTTTCTATCTCTTTCTGTTTGTCTGTCTCTCTCTCATTCTCTTGCTGAGGACACAGAGAACACAGAGAATTGATGGATATCTACAAGCCAGAAAGAGCTCTCACCAGAAACTAAACCTTGCCAGACCATAATCTTGAACTTCCAGCCTCCAGGACTGTGAGAAAAATAAACTTCTGCTGTGTAAGCCACTCCAGTCTGTGGTATTTCCTTAGAGAATCCCTAGTTGACTAATATAAGTTGTGGCCCAGAGCCCGTTTCAGAAAGTATATCAAAAGGAACTGATCACTGTGTCAAATACTGCTGGTAAATTAAGGAAGATGAACACTGAGACACAATGACCTTTGGATTTGGCAGCTTCTTTATGGCCATTGGTTACCTTAAAAGGAGCCATGCCAGTGTTACAAATCAACTGCAGTTGATTTAAGAAAGAAAGGGTGGAAAGTACATAAATACAATGAAAACTGACACTTCTAGGAGCCTTGCTCCTGAAGGAGAGCAGAGAAATAGGAAAATGAGATAGAGAAGGCGAGAGAGGTTGGTCAAAGAAACTTACTTCTTTGTTTTGCAGAAACTACAGAATGTCTATTTACTTGTTTCAAAGATACAATAGAAAGGAAAAATTGATGATTCAGAAGAGAGAGGGGACAATTGCAAGTATGCTGCCATTGGCTAGGTAAGAAGGGACATGATCCAGAACACATACAGTCTTAGAAAGAAGCAGAGCCCATTCATTTGGTGTAGCAGGAGAGCAGATAAAGTAGGTGACCTAGGAGTGTAAGTGCATGTGAATATTGGCAAATTTAAAACACAGATACATTGTAAAAATAATACGATTTTATGAGAAATGTATGTTCTTTGGTGTCTTTCACCATTACGAAGCTTCCTTTTTGTAACTATCAATATGCATTCTTCTGTAAGCAAACTTTCTAAATTCAGAGTGACACCAATTAAGCATAGACAATCGGTAAGAAGACTCCAGGGAGGCTTCACTGCCCAAGTAGTAAAGTCCATACTTAGAGCCAAAAAGTCTCTGGGCCATACCTAACTATCAGAGAAAGGCTTTTCATGAATTTTATATAAGCCAAATTTTCCTGGCATCCACCCGGGAAATCTTTATTTTCAGCCAGGACCAAAGATGGCAGTAAGTTGGGCAAAGGGAGGAGACTAAAGTAAGGAAGTGAAGAAAAGATCTCAGGGAAGGCATAGATAGAATCATGCTTGCTTAGTGGGTTCTGGGAGCCCTCAAACCCAGTTAGGGAAAAACTAAACTGTTCCACTGAGTATTTTGCAAGTCTTTGGAAAATACAGGAAAATGTTACACCTATCATTTTACAGATACAGTATTTAAAATCTCCCCAAAGTACGTAGAGACTGTTGTATATGAGTGGAAGAATTATGAAGCAGTTGTGAACTTGAAATATGAAGCAGAGTATCAGCTCCAAGTACAGGCACCACTATTTTTTTGCACAATTTTTTGGCAAACTTGACCAAGTTGGCCAACTTATCTGTGCATCAGTTTCCTTGGCTGCAGAGTAAGGATCATGATAGCACGTCATAGGGTTAGCAAAATGAATAAATAGATGAAGAGTATTTAGAACAGTGTCTCCATAAATATTAGTTATTGTCATTTTTTATTATTACATAATAGATACTGTCGGAGACAGAGAAGGAACTCGACAATATTAGCTTCTTTCCTTCCACTTTTTAAACTATTTTTAATACCAATAGAAGAACTCTCAAAATATTTAATATTTGATTCTTATGGGATTCATGAAATGTTTCCTTTTATAGTACTAATTCACAAAGCACATACAGTGAGCCATTTTCATTCATCATTCTTCTTTATGAGAGTCACAAATAGAGATTCTCTAAATATATACTATTTTTATAGTACTGCCATTTTTATTACTATCATCACCACTACAAATACAACGACCATGTAATGCATAATAATTATGAATATTTACTTTTCAGTATTAGGCTGAATAATAGCCACCCAAGGACATCAGGTCTAATGTCTGGAATCAATAAACATTATGTGATAAGAAAAAAGAGTCTTCAGGGGCGCCTGGGTGGCTCAGTGGGTTAAGCCACTGCCTTCGGCTCAGGTCATGATCTCAGGGTCCTGGGATCGAGTCCCGCATCGGGCTCTCTGCTCAGCAGGGAGCCTGCTTCCCTTCCTCTCTCTCTGCCTGCCTCTCCATCTACTTGTGATTTCTCTCTGTCAAATAAATAAATAAAATCTTTAAAAAAAAAAAAAAAGAGTCTTCAAGGATAAGATTAAATTAAGGATTAGATTATGGGAGATTATCCTAGATATGTGTGCTAGTGAGAGGGGCAGAGAGAGAACACACACATGCACACATGCATGCACAAGAGGGAACTGACAGCAGAGACTGACGCAGAAATTAGAGTGATGCAGTTACAGAGAATACCGAAGAATGTTGGCAGGTACCAGAGACTACCAGAAACAAGGAATGATTCTCCCCCAGAGTCTTCAGAAAGGTATTCCTACCAACACCTTCTTTTCAGGCTTCCAGCCTCTTGAACTGTCAAAGAATAAATTTCCTTTGGTTTAAGACATCAATGTTGTGGCAATTTTTATAGCAGCTTTGGAAGACTAGTACATCTTCTTTAAATTTCAGATATTTTGTTTTTACACATATTCTTTTGTTTAATAATTACATTAATTCCATGAAGTATGATTATATCTTTTATAGGTACTGAAACAAACATCACACAGCTTGTAAAATTAAAGCTGGAACTCTTATCCAAGTAGATGATCTCAAAAGTTATCATTAGGCTTATGCTATATTGTTATAATGATTTTGTGCATTTCACTAAAATGTCTTACTATGCTTAAAAACTACATAAAATATAAAGTTTAAATAATATGTATAAACATTACAAATAGGTAAGAATTCAGTTAGCGTTCATAGACTTTGATGTGAACTTTCGTATATAAATACGTATACCTGTATACTTTATTTCTTCTTTCTTCTACAAACTAGGACACACTAGTGAAGAACAATTAATAAGGTGGAGAAGGCGTATGGATGGCTAAGTCAGTTAAGCATCTGACTTTTGATTTTAGTTCAAGTCATGATCTCAATGTCATGAGATCAATCTCTGTTCAGGTTTTGTGTTCAGTGGGGAGACTGCTTGAGATTCCTTCTTTTCTCTCTGCCCTTTCCCTCACTCTCTCTCTCTCTCAGAATAAATAGGTAAAATATTTTTTTAAAAAATAAGGTGGGGACTGGAATAGAGAACAATTACTATAGAGTCAACCACCTCATCGGCAACTGTGAAAGGATTTCTAAAGAAGAAATAACAAAATTTCCATGCCCAAAATAAGTCTTAAAAAGAAGAGACATTACTTTGGTTGGTAAATGTGCATTCAATTACTCAGATAAGATACTAAAGAAAATTAAAGCAGGTGAAGTAGCAGCACAAAACGCAGCATTATTATAATTGCCATGCTCTCATTAGTCTGGAAACAACCTATCGAACTTGAAGGAGACTTGGCAAGTAACATACCTGTTATGAGACTTGAAACTTTTTCATTAAATATACCATATTTTTAAGCCTATAATTTTAACAATTCCCTTGTAAATTGTTCCTGTTGTAGAATTATTTTTTCCACTAGGAAATACGTGAATTTTTAGTACTTAGAAAGCATAATTTCTGTACTTAGAGATGAAGAAACTGACCCAAAGAAATAAAATGATTGATTCAAGGTCACATAATTAGTCATTGTAAACCATTTACTAGAATACTTCACATATAACATATGTACAATAAATAGTAAATGTTTTGTCATTATTTTTAATTAAACTTTTATATTGACTTTAGAAAAATTATCATTATTGATTTGTTTCCTAGATGAAAACCATTCTTTGAAAGATGAAAACCTAGTGGTACCTGGGTGGTTCAGTCGATTAAGCATCTGCCTTTGGCTCAGGCATGATCTCAGGTAGGATCTCATGATCCTGCAATTGAGTTCCACATTGGACTCTCTGCTTAGCAGAGAGCCTGCTTCTCCTTATCACTCTCCTTCAGTGTTTTACCTCCCCCCCAAATAAATAATTAAAATTAAAAAAAAGAAAGATAAAACCTAGTTAATAGCATCTGAGTTCATTCCCTAGGAGTACTGCATTAGATGCTACATCATTATATAAAGAAAAGTCGTGACAAAGTCAAGAGAAAAAACTGATACTCAAAAATTGATAATGTATATGCATTAATAAAAAATAAAACAAAGAAGTCTTCATATAGGTCTTGGAGTAAACCATTTACTAACTGGAAATTTTCTTTAATCTGCCCAGATTCTTTTTTTTTTATTTATTTTTTATTTTCAGTGTAACAGTATTCATTATTTTTGCACCACACCCAATGCTCCACGCAATCCATGCCCTCTATAATACTCACCACCTGGTACCCCAACCTCCCACCCCCCACCCCTTCAAAACCCTCAGATTGTTTTTCAGACTCCAGAGTCTCTCATGGTTCACCTCCCCTTCCAATTTCTCCCAACTCCCTTCTCCTCTCTAACTCCCCATGTCCTCCATGCTATTTGATATGCTCCACAAATAAGTGAAGCCATATGATAATTGACTCTCTCTGCTTGACTTATTTCACTCAGCATAATCTCTTCCAGTCCTGTCCATGTTGCTACAAAAGTTGGGTATTCATCCTTTCTGATGGAGGCATAAAACTCCATAGTGTATATGGACCACATCTTCCTTATCCATTCGTCCGTTGAAGGACATCTTGGTTCTTTCCACAGTTTGGCGACCGTGGCCATTGCTGCTATAAATATTGGGATACAGATGGCCCTTCTTTTCACTACATCTGTATCTTTGGGGTAAATACCCAGGAGTGCAATGGCAGGGTGATAGGGAAGTTCTGTTTTTAATTTCTTGAGGAGTCTCCACACTGTTCTCCAAAGAGGCTGCACCAACTTGCATTCCCACCAACAGTGTAAGAGGGTTCCCCTTTCTCCACATCCTCTCCAACACATGTTGTCTCCTGTCTTGCTAATTTTGGCCATTCTAACTGGTGTAAGGTGATATCTCAATGTGGTTTTAATTTGAATCTCCCTGATGCCTAGTGATGATGAACATTTTTTCATGTGTCTGATAGCCATTTGTATGTCTTTATTGGAAAAGTGTCTGTCCATATCTTCTGCCCATTTTTTGATATGATTGTCTGTTTTGTGTGTGTTGAGTTTGAGGAGTTCATTATCGATCCTGGATATCAACCTTTTGTCTGTACTGTCATTTGCAAATATCTTCTCCCATTCCATGGGTTGCCTCTTTGTTTTCTTGACTGTTTCGGCTGTGCAGAAGCTTTTGATTTTGATGGAAAACCCAAAAGACTCCACCCCCAAACTACGAGAACTTATACAACAATTCAGCAACGTGGCAGGATACAAAGTCAATGTACAGAAATCAGTGGCTTTCTTATACACTAATAATAAAAATACAGAAAGAGAAATTAGAGAATTGATTCCATTTACTATAGCACCAAGAACCATAAGATACATGGGAATAAACCTAACCAAAGAGGTAAAGGATCTGTACTCGAGGAACTACAGAACACTCATGAAAGAAATTGAAGAAAACACAAAAAGATGGAAGACCATTCCATGCTCTTGGATCAGAAGAATAAACATTGTTAAAATGTCTATACTTCCTAGAGCAATCTATACTTTTATTGCCATTCCGATCAAAATTCCACCGGTATTCTTCAAAGAGCTGGAACAAATAATCCTAAAATTTGTATGGAATCAGAAGAGACCCCGAATCACTAAGGAAATGTTGAAAAACTAAACTAAAATGGGGGGCATCACATTACCTGATTTCAAGCTTTACTACAAAGCTGTGATCACCAAGACAGCATGGTACTGGTATAAAAACAGACACATAGACCAGTGGAACAGAGTAGAGAGCCCAGATATGGACCCTCAACTCTATGGTCAATTAATCTTTGACAAAACAGGAAAAAATATACAGTGGAAAAAAGACAGCCTCTTCAATAAATGGTGCTGGGAAAACTGGGCAGCTATATGTAGAAGAATGAAACTCGACCATTCTCTTACACCGTACACAAAGATAAACTCAAAATGGATAAAAGACTTCAATATGAGACAGGAATCCATCAGAATCCTAGAGGAGAACATAGGCAGTAATTTCTTCGATGTCAGCCACAGCAACTTCTTTCAAGAATGTCTCCAAAGGCAAAGGAAACAAAAGCGAAGATGAACTTTTGGGACTGTCCAGATTCTTTTCCCCAGCCCTTTAGTTACCCACACACATATCTGTCATGAAATGTAAAGAATGAAAAAATAGACATCAAGACCATTTAACTTTGCTGTATTCTCCTGATGTTGTGATTTTCTTTTGTAGGATAATGAGGAAGAGAAACTCATTAGGACAAGATCAACCAGAGATAAAAGACAGTATGTCCTCTCTCTGTTGCCTTATCATGACCCTTCTTCCAATTGTCTACCACTGCTTTCAATGCCCTGGGCCTATTGCCACTGGAAATTGCACTATGAGAATCACATCTAGGATCAGACTGGGTCAAGAGGCAGAATAATTGGGCTCATGTTGAGAAGTTGAGTGCAATTTGTGGTACAATGCCAAATTTGAGTAGATAAATTAGTCTAATAGCCACTAGTGATGAGGTTAATTGTTGAGCAACAAAGTAAGAAAAATGCATTTACTTTGTAATTCAGTAAGAGCAAATACCTAATCATCTAACTCTTATCAGCAGTTGTGCTAGATATCATATGCCACTGTCTTCTCAAAACAAGCCTTACAAAGAAATCTACAGCTAACATCACATGCTATCCTCCTGAGGTGGTATAAAGATTGAAAAGAAAACATTTTATTTCTAAAGGGCATTACTGTGTACCTATATATTCCCAAAGATTTATAAGCAAGCCATTAGAATTAATAAGGATTGACTTAATAAGGTCACTGGATGCAAAGGCATTATACAAAATTTAGTTGCATTTATATATATTAGTAAGAAACAGAAATTAAAATTTAAATGGCATTTAGTAGCTATGTGTGATATATATGTGGGTATATATTTACATATATATTTGTGTCTGTATATATTTTATAAATGAAATATTTGTGTGTGTATGTGTGTGTGTGCACATGTATATATAGCCTAGGAATAAATCAAATAAAGAATAAATCAAATAAAGAATCAAATAAAGAATCTACACTGAAAACTCAAATATTGCTGTAAGATATGGTATATATCTAACTAAATGAAGAGAAAATGTATATAATGTGTTAAATGACTAAATATTGTACAGGAATCAGTATTTCCCAAATTAATCTTTAAATGTATATAATCCCCCCCAAAATAAATAAAATAAATAAATGCATATAATCGCAATCATAATACCTACTAACCTTTTCTATGGAAACTGAACAAACTTGTAGGATTTACACAATCAGATTTCAATTTGTACTATTTAGTCACTTAACTTATGCCAAAAGTGCCATTGTAGTACAGTGCTGAAGGGGTATCTTTATAATAAATGGTGAAGAAGTAACTGGATACCCTAATAGAAGACATTCTGGACTTTCCTACTAATTCCAGACACAAAAATAGTTGAGGAAAGCTAACAAAACCTGTAAAATTCTTAAGTAAAAATTATGCCCCTAAAGTAGTCAGAAATAGCTTCAATAGCTTTAAAAAGCACTAACCATTAAAAGCTGGTAAATTAAATTTCATTAAATTTAGATACATTCAGGGGTGCCTGGGTGGCTCAGTTGGTTAAGCGGCTGCCTTCAGCTCAGGTCATGATTCCAGAGTCCTGGGATCAAGACCCTCATGGGGCTCCCTGCTCAGCAGATAGCCTGCTTCTCTCTCTCCCTCTGCCTATAGCTCTGCTTACTTGTGCTCTCTCTCTCTATTTCTCTGTCAAATAAATAAATAAAATAAATAAATAAATTTAGGTACATTTGTTATCAAAGCCATCATTAAGAAAGTGAGTAAACAAGCCACAGTCTGAGAGAAAATAAATGCACATATTACATACATCTGACAAAGAAATTATCAAAATTTATAAAGAATTCTATTAATGGCTAATAATCATATAAAAATATTCTCAACATCACTAATCATAAGGAAAGCACAAATTAAAACCACAATGAAGAACCACTTAGCTTCAATGGCTGAAAGTTGAAAAGACTTGCGGTATCAATTGTTGGTGTGACTGTGCAGTAACTGGATCTCTTACCAATCATTAATAGGAGCATAAGCTGGCTCAACCACTTTAGAAATCTATTTAGTAATATCCAATAAACAGTCACAGATCACTTTTATAATGTGTATTCTTGAAAAGGTGTGGTTATGGCATTTTGCCTCTGTGGTCCTCCTCCCCAAAACTAATAACCACAGTCTATTCATGAAGAAAAAAATTAGACAAATTCCAATAGAAGGACATCCTATAGAATGCTTGACCAGTGCTCCTCATAACCTCAAAGCCTTCAAACATCAAGAATTTCTGAAAAACTGTCACAGCCAAAATGAATCTAATGAAACACAACAACTCAATGCAATATAGTAATGTGGATGGGATCCCAGAACAGCAGAAAGATGTTAGGTAAAAACTAATCTTAGGTAAAAACTTAGGTAAAAACTAAGATCTCAGGTAAAAACTAAATGTGAATAAACTGTGTGCTGTAGTTAATAATAATCCATGTACAATTGTTCCATTAATCTTATCAAACGTACCATACTATCATGACACGCTAATCATAGGAGAAGCTGTCTGCCAGAATGAGAGGAGGACATATAGAAAATCTGTAATACCTGCTCAGTTTTTCTGTAAATTTAAAACTGTTCTGAAAATAAAGTCCATTAGTAAAAAAGATGAGAAAGTTCAAAATTAAATCCAATGCCTATGGAAATTTAGTATATGCTAAAAGTGACTGAACTTTTTAAATAAATGGTAGTATAACAAATGGTAGTGATTTGGAGAAAGATAAAATTAGGTCTATACTTCACAAGTAGTTAAAAAAAAAAGAAACACTAAAACAAGTTCAAAACAATAAACACAAGAAACACCAAAATAAGTTATGAATGGACCAGGGAGTTAAAAACATCCTAATATGGTGAAGGAAACAAGCATTCATGTCCAAGAGACAACAAGAACCCCTCCTGAGAACAATGAGAACAGACTGACACCATGACATATAATAATACAACTTGTAGATCTTAGATCCAAGGAAACAATCTTGAAAGCAGTGAGAGGGAAGGGATTTCTTACAATCAGAGGGAGAAATATCAGAATAATATCAGACCTGTCCACAGCTATTGGACAAGCAAGAAAGGACTGGCAAGACATATTCAGGGTACTAAATGAGAAAGATATGCAGCTAAGGATACTTTATCCATCAAGGCATTCAGAGTCGATGGACAGACAAGAAGCTTCTAAAATCATAAGAAACTAAAAGAATATGTGACCACCAAGCCAGCCCTGCAAGAAATATTAAGGGGGTTCTATAAAAGGAGAAAGACTCCAAAGTTATGTATAACAGAAATTCACAGAGAATCTATAGAAATAAGAACTTCACAGGTAACATGACAATAAAAACATAAGTTCAATAATCACTCTCAATGTGAATGGCCTAAATGCTCCCATGAAACAGCAAACAGCTGCAGATTGGATAAAAAGACATAACCCATCCACAAGCTGTCTAAAAGAGACCCATTTTGAACCTAAAGATACATCCAGACTGAAAGTGAATGGACCTCAAAAGAAAGCTGGGGTAGCAATTCTCATATCAAACAAATTAGACTTTAAGCTGAACACTGTAGTTAAAGGTACAGAAGGACACTATATCATGCTTAAAGGGTCTATCCAACAAGAGGGTCTAACAACTGTGCATATCTATCCCCACAATATGGGAGCAGCCAACTACACAAGCCAACTGTTAACCAAAATAGACATATTAATAATAATACATTAATAATAGGATATCTCAACAGTCCACTCTCAGCAATAGACAGATCATCTAAGCAGAAAATCCACAAAGAAAAATAGCTTTGAATGACGCACTGGACCAGGTGGACCTCATAGATACATGGAACATTCCACCCCAAAACAACAGAGTATCCATTCTTCTCAAACTCACATGGAACTTTCTCCAGACTAGACCACATACTGGGTCACAAATCGGGTTGCAATTGACAACAAAAGACTGAGATTATTCTCTGCATATTCTCAGACCATAAAGCTTTGAAACTGGAACTCAACCACAAGAAAAAATCTGGAAGAATTTCAAAAACTTGGAAACTAAAGACCATCCTGCTTAGGAATGTTTGGGTCAACCAGGAAATCAAAGAGGAACTTAAACAATTCATGGAAACCAATGAGAAGGGAAACACACTGGTCCAAAACCTATGGGATACTGCAAAAATGGTCCTAAGTGGGAAAGACATAGCCATCCAAGCCTCACTCAAAAAAAGAGAAAAATCCTGAATACACAAATTAACTTACACCTTAAAGGACTGGAGAAAGAACAATAAATAAAGCCTAAGCCAGGCATTATAAGAGAAATAATTAAGATTAGAGCAGAGAGCAATGAACTAGAAACCAGAAATACAGTAGAAGAGATAAACAAAACTAGAAGCTGATTCTTTGAAAGAATTAATAAGATCAATAAACCACTGGCCATATTTACCTAAAAGAAAAGAGAAAGGACCCAAATTAATAAATTTATGAATGAAAGGGTAGAGATCACAAATAACACCAAGGAAATAGATACAATTATTAGAAATTATTATCAACAACTATATGGCGATGAATTAAGCAACTGGAAGAAATGGATGCTTTCCTGGAAACCTATACACTACCAAGACTGAAACAAGGAGAAATTGACAACCTGAATAGACCAATAACCAGTAACAAAATTGAAGCACTGATCAAAACCTCCCAAAAAACAAGTATCCAGGGCCTGATGGATTCCTGGGGAATTCTACCAAACATTCAAGGAAGAAATAATACCTATTCTCCTGAAGCTGTTTACATAGAAAGAAAGAGAAAAATTCCAAACTCATTCTCTGCTGCTAACATTTCCTTGATCCCCAAATCTGGCAAAGACCCCACCAAAAAGAATTAAAGACCAATATCCCTGATGAATATGGATGCCAAGGTTTCAACAAGATCCTAGCTAATAGGATTCAACAGTGCATTAAAATGATTATCCATCATGACCAGGTGGGATTTATCCCTGGGATGCAAGGGGTTCAACATTCACAAATCAAACAACATGATAGAACATATAAATAAGAGAAGAGACAAAAACCACATGGTCCTCTCAATTGATGCAGAAAACGTATTTGACAAAATATAGTATATTTTACTGATTAAAACTCTTCAGAGTAGTAAGGATAGAGGGAACATTCCACAATTTCATAAAAGTCATCTATGAAAAGCCCACAGCAAATATTATTCTCAATGGGGAAAAGCTGAGAGCCTTTCCCTTAAGAACAGGAACACGACAAGGATGCCCATTCTCACCACTCTTATTCAACATAGTACTGGAAGTCCTAGCAACAGCAATCAGACAACGAAAAGAAATAAAAGGTACTCAAATTGGCAAAGAAGAAGTCAAGCTCTCTCTCTCCTCATTGATAACATGATACTTTCTGTGGAAAACCCAAAAGACTCCACCCCCAAATTACTAGAACTCATACAACAATTCAGTAATGTGGCAAGATACAAAATCAATGCACAGAAATCACTTGCTTTCTTATATATTAGCAATGTAACTGTAGAAAAAAAAATTAGGGAATCAATTCCATTTATAATAGAACCAAAAACCTTAAGATACTTTGGAATAAGCCTAACCAAAGAGGTAAAGAATCTATACTCTAGATACTACAGAACACTTATGAAGGAAATTTGAAGAAGACAGAAAAAGATGGAAAAACATTCCATGCTCATTAATCAGAAGAATACACATTGTTAAAATGTCTATGCTGCCCAGAAAAATGTGTACTTCCAATGCCATCCCAATCAAAATACCAAAGGAATTTTTCAAAGTGCTGGAACAAACAATCCTAAAATTTGTATGGAATCAGAAAAAAAAAAAACCCAAATCACCAAGAAAATATTGAAAAAGAGAAACAAAGCTGGAGGCATCATGCTGTCTTATTTCAAGCTATATTACAAAGCTGTGGCCACCAAGATAGCATGGTATTGCCACAAAAAAATATATATAAATAAATCAATGGAACAGAATAGAGAGCCCAAATATAGACCCTCAATTCTATGATCATCTTCAACAAAGCAGGAAAAAATATCTGATGGAGAAGACAGTATCTTCAATATATGGTGCTGGGAAAAATAAGCTGTACACAGAAGAATGAAACTTGGCTTTTCCCTGACACCATTCACAAAGATGAACTCTAAATGGATGAAAGACCTCAATGTGAGACAAGAATCCATCAAAATCCTAGAGGACATAGGCATAGACAGTTACCTCTTTAACATTTAACATCAGCCCCAGCAACTTCTTTCAAAACATATCTTCAAAGGCAAAGGAAATAAAAGCAAAATGAACTATTGGGACTTCACCAAGATAAAAAGCTTCTGCACAGCAAAGGAAACAGTCAACAAAACTATGAGACAGCCTACGGAATGGAAGAAGAAATTTTCAAATGTCACTACAGTTAAAACGCTGATATCCAAGATCTATAAAGAACTTCTCAAACTCAACATCCAAAAAAAAAATGAAGTCAAAACATAGGCAGAAGACATGAATGCACACTTCTCCAAGGAAGACATACAAATGGCTAACAAACACATGAAAAAATGTTCAACATCTTTAGCCATCCGGGAAAATCAAATCAGAAGTACATTGAGATACCATGTTATACAAGTTAGAATGGCAAAAATTGACAAGAAACAACAAATATTAGGTTGTGGAGAAAAGGTAACCCTCTTACACTGTTGGTGGGAATAAAAGTTGGTACAGCCACTTTGGAAAACAGTGTGGAGATTCCTTAAAAAATTAAAACTAGATCTGCCCTATGACCCTGCTATTACACTACTGGGTATTTACTCCGAAGATACAGATATAGTGAAAAGAAGGTCCATATGCATCCCAATGTTCTTAGGAACAATGTCCACAATAGCCAAACTGTGGAAGGAGCCAAGATGCCCATCAACAGATGAATGGATAAAGAAGATATGGTCCATATATACAATGGAGTATTACTCAGCTATCAGAAAGGATGAGTACCCAACATTTGCATTAACATGGATGGAAGTGGAGGAGATTATGCTTAGTGACATAAGTCAAACAGAAAAAGATAATTATCATATGGTTTCACTTATTTGGGGGACATAGGAATAGCATGGAAGACATTAGGGGAAGGAAGGGAAAAATGAAGGAGTAGAAATCAGAGGGGAAAATGAACCATGAGAGACTATGGACTCTGAGAATCAATCTTAAAGTTTTAGAGGAAAGGGGAATGGGTAGATGGGTGAGCCTGGTCATGGGTACTAAGGAGGGCATGTATTACATGGAGCACTGGGTATTATATGCAAAAAATGAATCATAGAACACTACATCAAAAACAAATGATGTACTGTACGGTGACTAACATACCATAATAAAAAAATATATTTTAAAAAGAGCTAAAAGCAATAAAAAAAGATATATAAATTTAACTACCTAAAATTTGAGATAAAAACTTCCATATTGCAAACAATAAAACATCTTAACTAAAGTCAAAAGACAAATAAAAACTGGGAGAATATATTTGTAGTATACATTACATGTAAAGGGATTATTTTCTCTATAATACAAAAAGTTAAAAATGAAGACAGAGGAGGAGGAGTCAAGATGGCGGAGAAGTAGCAAGCTGAGACTGCTTCAGCTAGCCGGAGATCAGCTAGATAGCTTATCTAAAGATTGCAAACACCTGAAAATCCATCGGCAGATCGAAGAGAAGAAGAACAGCAATTCTGGAAACAGAAAAACAACCACTTTCTGAAAGGTAGGACCGGCGGAGAAGTGAATCCAAAGCGACGGGAAGATAGACCCGGGGGGGAGGGGCCGGCTCCCGGCAAGCGGCGGAGCAACCGCGCACAAAATCAGGACTTTTAAAAGTCTGTTCCGCTGAGGGACATCGCTCCAGAGGCTAAACCGGGGCGAAGCCCACGCGGGGTCAGCGTGGCCTCAGGTCCCACAGGGTCACAGAAGGATCGGGGGTGTCTGAGTGTCGCAGAGCTTGCGGGTATTGGAACAGGAAAGCCGGCTACAGAGACAGAGCCGACAGTGAGCTCGCAGCTCCGTGTTACCTTGAACCGGTCGCAGGCTCGGTGAGCTCGGAGCGCGGCCGGAGGTCAGGCAGACGGGAGTAACTGGGCGCTGTTCTCTGAGGGCGCACTGAGGAGTGGGGCCCTGGGCTCTCGGCTCCTCCGGGCCGGAGACCAGGAGGCCACCATTTGTATTCCCGTCCTCCGGAACTCTACGGAAAGCGCTCAGGGAACAAAAGCTCCTGAAAGCAAACCCGAGCGGATTACTCACCCCAGCCCCGGGTAAGGGCGGTGCAATTCCGCCTGGGGCAAAGACACTTGAGAATCACTACAACAGGCCCCTCCCCCAGAAGATCAACAAGAAATCCAGCCGAGACCAAGTTCACCTACCAAGGAGTGCGGTTTCAATACCAAGGAGAGCAGCAGAATTCCAGAGGAGGAGAAAGCCAAGCACGGAACTCATGGCTTTTTTCCTGTGATTTTTTTTAGTCTGGCAGTTAATTTAATTTTTTCTTTTTCATTTTTTTTTTTTTTCTCGCCTTCGGGTAAAATTTTTTTTTTTTTAACTGTTACCTTTTATTTTTTATTTTTTTTAACGATTTTTTTACTAGTTTTTCTAATATATATATATTTTTTTTTTTTTTTTTTTTTTCTTTTTCTTAGATTTTTTACTTTTTTTTTTTTTTTTTTTTTTTTTTTTTTTTTTTTTTTTTTTTTTTTTTTTTTTTTTTTTTTTTTTTTTTTTTTTTTTTTTTTTTTTTTTTTTTTTTTTTTTTTTTTTTTTTTTTTTTTTTTTTTGTTTTTTTTTTTTTTTTTTTTTTTTTTTTTGTTTTTTTTTTTTTTTTTTTTTTTTTTTTTTTTTTTTTTTTTTTTTTTTTTTTTTTTTTTTTTTTTTTTTTTGTTTTTTTTTTTTTTTTATTTTTTTTTTTTTTTTTTTTTTTTTTTTTTTTTTTTCATTTTTTTTTTTTTTTTTTTTTTTTTTTTTTTTTTTTTTTTTTTTTTTTTTTTTTTTTTTTTTTTTTTTTTTTTTTTTTTTTTTCTTTTTCTTTTCTTTTTGTTTTTTTTTTCTTTTTTTTTTTTTTTTTTTTTTTTTTTCTTTTTCTTTCTTTTTTTCTTACTTTTTTTTGAACCTCTTTTTATCCCCTTTCTCCCCACTCACGATTTTGGATCTCTTCTAATTTGGTTAAAGCATATTTTCCTGGGGTTGTTGCCACCCTTTTAGTATTTTACTTGCCCCTTCATTTACTCTTATCTGGACAAAATGACAAGACGTAAAAATTCAACACAAAAAAAAGAACAAGAGGCAGTACCGAAGGCTAGGGACCTAATAAATACAGACATCGGTAATATGTCAGATCTAGAGTTCAGAATGACAATTCTCAAGGTTCTAGCCGGGCTCGAAAAAGGCATGGAAGATATTAGGGAAACCCTCTCGAGAGATATAAAAGCCCTTTCTGGAGAAATAAAAGAACTAAAATCTAACCAAGGTGAAATCAAAAAAGCTATTAATGAGGTGCAATCAAAAATGGAGGCTCTAATTGCTAGGATAAATGAGGCAGAAGAAAGAATTAGTGATATAGAAGACCAAATGACAGAGAATAAAGAAGCTGAGCAAAAGAGGGACAAACAGCTACTGGACCACGAGGGGAGAATTCGAGAGATAAGTGACACCATAAGACGAAACAACATTAGAATAATTGGGATTCCAGAAGAAGAAGAAAGTGAGAGGGGAGCAGAAGGTATACTGGAGAGAATTATTGGGGAGAATTTCCCCAATATGGCAAAGGGAACGAGCATCAAAATTCAGGAGGTTCAGAGAATGCCCCTCAAAATCAATAAGAATAGGCCCACACCCCGTCACCTAATAGTAAAATTTACAAGTCTCAATGACAAAGAGAAAATCCTGAAAGCAGCCCGGGAAAAGAAGTCTGTAACATACAATGGTAAAAATATTAGATTGGCAGCTGACTTATCCACAGAGACCTGGCAGGCCAGAAAGAGCTGGCATGATATTTTCAGAGCACTAAATGAGAAAAACATGCAGCCAAGAATACTATATCCAGCTAGGCTATCATTGAAAATAGAAGGAGAGATTAAAAGCTTCCAGGACAAACAACAACTGAAAGAATTTGCAAATACCAAACCAGCTCTGCAGGAAATATTGAAAGGGGTCCTCTAAGCAAAGAGAGAGCCTACAAGTGGTAGATCAGAAAGGAATAGAGACAATATACAGTAACAGTCACCTTACAGGCAATACAATGGCACTAAGTTCATATCTCTCAATAGTTACCCTGAATGTGAATGGGCTAAATGCCCCTGTCAAAAGACACAGGGTATCAGAATGGATAAAAACACAAAACCCATCTATATGTTGCCTCCAAGAAACACATTTTAAGCCCGAAGACACCTCCAGATTTAAAGTGAGGGGGTGGAAAAGAATTTACCATGCTAATGGACATCAGAAGAAAGCAGGAGTGGCAATCCTTATATCAGATCAATTAGATTTTAAGCCAAAGACTATAATAAGAGATGAGGAAGGACACTATATCATACTCAAAGGGTCTGTCCAACAAGAAGATTTAACAATTTTAAATATCTATGCCCCCAATGTGGGAGCAGCCAACTATAAAAACCAATTAATAACAAAATCAAAGAAACACATCAACAATAATACAATAATAGTAGGGGACTTTAACACTCCCCTCACTGAAATGGAGAGATCATCCAAGCAAAAGATCAGCAAGGAAATAAAGGCCTTAAACGACACACTGGACCAGATGGACATCACAGATATATTCAGAATATTTCATCCCAAAGCAACAGAATACACATTCTTCTCTAGTGCACATGGAACATTCTCCAGAATAGATCACATCCTTGGTCCTAAATCAGGACTCAACCGGTATCAAAAGATTGGGATCATTCCCTGCATATTTTCAGACCACAACTCTCTAAAGCTAGAACTCAACCACAAAAGGAAGTTTGGAAAGAACCCAAATACATGGAGACTAAACAGTATCCTTCTAAAGAATGAATGGGTCAACCGGGAAATTAAAGAAGAATTGAAAAAAATCATGGAAACAAATGATAATGAAAATACAACGGTTCAAAATCTGTGGGACACAACAAAGGCAGTCCTGAGAGGAAAATATATAGCGGTACAAGCCTTTCTCAAGAAACAAGAGAGGTCTCAGGTACACAACCTAACCCTACACCTAAAGGAGCTGGAGATAGAACAAGAAAGAAACCCCAAACCCAGCAGGAGAAGAGAAATCATAAAGATCAGAGCAGAAATCAATGAAATAGAAACCAAAAAAACAATAGAACAAATCAACGAAACTAGGAGCTGGTTCTTTGAAAGAATTAATAAAATTGATAAACCCCTGGCCCGACTTATCAAAAAGAAAAGAGAAAGGACCCAAATAAATAAAATCATGAACGAAAGAGGAGAGATCACAACTAACACCAAAGAAATACAAACTATTATAAGAACATACTATGAGCAACTCTACGGCAATAAATTTGACAATCTGGAAGAAATGGATGCATTCCTAGAAACATATAAACTACCACAACTGAACCAGGAAGAAATAGAAAGCCTGAACAGACCCATAACCAGTAAGGAGATTGAAACAGTCATTAAACATCTCCAAACAAACAAAAGCCCAGGGCCAGATGGCTTCCCGGGGGAATTCTACCAAACATTTAAAGAAGAACTAATTCCTATTCTCCTGAAACTCTTCCAAAAAATAGAAATGGAAGGAAAACTTCCAAACTCATTTTATGAGGCCAGCATCACCTTGATCCCAAAACCAGACAAGGATCCCACCAAAAAGAGAGCTATAGACCAATATCCTTGATGAACACAGATGCGAAAATACTCAACAAAATACTAGCCAATAGGATTCAACAGTACATTAAAAAGATTATTCACCACGACCAAGTGGGATTTATTCCAGGGCTGCAAGGTTGGTTCAACATCCGCAAATCAGTCAATGTGATACAGCACATCAATAAAAGAAAGAACAAGAACCATATGATACTCTCAATAGATGCTGAAAAGCATTTGACAAAGTACAACATCCCTTCCTGATCAAAACTCTTCAAAGTGTAGGGATAGAGGGCACATACCTCAATATCATCAAAGCCATCTATGAAAAACCCACCGCAAATATCATTCTCAATGGAGAAAAACTGAAAGCTTTTCCGCTAAGGTCAGGAACACGGCAGGGATGTCCATTATCACCACTGCTATTCAACATCGTACTAGAGGTCCTAGCCTCAGCAATCAGACAACAAAAGGAAATTAAAGGCATCCAAATCGGCAAAGAAGAAGTCAAATTATCACTCTTCGCAGATGATATGATACTATATGTGGAAAACCCAAAAGACTCCACTCCAAAACTGCTAGAACTTATACAGGAATTCAGTAAAGTGTCAGGATATAAAATCAATGCACAGAAATCAGTTGCATTTCTCTACACCAACAGCAAGACAGAAGAAAGAGATATTAAGGAGTCAATCCCATTTACAATTGCATCCAAAACCATAAGATACCTAGGAATAAACCTAACCAAAGAGACACAGAATCTATACTCAGAAAACTATAAAGTACTCATGAAAAAATTGAGGAAGACACAAAGAAATGGAAAAATGTTCCATGCTCCTGGATTGGAAGAATAAATATTGTGAAAATGTCTATGCTACCTAAAGCAATCTACACATTTAATGCAATTCCTATCAAAGTACCATCCATCTTTTTCAAAGAAATGGAACAAATAATTCTAAAATTTATATGGAACCAGAAAAGACCTCGAATAGCCAAAGTGATATTGAAAAAGAAAGCCAACGTTGGTGGCATCACAATTCCGGACTTCAAGCTCTATTACAAAGCTGTCATCATCAAGACAGCATGGTACTGGCACAAAAACAGACACATAGACCAATGGAACAGAATAGAGAGCCCAGAAATAGACCCTCAAATCTATGGTCAACTAATCTTCGACAAAGCAGGAAAGAATGTCCAATGGAAAAAAGACAGCCTTTTCAATAAATGGTGCTGGGAAAATTGGACAGCCACATGCAGAAAAATGAAATTGGACCATTTCCTTACACCACACACAAAAATAGACTCAAAATGGATGAAGGACCTCAATGTACGAAAGGAATCCATCAAAATCCTTGAGGAGAACACGGGCAGCAACCTCTTCGACCTCTGCCGCAGCAACATCTTCCTAGGAACAATGCAAAAGGCAAGGGAAGCAAGGGAAAAAATGAACTACTGGGATTTCATCAAGATCAAAAGCTTTTGCACAGCAAAGGAAACAGTTAACAAAATCAAAAGACAACTGACAGAATGGGAGAAGATATTTGCAAACGACATATCAGATAAAGGACTAGTGTCCAGAATCTATAAAGAACTTAGTAAACTCAACACCCAAAGAACAAATAATCCAATCAAGAAATGGGCAGAAGACATGAACAGACATTTCTGCAAAGAAGACATCCAGATGGCCAACAGACACATGAAAAAGTGCTCCATATCACTCGGCATCAGGGAAATACAAATCAAAACCACAATGAGATATCACCTCACACCAGTCAGAATGGCTAAAATCAACAAGTCAGGAAATGACAGATGCTGGCGAGGATGCGGAGAAAGGGGAACCCTCCTACACTGTTGGTGGGAATGCAAGCTGGTGCAGCCACTCTGGAAAACAGCATGGAGGTTCCTCAAAATGTTGAAAATAGAACTGCCCTATGACCCAGCAATTGCACTATTGGGTATTTACCCTAAAGATACAAACGTAGTGATCCAAAGGGACACATGCACCCGAATGTTTATAGCAGCAATGTCCACAATAGCCAAACTATGGAAAGAACCTAGATGTCCATCAACAGATGAATGGATCAAGAAGATGTGGTATATATACACAATGGAATACTGTGCAGCCATCAAAAGAAATGAAATCTTGCCATTTGCAACAACATGGATGGAACTAGAGCGTATCATGCTTAGCGAAATAAGTCAAGCAGAGAAAGACAACTATTATATGATCTCCCTGATATGAGGAAGTGGTGATGCAACATGGAGGCTTAAGTGGGTATAAGAAGAATAAATGAAACAAGATGGGATTGGGAGGGAGACAAACCATAAGTGACTCTTAATCTCACAAAACAAACTGAGGGTTGCTGGGGGGAGGGGGTTTGGGAGAAGGGGGTGGGATTATGGACATTGGGGAGGGTATGTGATTTGGTGAGTGCTGTGAAGTGTGTAAACCTGGTGATTCACAGACCTGTACCCCTGGGGATAAAAATATATGTTTATAAAAAATAAAAAATTAAAGAAATAAAAAAAAAAAATGAAGACAGAAACTAAAATTCTGATATAAGAATAGGCCATGGACATGAACAAACAGTCCACAGAAAAGGTATTCAAGTGGCTTTTAAACACATGGAAGATGTTTTAGCTTCACTCATATTATGAGAATGAAAATTAAAACTACATGAATATCATTTCTTACCTATAAGATCAGTGAAAAATAAAACTCAAAAGTTTGATAACCATAATCTAAATGAGACTATAGTGAAATAGGCAGTTGCATGCATCGCTAGTGGCACTGTAAATTGCTCTGCTATAAGAGGCATTAGGAATATCCAACAAAACAATATATGTAAGTTTCACTCTACCAAGAGAAGATAATGTATGATAACACCATTCATTATATTGTTATTGCATAATATTTCACAGGAAACTGTTGGGCAAAACCTTAATGCCACTCATAGGAGTCTGGCTGAGTACACTATTATAAACCTACACAATGGAGTGCAGCAGTGCCATAAAAATACTTCCATGAGAACTTTTGTAAACTATTATGATTTCCAGAATATGCTATCAAATGTCAAAATGCAAGGTATGTCACATTTTGTGTAAGATAGAAGGTGAAATAAAATACATATGTGTATTTATTATTGTATTTATATATTAATATGTTTACACAAATCTTTGTATGTTATTACAAAACAAACATGAAGAAGAAAAAGCTGAGACTAATGAGATAATTTGTGTAGACTGTGTGCTAGCAGGATAGAATAAGGGTAGGAATGAGATTTAATATATCTTCTTTTAAAAACTTTTGACCTTTGAGACAAGTACATATTATATCTAACAAGATTTTTTAAAAACCTAAAACTAAATGGAAACCAAAAATAAAAAAACCTAAAAATGCAAACAGCATATTCAGAGGAAAGAAATAATTGATTTGAGTAATTTAAATACAGCATGCTGACTGTATTGTCTCAGTGATGCAAAGGACAAGTAGGAATACAGAGTTACACTTAATTTAGCATGCTGGCTGCAATGTATTTGGTACAAATTTGGTATTTGGTATAAATAATTTTGAAATGACTTTGAGTGTTCTGTAGATTATAGCATGAGTAAATACAGTCCTATTTTTGGAAATCAGTGGTCTCATGATGGGAGAAGAATATGAAAATGTTTGATAAGGGAGAATGAAGAAAAATTCTGTGATGTTGGATTTGAACTAAAGGTATCAGTATAAAATCATGACTCTATAAATGTGTGTGTAGCTGTCTATTTAATGGCCCAGATTTTTGTTTCTAAATATTATTTTCCATTTAAAAGAGCCAGAATTCCTAGACTATTTCTAGATTTATGGCAGAAAAGTTCAAAGTAAACTTAGATCACTTTGGACCAGAAAACAGAGAAATTGTCAAAGATTAGAGGGGACATCTCATAAAAATGAAGGCATTTTTCAAACTGTTCCCATGATCAAATCTGAAACAATCTGGGCATCAAAAAATAATGACAGCAGCATATTATAACACAGTGGACAGAAAAAAATTCCTAAGTGTATAATGACATTAAAATTAATGAGGGAGGAAACTCTTCTTACAGAGGAATGCCAATTAAACGTAGAAGTATGATACTCTTAGAAAATTACTATTTTGCAATCCCCAATGTAGTAAGTGATTTAGGCTTGGTTACCAATGGATTATAAACCAGTGGGTAAAAACTGTTTGGAGAACAGGATATATATGAGATTTCCAAGTATCACCCATTGATACCCATTAAAAAGGGAAACTATCTTTACAATGGAAATATCACCCACATGATACATATCACAAAAGGAAATTGTCTTCACAATGGAAACATTTGGTGGACATCTCGTTAACTAAGCAATCAAATTTAGCAGTACTACAGCTGATCATAAAGCAACAATAAATAATATTATTGAATCAAAATTAATTTCTTAGATGTTAGAAGATATTGCAGTTATGTAGGAAAATGTCTCTTGTTCTTAGGAGATACATTAAAAAATTATGGAAGATGAGAGTCATTAAGCATCTCCCTTTGGCTCAGGTCATGACCCCAGAGTCCTGGGATTGAGTCCTGCATGGGGGTCCCTGCCCAGTGAGGAGTCTTCTTCTCCCTCTCCCACTTCCCCTGCTTGTATTCTTTCTCTCTCTGTCTCTCTTTCTGTCAAATAAATAAATAATCTTTAAAAATAAATTAAAGAATAGGAGGATCAAGATAGCAAAGGAGTAGGAGACCTAAATTTCATCTGGTCCCAGAAATTCAGCTAGATAGTTATCAAAACATTCTGAACACCTACAAACTCAATAGGAAATCGAAGAGAAGAATAGCAGCAATTCTATGAACAGAAAAGTGACCACTTTCTGAAAGGTAGGATGTGTGGAGAAGTGAATCTGAGGCGATATATAGGAAGACAGACCACGGTGGGGAGAAGGTCTCTGTCAGCTGGCTCCCAGCAAGTGATAGAGTCACAGAGGACAAAAATCAGAACTTTTAGAAGTATGCTCCAAGGAGAGATGTCACTCCAGTGGATAAGCAGGGAGTAGAATCCTCACTGGTTTAGTATGGTCTCATACTAGGGTCACAGAAAGACTGGGAGTGCCTGAGTGTGGCAGAGCTCCTACGTATCAGAGTCGGGAAGCTGGCTGCAAAGACAGAGCCGAGGAATGGGCTCTCAGCTCAGGGTTGCCATAAACCATGATTTGCAGCAAAGTCAGGCCACTATACTTCAAGCAGGGATCCCACAAGTGGCAGGTCAGGGGAGATACCCCTTCCTCCACCAGAAGGAGCAGTGCAGCAGTGCTCTGCAGGAATCTGCTGGGTTTGGAGACTCCAAATGGGGTTGTGTGCCAGAGATAGAAATGCTTGGTCACAGGCTGGGTGAGCTTGGAATGTGGCCAGAGATCAAGGAGACAGGAGTGATTGACTGCTTTTCTCTGAGGGCTCACTGAAGAGGGTTGGCGCTAAGCTCTGAGCTCCTCTGGGCCAGAGGCTGGGAGGCTGCCATTTTCATTCTCATTCTCCAAAGCTATATGGAAAGATTTCAGGGAACAAAAACTACGAGGAGCAAACCTGAACAGATTACTTAGCCTGGCTCCTGGCAAGGGTAGTGTGAGTCCGCCTCAAGAAAAGGCATTTGAGAATCACTGCAAAATGCACCTCAACCAGATCAACAAGAACACCCAGCCAAGACCAAGTTTACTGATCTAAAACTCCAGTGCTAGAGGAATACAACACATAGAATTCATGGCTTTTTTCCCATGATTCCTTAGTCTTTCAAAATCAAATTTTTAAAATTTTCACTTTTTTTCTTTTTCTTTTCTCTTTTTGACTATTTCCTCTTTCCCATCTTAACCAACATCTTATCATATAAATATCCTTTTAAAAATATTTTAATATTTTCATTGATATAGTCATGTTCCATCCCTTCATTGTATATAACTTGGTTTTTTGTATACATATAACTATTTCTTTTTCTACATTTTTGCAATATAGTTTTTTCTAACAGACAAAAACATATCCTAAATGTAGTGTATGGCTTAGTTCTAGTCTCCAGCTTTATCACATTCTCTCTCTCTTTTTATTTTTTCTTTATTCTTTCAACCAACTTCTTTTCTTATAAATTCCTTTTTTAAAATCTTCATCTTTATAGTCATATTCCATTCTTCATTTTAGACCCAAAGATAGCTCCAGATTTGCACCAGAGGAGTGGAAAACAATTTACCATGCTAATGGACATCAAAAGAAAGCTGAGTCGGCAATCCTTATATCAGACAAATTAGATTTTAAGCCAATAACTATAGTAAGATTGAGAAAGGACACTATATAATAATTAAAAGTTCTGTCCAACAAGAAGACCTAACATAGGGGCATACATAGCCAATTATACAAACCAACTAATAACAAATTCAAAGAAATGTATCAGCAATACTACAATAATAGAGGACTTTCTACCTCCTCACTGAAATGAACAGATCATTTAAGCAAAAGATCAACAAGGAAATAAAGGCCTTAAAGGACACACACCAAAACTGAATCAGGAAGAAATAGAAAACTTGTGCAGACCCAAAACCAGTCAGGAGATTAAAGCAGTCATCAAAAATCCCTCAACAAACAAGAGCCTAATGCCAAGTGGCTTCCCAGGGGAATTCTACCAAACATTTAAAGAAGAATTAATACCTATTATCCTGAAACTGTTCCAAAATTAGAAATGGAAGGAAAACTTCTAAACTCATTTTATGAGGTCAGTTTACCTTGATCCCAAAACCAGACAAAGACCCCAACAAAAAGGAGAATTAAAGATCGATATCCCTAATGAACATGGATGCCAAAATTCCTACTAAAATACTAGCCAATAGGATCCAACAGTACATTAAAAGGATTATTCACCAAAACCAAGTGGGATTTATTCCTGGGATACCAGTTTGGCTTAATATCTGCAAATCAATCAATGTGATACAATACATTAATAAAAGAAAGAACAAGAACCTTATGATACTCTCAATAGATGCTAAAAAAAAAGCATTTGACAAACTACAACATCCTTTCTTGATCATAACTCTTCACACTGTATAGAGAAATGATACATACCTCAATATCATAAATGCCATTAATGAAAAACCCATGGTGTTTTTTTTCCATGGGGAAAAATGGAGAGCTTTTCCCCTAAGGTCAGGAATACGGCAAGGATGCCCACTATCACCACTGCTATTCAACATAGTATTAGAAGTCCTAGTCTCAGCAATCAGACAATAGAAAGAAATAAAAGTCATCTGAATCAGCAAAGAGAACTCAAACTTTCACTCTTTGCAAACTTTCACTCTTTGTAGAAAACCCAAAGACTCCACTCCAAAACTGCTAGAACTCATTCAGGAATTGAGCAGTGTCAGGATATGAAATCAATGCACAGAAATGAGTTGCATGTCTACACACCAAAAAGACAGAAGAAAGAGAAATTAAGGGGTTGATCCCATTTAAAATTGGACCCAAAACTATAAGATACCTAGGAATAAATCAAACCAAAGAGGCAAAGAGTCGGTACTCAGAAAACTATAAAATACTCATGAAAGAAATTGAGGAAGACACAAAGAAATGGAAAAACATTCCATGCTCTCATGGATTGGTAAAACAAATACTGTGAAAAGGTCTATGCTACCTAGAGCAATCTACACATTTAATGCAATCCCTATCAAAATACCATCAGCTTTTTTCAAAGACATGGAACAAATAATCCTAAAATTTATATGGAACCAGAAAAGACCCTGAACAGCCAGAAGAATGTTGAAAAAGAAAATCAAAGTTGACAGCATCATAATTCCAGACTTTAAGTGCTATTACAAAGCTGTCATCATCAAGACAGTATGATACTGGCACCAAAAAAAGACACATAGATCAATGGAACAGGATAGAGAGCCTCAGCTCTATGGCCAACTAACCTTCAACAAACCAGGAAAGATGTCCAATGGAAAAAAAGACAGTCTCTTCAACAAATGGTGTTAGGAAAATTGGACAGCCACATACAGAAGAATGAAACTGGACCATTTCCTTATACCACACACAAAAAAAGACTCGAAATGGCTGAAAGACCTCAATGTGAGACAGGAATCCCTCTTGGACCTCAGCCACAGCAACTTCTTCCTAGAAACATCACCAAAGGCAGAGGAAGCAAGGACAAAAATGAACTGTTGGGATTTTATCAAGAGAAAAAGTTTTTTCACAGTGAAGGAAACAGTCAACAAAATCAAAAGGCAGCTGGGGCACCTGGGTGGCTCAGTGGGTTAAGCCGCTGCCTTTGGCTCAGGTCATGATCTTAGGATTCTGGGATCGAGTCCCGCATCAGGCTCTCTGCTCAGCAGGGAGTCTGCTTCCTCCTCTCTCTCTCTGCCTGCCTCTATGCCTACTTGTGATCTCTCTCTGTCAAATAAATAAGTAAAATCTTTAAAAAAAAAAAAAAAAAAAAAAAGAAAAATCAAAAGGCAGCTAACAGGATGGGAGAAGATATTTGCAAATGACATATCAGTTAAAGGGCTAGTATCCAAAATCTATACAGAACTTACCAAACTTAACACCCTAAGAACAAATAATCCAGTCAAGAAATAGAAGACATGAACAGACATTTCTGCAAAGAAGACATGCAGATGGCCAACAGACACATGAAAAAGTGTTCAATATCACTGGGCATCAGGGAAATATAAATCAAAACCACAATGAGATTCCACCTCACCCCAGTCAGAAGGGCTAAAATTAACAAGTCAGGACAGGACAGGTGTTGGCAAGGATAGAAAGAAAAGGGAATCCTCCTAGCTATTCTGGAAAACAGTATAGAGCTTCCTCAAAAAGTTGAAAATAGAGCTACCCTATGACCCAGTGATTGCACTACTGGGTATTTACCCTAAAGATAATGTAATAGATAAAGTGTAATGATCCAAAGGGGCACATGCCCTATATTTATAGCAGCAATGTCCACTACAGCCAAACTATGGAAAGAGCCTAGATGTCCATCAACAGATGAAGGGATAAAGAAGATGTGGTGTATATATACAATGGGATACTATGCCGGCATCAAAAAAAAAAAAAAAAAAACCTGAAATCTTGCCATTTGCAACAACATGGATGGAACTAGAGGGTAGTATGCTAAGTGAAATAAGTCAATCAGAGAAAGACAAGTATCATATGATCTCACTGGTATAAGGAATCTGAGAAACAAGACAGAGGATTATAGGGGAAGGGAGGGAAAAATAAAACAAGATGAAACCAGAGAAGGAGACAAACCATAAGAGACTCTCAATCTCAGAAAGAAACTGAGGGTTGCTGGAGGGGAGGGGAGTGGGAGGTAGCGATGGGGTGCCTAGGTGATGGACATTGGGGAGGGCACGTTCTATGGTTAGCACTGTGATTTGTGTAAGACTGGTGAATCACACACCTGTACCCCTGAAACAAATAATACTTAATATGTTAATAAGAAATAAAAATTAAAAATAAAAAATTATGGAAGATGAAGTATCATATCTGCAACTTCTTTGGAAGCGTTTTAGTCAATCAGAGCAAATACATAAATACATGAATATCTATACATGTATATATATGTGTACATAAAGAGAGAAATACAGATATAGCAAAATGTTAACAACTGACAAATTTATATGAAGGGCATACAAATAATCATGTTATCATTTTTTTGAGTTTGGGGTGGGTTTGACAATTTTTAAATTAAAAAGTTGGGGGATATGTTAATAAAAACTTAGGTTAAGTAACTCACTAAACTTCACAAAACTGTTTGAAGAAACAAAAATAATACCCACTTCTGACATTCTCCCTAGGGCTCTTTTCACCCTGCCATTTGAGAAGGAATTTCTCCCAGAAGAATGCATGCAAACCAGAGGGGATCAGCCCTGGACTAAGGTCTATGTGTTTTGTTTTGCTATTTAAATAACAGCATGCATTTATTTTATTTCTGTGGTATAGTATAAACTTTGTCCTTAGAGTTTATTATTTATTGTTGCTCCTCTGGGTCTCAATTATCTCTCCTTTAAGCATATTTGAGTAATCCACTTAAGTAATCCATTTGGGTTATTCATAATTGAATTTGAGCCTGCTTCCAAAATGTATTATTCTTATCAGTTTCATCCAGAAACTAGAAGGCTCAAACCTGCTGGAAAGAGTCCTGCCAAACTTCTCTGAAGGGAGTGAAATACAGCGTCTTTAGATAACAAATCCCTGGTCTTACCCTCTAGCTCTTAGGATCCAGCAGTATATAATGTTAAAAAAACTTTTTAAATAACTTCTTTCCAAAGTCTATATTTAGGGCGGGGGGGGGAGCCAACTCTCTTCCAGAAAAGTCTTCTACAATTGCAGGAGTATTGTCTTGAATTTGTTTTACACATCAAGAAAACAAAGGAGCTCTTTGTGCAATTAGTGCAAAGGCAACTCAAGGAAATGAACTCACCAGATGTTTGACCTCACTTTGTACTGCTACATTGGTATCAAAGCCACATAGTCAAAATTATTAATATTCTGTTGTGAAAATTTTAACTTTATTTTTAAACCTCTTTTCCTTTTTACCTTGTGTACTGGTAATAAACTGGTAAAATTGTGGCTTCACTATTCTCACTATCTCTCAGAGTCACTGTAGTGAGCTGTCTTGCAAGACGCCATCCTGTAGAGATGACATTGGACTCTGATGGTCTCATCCTTATGATTCTAGCTGTGTAATTCTTTTTTTTCAATTAAGTTTTAATTTCAATTCCAGTATAGTCAACAAAAGTGTTATATTAGTTTCTGGTGTACAATATAGTGATTCAACAATTCTACACATTACCTGAGTCTCATCATCATAAGTGCACTTTGAATCCCTTTCACCTATTTCACCCATTGCCCACCCCATGATCTGCCTTTTTTTAAATGAGTACTCTCAGCAGTTATTTTTTCAATAAGAACATATTTTACATGAAGCACACTTCAGAAAACATGGTTCTAAAAGATATAAAACATTTCATCCAAGAAAACTAGAATACACATTTTCTTCAAGTACACACAGAAGGCACCCCTGTTTAAATCACATAAAAAGAGACATAAGAAATCTTACAAATTTTAGAAGACTGAAATCATACCAAGCATAATTTCTAACCACAATGGTACAAAAATGCATTGGTGGTTCAGTGGTAGAATTCTTGCCTGCCACATGATACAAAACTAAAAATCCAAAGCTTGAAAATCTATAATGTAAATATTAAATATTTAATGTGTAAATATTAAACAACACATTATTGTGCAGGCAATGAGCCAAATAAGAAATTAAATGACAAATCAAAATATGTCTTAAGACAAAAGAAAAAGAAAACACAATATTCCAAAACCTATGGGATGCAGCAAAAGCAGATGTTAGAGTGAAATTTATACTGTAAATGCTTGTATTAACAACAACAAAAAAAAATCAAATAAACAATGATATAGTGTTCTAGTCCCCACAAAGGACTAGAAAAAGAAGAAACTTAGCTGGAATTTAGTAGAGGAAGAAAAAAAAAAAAAACAAAGAAAAATCAGAAATGAATAAAATGAGACAGAAAAAAAAAATGAGACAGAATAAACAACAACATAACATTGGAAGAATGACCAGTTTTTCAAAAAAACAAACAAATAAACAAAATTGGCAATGCTTTAACCACATTAAGTAAGAAAAAAAAAAGAGAGAGAGAAAAAACTGAGAAACCAAAATGAGAAATAGAAGAGAAAACAATGCAACAGATAACCACAGAAATACATAGTGAGATAATAGAGTACTATAAACAATTATACACTAACAAATTGGATAACTTAAAAAATATATATAATTCCAAAAAGTTTACCAATTTTAACTTACAAGTTACCAAAATTGAATCATTAACCTTGAATCCAAGAAACGGGATATTTTGTTAGACCAAGAACAAAAATGAAAGTTGAATTAGGAATAAAAAATCACCCACCACAGAAAAGGCCAAAACCACAGGGTTTCATTGGTGAATTCTACCAATTTTTTAAAAAAAATAACTAATGACAATGTTTATCAAAATCGTACAAATAATGGAATACAGGGAACATTCCTTGAAGATAGCACTACCCTGATACCAAGCAAGATAAAGATAATAGGGCACCTGGATGACACAGTTGATTAAGTGTCCAACTTTTGGCTTTGTCAGCTCAAGTCGTGATCTTAGGGCTGTGAGATTGAGCCCCACATTTGGCTCCATGGTCAGTGTGGAGTCTGCTTGAGATTCTCCCTCTGCCCCACCCACTGGTGCTATCTTTCTCTCTTTCTCTGAAATAAGTAAGTAAATCTTAAAACATATATATATGAGTATAAAAAATTCTAGTTTGTCTGATGTAAGTATTGCTACTCCAACTTTCTTTTGACATCTATTTGCATGATAAATGTTTCTCCACTCCCTCACTTTCAATCTGTGAGTGTCTTTAGGTTTAAAATGTGTCTCTTGTAGGCAGTATAGATGGGTCATGTTTTTTTTTTTTTTTTTAATCCATTCTGATACTCAATATCTTTTGACTGGAGCATTTGGTCTATTTACATTCAAAGTAATTATTTTTTTAAGATTTTGTTTATTTATCTGAGAGAGAAAAAAGAGAGCATGAGCAGAAGGAAGGGGCAGAGAGAGAGGGAGAAACAGACTCCCTCCTGAGCAGGGAGCCAGACACAGGGCTCAATCCCAGGACCCTGAGATCATGACCTGAGTCAAAGGCAGACACTTAACAGACTGAGCTACCCAGGAGCCCATGAAAGCAATTATTGATAGATAAATATTTATTGACATTTTATTATTTGTTTTGTCATTGTTTCTGGAGATTTTCTCTGATTCCTTTTATCAATGCCACTTGTGGTCTTTACTTTTCACTAAAATTACAGGAAACAAACTGAGAGTTGTTGGAAAGAGAGGTGGATGGAGGGATGGAGTAACTGGATGATGGCCATTAAGGAGGTCATTTAAAGTAATGAGCACTGAGTGTTGTATGTAACCAATGAATCACTGAATTCTATCTTTGAAACTAATAATACAGTATATGTTAATTAAGTTGGATTTAAACAATTTTATTTTTAAATCAGAGAGTCCCTTTTAATATTTCCTGCTGGGCTGGTTTAATGGTCATGAACTCCTTTAGTTTTTGTTTGTCTGAGAAACTCTCCTTCTATTCTGAATGACAGCCTGGCTGGAGAAAGGATTCTTGGCTGCAAAAGTTTCTCATTCAATACTTTGAATACCGCTCCTTCTGGCTTGCCAAGTTTCTGTTGAGAAATCTCCAGATAGCCTATTGGCTTTCCCTTGTAAATTAAAGAATTCTCTTGTCTTTCTGTTTTTAAGATTTTTCCTTCATCATCATATTTTGCCAATTTAACAACAAGATGTCTTAGTGCTGGTCTGCTTTTCTTGATTTTGATGGGAGTTCTCTCTGCCTCCTGGATCTGGATGTCTGTTTCTTCCCCTGATTAGGGAAGTTCTCTGCTAATATTTCTTGAAATAACTTTTCTGCCCCCCCCACCTTTCTCTTTCTTATTCTTCTAGGACTCCTATAATACGAATGTTATTACATTTGATGGAGTCTGAGTCCTTAAGTCTATTCCTGTGTTGCATAAATCTTCTTCCTGCTTTTGTTCACCTTCATTGCTTTCCATGACTTTGTCTTCTAGTTCACTAACTTATGCCTCTGCTTCTTCCAGCCTGCTGTTCATTGTATCAAGCCTATTTCCAATCTCATTTATTGCCTTCTTCATCTCTGATTCTTTTTTTACTCTTTTATCTCTATGATAAGGTTCTCATTGATGTCTTCTATTCTTTACTCAAGACCAGTGAGTATCCTTATGATTGTTGTTTTCAATTCTCCATTAGGCATATTACTTATATATGTTTCACTTAAATCTCTGGTCTTGGCTTTATCTTGTTCTTTCATTTAGGATATATTTGTCCATCTTGGCATTTTGTCTAAGTCTCTGCTTTCTTCTTCTGTGTTAGAAAACCCAGTTATGTCTGCTGCTCTGAAAGTTGTGTCTACTACTACTGAAAGTAATGGCCTTATGAAAAAGAGGTCATGTAGTGTCTATGGCCTGGTTTCATGTGCTCTATTGTTTGTTGTGGCTGTTCTATTTTTCAGCTGAGCCATCTGCAGAGGCTCTCTTTGCCTGCTCTGGGTAGTGTTTGGTCCTTGGTCTGAATGGGGCAAGTTTTAACTAGGTGTGAAGTGGTTTGCTTGTGAAATGAGACCTGACACTAACCCCATCAGAACTGAAGCCCTGTAGAACTTTCTGGTCAGGAAATGTGGTATAGGCAGGGACTTGTGCTGGTCTTCTGGGGGAGGGACACTCTGCACTGGGACTAAGGCAAGTTTGCCTGGGAAGGGCAGTCCTGTAAGAGTCCAGGGGGTGGTACTTAGTGTAAGCAAGTCAGGTAGCCAGTGTGGCATGTTACTGCTTCCCACCAGTGGTTCTGTGTTTATGCTGAGGAGCAAGGGAGGGAAATTGTGCTGGCCTATTTCCCTGTTCCTGGAGAGCCATCTCTGTGAATGTTGCCTCCCAGGGGCACTATCCAAGATGAGTGAATAATCTCCCCACTGTGTGCTCAAGGTGTTCTTCAGATCACTCTGCCCTGGGTTGTTTGCCTGAACTCTCTCCATGAAAAGGGAACTGCCCTCTGAGCTCTATCCCAAAGCCTGCTGACCTTTTAAACTCTAGGCTTTATGCTTTGCTGGTTGCAAGAATTCACAAAATTCAGCCCCTCTCATTTTCTAAGCCAATTTTTCTCCCTGTGCTTTCTCCTGTTTGCTTCTCTCTCTCTCTCTCTCTCTCTCTCTCGCTCCCCCCTCCCTTGCAACCACATCTAGCTGTGTAATTCTAACTGTAATAGCTCACAGGAATATAGTTTGTTCTATAGTTAATTTTGCATAACTTTAGGTTTACAAAGACTTGATTGTCTAGCAGGTTTAATCTTTTCATCCTTTTTTTCAATTGTTTTTACCTCTTTTTAACATTATTAATTATTACATATTCATTATACCCAATTTGGAAAAAAACAGAAAAGTAAATAGAAGAAAAGAAATTATATACAATTTTCCCACCAAAATACTGTTTACTTATGCTATCAATTTATGGTGAATATTTTAATGACCTCTAGAGTATACCACTTGATATTTTTCTATAAAAAAATGAAAATATTCATGTACCCACCACACAACCAAGAAACCAAATAACTTCAACATCACAGAAAATTCCTTCATGTACTCTTCCAGCCAGTAAACCTCAGCTTCTATCAACATAGAAAATATTGCATTTTGTTTGACCTGGTTTTGAACTTTTTATGAAAGGAATCATAACATGTATGCCCTCTTTTGTGTCTAGCATAATTCTCCCAAATTTCATCTGCAAGATTCATCTGTGTTTTGGCATGTGGTTGTAACACATTCTTTTTATTTACTCTATAATATTCCATTTTGTGAATTTACGGTAATTTACTTATGGATAATTATGGCGTTTCTCCAGTTTTCAGTATTACAAATAATGTTTCTACCAAGTTCTAATACATAACTTTTGAACTACATATGTACTTCTTTCTGCAGATTTTATGCTTAGGTGTGCAATTTCTTAGTCACCAAATCTACATGTAATTTTAGGGGATACTGCCAGTGTTCTAAAATAACTGAGCCAATTTACACTCCAGCAATTTATAAGAGCTCTATCATCTCATTATAAGTGAGTGTTTTTTGTTGTAATGGAGGTGTGAGGTATCCTATTGTCATCTTATGCTGCATTTCCCTGATGCAGAGAGATGTTGAATACATTTTCATGAGTTTATTGGCCACTTGAATATTGTAATTTGTCAAATAGCAGTTCCAAGATGTTACATTTTTTTAGTTGGGGTTTTGTCTTTTACTTATTGATTTGTAAGAGTTCCTGATACAAATCCTTTATTGGATATACATAATTGTAAATTTCCCAGCCTGTGGCTTCTTTTTTTATTCATAAAGGTGTCTTTAGAAAGCTGAAGTTCTTAATTCTAATGAAATCAAATTTAACAATCATTTACTTTAGTATTACTGCTTTTTTGTGTTTTCTGAGAAATATTTATCTGTCCTAAGGATATGAAGATTTTTTCTGTTATCTTCTAGAATCCTTATTATTTTTATCTTTTACACAATCTATGAACCATCTAGAATTGATCATTGTATGTGAACCAAAGTAGTGAAATAGTGCCATAATCTATCTTTTTCATCATGGATAGCCAAATAACTCTGCACTATTTGCTAGATAATTCTAATTTCCCCACTGCAATCCAATACACATTTGTGACATCTCAGGTGACCATTTACCTATGGGTCTATTTCTGGACTCTTCACTCTGCTTCATTTGTTCCTTTGCCATTGAATCAAATCCATACCTGTAATTTCTTTTATTTACAATAAATCTTGATATCTAATCTAAATCTTTCTACAACATGATTTGGCAAATGGACAGAGAAGGAAAAGTTGCACAGAGGTTTGAGTCAGCTCAGTGAGCTTCCTTTCTTTCCCAGATTTTAGCTACTCAAGTCCTGGCTGCCTTCTGAAGACATCTGAACTTTTTGCTTTTTGCATTTTATTCAGATCTTTGGATTTTTTTTTTTTCATCTTAATGGTTTGTATGATACTGGCTAGATCAGCATAAAGCCATGTGTGGTTATTTTTTCATCTTTAAAGCAAGTTACAAAGTAAATAAGAAACAAAGTCATCCAGCCAACATCTTATTACTGGTAATGGATGGAAAGTGAAACCTAATCTACATGTTTCTATTATCCCAGAAATTAATGCCTGTTTTAAATGTTTCTGTGTATCTCCAACTAGAAAATTATGCTAATGTTTACAACAGAAAATTTTCTTTCCTTGCTATATCACAGAATAAAATAAAGACAAATCAAATATCTTAACTAAAGTTATGGCTACTTACAGAGTAACACCTTTGGCAAACCATTAAACATCAATCCTTCAAAGTCTTGAGAGAAAAGAAAACACTATGCCAGATCTTTAAATAAAAACAAATAAGTGAAATAGTGACTGTTGATTTATCAACATGATAAAAAGCTCTCATGAGATGAGGCATAGTGAAGATTTCTCATCACATTATATCAAACATAATATCATACCTTAAAATTATATCTTATTTGAGAAATATTTTAAATGTTGAGATTTTCTTACAAAAAATGATAATTTGGTACTGTAAAAAAAGCATACAAGGAGCTCAGAATTATACCAGCCAAAAGGTTTATTTTTCCCTAACTTTCATGAATATACCGGCATAAGTATAACTCTGTTGGGTCCTTAGAACTCATTGAGCAATTAGGGTTTCACCACACTGGTCTAGCACATGTTCTCCAATCCCAGCAGCTTTTCAGTGTCCCATTTCTGACCTCATTCCTTTCCCTCTTACACAACTTACTACTTAAGTGACCCATCATCTGTTATTCCAGGGAACTAGCCTTCCTGAGAGCTATCATGAGAAACCATATAGCTCAGCAGTTAACAGATCAATGTGTGGGTGAATCTTGACTCTGCCCCTTTCTAGATGTATGAATGGGGGTTAATTACATGACAGTTATGAATCTCAGTTTCCTAATCTGTAAAATGGAAATAAGAACATCTATCACACAGTGCAAAATGGAGTGAGAAATGGAGCTAATGTACATAAAACAACCAGTATAGAATGAGGCTTGTAATTAACACCACAAATGGTGTTATTTTTCATCTTGTTTTCATCTTGTTAATTTTTCATCTTGGTTTTTTCATTAAAATATTTAGACACAAATTAATAATAAGTATGGCTTCTACCAAAAGAGGAAATGGACTGTTTATTAATAACTGCAGTATTATGAGCTATAATTCCAAAATGTGGCCAAACTACAGTAAAGATCATCATTTTGCTTCACTCTTCAAAAAACTTTTAAGTGGCAACTGTATTGAAAGAAGAGATTTGATAACGCTTGGTAATATTAACAATTTGATAAATTAATAAGATATTTGGTTTTCTATCATCTACTTATCTCAGTAGATAGCAATTGAATGCTTCAATGATAGTGCTCCCCAAGTGCCAGACCCCCTAAAGATGCTCATTAAAATGCAAATCTTTGGGTCCCTCCTTAGAAGTGTTAAATCAGAATCTTTGGGGAAGAGAACTAGCCATCTTCATGGCCAAAAGCTCCCCAGGAAACTTTTTTACATATTATGGTTTGAGAACAACTGCTGTATTGTTAAGTAAGAAATAAACTTTGCAGTTTTTACTTTCTTATGTTCTTATATCACCCCAACCAGAGATACTATGATAAAGTATGTGTATTCAGGCATCAATTATTGGAAAGAATCCAGGTGGGAAAAATACAAGTATAAAGTTATAATTTCAACCCTGAAGTTAGAAGAACTGGCTTGGCTATAGCACAGTGATAAATTCAGCTAGGTTGAAAATACTATTAACTTGATTACAAAAATATTATGTCAAGAAGATTAATATACCCACATAGTTCTAAAAACACTGAATATTCTTAACTTCCAGTGATTTTTCCCTATGGATTAATCTAAATGCAACATAAATAATTTTAAATATAGAGCAATGTTAGTACCTGTAAGCCCCCTATCATCATCTCTCATATCATTCTACTCTCTTCCCTTATAGTAGTTGCCATATTTTTATTACGGGTTTTACAGTTTTAACAGCTGGGTCTTTGTTTATGGTTCATCCACAACGTCAGACTATCTGCTATACCATAGCGAGGACCTGTGTATTTTGGTCTGGACCCTAAGCCAGCAAACTGCTAAGCAGACCACAGATAATAAATATCTGTTGAATGAGTAAAATAAGTGTTTTAGACTTTGAAAATTTTTATCAGATCTTAACCATGAAGTTGTAACTTTTCCTCTAAATACATGATTTTGTGGTATTTGTGGTATTACAAATAAGGAGATCCAGTGGCATAATGGTGAAAGCATGGATTTCATAGTCACAAGACCATGAATTTTTATTTATTTATTTATTTGACAGAGAGAGAGAGATCACAAGTAGGCAGAGAGGCAGGCAGAGAGAGAGGAGGAAGCAGGCTCCCTGTGGAGCAAAGAGCCCGATACAGGGCTCGATCCCAAGACCCTGAGATCATGACCTGAGCCGAAGGCAGAGGCTTAACCCACTGAGCCACCCAGGTGCCCTAAGACCATGCATTTTTATTACATGCCTATTGCTTTGGCTATAGGATCCATAAAGAAAGTATTTAATTATTCTTTTAGTTTCTTCAACCATGAAGCTTTCTAAACAAATATAATATAAAAGACTACTAGATGGGGCGCCTGGGTGGCTCAGTGGGTTAAGCCGCTGCCTTCGGCTCGGGTCATGATCTCGGGGTCCTGGGATCGAGTCCCGCGTCGGGCTCTCTGCTCAGCAGGGAGCCTGCTTCCCTTCCTCTCTGCCTGCCTCTCCATCTACTTGTGATTTCTCTCTGTCAAATAAATAAATAAAATCTAAAGAAAAAAAAAGACTACTAGATAAGTAGGACTACTTCCCAGATTCAGAAGGTAGTAAAAATATAGGTAGTGGAGAAAAGCAGAGAATTTCTGATTACAAGAGCACTAACAAGTTTCCACTCCCATACTAGTTATCTTTAGTCTCCAAATGACTTTTCATGGCAATCTGCAATCCAACTAGATTATAATTTTAGAAAACTCACAGATAACCATAAGTACTCACAGAGTGTTCAAATTCTTGAGTTTCTTGAAGGCACTCCCAGGAATTTCTTGTATTCTGTTAAACCTCAAGTCTCTGCGAACATAAAAAGGAGAAATATTATAATATTTATGATTAATATTTATATGATATATTTATATAATATATTATTATATTATATATTATATTATTTTTTTAATATTTTTTTTTAATTTTTTTATTTTTATAAACATATATTTTTATCCCCAGGGGTACAGGTCTGTGAATCACCAGGTTTACACACTTCACAGCACTCACCAAATCACATACCCTCCCCAATGTCCATAATCCCACCCCCTTCTCCCAAACCCCCTCCCCCCGGCAACCCTCAGTTTGTTTTGTGAGATTAAGAGTCACTTATGGTTTGTCTCCCTCCCAATCCCATCTTGTTTCATTTATTCTTCTACCCACTTAAGCCTCCATGTTGCATCACCACTTCCTCATATCAGGGAGATCATATGATAGTTGTCTTTCTCTGCTTGACTTATTTCGCTAAGCATGATACGCTCTAGTTCCATCCATGTTGTTGCAAATGGCAAGATTTCATTTCTTTTGATGGCTGCATAGTATTCCATTGTGTATATATACCACATCTTTTTTAATATTTTATCCATTTATTTGACAGACAGAGATCACAAGTAGGCAGAGAGGCAGGCAGCGAGAGAGGAAGGGAAGCAGGCTCCCCGCTGAGTAGAAAGCCCCATGTGGGGCTTGATCCCAGGACCCTGGGATCATGACCGAGCTGAAGGCAGAGGCATCAACCCACTGAGCCACCCAGGCACCCCTATATATTATATTATTAATATATAATATAATATTTATGATTATTATTTCCAGAAGTCTAAAAACTAATTCTATTTTTATAAATAAATTATGGCACTGAAGGACTAACCACGAGACAGAATTAGGTACATTATGCATAATTGTTAGGTACATATGTTGTTTATAGCAGATTATGCATATCAGGTGCTATATGCTAGTCTAAAGACACCAGAAAAGTGCAGCTAGTTACAGATCTCTTAAAAGTGTTAAAAGCAGTTACACCATTTCCATTTGTCCTATTTGTCTGGCACTAAAACAAATTCTGTATATGGCAACATGCCAATTGAGCATAATAAATTTGAACAATATTGATAGGTCAGATGTCACTTATCAATTCAACATATCATCATTACTTGGGTTTAGGCAAAATTATTATTAGTTAGTTATTTTTTCTTAATAGTCCAGGAACATAACGGCCTTCTAAGGAAATATTAAAAACAAACAAACAAACAAAAAAATTAGTGTAAGAGAGGCAGCCAACATTCTCTTTCATCAATTAATACATTACTTTATTCAACATTTAAATTACTGAATACCAACTACATTGCCACATAAATAATAGGAACACAAAGATGAACAATATATATGGTCCTTGCTACTGGGCAGGCACAGTTGAGTTGAAGATTACAAACAAATAATTACAGCACTAGTATATAAAGTATCAGTGGTACAACAGAGCAACAAATAAAATGTTCTGCACAGATAGCCAACTTAGGTATTGGTCTGCCTAGACCCTCTTTCAGTGAGAGAACTCACTTCACTGCCTATGATTTTGGTGGAAATGTCAGTCATGTGCCCTTCAAGAGGGTGACTAAGGCCAGACAACTGTCTCCTTGGACACACTCTTTCTTCTGTGGGGAGTATATGACTCAAGCAAAGCAAATTGGGGGCATTCATGAGCTGCTGAATAAAATAGTTATGCTCTGTGTTTGGGATCAGAGATTATGAAAAATGAGTATCTATGACCATAAGTGTCCAGACTAGAAAATAAAGTCAACTAGAGACAAAAAGGTGAAAATATAGGAGAAGAAAACAAAGCCCTGCATCCAGCTATTCCTGAGATCAAACTTACCTCCATCTTTTTAGTTATCTAGGCAATAAACTGTAAGTTTGATAATTTATTTGAGATGAGTTTATATCACTAATGTAGGGATCACAAGAAAAAGATGAAAAAATTGTTCGGAAATAGGAGACCCATGGGCAATGATATTGCAAAAACGTCACAGAGCATTAGTGTGTCAGGAAACCCAACAAACACAAAAGCAAAAACAAAAAAACAAAATATGTACTCCCCCTCAACTAATTCCTCAAAATAAAAATTTTCACCACCATAAAAAGTAGTACTATTTTAGAATACTTGACTCAAAAATCTTTATAAGATTACCTTAAAATTCTATCAGTTTATATTTCTCTTGAGTTGACTTGGAAGGATATTGCAATTTTATGGGAGCTTTTTCAATTAAAATCATTAAATTCTGTCACCAAGAAAGAAAAAAGATGCATGACATTTTTTTAAAAGGTATTCAATCAAAATAACTCATTGTGACTATACGTCTTTGTAAGACGGAATGCACTGCTTAAACATCATGCATTGTTATTTGGTCTGTACTATATTTTTAAAAGAAACTTTATAAATTATATGAAATTCTCAATATAGACCTACAAGGTATAAAAGAAACTTTATAAATTATGTGAAATTCTCACTATAAACCTGCAGGAAATAACGTTATATAAATCCAAATACTATAGGCCCTTCGTTTCCCTTCAAAACAGAAGCTTCAAATTACAGAAAAGACTGTCTTCTCACATCAAACCATAAATCCTAATAGTCCTCCCAAATTGAGCTTCTAACAATACAAGGGAGTAAATATAAAAAGATAAATCACTTTCTTTTTTAAGGCTTTGAAATTTTTAAAAAATTCAGAGAAGTACAAATAAGAGTATTCTTTATTATCCATATCCAGAATTAACAACTGCTTTCACTTGATATAGTTACTTCTATTCACAGTTCCACACATTTTTATTTTGATTATACAAATCACATGCAAAAATATATTACAGGTGAAGTAAAAATCTCTTTTAACCACTACCTTAATTTTAGCTATGTCTCCTTCTCAAATATAACCTCTCTCCTGAGTGTGATGTTTCTCTTTAGACACACAAATATATATAGGTATATGAATATGTAAATAAAAAAGTAAAATGTATACATATAAAAATATGAAAATAAACATAATAGAAGTAAATATAGAATAGTGTTTTTAAATTTACAGAAATGGAATTAAACTTTCTATGGTTTTTAAAACTTCTCTTTTTCCCCCTCTACTGCATCTCTTCTAGGTCGTTCTTGGACACATAAAGATCTAGATATTTATCCTCAACTGTTCTATAATATTTCACTATGCAGACACAGTTCTTTTATATATCCTCTTACTGACAGTCATTTTGACTGTTATCAATCTTTTGCAACATTTACAAATAATATTTCAATAAACTTGCATACATATCTCCTTGTCCACTTGAAGAAATATTTCTCTGGAACGTATTTAGAATTAGGATTGCTAGATCACAATGTATGCACATCTTCAGTTCTACAAAATCATGCCAACTCTGAATTCATTTTCAATTAAATAATACAGTAGTAATACATAATATATGTAATTAAAAATAATGCAAAAAGATGGTTGAACTAATCACCACATTTTAAATTTAAACTTTTCACTAATCAATTTAAGAGTAAAGGTATTAGAATGGCCAAAGTTAGCAAGACAGGAAACAAAGTGTATTGGAGAGGATGTGGAAAAAGGGGAACCCTCTGACACTGTTGGTGGGAATGAAGTTGGTGCAGCCACTTTGGAGAACAGTGTGGAGATTCCTTAAGAAATTAAAACTAGAGTTTCCCTATGACCCTGCAATTGCACTACTACTGGGTATTTACCCCAAAGATACAGATGTAGTGAAAAGAAGGGCCATCTGTAACCCAATGTTTATAGCAGCAATGGCCACGGTCACCAAACTGTGGAAAGAACCAAGATGCCCTTCAACGGACGAATGGATAAGGAATATGTGGTCCATATACACTATGGAGTTTTATGCCTCCTGAAGAAAGGATGAATACCCAACTTTTGTAGCAACATGGACGGGACTAGAAGAGATTATGCTGAGTAAAGTAAGTCAAGCAGAGAGAGTCAATAATCATATGGTTTCACTTATTTGTGGAGCATAACAAATAGCATGGAGGACATGGGGAGTTAGAGAGGAGAAGGGAGTTGGGGGAAATTGGAAGGGGAGGTAAACCATGAGAGACTCTGGACTCTGAAAAACAATCTGAGGGTTTTGAAGGGGTGGGGTGGGAGTTGGGGAAGCCAGGTGGTGGGTATTAAGGAGGGCACGGATTGCATCGAGCACTGGGTGTGGTGTAAAAATAATGAATTCTGTTACGCTGAAAAGAAATTTAAAAAAAAGAGTAAAGGTATTAAGTGTGTTGGTTATCAAAATTCCCTTTGTCTTCACTAACAAGCAAGAATAAGGTTCCTGCCACAGAGTAGTGTGGCAAGTTGTCCACTGTCGCAAGGGTTATTTAGGGGGCTGTGAGATACATGATGCACAGTTCTCACTGCTCAAGTAGCCACAGAGAAGCAGCTTTCCAGAAAAGCAAAGCACACTTAAAGAGACCCAAAGGTTATTTCCCCCTTAACTTAAAACTCTTAAAAGACATATTTAGATGCACCAAAGTTAGCATGTTAACATTCATGTTCTTTGTCAATATATTCTACCACATAAACTTGTGTAGTTAGGCAGATTATAAACTAAAACTCTAAGGAAAGACTTCCCTTCCTAGTTTTAATTGCTGCATTTTAGAATTGTATATGGATTGCTGAAAGTAGTATTTACCATACCTTTTCATGAAATTACACTAAAAGATCATCTGAATTCAAATGACCACCAAATTTGGATCATAGTACCTTCTTTGTAAATAAGTTTATCCAAAAATAATTATTTATTTTCCCATATTGCCTCTATTATGTTCAAGATGGATCACTAAAATTTCACCCACAGAAAATTTGTCATTTATATAAAACTTCACTTAGCATTATTTGTAGCATTATTTTTTCACTCTTTGCATAGAATTATAATTTAATTTTTATATATCCTGCACAATTCATCCCTTTATGATATATGTAATATTGATAAAAAATATTCATAAAAATAATTATTATGTAGCACAATTTTCATCCTATTCACTTTTCACTGGAATTCAATTTGGAAACAACTTTAGGAAAAGCAGCAAGATGAAAACTGAGCTCATGGTGCTTACTGGCAGTGGTCAACATGAGTTTGTCTGTTTATCTGTCTGCCTGGCCTGTCTGCCTACAGCTCAAGTTGTTAAAGCTGAAGAAGAAATGTTTAATGATTTTTATGGTGAGAAATTTGGAATTGATGTTTTTAACCAATAAGAGATGGGTTTTAGTTCAAATTTAATCCAAAAGATTCTCCTTCCAAAATGAGTTTTAAATGATTCCTCCATTGTACACAGAGGGCAGAGAACAAGCATGGACAGACAGCAAGGTGAACTAGCCTTAAACAAATTAACATAGCTCAGGATCATGTTATTTAGTTCCTTCATGGAACAGGGCACAGCACGCCCACATCACCGCCCATTACACACCTTCTGGGTGGGTTAGATGGAGCTATACTATGTCTGTGTGGAAAAATCCAGAGAAAGATCTCACAGAGTGATAGAGATGTTAGACCTTTCCCAGAGGTTCTGAGGTTCCCAGTATATTTTATAAATGCCAGACATAGGGCACATTTTTTGAAAACATTAAACAAGTGGGTATTTAAACATAAAAAATAAAATTGTAATTTGTCCACAGATGATAGTCCAGTTTAAGTTATAAGACGAATTCAATGCTCTTAAAAAAACACTATCAGCCTTCCCCTGGCTAAATGCATAGGTCATTGGGAGAGAATATCAAAATCTAAATTTGAGATCTTGAGTTTAAGACCCAAGCTACACAGATCATCTGTTCCCACTGTGGTGGGGACCACCACTACAATAAACCTGTAGACCATCTCAAACTAGGGCACTATTGGGAGGTCTACAGGTTTATTGTGAGCAGATGCCTGAGCTAAGGGGGCCCATGCCTAGCCATTTTAGCTAAGAACCTGGCACTGAGAGAGCAAAACAAATAAGGGAAACTCTCAGAGAGCACCAACTTAACAGGCTGATTTCTGTCTCAGTGTGCTACTTGTTTCTTCATAAGTGAAAAATATTCATTCTGGCAGAAAGCCTATCTTCATGAAAAAAAGATCAAGCAGATCTGTATTTGAGCCGAAAGCATTCTTGTTGAAGGCGGGGATGCAACTAAGTCACTGCAAAGTCAAAAGCATAAAACTGCAGAAATAACGTAAGCAGGGTCTTGTCTCCCCTGGCTTCCGGGAAGGGCGGGAGGGAGTAAGATAACTCCTGATAGCCCGGCCATCATCTCTCCCAGGAGCGCACACTTGTGCACTCCTTCCTCTGTTCTGTCTCTGGAGTCGAAGCCATTTGCGTGCTCTGCTCCCTGCAGCCAGGTTCCCTGTTGTTCTGATCCTAACTGCTAGAGCGTCCCAGCCTCCATCTCCTTTCTCAACTGCTGTTCCTTGTGCCATCTCCTCATCCATGGGTTCTAAACTGTCCAGACCCTGGAATCAGGGGAAGAATGTAACAGATCTCTCCACAACTTCACCTACCGCCCTAAAACATCTTTCTTTTTCCATCTTACAGCTCTTTCAGAATAGGAATTGGAAAAACATTTTCCAGGTGAGGAAGAGCAGCTGGAGGACACCACCGAATGCATGGCTTGCCTGATTTCCAATCATGTTCTTTGGTTCTCTCTGATCTCATGTTCATTTCCCTCCTACCAAGGGTCAAGCAGCCAGAGCTTGAGTCTATCTTCTGTTGCTGTTTGTCTGGCTTGATGTTAACCTGTTATGAAGGGTAATTTATGTCAACTTGACTAAACCATGGTACCCAGATTTTGGTCAAGCACCAGTCTAGATATTGCTGTGAAGGTATATTTTTATATGTGATTAACACCGAAATCAGTAAACTTTGAAAAAGCAGATACCCTCCCTAATGTGAACCCTAAAATGATCATCCAATCGCTTAAAGTCTTTAAGAGGAAAAGACTGAAGTGTTTGAGAAAGGGGGGATTCTGCCTCCAATGCCCTTCACAACTGAGCTGCAAATCAACTCTTCCCTGGGTCTCCAGCCTGCCAGCCTCCTCTTCAAAATTCAGACTTGCTAACCCCCACAAAAGCATGAGCCAATTCCTTAAAATGAATCCTTCTCTCTTTTTTCTTCCTCTGTCTTAGAAAGAGCCTATTGATTTCCTCATTCTATTGGTTAAGTTTCTCTAGAAAACCCTACCACACCCAATATGACCCTGGCAAAAGTGGAAATGACAGTGTTCATTCATTCCTTCATTCAGTGTAGTTTTTCAGAAGACATGGCTCACACTTGGCCAAGTGCCATCCTTTGTAAGGGAGAGGCAAGTAGTTTCAGTGAATGAAACAGCCAGGGGTAAGAAGGGGTTGAACCCCTGGCCAGGGAGGCTCAACAAAGTTTTCCAAACCTGTATGGAAAATTCACAGTCACAGAAGGGCCTCCCAAGTTCAGATCTGCATCTCAGAATTTTCTGAGGAGAGTAGCTCTGAGGAGTCTGAACTCCTGACAGGTGCTGCTTCAGAGAAAATCATCACTAGCTGTACGGAGACCACCAAGTAAAGAGCACAAGAAAGAAAGGGCCGGTCTCATGTGAACATTGCCTGGGGTTGGTGCTGGGTAGATAGTACTGGCATTTTTCTAAAGTATCTATACATAAATCACAATACTATAAAGCCTTCAAAGAAGATATTAGAACAACCTTATAATAGTTTTTCAATCTACCTTCTTTATTTTGCTCTTCAATGAAACTTCCAGCCTAGCTCCACACTATTTTCCAGAAATGGATTATAATCACTTCTCAAACTATGAATTAAACCAAGCTGGACTTGTTCACAAAATCCCCAGGATGAGGAAATCAGTTAAACAATAGCACTGGTTTAAATCAATTAAACAATGGCACTGAGAGCCATCAGGTGCTCACAGAAAGTTAAAATTGGAAGGTAACAAGGGAACATACACACAAAAGACTTAGGTTGTGCTTTTCTCTAATTTCCCAGTTTCTTACAAGGAACAAGTATGCTATTATAATCTTGAAGAACTTGAACTTTTTAAAAAGAAGTTGTCTTACAGATTAATTAGTCCAACCTCTGACTCTATGTGTAAGACAAGAGGGAAAAGCAAAAGGGAGAGGAAAGAAGTGGAATGTAAGTACATATTCATCCTGGCTAAATCTTAACATTACCTTTTCAAGGCAGTTGTTAATATGTTGATTTCAGAATTGGAACTTTTCATTCAAAACATTTCACTCATCTCAAAGCAAAGCAAGTGGCCATGGGGAATGGCTCTCAAGTGTGTCTGCTTACAAAGTAGGTACTGTCTACAGACTCCCACCTAACCTTAAACTCCTCCTGAGGAAAATAGGCCTAGGACAATGGAAGGGCACATTCATCATCTGCCAGCCACAGAGGACCAGAGGTTGTATCAGAAAACAGTCTTCCTGATTCTCATTTTATTATAATTTCCACCTCATTATCCTAAACCAAATTCCCACTTCCCTCAGACAGGGCAGTTAGCATTTCATTTAAATCCTTTGTCTTCCAGAGGTTACGTACTTGGTTAGAATTAACAAATACCCCATGCTTGCACAAAGGAGCTAACAATGAAAATGTCAATGGAAGGTGTGAACCAGTCCAAGGTAAGTCAGTATGAATTTGAGTGTCCAGCTGCATCACTGAGGTCATTAAAAGCATCCAAATATAAAAGAAAGCGTTCCTGTCTGTGGAAACCTAAAGAGAACAGACAACCCGACAAAATAGTTCCAGACTTTTTTCTTTCTTTGTGAATGTGGTCCTTCCAGCAGATGTCACTAAAGAGCAGGCCACTCTTCTAGGTTAAAGAAATGATTTCAAGGGAGATGAGGTGGTTTAATATGTCCTAAATTTCACAGTACCAGGAGGACTAGACTATAGGCTTAATAGTGTTCCCTGAATCCCATTCACTTGCATGTGAAAATAGCAGTCAGCAAAAAAGCTTCACTCTGAGGTGATAATATACCACATTGCATAAAATAATGTTTTTTGATACAAAAGTTGGGTATTTATCCTTTCTGATGGAGGCATAATACTCCATAGTGTATATGGACCACATCTTCTTTATCCATTTGTCTGTCAATCTGAGCGTTTTGAAGGGGCGGGGGGTGGGAGGTTGGGGAAGCCAAGTGGCGGGTATTATGGAGGGCACATATTGCATGGAGCACTGGGGGTGGTGCATAAACAATGAATCCTGTTACACTGAAAAGAAATTAAATAATAATAATGTTTTTTGAAGAATAAGAAGCTGTGACTGAATCTTCACATAAAACTCAAATGTAACCTCTTGAATGTAAAGACATTGCTAACTTTGTCATTTGAGTGAAAATATATTTCAAAATAATAAGATTTAACTTTTTAAATTAATTACTTAGCATAATTCATACTATTAGGATCATTATAATACTATGCAGCAATATTAACATTTCTGTCCCCTCTTTTCATGTTAAGCATGGCTTATCTGAATGTCCCTGTGCTTGGGAGAGTGGCCAACACCATTAGATCCACCATTAGATCCTGCTAGACAAGTATGCCACATGAGCCAATAAACACAGTCTGAAAGAATATTACAGAAGCCCTGAGATCAGACTTGGCTATGTTTTTATCTTGGATTACATTTATCTTGTTTGTCCTTCCCGTTTCTTACTATTAGGTTGCTACTTTGTTCTGGGGTTGTTAGAAAGATCTCCTTTGACCTGATTCTCCACCATGTATTTGATGACCAAGGGCTTGTCAGGGGTGAGATTCATTTCCAGGATGCACTGTGCCACAGGATAAAGTTGATCTTGTTTGCATGTCACATATTAGTTCCATAACTCCCCATACCTCCCCGTCTCTCCTTAGGCACACTGGAGTGAAATGGGCCAAACTTTTTAATCACATATTGGTCACATTGTTTCATAACTCTACATATGTGCACTTGCTGTTCCTTTGTTTGGAATGCCCTGTCTTTTCTTTATCACATGTTCAAGTATTCTCCAAGACAACATGCAAATATCACCCCCATGATAAAACTACCTTTGAAGCAGCCTCACAGTTGTTCAGAAGGAAGCACACATAGCCAGTAATAGCAGCTCTGTCACCTGCACTGGCTACTTGGGTGTCCCTCATCATCAATATCAACTGCCTTCCATGATGTAATGTTGGGATGACCCTCCAAATCCATCCTTTATTTCCTCAGGGAAACATGCTCTCTGGGGTCCTATGTGATCCTTCAAGGCATTTGCAATGGGAGGCAGTTTAGCATTGTGATTTGGAGTGCAGGCTTCAGAACCAAAGAAGCACACTGAATTTGGTCTTGGCCACTCCCCAGCCATGTGACTTTCGACAGGCCCATACTCTCTCTCTGGGGTTCCTCATCATAAAATGTTGATGATGTTACTCAGCCCATTGTATTAAATATCATAATTCAACCAAACCATTTAGAGTAGTGCTTAGCATGTGGTAAATGCTAGTAGTTGTAATATTACCACCGCTAGTAGTTGTAATATTACCACCGTCAATAAAATTGTTATTATAGCATTTTAAATACAACATTGTAATTTTCTAATTATAGTGTCTGTGCTTCCCACCCAACACAGATAAATTGGGAGCTTCTTAAGAGCAGGAAATATGTTTGTCATCTCTGTATACATAGCATAAAGTTTGCTATAAAGTACTTGAGCATAAGTACTGAAAGCATTTAATAGTAATAATCACAATAATAATAGTAGGATGAATCAGCTATGGTTTACAATAGGCAATATAGGAAATACTAGAAATATAAAACAAATGAAAAGTGAGGTTTCAGTTCAGCTGCATATAAGACACTCATCAGTAAATGAAAAATCAACCTTTGTAAATATTAGTGAAAACACTCTTATTCAAAACCCATTTTGCAAGGGGAGGAGTCAAGATGGTGGAGAAGTAGCAGGCTGAGACTACTTCAGCTAGCCGGAGATCAGCTAGATAGCTTATCTAAAGATTGCAAACACCTGAAAATCCATCGGCAGATCGAAGAGAAGAAGAACAGCAATTCTGGAAACAGAAAAACAACCACTTTCTGAAAGGTAGGACCGGCGGAGAAGTGAATCCAAAGCGACGGGAAGATAGACCCCGGGGGGAGGGGCCGGCTCCCGGCAAGCGGCGGAGCAACCAAGCACAAAATCGGGACTTTTAAAAGTCTGTTCCACTGAGGGACATCGCTCCAGAGGCTACCCGGTGCAAAGCCCACACAGGGTCAGCGTGGCCTCAGGTCCCGCAGGGTCACAGAAGGATCGGGGGTGTCTGAGTGTCGCAGAGCTTGCGGGTATTGGAACGGGAAAGCCGGCTACAGAGACAGAGCCGACAGTAAGCTCCCAGCTCGGGGTGACCTTGAACCAGTCGCAGGCTTGGTGAGCTCGGAGCGGGGCCGGAGGTCAGGCAGACGGGAGTAACTGGGCGCGGTTCTCTGAGGGCGCACTGAGGAGTGCGGCCCTGGGCTCTCGGCTCCTCCAGGCCGGAGACCAGGAAGCCGCCATTTGTATTCCCGTCCTCCGGAACTCTACGGAAAGCGCTCAGGGAACAAAAGCTCCTGAAAGCAAACCCAAGCGATTACTCACCCCGGCCCCAGGTAAGGGCGGTGTAATTCTACCTGGGGCAAAGACACTTGAGAATCACTACAACAGGCCCCTCCCCCAGAAGATCAACAAGAAATCCAGCCGAGACCAAGTTCACCTACCAAAGAGTGCGGTTTCAATACCAAGGAGAGCAGCAGAATTCTAGAGGAGGAGAAAGCAAAGCGTGGAACTCATGGCTTTTTCCCTGTGCTTTTTTTTTAGTCTTGCAGTTAATTTAATTTTTTTTCTTTTTCATTTTTTGGTTTTTTTTTTCTCGCCTTCGGGTAAATTTTTTTTTTTAAGTATTACCTTTTTCTTTTTTAACGATTTTTTACTAGTTTATCTAATATATATATTTTTTCTTTTTGATATTTTTCTTAGATGTTTTCTTTTTTTTAAATTCTTTTCTTTTTTTTTCTTTTTTCTTTTTTTTTTCTTTTTCTTCCTTTTTGAACCTCTTTTTATCCCCTTTCTCCCCCCTCACGATTTTGGATCTCTTCTAATTTGGTTAAAGCATATTTTCCTGAGGTTGTTGCCACCCTTTTAGTATTTTACTTGCCCCTTCATATACTCTTATCTGGACAAAATGACAAGACGGAAAAATTCAACACAAAAAAAAGAACAAGAGGCAGTACCGAAGGCTAGGGACCTAATCAATACATACATTGGCAATATGTCAGATCTAGAGTTCAGAATGACAATTCTCAAGGTTCTAGCCGGGCTCGAAAAAGGCATGGAAGATATGAGAGAAACCCTCTCGAGAGATATAAAAGCCCTTTCTGGAGAAATAAAAGAAATAAAATCTAACCAAGTTGAAATCAAAAAAGCTATTAATGAGGTGCAATCAAAAATGGAGGCTCTCACTGCTAGGATAAATGAGGCAGAAGAAAGAATTAGTGATATAGAAGACCAAATGACAGAGAATAAAGAAGCTGAGCAAAAGAGGGACAAACAGCTACTGGACCACGAGGGGAGAATTCGAGAGATAAGTGACACCATAAGACAAAACAACATTAGAATAATTGGGATTCCAGAAGAAGAAGAAAGTGAGAGGGGAGCAGAAGGTATACTGGAGAGAATTATTGGGGAGAATTTCCCCAATATGGCAAAGGGAACGAGCATCAAAATTCAGGAGGTTCAGAGAACGCCCCTCAAAATCAATAAGAATAGGCCCACACCCCGTCACCTAATAGTAAAATTTACAAGTCTCAGTGACAAAGAGAAAATCCTGAAAGCAGCCCGGGAAAAGAAGTCTGTAACATACAATGGTAAAAATATTAGATTGGCAGCTGACTTGTCCACAGAGACCTGGCAGGCCAGAAAGAGCTGGCATGATATTTTCAGAGCACTAAATGAGAAAAACATGCAGCCCAGAATACTATATCCAGCTAGGCTATCATTGAAAATAGAAGGAGAGATTAAAAGCTTCCAGGACAAACAACAACTGAAAGAATTTGCAAACACCAAACCAACTCTACAGAAAATATTGAAAGGGGTCCTCTAAGGAAAGAGAGAGCCTAAAAGTAGTAGATCAGAAAGGAACAGAGACCATATACAGTAACAGTCACCTTACAGGCAATACAATGGCACTAAATTCATATCTCTCAATAGTTACCCTGAATGTGAATGGGCTAAATGCCCCTGTCAAAAGACACAGGGTATCAGAATGGATAAAAAAACAAAACCCATCTATATGTTGCCTCCAAGAAACTCATTTTAAGCCCGAAGACACCTCCAGATTTAAAGTGAGGGGGTGGAAAAGAATTTACCATGCTAATGGACATCAGAAGAAAGCAGGACTGGCAATCCTTATATCAGATCAATTAGATTTTAAGCCAAAGACTATAATAAGAGATGAGGAAGGACACTATATCATACTCAAAGGGTCTGTCCAACAAGAAGATTTAACAATTTTAAATATCTATGCCCCCAATGTGGGAGCAGCCAACTATATAAACCAGTTAATAACAAAATCAAAGAAACACATCAACAATAATACAATAATAGTAGGGGACTTTAACACTCCCCTCACTGAAATGGACAGATCATCCAAGCAAAAGATCAGCAAGGATATAAAGGCCTTAAACGGCACACTGGACCAGATGGACATCACAGATATATTCAGAACATTTCATCCCAAAGCAACAGAATACACATTCTTCTCTAGTGCACATGGAACATTCTCCAGAATAGATCACATCCTCGGTCCTAAATCAGGACTCCACCGGTATCAAAAGATTGGGATCATTCCCTGCATATTTTCAGACCACAATGCTCTAAAGCTAGAACTCAACCACAAAAGGAAGTTTGAAAAGAACCCAAATACATGGAGACTAAACAGCATCCTTCTAAAGAATGAATGCGTCAACCGGGAAATTAAAGAAGAATTGGAAAAAATCATGGAAACAAATGATAATGAAAATATAACGGTTCAAAATCTGTGGGACACAACAAAGGCAGTCCTGAGAGGAAAAGAAACAAGAAAGGTCTCAGGTACACAATCTAACCCTACACCTAAAGGAGCTGGAGAAAGAACAAGAAAGAAACCCTAAGCCCAGCAGGAGAAGAGAAATCATAAAGATCAGAGCAGAAATCAATGAAATAGAAACCAAAAAAACAATAGAACAAATCAACGAAAGTAAGAGCTGGTTCTTTGAAAGAATTAATAAAATTGATAAACCCCTGGCCCGACTTATCAAAAAGAAAAGAGAAAGGACCCAAATAAATAAAATCATGAATGAAAGAGGAGAGATCACAACTAACACCAAAGAAATACAAACTATTATAAGAACATACTATGAGCAACTCTACGGCAATAAATTTGACAATCTGGAAGAAATGGCTGCATTCCTAGACACATAAAAACTACCACAACTGAACCAGGAAGAAATAGAAAACCCGAACAGACCCATAACCAGTAAGGAGATTGAAACAGTCATTAAAAATCTCCAAACAAACAAAAGCCCAGGGCCAGACGGCTTCCCGGGGGAATTCTACCAAACATTTAAAGAAGAACTAATTCCTATTCTCCTGAAACTGTTCCAAAAAATAGAAATGGAAGGAAAACTTCCAAACTCATTTTATGAGGCCAGCATCACCTTGATCCCAAAACCAGACAAGGATCCCACCAAAAAAGAGAGCTATAGACCAATATCCTTGATGAACACAGATGCGAAAATACTCAACAAAATACTAGCCAATAGGATTCAACAGTACATTAAAAAGATTATTCACCACGACCAAGTAGGATTTATTCCAGGGCTGCAAGGTTGGTTCAACATCCGCAAATCAGTCAATGTGATACAACACATCAATAAAAGAAAGAACAAGAACCATATGATACTCTCAATAGATGCTGAAAAAGCATTTGACAAAGTACAGCAGCCCTTCCTGATCAAAACTCTTCAAAGTGTAGGGATAGAGGGCACATACCTCAATATCATCAAAGCCATCTATGAAAAACCCACCGCAAATATCATTCTCAATGGAGAAAAACTGAAAGCTTTTCCGCTAAGGTCAGGAACATGGCAGGGATGTCCATTATCACCACTGCTATTCAACATAGTACTAGAGGTCCTAGCTTCAGCAATCAGACAACAAAAGGAAATTAAAGGCATCCAAATCGGCAAAGAAGAAGTTAAATTATCACTCTTCGCAGATGATATGATACTATATGTGGAAAACCCAAAAGACTCCACTCCAAAACTGCTAGAACTTATACAGGAATTCAGTAAAGTGTCAGGATATAAAATCAATGCACAGAAATCAGTTGCATTTCTCTACACCAACAGCAAGACAGAAGAAAGGGAAATTAAGGAGTCAATCCCATTTACAATTGCACCCAAAACCATAAGATACCTAGGAATAAACCTAACCAAAGAGACACAGAATCTATACTCAGAAAACTATAAAGTACTCATGAAAGAAATTGAGGAAGACACAAAGAAATGGAAAAATGTTCCATGCTCCTGGATTGGAAGAATAAATATTGTGAAAATGTCTATGCTACCTAAAGCAATCTACACATTTAATGCAATTCCTATCAAAGTACCATCCATCTTTTTCAAAGAAATTGAACAAATAATTCTAAAATATATGGAACCAGAAAAGACCTCGAATAGCCAAAGGGATATTGAAAAAGAAAGCCAACGTTGGTGGCATCACAATTCCCGGACTTCAAGCTCTATTACAAAGCTGTCATCATCAAGACAGCATGGTACTGGCACAAAAACAGACCCATAGATCAATGGAACAGAATAGAGAGCCCAGAAATAGACCCTCAACTCTATGGTCAACTAATCTTCGACAAAGCAGGAAAGAATGTCCAATGGAAAAAAGACAGCCTCTTCAATAAGTGGTGCTGGGAAAATTGGACAGCCACATGCAGAAAAATGAAATTGGACCATTTCCTTACACCACACACAAAAATAGACTCAAAATGGATCAAGGACCTCAATGTGTGAAAGGAATCCATCAAAATCCTTGAGGAGAACACAGGCAGCAACCTCTTCAACCTCTGCCGCAGCAACATCTTCCTAGGAACAATGCCAAAGGCAAGGGAAGCAAGGGCAAAAATGAACTATTGGGATTTCATCAAGATCAAAAGCTTTTGCACAGCAAAGGAAACAGTTAACAAAATCAAAAGACAATTGACAGAATGGGAGAAGATATTTGCAAACGACATATCAGATAAAGGACTAGTGTCCAGAATCTATAAAGAACTTAGCAAACTCAACACCCAAAGAACAAATAATCCAATCAAGAAATGGGCAGAAGACATGAACAGACATTTCTGCAAAGAAGACATCCAGATGGCCAACAGACACATGAAAAAGTGCTCCATATCACTCGGCATCAGGGAAATACAAATCAAAACCACAATGAGATATCACCTCACACCAGTCAGAATGGCTAAAATAAACAAGTCAGGAAATTCCAGATGCTGGAGAGGATGCGGAGAAAGGGGAACCCTCCTACACTGTTGGTGGGAATGCAAGCTGGTGCAACCTCTCTGGAAAACAGCATGGAGGTTCCTCAAAATGTTGAAAATAGAACTGCCCTATGACCCAGCAATAGCACTACTGGGTATTTACCCTAAAGATACAAACGTAGTGATCCAAAGGGGCACGTGTACCCGAATGTTTATAGCAGCAATGTCCACAATAGCCAAACTATGGAAAGAACCTAGATGTCCATCAACAGATGAATGGATCAAGAAGATGTGGTATATATACACAATGGAATACTATGCAGCCATCAAAAGAAATGAAATCTTGCCATTTGCAACAACATGGATGGAACTAGAGCGTATCATGCTTAGCGAAATAAGTCAAGCGGAGAAAGACAACTATCATTTGATCTCCCTGATATGAGGAAGTGGTGATGCAACATGGGGGCTTAAGTGGGTACGAGGAGAATAAATGAAAGAAGATGGGATTGGGAGGAAGACAAAACATAAGTGACTCTTAATCTCACAAAACAAACTGAGGGTTGCTGGGGGGAGGGGGTTTGGGAGAAGGGGGTGGGATTATGGACATTGGGGAGGGTATGTGCTTTGGTGAGTGCTGTGAAGTGTGTAAACCTGGTGATTCACAGTCCTGTACCCCTGGGGATAAAAATATATGTTTATAAAAAATAAAAAATATAAATTATTCAAAAAAAAAAAACATTTTGCAGAAAGCAAAAAGAAATTCAGTTAACTTAATGTATAGTTATTCCTCTATGAAACTAGACACTGACGTTTACAATTTTGTACCTGGGAGTCACACACAAGATTGGCCTGATTATTGGGAAATGTGACCTGTTGCTACAGACAATGATAGGAAATCGAATCTCCATATACAACTACTTCATTCCTATAACTATCAGGGAAGCTGACAAAGATATTAGATTTTTCAATAGCCTCAACTTCTCAAATATGTGATGTCTTTTTGGAAAATACATTTCTGTCTATAATTTTAGTAAATTATTTAACACTTTTGTTTCTGTCTCCCATAACAAGATTTGCATGCCAATGATAACAACTGGAGGAAAAAAATCTAATTTTATTTCCAAAAGAAGTAAGCCTCTATATTTAGTATTTTTGTTGCATCTATTTGTCAGCTTACTAAAGGTGACTTTCTCCTTTATCATTTCATTCAAATTGTCCTGGCCCAGGCCACCTATGCACTCTTGATGGATAAAGTCAATGAATGTGTTTGAGTCATCATTTTACTTTGTCTTTTGGTGGCATTTGGTAATGTTAACTCCCTTCCTCTTTAAGCCCTCCTGGATTTTCTCCTTTCTCTCCTAATAGACTCCTTTTCCAGATCAGGCTCTTTTTGTTTGCCTCTTAAACACGGATGTCTGCAAGGCTATGCTTTCGGCCCTCTTCTTTCCTCCCTTAACCTCCTCAAGCAATCTTATCCACTATTTTGGTTGCATGAAACTATGTAAAAGCAAAGGAATGTGAATTATATATGAGTAACATGTGTGTGCCTATACACACATACATTCATGTATATAAAAACACACACATACCAAATCTCTACCTTTTTCTTAGATATCTACCACATTCTCCATGCCTGACATTAATCCAGCCACTTGATCTCCCTAAGAGATAAAGGTTCTAAAGGCACCTCAACTTTCTCCAAAGCCTTGTTCCTAATATCCACCCAGACACAAAATCACAGGCCTAAGAACACATTTGTATAGCTATCAAGTCCCCTTTGAGTCCTACCCCAGGCTAGTTCTACACCCACATCATCACCATCCAGACAATCCACATGCTCATGGACTCTCCACATGCCCCTTGCATGCAGCTGTGTAGGATTTCTGTAGGAAAGCAATCATCTTTGTTTTGTTGTTGATTTATCTTAACCTTCGCAGTTTAAAATCTTTCAGTGGCTCTCCATTGTCAGCAGAGCGGAACTGTAACTGCTTGTATTGTATATGAAGCCTTCCCTGATTCCCCTACTTCCCAGCCTTTCACCTGTGAATACTTCTGGCATCCTATGTTTTAGCCATGCCAAAGTACTTTTGATCTCTAGAAACTTCAAAATGTATCATGCTTTTATGGCTTTTGGTTTGTTGTTCTTTCTTTCTAGAATTTCTTCTCACCATCCAACCTAGAAAAAACAATCCATCTTCAAGCATTATGCTTAATAGTGATTTCTTCTATAAAGTCATGAACCTCATTTAAAAACCTACTCATTACAATTGCATCAAAAAGAATAAAATACCTAGGAATAAATTTAACCAAGAATGTAAAAGATCTCTACACTGAAAACTATAAGATATTGATGAAAGAAACTGAAGATGTTACATAAATGGAAAAAACTGTATACTTCAATTGGGAAGAATATTGGTAAAATGTTCATACTACTCAAAGAAATCTGCAGATTCAATGCAATCCCTATGAAAATTTCAATGGCATTATTCACAGAAACAGAACATATAATTCTAAAATTTATAGGGGACTACAAAAGACCTCAAATAGCAAAAGTAATCTTGAGAAAGAAGAACAAAAAACCAGAGACATCACACCGCCTAATTTCAAGCTATATTATAAAATATTATAGCAATCAAAACAGTATGGTACTAGCATTAAAATAGAGACTGAGATCAATGGAACAGAACAGACAGCCCAGCAATAAACCAACATATATGTGGTCAATTAATTTATGACAAAGGAGTCAAGAATACACAGAGGGGAAATGGTATTCTCTTTAATAAGTGGCATTGGGAAAACTGGACAGCCACATACCAAAGAATGAAACTGGACTATTATCTTACACCATACACAAAAATTAACTCAAAATGGGTTAAAGATTTGAATTTAAGATTTGAAACCATAAAACTCCTAGAAGAAAACTCAGGCAGTGAACTCCTTGACATTGGTCTTGGTGATGATTTTTTTGGATTTGAAACCAAAATCATAACAACAAATGCAAAACTAAGTAAATGGGATATATCAAACTAAAAAGCTATGTACTGGATAGGACACCATTAATAAAATGGAAAGGCAACCTATGTATTGAATAGGAGAAAATATTTTCAAGTCTATCTCTGATAAGGGCTAATATCCGAAATATACAAAGAACTACAACTCAATACAAAAAAAAAAAAAAAAATTAACAGTGCAACTAAAAAAAATGGGCAGATGATCTGAATACTTTCCCAAAGAGGACATAGAAATGGCCAATTAGTATATTAAAAAGTGCTCAATATCACTAATCATCAGAGAAATGCAAATCAAAAATACAGTTAGATACCACCTCGCACCTGTTAAAATGGCTATCATGGAAGACTAAGAAGGAGAGGGAATGGGTGGGGGAGGGAATGGGAATGGGAAGGAGAAAAGAGAAGGAGAAGAAGAGTAAGAAAAAGGAGGAGGAGGAGGAGAAGAAGAAAAAGAAACAGTTTTGGAAAATATATGAGGAAAAGGGAACCCATGTTCACTGTTGGCAGGACTGTAAATTGCTGCAGCTACTATGGAGGACAGTGTGGAGTTTCCTCAAAAAATAAAAATAAAACTACCACTTAATTTAACAATTCCACTTGTAGGTATTTATCTGAAGGAAACAAAACATTAATTGGAAAAGATATGTGCGCCCCCATGTTCATTGCAGCGTTATTTATAAGAGCCAAAACTTGGAAGAAACCTAATAATCCATGAATGGATAAACAGATTTTTAAAATGTGGCATATACAATGAAATATTATTCGATCATAAAAAAGAAGGAAATCTGTATTTGCAACAACATGGATGGACCTTGAAGTCATATACCGAGTGAAATAAGTCAGACAAAGAAAGAAAAATACTTAAATGTGGATCCAAAGAAGAAGAAGAAAAAAAAAAAAGGAAAGCTAAACTGTGCTTTTGGTGTAACTTTTCCCCTTCCTTAGCCACTGTTCTGTAAGCATCTGCAACACAGCCCACAGATTCTGTTCCAGGCACTGAGCATGGTCATGTAATTTGGTTCAACAAAGAGGTGAAAGAATGAGTGCATTACATTCTTAAAATTTCTAAAGCAGGGGCGCCTGGGTGGCTCAGTGGATTAAGCCGCTGCCTTCGGCTCAGGTCATGATCTCAGGGTCCTGGGATCGAGTCCCGCATCGGGCTCTCTGCTCAGCAAGGAGCTTGCTTCCCTCGCTCTCTCTCTGGCTGCCTCTCTGTCTACTTGTGATTTCTCTCTGTCAAATAAATAAATCTTTTAAAAAAAAAATTTCTAAAGCATACCTTTCCCCAAAACAAAGTATTTTCCCCCTGTGTTATCCCTACTAAATTTGCACACAATGAAAACTGAAAAAAAAGAATATTTATTTAACTTTACAGAAAAATGATTTGTCCTCTTTTCTTTACCAATCTGCTCTTTTCATGATTGGTTTTCTGTAATGGTATTTTTTTATTATCATTCATCCCACAGTGAGATCAGTGTAACTTCTCATCCAAAGAGCTTAATAAATGTCTATGACCTCGGGGTGCCTGGGTGGCTCATTGGGTTAAGCCTCTGCCTTCGGCTCGGGTCATGATCCCAGGGTCCTGGGATCGAGCCCCGCATCGGGCTCTCTGCTCTGCAGGGAGCCTGCTTCCTCCTCTGTCTCTGCCTGCCTCTCTGCCTACTTGTGATCTCTGTCTAATAAATAAATAAAATCTTAAAAAAAATTTTTTTTTTTAAAAATGTCTATGACCTCACTACATTATAGAATAGGATAGCAAGACAGAGAAATCAACATGCTGAGAAAGTAGCCATGATAGCACAACTATTTGAAAGTGCAACTTCAGTTTCTCTCACTGAAAACACACAAAGAGGAGGGGGCATCTTCTTTGAAAGCTACTTGCACTAGAGATATGCTCAGAATTCCTGTACAGCATATGGTTACATTACATATTTGCTCATTCCATGGCAGAGCCTTTTGTTAAGGCTCAGAAACGGGTTTTCATGAATCTGCTTCCATCTGTATTCCATGCCTGTAAATCATCCTGTTTGAAACATCAGGTTGACAACATATTTGAGCCCTTGGGTGAGATTCTGCCTCTAACATAGCTTAATCACTGACTGAGAAGTCATTGGACTATCCATTTTTGTGTCACACGTAGGAATTATTGCATCAACCTCAGAAAGCTTACCCGTATTGTGGAAGCTTAAAAGAAGGACCAACCAGCTGAGTATTATGGTGATCATTATCTACTTCCACCAGTTTTTACCATAATACAAAATCTTATTTCCAATGAATTATCATGTTAGTAATACAACAGGCTAAAAGAATAATTTTACTCTTGTAAGAAGAATTTTACTCAACCTACTGCTCTATATAGTATCTGTAAGTTATTTGTACAAATGTACATTGACTGCTGGTGTTATATTTCAATTTATGGTACAGATCATAATTCATGTCACAAAATTCTCTAACTCCATAACATGCACAATTTGAACATTTTTATCATTAACATCCTCTCATTAAAATAATACATTAACAATATTATCTTCTATTAAAAAATTATTTTTCCTAAGTGGCATGAGAGATAAAGATTGAAATTTATTCTTTATCAAATGTCTCAGATATTTCTAGAAATATTACATGATCAGAAAATCCATAAACTCCTAAGTGTTCTTACCTAAAACAAATGACCAACAAACATTGGTTGAGGAATGATTCATGTATGTATGTATGTAAGGACAAATGCATGAATAGATGGATAGATGTGAGCTCTTTCAAAAAGACAATGAATACAAAGTAAAACAAATATCATGAAAAATAAATAATATGGTAGCCCACACACTGAAGTCACTCAGAAGCTGTATGATAAAAAAGAAGGAATTATGTGAATGAATACATAAAATGCCAACTTATTTTATCCCACAGGTTAACCAAAAAACAATCTGTTGGAAGAAATCTGTCAATCATGTATTTCAACACAGATTTAGAAAATAAAGAAAAACAGTCTATAAAAGTTCATAGAATTAACTAGAAAAGGGGACTAGGTATCAGATCCTCTGACTTTGATGAAAGTGATTTTCCATTAGAATACATATTGTTTTCTTCCAGTACAAAAATGAAAAAAAAAAGGTTCTATTTTCAGAGAAACTATTTTTAATGAGCAAAAGAATACTATACAATTTGTTGTAGCTTCTAGTCAGCAGTTTCATTTTATGACTGCAATGATGGAATGATTAGAATTGCTTAGGCTTTGGAAACATTTTTAACTTCTTAGGCAATTTATAATTTATGGCATCCTTTAATCTCTTGATTAGAAGATGGTTGCTCAAACTTTGCAGAGCAACTGCAGAGTTTCAAATGTGATACAGATTGGCAGAATTTATTATATAAATGCATGCACACATAAGCACTACACATACTCATAAAGTTGGATTAAATTCCTAATTTCATTAACCAAAGATTATAAAGTAACTATCAAGAGCTAAATTGCCATACTGGGCAGGAGTAAATTTAGCTTAGATTTCCTGAACTTAAGAATCCAAAACAGAGACATGCTAATCTAAGGGATGAATTTTTAACCACTTACAAAATATTTTTACTCACACACACATACATGCACACAGAGAATACCTCCATGAACACCTAAGAACACAGAATATGTTATACTTCTCCATATCTCCCCTATGTCCATAAATGCATTTATGAACAATGAAGTAATGCCATTATGATTCATGACTCTTATGATAAATCATGTTTTTTATTTTTAATCATCTTTAAATTTGCTGATAAAGTATGGTGCACTAGAAAGAGCATTGGGTTTCAGATTAAGGCCTACTGCTAACTAGCTTCATGCCACTGGCAATTTCTTTAACCTCCATGAAAAACTGAGTGAAGTGTCTTCATTTGGGGAAAGATGAAATTTATTTACCTCTGTACTAAGCAACACTCTTACCAAATCTAATAATTAAGTATAAAATCCTCATTAGTCTGTATTTGTGTAATAATTGTTATCAGTCTGTATGAGGTTAATAATTATAGTACTGGAAATCCATATGTACTAAACAAAAGTCTTTTTTATTAGGAATTAAATTTGCAATAAAACCTAAGAAGTTTTCTCTTTTCATAGCCTTCCAGAAATTACAACAGAGACCTGTGTAGTGTTATACCGTTTACCAAATCTTATTTATTTATTTATTTATTTATATCTGTGTTCTTTTTTTAAAACATTTTTAATTATAATATATCATTTGTTTCAGAATTACAGATCTGTGATCCATCAGTCTTACAGAACACCCAGCATTCATCATAACACATACCCTCTTCAGTGTTCATCACCTATCAACCCCATCCTCCAACCCCCTCCCCTCCAGCAACCTTGTGTTTATTTCCTAAGATTAAGAGTCTCTTATGTTTTGTCTCCCTCTCTGGTTTTGTCTTGTTTCTTTTTTCTTTTTTTTTTTCCTCTCTTATCCTATAATCCTTTGTCTTGTTTCTTAAATTCCACATATCAGTGAGATCATATGATAATTGTCTTTCTTTTATTGACTCATTTTGCTTAGCATAATACTCTCTACTTCCATCTATGTCATTGCAAATGGCAATATTTCATCTTTTATTTCATCTTTTTGATGGCTGCGTAATATTCTACTGTATATATACACCACATTTTTTATCCATTCATCTGTCAATGGGCATCTGGGCTCTTTCTACAGTTGGGCTATTGTGGACATTACCTCTATAAACATTGGGATGCAGGTGCCTCTTCCGATCACTACATTGTATCTTTGCAGTAAATACACAGTACTACAATTTCTAGATCATAGTGTAGCTCTAGTTTCAGGTTTTTGAATCTCCATACTGTTTTCCAGAGTGGCTACACAAGCTTGAATTCCCACCAACAGTGTAGGAGGGTTTCCATTTTTCCTCCCCTTCACCAATATCTTTTGTTTCCTGATTTGTTAATTTTAGCCATTCTGACTGGTATGAGGTGATATCTCATTGTGGTTTTGATTTATATTTCCCTGATGCCCAGTGGTAATGTTGAGCACTTTTTCGTGTGTCTGTTGGCCATTTGGATGTCTTCTTTGAAGAAATGTCTGTTCGTATCTTCTGCCCATTTCTTGTTTGGATTATTTGTTTTTTGGGTGTTGAGTTTGTTATGTTCTTTATAGATTTTGGATACTAGCCCTTATGTTATATGTTGTTTGCAAATATCTTCTCCCATTCTGTCAGTTGTCTTTTGGTTTTGTTGACTGTTTGTTATGCAAATGCTTTTTACCTTGATGAAGTCCCAAGAGTTCATTTCTTACTTTGTTTCCCTTGCCCAAAAAAATCCCATTTAGAACTAAAGGTCTGAGTTTTCTTCTAAAGGACATAAGAATTAAATATTATAGTGCTATTATCACTTTTCAAAACATGTGACTGTATCTCACCTACTAATTTTTGTCTCTGTTCTACACTTATGGTAAATCTTTAGGAAAATGGTAAAATAAACAAAGTGTGCTGGCTCTCTGGATCCTTGGTCATGTTCCTGGTGCCAACAGTCCAGCAGTCTCCACTTCCCTATGCATGGCTGCCTCTAAATGAAGGTCAGTCTGTATGGTGGGTAGAAAAATAAAAGTTAAGAGTTTTTCTCCAGAAGATCTATGGTAAAATCTATTTCCAAAGAGAAACAAACAGCAAAGAATTGGCAAATAAAGTGAATAAATCTAAATATATACTGATGGTATAAATTTTTAAATAATGTTATTGTGAGTTCTAAAGAGAGAGAATTAAATTACACAATTAAAAAAAAACAAAATATATATTCAGGGAAGATTATTAAAATTAAACTTTTGTAAAGTCCTTGTTTGAGACAAAGGTAAAAATATTGACTATATTCAGACTCATAGATTAAGTATACCTATGTATAATCATAGGTATAATCACTAAATTTAGAAATGAATTGATTAAATTTCAAACTACCAGAAGATAAATTGAAAAAGAAAGTGGTCAAAAGAGGTCAAAAAAGAAATGTTTGCTTTAAAAGTCATGGAAATGGTAAGAAAAATAGAAACCAGAAAAGATTATAGAAATAAATGAATACATCAGTATTTTCAATAAATGTAAATGGACTAAATGCTCCAATAAAAAAAAAGATTATTATAATTGATCAAAAGGTTAAAAATCAGCCATCAATCAAAATGAAAATTCCACAATTAGCACGTGACAGATCTGTTTTTTTTTTTTTGTTTTGTTTTGTTGTTGTTTGTTTGTTTGTTTTAAGAGAGGGAGAATACACCAGTGATGAGGGGTACACGGGGAGGAAGAGGAGGAAAGAGTCTAAAGAGGATTCTGTGCTGTGCACAGAGCCCAAAGCCAGGCTCAGTCCCACAACCACAAGATCATGACCTGAGCCACGACCAAGAGTTTGAGGTTCAACTGACTGGGCTACTCAGGCGCCATCATGGCTACTCATTTGCCATCCTTCCTTGTCTGATCCTCTAACATCTGTATCAATTTTGGTAAGTTTCAATTGATTGATCTTTCTCCTTGTTATGAAGCATATTTTCCTGCCTCTTTGCCTGCCTGGTAACCTTTGGTCTAATGCCTTATATTGTGAATTTTATAATTTTGGGTGCTGTATATGTTTGTATTTCTATTAATGTCCAAGAGCTTTGTTCTGCTTTTGATAGATCTGATTTTAAAAAATTGCAATTCTACTTCTGACCAAGATGGAATAACAAGAATAAGACCAGATTTTCCCTCCCACTTGAAAAAATAAAGAAAAAACAAACAATATATATAGACACTGACACCAGGTAGTAAGCAATGAAAGACAGTGATTCCCAAAAGATGCAAAGCAAATGAAATGGACCCAAAAATCACCTTAGTTCTGGAGTTCTCAAGACAGAGAATCAGAGAAGAGATAACATAGAAAAAGAACCCCAGTCTGCAAAAGGCCCTCTCAAGTATTCAGCAGAAGAGCAATCACTGCTTTGTGTGAAGATACTGCCCATCACCAGAGAAAGAACCACATGGAAGAATGAGCAGTATAAAATGCAGTGATGCCAACAGCATCAAACGATTTCCAAATAACTTGCCTGAAATTGCAGAACAAAGCTCTTGGACATTAATAGAAATACAAACATATACAGCACCCAAAATTATAAAATTCACAATATAAGGCATTAGACCAAAGGTTACCAGGCAGGCAAAGAGGCAGGAAAATATGCTTCATAACAAGGAGAAAGATCAATCAATTGAAACTTACCAAAATTGATACAGATGTTAGAGGATCAGACAAGGAAGGATGGCAAATCAAAATTCCACAGATCAAAAACTTAGCGACATGAAGATCTTAAAATCAAATTTCTAAAGATGAAAATGATAACCTTTGCAATGAAAAATATGGGATTAGCAGCATATTAGATATTACAGAAGAAATGATTAGTGAATTTGAAGGCATAATAATAGAAATTATCGAAAATGAAACAAAAAGAATTTTATTTTTTCTGTTTTATAACATACAGTATTTTATTTTCCTTACTCCTTATCTATCCATGTGGACATTTATTGACAAGTCCTTTTCACATGATTTCATGCTAAAATAAACCATAATGAAGTATGACTTTTTTTTCTTGCAAGTCTTGGTGCATATAAGTCATGGAGCATGGATTACTTTATTTCATTTTAAATAGCATATTTTATATTTAAGATTTGATTAAATTTTATTGTAATAATTTTTGAAAAATACTAAAAAGCATGACGAATAGCATTTAATTCACTCGTAAGCTTGTCTGCTAGAGTGAAGCCCAATTAATAATTTGGTATACAGCCTTCTTGTATTTTTTCTAGGTAAAATATTTACATATCCATTTCCAGACTGACAAAGATACCTTGAAGCATAATTTGACTGCTTTTTTTGTATGAACTGAATTAAACTTAATTTGTGTCATACTATGTCATTACCACACATAAAGATTCACTCCACAAATTAAAATATTCTAAAGTACACAGTCTTTACTGAGAATAAACTGCTTTACTAGATATGGGACCCATTTCTTTTTTATTTTTTAAAACTGGATAACGCTTAATTTGCTTAGAAATAGCAAACTACAGATTTTTTTTTTGGAATTTTATTATATTTTCTTTTTTTCAGTGTACCAAGATTCATTGTTTATGCATAACACTCAGTGCTCCATGTAATATGTGCCCTCCTTAATATCCACCACCAGGTTCATCCAACCCCCCACCACCCTCCCCTCCAAAACCCTCACTTCGTTTCTCAGAATCCACATTCTCTCATGGTTTGTCTCCCCCTCTGATTTCTCCCAGCTCACTTCTCTCCATCTTCCAATGTCCTCTGTGTTATTCCTTATGTTCCACAAGTAAGTGAAACCATATGATAATTAAATCTACTTGATTTATTTCACTCAGCATAATCTCCTCCAGTCCCATCCATGCAGATACAAAAGTTGGGTATTCATTCTTTCTGATGGAGACATAATACTCCATTGTATATATGGACCATATCTTCTCTATCCATTCATGTGTTGAAGGGCATCTTGGCTCTTTCCACAGTTTGGCAACTGTGGCCATTGATACTATGAACACTGGGGTACTGATGGTCCTTCTTTTCACATCTGTATCTTTGGGGTAAATACACAGTAGTGCAATTGTGGGGTCATAGGGTAGCTCTATCTTTAATTTCTTAAGGAATCTCCACACTGTTTTCCAAAGTGGCTGCACCAACTTGCATTGCCACCAACAGTGTAAGAGGGTTCCTGTTTCTCCACATCCTCTCCAACACTTGTTGTTTATTGTCTTGTTGATTTTGGCCATTGTAACTGGTGTAAGGTGGTATCTCAATGTGGTTTTAATTTGAATCTCTCTGATGGCTAATGATGATGAATTTTTTTTTCATGTGTCTGTTAGTCATTTGTATGTCTTCTTCAGAGAAGTATCTGTTCATGTCTTCTGCCCATTTATTGATATGATTATCTGTTTTGCGTGTGTTGACTTTGAGGAGTTCTTTATAGATCTTGGATATCAGCCTTTTGTCTGTAGCGTTATCTGTGAATATCTTCTCCCATTCCATGGGTTGCCTCTTTGTTTTCTTGACTGTTTCCTTTCCTGTGCATAAATTTTTGATCTTGATGAAGTCCCAAAACTTCATTTTCGCTTTTGTTTCCTCTGCCTCTGGGGACGTGTCTTGAAAGAAGTTGCTGTGGCTGATATTGAAGAGTTTACTGCCTATGTTTTCCTTTAGGATTTTGATAGATTCCTACCTTATGTTGAGGTCTTTATCTATTTTGAGTTTATCTTTGTGTGTGGTGCAAGAGAATGGTCAAGTTTCATTCTTCTGTACCTAGCTGTCCAACTTTCCCAGCACCATTTATTAAAGAGACTGTATATGACCCATTTCTAAAGGTTCTTGGAAACTCCAGCTATTGCCTGAATTTTTGTCTTAAATTATTTTTTACTTTTATTTATTTATTTGAGAGAGACAGCACAAGCAGGGGGGAAGGGCAGAGGCAGAAGGAGAAGCAGATTCCCCACTGCACAGGGAGCCTGATGTGGGGCTTGATTCCTGGACCCTGGAATCATGACCTGAGCTGAAGGCAGGTACTTAACCTACTGAGCTACCCAGGCACCCCATGAATTTTTTTCCTTAAATTTTTAATTTTAATTCCAATTAATGAATATATGGTGTTATATTAGTTTCAGGAGTACAATGTAATGATTGAACACTTCCATACATCACTCTGGGCTCACCATGACAAGTGCACTTCTTAATCCCCATCACCTATTAACCTATCGCCCCCACTTCCCCTCTGGTAACCTTCAGATTGTTCTTTATAATTAGGAATCTGTTTCTCAATTTCTTTCTTTCTATCTCTTTTATTTTTTCCCTTTGTTTGTTTTGTTTCTTAAATTCCACATATGAATAAAATGTTATTTGTCATTCTCTGTGTTATTGCACTTAGCAATATACTTTTTAGCTTCAACCATATCATTGCAAATGGCAAGATTTCATTCTTTTTTATGGCTGAATAATATTCTAGCATATATAATGGAATATTACTTTTTATGGAATATATATATACTTCATTAAAATTTATACACACACACATATATGTGGTGATATATGTGTATAGATGTATATATGTACACACACACACACATATATCACCACTTCTTTATCCATTCATCAGTTGATGAATCAATGAATCAAAGGACACTTGAGCTGCTTCCATATCTTGGCTATTATAAATAATAATGCTGCTATAAATATAGGGGTGAGTATATCCCTTTGAATTAGTGTTCTTGTAATCTTTGGGTAAATACCCAGTAGTATAATTGCTGGATCATAAGGTAGCTCTATTTTTTACTTTTTGAGGAAACTCTATACTGTTTCTACATTGGATGTACCAGTTTTCACTCTCAACAGGAGTGCAAGAGGGCTCCTTTTTCTCCACATTTCACCAACATCAGTTTTTTTTTTCTCCTGTTGTTGATTTTAGCCATTCTGACATTTCATGGTAAATTTGGCTTACATTTCTCTATTAATAAGTGGTGATAAGCCTCTTCATGTGCCTGTTGGCCATTAGCATGTCTTCTTTGGAGAAATGTCTGTTTTAATTTTTAATTGGATTATTTGTTTTGAGGGTGTTGAGTTCTATAAGTTCTTATATATTTTGGATACTAACACTTTATCACATATGTCATTTGCAAATATCTTGTCCCATTTAGTAGGTTGCCTTAGTTTTGTTGATTGTTTCTTTTGCTGTGCAGAAACTTTTATTTTAATATAGTCTCAGGAGTTTATCTTTGCTTTTGTTTCCCTTGCCTCAGGAGACATATCAAGAAAGAAGCTTCTATAGTGATGTCAAAGAAGTTACTGCTGGTGTTCCCTTCCACGATTTTTATGGTTTCAGATCTCACATTTAGGTTTTTAATTCATTTTGAATTTAGTTCTGTGTATGGTCTAAGAAAGTAGTCCAGTTTCTTTCTTTTGTGTGTTGCTGTCTAGTTATCCCAGCACCATTCACTGAAGAAACTGCCCCTTTCCCATTGAATATCCTTCTCAACATTGTTGAAATTAATTGACCATATAGTGGTGGATTCAGTTCTGGGTTTTCTATTCTGTTCTATTTATCTATGTATCTATTTTTGTGTCAGTACCATACTGTTTTGATCACTACAGTTTTGTAATATAACTTGAAGTCCAGAATTGTGATGTCTGCAGCTTTGTTTTTCTTTTTGTCAATATTGTTTTGGCAAGTCAAAGTCTTTGTGATTCCATATAAAATTTTAAGATCATTTGTTCTGGCTCTGTGAAAAATGCTGCTGACATTTTGATAGGGATTACATTAAATGTATGGATTGCTTTGGGTAGTATAGACGTGTTAACAATATTTGTTCTTCCAATCCATGAGCATGAAATGTCTTTCCATTTCTTTGTGTTATATTCAGTTTCTTTCATCAGTGTTTTACAGTTTTTAGAGGATGTTAAACCTCTTTGTTAGGTTTATTCCTAAGCATCTTATGGTTTTGGGTGCAATTTTAAATGAGATAAATTCCTCTATTTCTGTTTCTGCTGCTTTATAATTGATGTATAGAAATGCAACAGATTTCTGTACATCAATTTTGTATTCTGCGACTTTACTGGATCTGTTTATCAGTTCTAGTAGTTTTTTTTTTTTTTACTGAAGTCTTTAAGGTTTTCTGTATATAATATCATGTCACCTGCAAATAGTGAATGTTTTGCTTTTTCCTTGCTGATTTAGATTGCTTTTATTTCTTTTTGTTGTCTGATTGCTGTGGCTAGGACTTCCAGTATGTTGAATAAAAGTGGTAAGTGTGGACATCCTTGTCTTGTTCTCTGACCTTACAGAAAAAGCTCTCAGTTTTTCTCCATTAAGGATGATGTTAGCTGTGGGTTTTTCATATATGGCCTTTATTATGTTATTATGTTAAGGTATGTTCCCCCAAACTTATTTTATTGAGGGAAGAAAAGAATTTTTAAATTAACTAAAATCTAAGTAGCTTAAATGACTTAATACTGGAAGAGTAAATGACTTTGACTTAATCTTTGAAAAGAAACTAAAATGGATTATTTGAAGAAAGTTAATAAGCACAAGATATTTTAAATAATGATTATCAAGAATTAGCATGGTTTCATCAAAAACAAATTAATTCTTGCAAGCCAAATTATTCTTTAACAGAGTCTTGGAATCTGGAAAATGCAGCAAATATAACAGAGAGGACTATATGACTAATCTCACAAGGGCCAGGTGGAAATTTGGTCAAAGGTTGGTCAAGAACGGCAGATAAATGGATTGACTTTAACCTAGGCAAAGGTTTCTATAAGAGTGTCAGAATCCTATGTCTTTAGTTCTGTCTGACTCAACAACTTATTAATGAAATGGAGAAAAATAAAGAAGGAAATGCTGAATTTACAAATAGCCTGAACCTTTGCAGAGAAGGCCATATGTTGTCTATTCACAGTCACGTTCTAATTGACCCCTGAAATAATGGCACAAATGTTAAATATAAAGTGAATAAATACCTTTTACATTACAAACATCAAATTGTATAGGACTAGGACGAATCATTTTGGATTTTGAATTTTATTATTAATTAGAGTTTATCAGGACTATATACCAGGTACTCTGTGAGTTTCTATAAACGAAAAATAATTAAGTGTATAGATAGTATTAGCTAATATTAGGGGAAAAGGCTAATGAAGTATTATATTGCACTATTAAAGAACATTCACCAATTATAGGAAAACATTCCCAATTGGCTATGAAAAGTCCAGATGTTGGTTAAAGTACTGTTTTTGATTGTGGGTGAAACAAGTTTCAATTCCGGAGAAAGCACTTCAGATTTAAAAAAAAAAAAAAAAGCAGGGAAACCACATCAGAGGAGAAACATTTGCAATAAAAACTGATGGATATTTAACTTGGAAAAGATTCAGGGAATACATGCATTCTCTCTTCAAATATTTGAAAGTAATTCCAAGGCTTACAAAAAAATACTTGTCTGAACTAGGTGACCAACAAACTCAGAAAATGGTAAATAAATTATGGCACATCAAAATTTTGGACTACTAGAAACCAACTTTGAAGAATATCAGATGATGTGGGGAACTGTTCACAACATAAGAGGTAGTTCCAGAAATAGTGTATAAATAAAGCCAGAGTTCAGTTACAATTTCAAATGTTAATAGTGATTAATTTTGTGATTAATTTAGTGGTTAGTAGTAATTATTTCTGCAGGGTAGAAATATAGGTGAATTTCATTTTTATATCTCATACTTCCTAATGTTTCTACAATGAGCAAATATTTCTTTTATAAAAGTGAACAATATAATAAAAAATATGCTTAGGAGCTCCTCCCAAAAGAGAACAATAAAGAGCAGCAGCTATAGAAAGAGATTTCAGCTTAATAAACATTTTAAGTTTCTAAGAGTTGTCCAATAAAATGAATGGGTGTGGAAAACGGTGTTCATGACTGCAGACATCTTGACAAAGGCTAGATGTTGACCTAACTGGTACATCATAAAGAAGAATTAAGCAGAAGATGTTTTCAACTTTTACAATCTTTTTAAAAGAATCTATGATCCTTTAAATATAAAAATTAGGACAGGAGACACAAGAGTGGCAAACCAGCCTCTTTAAATAGTATGGTTAAACACAGAGATGATGTACAGAAAAACAGTAGCCCCACAGCAATTTTGACTTGAAAGAAGTTTAGGCTTTTATAGGTTTTTAGATGTGGGTATAACTTTTTCAATATTTAATTAGGAAGTGCCAATAGATCACAGATGATAAATAAATGTCTTTTTAAAAAATCTCAGAACTTAAGTAAGAAATAAGAAATAATTTTTAAATGCACTAGTTAAAACAATGTGGCTCACATCCTCAAGCTGCATTAAATTTATTTATGGATCCAATATGTTCAACCATTAAATTTCAGAAATGTCTTTTCGTCTCTTTGAAATTTAGTTGGTGTCTCTGAATTACACACACTTTTCTATCAGTTTATACATACTAAGGAGCAAGATTCAAGTCATTGCCTACTTTTCTCTCACTATTGCTGAGAAGGCACTCTATTATGTATCCCAAAAAGACAAAAAGATTGCATTGCAGCTACATGAATCTGCTCGGTGATGCATGGAATGCAAGCTGATTGGTGCTGAGATGGATTCAGTGACTAAAGCTGAATAGCCTTGGGAGTTGGAATCTCTCAGCTCTAGTTAACTGAAACGTAAAGGAAATAATGGCAAATTGGTGTCTGGAACTGAGCATAAAGGAGAACCCCTGAAATAATTGGATGCCTCAACTTCGGAAAGAGAAACTTCTTAGAGATTGCTTTTTTCAGATAACCTTAGACACAGGGGTTTTTGTTTTTGTTCAGTTAACATTAAGTGACTGCTATTGAATGATAAGTTCTCCCAGGAAAGTAGCACACTGAAACAGTTTATAGCATGAATTTTGTCTTAGTAAAAGTCTTTCTTCTGAAATTCAAAGTGGTGTGTGGCACTGATACGGGGAGCAGCTTACTGGGCTAGAGGAGTCAGGAGTTTGGGTTCTCATCATGGCTGTCACGGAACTCACAACAAAAGCCACCATTCAGTGTGACTGGGTCTGCCTTTATATTTTATCATTCCCTTATTAGACTGGTATGCCACCTTTGTGTTACATATGAGGTAACTAAATAACTTGCCTAAGTACTACCAATATCCTCGGACAGTTAATGGCACAGCTAGGTTTCAAATCCAGATTTGTCTCTTTCCAAAGTAACTACTTAACAGCCCTGCTATGCTCCTGTGTATACTGTGAACAAATTTCATTTTCTCCCTAGCTCTTAGATTCCTAGAGATGACAGTGGGAATTGATGGTCCTTTCTCAAGTCCATGAGAAACTGAGAACTAGTTTTTTTAATATTTATCACTATTTATTGATATTGATAAATATTTATCAATATTCATTCTATATAGCCCTTCATCTGCTAAACACCCCCTACACTTCTTTAATATACCTATTTCATACCCTTGGGACTCACTTATGAACTCCAATTATTTCTGCATTGGAATACTGTTGCCCCCTTCAATGTTCTTTGTGCTCACTAAGGTAGCTCTACCTCATTCAACACAGAAAACTTTCTCAAAGTCCTTTATATAAACTTACAATTTTTCTCCAGCCATCCTTAGTATAACATTCAATAATCTGTGTTGTTTTGGGAAAGTTACTCACAGTTCTAAGCCTTTGTTCCTCCATAGAACAAGACTAAGATAATTAAATAGAAGAATGTATGTAAATGAAAATCCTCAATAAGTATGTTTTATTACACAGATTATTGTTGACTTTGTTACTGATGTTATTTTTCTATCTATTATGAATACCTTGCATATGTCTTTTAAATCCATTAGTTCCTTTTTCTGTCCTGGCCATTTGCTTTCTGACAATTGTCTGTTTTCTCTCAGGATAGAACTACCGCTGACCACTAGCCCTCCCTTTATCCATTCTTCAACAGAGAAGTGCCCCTGTTCCAGAAGCTGTCCAGTTCCCCATCCAGAGTCAACAAGACCCTTTCTACCTGGCTTAGAATTACCAAACATGTGGAGATAATATGTTTCTTGGCTAAATGCCTCTATCTCTTCTATCTAAATTAGTTTTCAGAAGTGTTAGGACAGGTTTATGTTTGTTTTCTGTCTGATCGCTATATATCATCACTATATATTATCTATCTCAGTGGCATATATCTCTTGCCCATGTAACAAATATTTTTTGACTAATTAAAAAGACAGAAAAATAATAAGCAATCCTACCAAAAAAAAAAAAATGTTTAGGCAGTCAAAAAAGAAAGGAACACAATGACCTAAAGGCTCACAGTAGAATTCCAGGTAGGAGTCAGCTCCTGAGATGGGTCAAGGTCAATAGAAAAGAAAAGCACAGAGTAGAGACGTACCCTCATAACGGACTCATTAAACTAGAGCTGTTTTAGTTGCGGTAGCTGCAGATTTCAAATATGACTGTTTACTTGAAACTCTAATTTAGAAGAGGAGAGTTTACTGCCAAAACCTTCACTTTGTTTCTAATTACTTTTCCCATTTGTTTTGGTGATGAATTGGAGGAAAATACTTGGTAAGCATTTCTGGTGCCAAATAGTTGAACAACTTTCCATTGCTTAGAGCCATACATCACCCTACATACCTCCTTTGCTCATTAGCCCATGATATCCTGATTGTTCTTTTATAAAAACAGATAATCTGTGTAACATATTGCATATGTTTCTTTAATTCAGCCAAGTCATTATTCTCCACTGCTTAAAGAAAACAGAGAAAAAAAAATATATTTGTCCAAACTATTCAGAAAAAAAAAGGATTTTGAACTATATTCATGGTATGCAATAGAACTTCTAGCTCCTGTATTAGTGGATTATGTGTCAAAAAGTTAAAAATAAAGAAATGAATAAATAGCAAACACATTCTTTTAAGTTAATATTAATTTCCTAAATAGATGGCTTTTATTTGGGAAATATTGGTCTAAAAATTAATTTGAAATGTTGGTTTCAAATTCTAAAAGAAAAAAAAATGCTCTTTATATAAAATGTCTCCCCAAAATGAGATGAAATGAGATTTGGGTAATTTATAGCTGTTTTCAGAAAGAGCACTATTTTGGGGTGCCTTGGTGGCTCAGTTAGTTAAGTGTCGACTCTAGATTTCTGCTCAGGTCATGATCTTGAGGTCATGAGACTGAGCCTCACATGGAGCCCTGCATGGGGCTCCATGCTCAGGAGGGAGTCTGCTTGAAATTCTCTTTCTCCCTCTCCCTCTACTCTGCCCACCTGCTCATGCACATCTACTCTCTCACTCTCTCTCTCAGATAAATAAAAAAATAAAATCTTTTTTAAATAAAGAGCACTATTTCATATATAACATTCCACAGTGAGAGTGAACATGGAAACTATAGCTTTTTAATTCCTTGGGTATTTGATGGCTGGATTAAAACCTTAAGTCAGGGCTACAGCTAGCATCCATCCTAGGAATAGGGCGGCTTCCTTCATCTCATCAGGAAGGCCTTGAGAAGTTTCTGGAGAATGTACTGAATGATGACAAAAGGTCTGGAAGGTATAAAATGACAGAGCTACGGGAGTCCATGGAGATTATCTCATAAAACCCCTTGTTTCACATGAGGGAAATGAGGTAAAGAAAAGGCACAGAACGTAATCTAGGAAGCAAATGCAATATTCTTCAAGTACTGGTTCTCATATGGCTCCTGCATTCCTGGGTATAAGTAGGAGATGTGAACATAGGGTGAGTGTCCAAGAATCTAACTACTGCTTTTATTAAGTCACAACTCACCATACACCAAACTAACCATGGCTGTCTCAGTCTGACATTCTAGGACCTCATTCTTTACACCTAGTCTAGCTTCTCCACAACCTAAATATCTCCTAATCATGAATTTTCCTCATTTGCAAACTGAAATTCCTTTATTAAAAATTTGTCCCCAAAATGCCATGCCATGGATTTAACTGCAGGAGTAATGGCTTAAACCAAAATCATTTTCACACATCTCTGATAGCCATCTCAAAACTCCATCATTTCTGCTCAATTGTTCAATGTACATTGCATTTATAGGCATCTGATTAATTTCTTCCTTTTACTTGGAATGCTGTTTTGGATAAGCAATAAATCTTCTTTATTAGGGGTCCTGGAAAACAGACAATTACAGTGAAAAGAACACATATATATTGAACAGAGAGGCCTGGTTGGAAGTCCAGATCTCACACTCCCTCATCCTGGGATATTGGGTAATTTGTGTAAACTCTCCAAGCTTCAACTTCCTGTAGTCATATCTACAAACAGGGATACAGTGAAATAGTATCATGTGTAAATAGCACCTGAGACACCCTATATCAGAGCCATAGGTCTTGTACAACCTTGGGCAAATTACGTAACATCTATTTGAAAATGGGAGTTAAAAGTTTCTAACTCAGGGCACCTGGGTGGTTCAGTGGGTTAAGCCTCTGCCTTCGGCTCAGGTCGTGATCTTGGGGTCCTGGGATCAAACCCCTCATTGGGCTCTCTGCTCAGTGGGGAGCCTGCTTCCCTCTCTCTCTTTGCCTGCCTCTCTGCCTACTTGTGATCTCTGTCTGTCAAATAAATAAGTTTCTAACTCATATATTTGGAGAAGGTAATTGGAGATAGTTGGTGTAAAATGGCTGACATTTATTACTACTCAATAAATGGTATTTATCATTATTATTACTTATGCCCATCATGTTCATGTATCCATTTTGTTTATTAACATGTTCATTTATAAGAATTCAGAGACAAAACTTTGTTTTGAATTAGGGCTTCACATCTCAGCTGCAGAGAGAGACAGAATATGGTCAGTATTATGTGAACTTTGATAAAACTTCAAAGTGTGGAAACAGAATTCCCTTTCATAGCACAGACCAACAGCCTCACAAGTGCCTGCTTCATGAATATGTAGCACCTTCAGAAGCTAAATGCAAACCGCTTTTACTTATTCCAATAGAACAGCTTCACCAAAGGGGGATTGACTGATGAAAGGGTAAGGGTTGTCCTTGCTGATATGTGTGTAACTTTCTCCTAGGGTGCCCATAATCATCAGCTACATAGAGTTGCTCTATTTAATCATAAATTCCCATTCTTTGAAATTTGTTTATGAATAATACACAATAAAATTCACAGGTCACTTTTATTCCTGTCACTTACTTTGATTTACGCTCAACACTTTTCCCTTTCTCTTCATTTATGATAAGCTTTGATGATGTCTTCTGTGGCTATTAAGATAGAGCATCCAAGTATACAGACTTGTGCTCATGTACTTAGTGCTAGGATTCCTCTTTATCTATAAAAGAAAGATGTGGCCCAAATGGAGTCAGTTTCAATAGAGGTCAGTTGTCTGTGTGGCAGCTGTACCTAGTGAAGCTTTTGAGTTATGAAACCACTGTCTTTAAAAATGAAATAAATAGGAGTGCTACTCTTTGCTTGCTGTTTCTCAAATTTATCCATGGTATCAATGACTAGTTTGCCAATGAAGATCATATTTAATAGAGTACAGGACAATATTATAATTGAGTATAATTGAGTACATTGACAATTTTATATGTGAAAGTTTATTACAGGGAAGAAAATTACTTTGGGGTTATATTTAATACTGTGTATATGTGTTTTTAGAAAACTACTTACATATTGTCAAAAACATGACCTTTTTTGACATTATTGAATCCAAGTGACAAAGAAAAATTTACTTTCATTGAGTGTGAAAAAATGCTGTATACTTTTGGTACCATCCTGCTTTCCCACCAACTGTACTCTCTTCTCCAACCATATGAGGCAAGGGGAGCACCCTGAATACCTGTGCTGTACAGGAATAGAGTGGGGCTCCCACTTGGCATTGCTGTGTGATCCTGGGCATCTCCCTGCTCTAATTTTCTCACTGGTAAGTAGTATCTATCTCATAAGACTGTTGTAAAGATTAGTTATTAAGGGACTTCATCAGGTAGAACACATTTATTTTAAACAGAGGAAGATGTTAGCATGGAATTTTTTTCACCCTACATTCCCAGATCTAAGTAAACCCCAGACAATAGAAGACTAGTTTCCTGGATTTGCAGAGAAACATCAATGGGACGTGCCTGGGGCTGTGGGCCTGGTGGTTCTTCTTCCTGGGGTGCGATGAATGCTATTACTGGGAAAAAAAGACATTATAATATTCATGATCCAGTACAGGATCTGTGTACACTTTTATGAGTGGATATGAAGCAATCGTGGAACTGGCCCATTAAATAGTGAAAAAAGAACAAACTCTCTATAAGAACAGGAACAGTGGGAGGATAAAGGTTTCTTCAGGTTTCACAAGCCAAACACATACCCTCACCTCCCTCCCCTCCCCAGGCCCTCCTCAACATCATCAGCATCTGTCCAGAAGCTCCCATAAGAGAAGTGCTCTCTCTGTTTTACCTTATTCCTATCCCTCTTAATTTTCACTCCTCTGATCATTTCTGCATTTGTCTCTAAACTTTCTCTCCTATTTCTGGTCCCAAGGGATTACAAATGGGTGTCTGGCTTCCTGGTATTTATTCCTGAAATTTTTAGGGGTAGAGCTGGCACACATCCTCTCACTTTTCTTGCTTCTGTCTCCTCCAGTTAATCTTCTTGCAAAAGCAATCTGGCCCTGGGACCTTCAGCACTGCAGCTCTGCAGGCAAGAGGTGCTGGAGCCAGCACCCAGGTTCCTGCTTGCTCTACTCCCCTTCCAGTCTGTCCCAGAGGATGGCCCACATTTGACCATAAAACCACTATTTTTTACAAAGTTCTGATACTAACAAAAATACACTAGCATTTTCAAAATAACCCAGCTGAAAAATAAAAACCACAGCTATACCATTGTTTTGAAGCATTTTTCCACACTTGTGGAATGCCATACTTCCAATACATATCTCTCAGCTCCAACTCTCAGTGTGTGCTCTGGTTCCACTGGGCACTGGCACACAATCTAGGACATTGTAAAACTTTGACACTATTATGGAATCTATAGAAGTCTACCATGTAAAAAAAAAAAAAGTCTAGGACATATTTAGGTCCTAGATTTTTTATAAATATAAATGAATAAGTACACCCAGGTGACTCAGTTGGTTAAGCATCTGACTTGAGGGTTCCTTTGTGGCTCAGTCATTTGGGTGTCTGTTGCTTCTAAAGTCCTTGAAATCTTCAGAACCAAAAGCCTCACCACAGACCTTGTTTTCAAGTTCTAAAGAGTTTGAGCAAGACCATAAGAAAAGAGGCAGAGAGTCTAGTTAAGTGTCAGACTTGGTTTCAGCTCAGCTCAGGTCAGGTTGTGAGTTGAGCTCCACACCAGGCTCTTTGCTCAGTGGGGAGTCTGCTTGAGGATTCTCTCCCTCTCCCTCTGCCTCGCCCCTGCTCAAACAAATAAATAAATCTGGGGAAAAAAAAAAGAAAGAAAGAAAAGAAAAGAACTGCCAAAACAATGGGCATTTTCTAGATATCTTTGCTACCATGGGCTAGTTTCTACCACTGTACTGTTCTAAATTTTTTTAATTATTTTTATTAACATATAATGTATTATTTTTCCCAGGGGTATAGCTCTGTGAATCATCAGGCTTAGATATTTCACACTCACCATAGCACATACCTTCCCCAATGTCCATAACCCAATCACCCTCTCCCTACCCCACCCTGGAAACCCTCAGTTTGTTTTGTGAGATTAAGAGTCTCTTATGGTTTGTCTCCCTCCCTATCCCATCTTATTTCATTTTTTCCTTCCCTACACCCCTAAACCCCCATGCTGTACTGTTCTAATTCTAGAGCAAAAACCTCACAGAAAAGGAAACCAAGAGACTTACAGTAAGCCTTTTGAAGCCTTTTGCCTAATCTCCTACTATGGGTGATAAAGAACTTTTTTGAAAAGGATCTTGGGATTCCTACTCAAGAAAGAAGAGTGCCACTGTCTTTATGGTCCATTACACACAGCTATAGCCTTAACCTGTTAATTGTTGAACAACTGTGTTGCATATCTGCAATAGCCTTATGCTACCTACTGTCTTCTGACTTACCTCCTCTTGAGCTGCAATCAAACTTAAACTAAATACTCTAAATTTTTGTTAACTTAAATATTTTAAATTTTGGGAAATGTATAAAATAGTATTCATTTTCTCTATGCTTCCAATAAGAAGAAATTCAGAAATAGAGAAAGATGATAGGTAGGGGGATAGATATATAAATAGGTTGACAGATAGATAGATGGTATAGACATAAGAGGGAAGGTAAGACTATATGATTTGAGTAGAGCACTGTTTCTCAAACTAGAGTTCATCAGAACCCCTGGGGGACTTACTTAATACAGATGGCTGGAACCTGCCCAGAGGCTTGATGAAGTAGGCCTGGGGTAGAAAGGCAGATTTCCACTTCAAATAGTTCCCGTATGATGTCAATACCACTTACACCTTAATAACCACAGGGAATAGGATATACTCTCATTCCAAACCACAAATTATAGATGATTTATCACTGTGTAAGCCAATGTATAAAACACCTATGTTCAAACAAAACACCCATTAATTAACAAACTGTGAGCAGCCTGATCAGCATGATGAAGTAAGACAGACACTGGGGCCAGTACCAATACCCTTGGAGAGCTGCTTCTAGCCCTCTCTCTGAAGGAGGCCCTCTCTCCTTTCAATCTTCTGAACCAAAAGCCCCACCACAGATCATGTTTTCAAGTTCTAAAGAGTTTTAGCAAGACCATAAGAAAACAGGCTGTCCAAGACAGGTGCTATTAGTATGTAGGCAAACAGCTCAGCACTAGGAAGAGGAAAGCAGAGAAAACTTGGTTTTACCAGGGCTCACTTTCCTCTTCTTTCTCTAATCTGTTGTTCTCACCTTTATTGTTCCACAACTACTTTTTTATTCTTTTCTCCTCTCATCTCCTTACATGTTAAATACCTACAGATCAAATGAAATTAAGTGATGTATAAAATAAAATTACACTTGACAAATTAGCCAATTTAAATCAATTCATAATCACTACAGTATGACACCAATATCTAAACTATGTTTCCCCATCTAGAAGATAGTATATTAAAGCAGATTTTGGTTTTATGGCTAGTATCATAAGCACCCACATACTTATTAAATATCCTGTGATGATTTCTCTTGGGGAAGGAACGGTAATTTTGTCCGATTCCCAGATCTCATATAATCTCTTTGTATCTGATCCACTGTCAAGGCCAAGGCAAAAGCCAAGCCTAGAATTTTCCAGATCTGCTAAGTATTCAATCATCATGAACATTAGGGTGCCAGCACAGTATTTCTGGATGCTTCTAGACAATCTAGAAAGCAGAACAGTAAGGTAACCCCAAGAGTTCACTCTCCTGTCATAGGACTGCTGCGTAATTGCCTCCCTTTCACTATGTGCAGAAAGAGTGAGTATGATGGAGCATCCCTATCAGGATTATATCATATTATAGGCAAAACAGAATTTTCAGACTAACTAAGGTCACTAATCAAAAGCGAGATTATGTAGGCTTGACTTAACTAGGTGGGTCTGGATCCAGAGATCAGAAGCAGAGAAAGTCAGAGATTCAAAGCTTCAGAAACATTCTCCTGTCTCTGAAGGAGCACATGACTGTTCTGTGAAGAAGGCTACATGGCAGGTGACAGAAGATGGCTGGTAAGACCTGATAAGGGCCCTCAGGTGACAATCAGCCAAGAAACAGGGACCTTAGCCCTACAACTGGAAGGAAGTGAATTCTGCCAACAAGATAAATGATCTTGCAAGAGGGCCTGACCTCAGGTGAGATTACAGTCCCAAAGACACTTAATTGCAGCTATAGGAAACACTGAGAAAGAACCCAGCCATGTCTGATCAACAAAACTATAAACTGATAAATGAGTATTGCTATAAGGCACTAAGTCTGTGTAATTTGTTAGGCAGTAATAGAAAACAAATGTAGACAATAAAAGGTTATTTTTTTTTAATTGGTACAAACCAGTGTGCCTAAACCCTTGTTTTTATTCTATTCCCTTCTTCTTCTTGTTGTTCTCAACTATAGTAGAAATGTCCTGTTTAAAATGGAGTGGTTTTTAAACGAAAATCACTATGAAAAGTTTTTACCTAGATGACTTTCTGGTGGAAAATCTGAAAGTTGAGAATACAGGAAACTACTGACTAGGTCTGCCCCATATATTGCTGGTTGCTTAATAATGCAGCCCCTCACTCTTTAAATGCCAGTGTTCCCAAGCTATTACAGTAACAAAAAACCTATCCCAGATTTAGCAAGGCCCCATAGAGAAGAACCATCCCTCTGAGAACAACTGACTGAGCACCATGTATGTGGGCTCTTATAACCTCATCCCTTTCTAGTTATCCTCTCTGGGAACTCAATTATCTTTTATTCCCTGAATACATGGAGTATGTCCCTGTCTCTGAACCTGTTCTCATTTCATTTCCTACACTCTGAATTCTTCTCCATCCTCTCCAATCCCAAACCCTTTCTCCCTTACCTACACACACACACACACACACACACACACACAGACATAGGCACTGCTGCGTTCAGAGCAAATGATCCTTTTATGGAGCACCTAGGTGGCTCAGTCAAACATCAGACTCTTGGTTTTGGCTCTGTTCATAATCTCAGGGTCATGAGATCGAGCCCTGAATCGGGCTTCATGCTCAACACAGTCTGCTTGTGATTCTCTCTCTCCCCCTTCCCCTCCCCCTGCTCATCTGCTTAATTAATTAAATCTTTAAAAAAATCAAATTAATAAAGCACCCAGCAGCTTCTTGAGGTCTCAGAACCTCATGTCCTTGGTGCACTCAGATGGATGAACATATTGTCTCTCAACCTTTAGTCCATTTTGTGCTTTCAATAACACTGGCATAGGGATATTGTTTTTTGTGTACTTCTGTTACATCTCCTACTATCCTTTAAAAGTAGTTCCTACAGCAACAGATATTTACTGAATTACTGAATACTGCATAAAAGTGTAAGTAACATGATTTATTTTAGCTTCTATTCAGATAGTAAAATTTCAGAAATTATCCCCATGAACAAACTCATACTCCCAACCTCCCTAAGGACGACATATCTGAAGATTAGCCTTCTCTGCCATGAATCGTCCAGTTCTTTCTACTATGCAAGGGAAATTATGTGTAATCTCTGCCATTGATTGTTCTCCCCAGTGGGGTTAAGGCTAAATCAATCTAGAAAGTAGATCTACTTTGTAGCCAAGTGCACCATGATGTTGTTTTTAAACAATTCTCTAGAACTCACTTAGTAATGTGATAAGACCACACAGTTTGGCACTTCAATATCTCTGGAGATAATTCAGTTTGAGGAACCACAATCATAATTTCTTCCCAGCCTAGAATGATTCATAGTGGCCATGAGCTAACAAGGCAATGAAGGAAGAATGAAAGCCTGTGCCTCCCCTATTGACTCACACATTGAAATAAAAGTTAGCAAAGTAGTATTAATTGTCCCTTTTCTCCAATTATGATTCTCTGATTTAATGGTTCCCACTTGAGATCAGGCTCTGAAATCAGTATTTTCAACATTGATTGAGCAGGAACCATGGAGATAACAGTAGTTTTCTATAACAATGACATTTTACAGGCAAGGGAATTTACCAAGAATTAATGGAAAAAAATTAAACTAAATCCTTACCTCATACAAAAGATGAAAACAATTTCTATAGATATAGATGATAGATATAGATATAGATCATTAAACCTAAAATGAGTGCTGTGAAGTGTGTGGACCTGGTGATTCACAGACCTGTACCCCTGGGGATAAAAATATATGTTTATAAAAAAAATAAAAAATTATATAAAAAAAAATCAAACAGGAAAAATATAAGGACATTTCTGAGGTTCAAATAAATTTCTTTATAGGCATAAAGAAATGGAATAAGTGACAAATAACTGCATCAAAATATAATATTGAAAAATATTATTTTTTCACACAAATTTTTTCACAAAAATTCACACAAGAAATATAAAAACTAAAGAGCAAATACTTTATGAAATGATTACAATATATCATAAAGGTTTACTATTATCAATATTTTGTCCTTTAAAAATCAATAAGAACATCAAAACCCTAATGGAAACATGAATAAATGCCAGAAACAGCCATTTCAGAGTAAAATAAATAGAAGTGAATACTAGACTTGAGAAAATTGGTCATCTTCATTAACAACCAAAGGACTGCAAATACAACTCCTCATCTTGTGATGAGATGTGATATGATATGGCAAAAGTTTAAACATTAATAATAATTAAATATTCAATAATAGCAAGAATGTAGCAGAACCAAACGCTTATACTCAGTTAGTGAAACTGAACATTGTTAACCTCCTTCCTTTAAAGCAATCTGTCATTGTGTTTTAGGAGTCTTAGTGTGTAAGATAATTTAGTCCAATAATTCCATTACTAGCAATATAGTCTGGAAGATAATAAGACGTGGTAAAAATGTTCATGACATACTGCTTTTAAAACACATAACCAAAGCCATGCTCTCAATTCTATTATATAATATATGATATATATTTATTTATACAAATAAATTATATATTTAAGTTTACATATATTGGTTTATATATATGTAAACAGAACAGGAAACATGCCAAAATGTTAACTATATCTCTGGTCTGTGGGATTTAATTTTGCATTTTTCCAAGTTTTCTATATGAGTATGTAAGTAATTTCATAATGAGAACAGCACAGAAGTCTTATTGAATGGAATAAAAAAATCATATAATTGATTACACTTGATCCAATAGACTTCCACTGAGTTCTTTCCGTGTACCATGCCAGGTGCAATCTCTAAGGATTAAAGAACCCATGTCTGTTGAAACTCATGGACCAATAAAGGAAATAAACTTGTTTGAAAGTAGTCATTTTAACAAGGTATGGTATGATAATGAGTATGGAGCTGACATAGTGATAAAGCAAGATATCAGTGGGAATGGAAGAAATGACACCTTAGTTACAGACATTATAAGAAATGAGCAACCATGGTCTGTATATCAAAAACAGCCTAAATGACTTCACATTAAAGCCCTCAGCCTAGTTCAGAATGAAAGACTAAAGAGCTACTAAAGTGTTTTTAATTTTAAAAGATCACCAATATTGACATTTCAGTGCCTACATTGTTCTAGTGGTCTCAGTGATATTCTTCTGCTCAATGAAGTAGAAATCTGGGTTATAAGAGAATGATTTCCCTTTGGAATGAAAAAAAAATTGATCAGCAAAGATTTTTTTTCCTAATATTTCTTAAAAATTCTGTTATACAGTTGGTATAGCAAATCAGTCTTGCCAGAGAAAGAGAGATGCATTGGGCAAGATGAGAGAGTACAGAGTAGAGAAAGAGAGGGGAATCAGCTATTTGGAGGATTAAAAAAAAAAAAAAAAGACAACCAAAATCTACTGTGAAGCAGAAAGTAAGGTCAAAGCAATGCATTGACAATTCATGTAGACAGTCTTTTAGTTAAATGATAAGAAAGTTGAAAAAACACATTCTGGTGGCCTTTTGGATTGGAGCCAATTGGAGGAAGAGGGTGAGAGCTAGGATGACCCTGAGTTTTCTGGCATGAGTTGATAACAATGACAACATCAAATTGCAAAATATATTTTGTATTTGTTAACCCTTGTATCCAGACTTCTAAGTTCTACAGTATCCATTGAGTGATGGTATGATACCACAAACATGTTTGTAATAGCCCCTTTTGAAATCAAGCACTAACCAGACTTAAGACAGAAAATCAGCCTGGGTAAACCTATGTTTCGAAAATAAGTGAATACACATTTTTCCCAAAGAATTATCTAATTACAAAACTTGCTTTATGCTCACTTGTAGAAAGCCAGGAAGAGTTACATCTCTGGGATGTAACCATCATCCTGAAATGGACTTCCTCTTAACCCATTAAAGGTTCAGAGATTTGCCTTCATAGAGAGCAACTATTTTTGTAAATCAGGAGGTTCAGACAACTCACAGCTGGATCAGCTACAGCATTTCTCCCTAGCCACACTGGTAGGAAATGTGGGCTTTCAGACACCCGTAACTACCCAGCAAAAAAAATGTATGCACTGTCACACTCACTGGGCTGACTGTTTTTGAGTTCATCTGTTCAAACAGCAAGTTGCCAACCCCCAAACTGCTTAGAGCCCAGTCATAGGGCAAGGATGGAAGCTGTATCGAGATTGCATTGACATCTTATGAAATGCAAGGACTCTATTTTCTGTAGCAGGAGGCTCTTTTACCCTGGCAACACCGAAGTTATAAGTGCTCTTGTTTTCTTGATGACTTACTTCATCTCTTTGTACTCAGATCCAACATATGGGCCATCCCAAATATCCAGAATTTTTGCTTTATTTTAAGCAAAAATGTATATATAAACCTATTAACGAACGTTATGTATTAATGACCTGCATTCCATAACTTTTCTATTGATCAAATCAATCCATGTCTAATCATTTTATCCTCATTTGGTCTCTCAGTTGATTTTATTTGGGGAAGTGACTGGTTCTTACATCATCATGTGTACCAATTAGTCTTATTCATACTACCCAAAGTAGTGGTATTTTAAGAGACTGTTACCTGATGTATTTTTTTTCCAAGAACTGCTTCCATAATTTCCCACCCCAGTGAGCCCTGATGCTAACAGAAGAAAGGATAAAATATAAATAGATTACAAGGAAATCAAAACATTAACAATGAACTGTCTAAAAAGTTATCTACTAGCACCTGTTATTCTGACAATTAAAGGAAATAAATAGCATAGAAAGGACACTGGTCCTATGAAAATGAAATGTATTTTCCCATTTGTAGAAGAATAAAGTTCCACCAAGGAACCCTGGCTTGAAACTAAACACAGTTTTCAATTTTAAAATCTCTGATAAATACAAGTATCCACCAAAGATTCATCACCACAGAGATGCCTTCTTGAGTTTCAGAGGCTGCACATTTGATTTCTTTCCAAACAGCTAATAGAGAAGGTCTAATAAAAGATTATATCACATTGTGTGAAGTAATAGAGAAATAATAATGTCATGTCCTCCTAACCTCTCTGATAATGAAAGTCAGCCCTCTATTTTTTCCCTTGTGCTAAGACCAAACTAACACAACTACATTTGGCTTATCAACAGCTTGATGGGCTGATCTCATATGTGGAAAAGTACTTTCTTCTAGAGGAAACAGCTATTCAATTAGAGTTTAAAGTTTAATATTTACAGTTAGATTGGCTTAAGGAAGTTAATTTAAAATGGAAAATCTTAAATATAAAATAAAGTCTAAAGCTAAGCAAACCATCTAAGGGAAGTTACCAAAAGTCATCAAGACAGAGAAGTACAGCTAATTAGAAGCACCACTAATCAATGCCAAAATAATCTCTCCTTCTCCCTCCCTTCATGTCCTCACCCTAGGCCAAAAGAAAGCTGGTACGTGATTCCTTACATCCATAAGTCCAGTTTCAAAAGATGTATTTAAAATTGGCATAGTCCTACTGATCCAAACAAGCTCTTACTAACTCGGATGTCTATTGGTCTTATAACCTAAGTTTAGATTTGTTTATAAGTAGACCAAATAGCCCTAAGCATCCAGGGCCAAAGTAGATTCAGGCTGCGGCAAGTACAAGAAAGCCCCCTTGGATGAGGTCTCTATTATAGCCATCCCAATCTCCAAACTTCCTCTTTACCTAGGCCAGCCTCTAAGAAATATAAAATCAATTAAGCCAGGAGGCCATTAGACTAGGTGGCTCCCTTGTCTTGTAGCCTACATAAGTATACCAAAACCTAAGCCTGTAAATCCTTCAAGGTTAAGAAATCTAAATCTAAGAAAAACCAACCAGAAATTGCCAACTAGGCTTTTCCAGATAAGCCAAATGCTTAAGCTAGAGACAATCAAATAACTTCCTTGCTTTGCTTCCTTCCGCATCGTCTTAACCAAAGTCTTCCCTTGAGTTCCTGTCAGTGGAGTGCTCCTAACCACATCTGGTTTAACACTGCCTGATTCAACAGATTTTTCTTCAAATATACTCTTAAAATTTTTAAATGCCTCAATTTATCTTTTAATGGAACCTGAAAGAGATGAGAGATCCTAAGAGTACAAACTAAAGAACTTTTAGGATTTAATTCTTTCTGTCAGTACTACAAAAACTTAACTGACAAGCATAAAATAATATTCAATACTAAATTAGTTTCTCTAACTCTTCTTTGTTCTTGAATGTCTTTTTCCAAAACCACAAAGAGAAAGCAAAAGCAAAAGAAATATTAAGCTATTTAAATATGGGAATCCCTTAAATATCTTTCAGTCAGATTCATATGGGATTTTTGAATGGTAAATATAATGTGTTTAGTGGGGTATAGGGGGAGAATAAAGTTTTACATGAGGAAAGTCAATCAGAAAGTAATTCTTTAGTCAATCAGAGAGTAATTTGTATTTATTTATTTATTATTTTTGTCTTGGCTATAAAACCTCAAACAAGTATTTGAAAATTTAGTACAGGCAGATTCCCCAAGTTTAAAACATTTTGTCCTCTAAAGATGTCATACTGCCATCCCCTTAAAGAATATTAATGATTTTAATATACTAAAAATAACTGAAATTGGTTATGTAAACTCTAACATAAAAATATCATGTCATAAGAAAATCCTTTCCGTTTACTATAATAAGTGAACACAAAATAGTAAAGTCTCATTGCTCAAAACACTAGTCAAGCTCAGTGTAGTACAAAATAAACCAAAGATTGACATGTTCTACATCAAGTCTGTTACTCACACTGTCATTGAGTGAGGATTAATAACAATACAAAGTATTTATTTCATACTAACCACTGGATTTGTGCTCTAAATAAATATCCTCACTTCACGGAAGATAAAGAGACACTTATGTTAAGTTTCTCGCTCAATATCTTCCACCTAGGGGTACCTGGGTGACTCAGTCAGTTAAACATCTGACTCTTGATTTCGGCTGAAGGTTATGATCTCAAGGTTAGGAGATTGAGCCCCATGTAAGGCTCCACACTCAGTGTGGAGTCTGCATGTCTCTCTCCCTCCTACCTCCCTCTCTCTCTCTCTCTAATAAACAAATAAATAAATAAATAAAATATTTAAATATATATATATATATATATATATATATATACACACACACTAGATGTGCATGTGTGTGTGCATACTAGATGGGTGATATATATATATCACCCATCTAGTAAGAATATTTCAAACCAAGGTTGATATCTCTTTGATTCAGGCTTCATCCATAGGCTGAATGATATAGAAGAGCATCTATTATTGCCAGCAAATAAGCGAAAATAGTATATGTGTTATTTAGAGATAAACTCTAAAAACTAAGAATCTATCTTAATAAAGATAATATATACAGAGTCATCAAATCACAGGTCTGTTTTTCTTCAAGTAATATTCCAAAACAAAATTCTTTTTCATGAAACATAGCAGGTTTCTCTTTTTCACCCTCCATCTCACCAATGGAGGCACTGAGAATGAGCCTGGTCTCCTGAAGAAAATATGCTTTCCCAGTGACTATTCCCTCAACACAATGGAAAGGGTGTTCACACTCAAATCTCATAGAGATTTTAAACAAACTGATGAGAACTTAGATGCTCAAGTTCTAACATTTTACAGTAGCCCTTTATTAAAAAGAGCTGTTAATGCATTACATCTTAATTAACATAGTGTTAGTAGTCACAGTGAGAACCATGTGACTCCCAAATTATCTCCCCCTAAAACCCCCACCCCATCCCCCCATCTCACCCCCACCCCCGTAGTTAGGCCTTGTAATTCAGACACATGCACAGAATCTGGAGCAAGAACTTTTAGTATTTGTCCTGACTCTACAATTACTGAGCTTTGTGACCTTAGACATCTAATTTCTCTGTTCTCCAGGTTTCCATTTGTAAAACAACAGGGCAATATTAGATTTCATTTTCCTTGAGTTCAACAAATAGGTATTGGGCTAGTAACTAGACAAATATTAGGGCCATCACAGGGTACTCTGTGACCTAAAATTCTGTTAAAATCTACTCTACTCTTCATGCTCCCAGAACTTATACTCTTCCACAGTACATTGTGCTTAAACTATGCCTTTGCTGTTTAAGCTATTTAAACAGTGGATGTTGAAACTAATAAATCATATACTGTGACTCTATCCAGGTGGGCTCAGAGCCTCTCTGAAGGTTGGGCAAAGAAGCGAGGATATAGCTTAATTGTGTTTATTAGAAATAAAAGGATGGGTGCCAAGCTCTGATTAACCTCAGAGGCTATCAGGAGAACCCATGCTGCTGTCTGTATCTGCTGTGGTTCTGGGGTTCACTGTGGCTTTAGCAGCCCTTTATTATGCATAGAATTTTTCTTCACCACCACCGACCCATTTAGGCATTCTTCTGCTCAAAAATAAAAGAAAGGAAAATAATTCATTATTATGTAAAGGAATTATGGAAAGGAAAAAAATGCATTATTATTTCTTATTAGTTTCTACCAGTTGTCATATTTAGTTTTTTATTTAATGGGGTGACTTGTACACTGTCACAGGGTTTTTATAAGAATGAAGATAACTATTAAAGCACTTAGCATGGAATCTGGCACATATTTGGTTCTTACTTTGTCATTATTATTTATGTCAGGAAGACATACCAACATAGTAAATCCCAATGCCACAACATAACACACCATGTTTTATGTTGGATGTCATAGCATAGTGATTATATAATATATACATTGAATGAGTGAGACCTCCAGAGACAATAACATATAGGACAAAGAGTGTGCATACCCATTAACCATCATTTCACAAGCCAATTATGGCACCCATTCATATTGGATAGTAGCATTCTTCTACATTTTCACATTAAATGATCCAACCCAGGATGATTGGGTGGCTCAATTGGTTAAGCATCGGCCTTTGGCTCAACTCATGGTCCTAGGGTCCTGGGATCAAACCCCTCATTGGGCTCCCTGCTCAGTGGGAGCCAGCTTCTCCCTCTGCCTGCTGTTCCCCCTGCATGTGCACTCACTCTCTCTGTCAAATAAATAAATAAAATATTTTTAAAAATAAAAATAAATGATCCAACTCATTATTTTAAGAAAATATGAGCTTTCTTCTGCTAGGAAAAACTAAGATAAATTGAAACCAGGGAACATGAGAGTTGAAAAGTTTCAAGGACAAGTGCCTGGGGAAGCTGATAATTAGAGGCTATTTGATCTCTATGCTCCCCTGACTCTTACTTCATATCCTTCACAGGCTAGTGGTTTGGACAACAAGATTTTGCAGTTTCCTCAGGGAACAGGGCTGATACAAAAAAGTACATCTGAAGGTGAATAAAACTTAAGCTCTCAATTTCTTTAAATACCACACAAAGGTACAAATTCAGGCATGACATTGTCAGAAATAAGTATCATGTGTTTTATTTCCTCATGATCTATTTCATTTCTTGGCATTGAGCACTTGCTACAGCAATGAAAATAGCACTGGTTTCATCTTAGGTAAGATAATAGACTGATTGCCATAGACTGGATTATGTCCCCAAAATTCACATATTGAAGCCCTAACGCTTCATGTGGCTGCATTGTAGATAGGTCTTTTAGGAAGTGATTAAGGTTAAATGAGGTCATACATATGGAGCTATGACATGCAAGAGCTGGTGACACCAGAAGTCTCTCTTTCCTCTATCAGGGTATAACAAGAAGGCAGCTGTCTAGAACCCTGCTGGCACCCTGATCTTGGACTCCCCAGCCTCGAGAACCAGGAGAAATAAATGTCTGTTGCTGAAGCCATCCAGTCTGTGGTATTGGATATGCTATCCTGAGCTGATTAAGACACAGGATCAATAGGAACAGCCTCTAGACAGAGTAGAATGCCAGAACCTCACTGGACATGACCCAAGTCACCTGTGCATAGACCCATCGCTACACACACATACACAGACACATAAAAACACACACTCATGCATGCACATATACACATACATACATACACTTTCTACTTTGGAATGGCTTTTGCTGATTATGGTGTTACTATTTCAAGGTAGAAACCAACAGCTAAAAGTAGGTGCCTGTGTGAGGAGAGAGTTAGAGATGAAGTTCTTTTTGAATTTTCATTTTAAACATGGATGAATACACTCCAAACTAAATAAGGAATTAGAAAAGGAGATTATTCTCGTTCTGTAATGATTCACCAAAAGGCTTATTGGTATAAACATTATGTAAGCATTTAATGTAGTGCATAAGATAAGCTGTATATTCTGCGAGGCAATATATATTTTGGGAGGAGGAATTTTAATAAAATATATGCCTTCAAGACTCTTACTTTCTAGAAAAGCTTTCTATAGATAATTTCCTAACATTAATCATTGTCTTTTTCTCAAAATCATATAACTACAAGTATATTCAGGAAAACATGTTCTACATAAGATGACATAAATTACATGCATTATCATGAACATTTAGTTATCAATAGTTCATATATACTTATCCAAACAATTTCATCTTCATCATGTTTATATAATTATATTTATATTACAGGTGAAACATATTAAAAATTTATGAATGCAGGTGAATCTCAAATGGTAAGTCACTGGGATCCTTCACCCAGTCTGCATTAAAAACTCCCTTTTCATATTCAGTAGGTCTTCAGACACTGTTTTGAATAATTTGTGCTGACTATCATTCCAGAACAGATTTAATGCATTATTCAATTATGATTAATTTTTCCCTTGTTTTAGAAGAAGACGAGTTAGAAATTCGAAAGGTTTTCCTTCAGGCTGAAAACTGATAGAACGTTCTCCCATTTCACTTCCCTAGCCCTAGTGATCCTCTTTGCTTTAGTCCTTGGTGGCTAATTACAGCAATTAGTACCACCTCTACGGTCACATATTTCACACCATATTTGACAGCGCTGTAATTAAACAGATTACCAGCATAACTGATTCACATTAGTGGTGATTCTCTCTCCACTATACATTTCTCTAATTCTAGCAAAACAAATTTCAACACTGTTTGAATGTCTGATTGCTTTAACATTGAGGGGAAGGTGAAGTATTCTATTATATCTTGATTAAAAGATAAGGACAGCAATGGAAAAAAGACAGCCTCTTCAATAAATGGTGCTGGGAAAATTGGACAGCCACATGCAGAAAAATGAAATTGGACCATTTCCTTACACCACACACGAAAATAGACTCAAAATGGATGAAGGACCTCAATGTGCGAAAGGAATCCATCAAAATCCTTGAGGAGAACACAGGCAGCAACCTCTTCGACCTCAGCCGCAGCAACATCTTCCTAGGAACAATGCCAAAGGCAAGGGAAGCAAGGGCAAAAATGAACTATTGGGATTTCATCAAGATCAAAAGCTTTTGCACAGCAAAGGAAACAGTTAACAAAATCAAAAGACAACTGACAGAATGGGAGAAGATATTTGCAAACGACATATCAGATAAAGGACTAGTGTCCAGAATCTATAAAGAACTTAGCAAACTCAACACCCAAAGAACAAATAATCCAATCAAGAAATGGGCAGAGGACATGAACAGACATTTCTGCAAAGAAGACATCCAGATGGCCAACAGACACATGAAAAAGTGCTCCATATCACTTGGCATCAGGGAAATACAAATCAAAACCACAATGCGATATCACCTCACACCAGTCAGAATGGCTAAAATAAACAAGTCAGGAAATGATAGATGCTGGCAAGGATGCGGAGAAAGGGGAACCCTCCTACACTGTTGGTGGGAATGCAAGCTGGTGCAGCCACTCTGGAAAACAGCATGGAGGTTCCTCAAAATGTTGAAAATAGAACTGCCCTATGACCCAGCAATTGCACCATTGGGTATTTACCCTAAAGACACAAACGTAGTGATCCAAAGGGGCACGTGCACCCGAATGTTTATAGCAGCAATGTCCACAATAGCCAAACTATGGAAAGAACCTAGATGTCCATCAACAGATGAATGGATCAAGAAGATGTGGTATATATACACAATGGAATACTATGCAGCCATCAAAAGAAATGAAATCTTGCCATTTGCGACAACATGGATGGAACTAGAGCGTATCATGCTTAGCGAAATAAGTCAAGCGGAGAAAGACAACTATCATATGATCTCCCTGATATGAGGAAGTGGCGATGCAACATGGGGGCTTAAGTGGGTAGGAGAAGAATCAATGAAACAAGATGGGATTGGGAGGGAGACAAACCATAAGTGACTCTTAATCTCACAAAACAAACTGAGGGTTGCTGGGGGGAAGGGGTTTGGGAGAAGGGGGTGGGATTATGGACATTGGGGAGGGTATGTGCTTTGGTGAGTGCTGTGAAGTGTGTAAACCTGGTGATTCACAGACCTGTACCCCTGGGGATAAAAATATATGTTTATAAAAAATAAAAAATTAAAAAAAAAGATAAGGACAGGATTTTCCAAATAGAAGAATAAAGAAAAATACAGTTTCTTTAATTGTTTAGAACAAAATCAAGTGACTCTTGCATGGGAAATAGCTAAGAGAGTGGTTCTCATCCTTAGCACTCAAGAGCTACACCTGAGGAAAATTTTTAAGTCCTAATGGCTGAGTCCCATCCCCAGAGTTCTGATGTAAGGGATGTGGATGTACCCGGTTCTAAGCACATTTTAAAAGGGTCCATGTAATTCTAGTATATAAACAAGGAGAAATCCACTGTCCTGAGGTTTGGACTTGAAACCAATACTGGAGACTGTCTATTAATCAACTTATTTTTTTTGTTAATATAACCAAAAGTGAAAAGTTATTAATCCAGAATACTTCTCTAAATATTTTTATAATGTTAAAAGAAAAACACGTTTCCCACCCAGGCTCATTTTAAGAAGCATTTAGCCTGCTATTTTTCCCCAACTTTTCAAATAAAGTGTAGTCATTTGACATAATGGAGCTAATACTGCAGTGCCACCTCCTGTTATTTTATCCATTCGTCTTCCATAGCAAGCTGGATGAAGAAAGATTGACTTCCAGGCTGACTTCAGGGGGACTTATTTGCTACTCGGCAGTTGGCTCTGCTACTTGTGTCACTGCTGGGATGTGGTGACCCAGAGCTGAAGTAGAAACGTGATCCTTGTTCATCAGAGTCCTGGGAAATTTAGAGTGGGAAGTAAATGACAAAAGCAGTAGAGGTTTGAGAAATAAACTTTTAAAATACCGTGGGGAAAAAATTTGCTTTAAATCCAAGTACTGTATATAGCCATGCAAATCAATCTCCCAGCTTTTTCACTAAGATCTTGCAGGTCAGAATCAACTAATGCCCTCCCTTTATCTTACCATCCTGTGTGAAAGGTTCTAGCATACGGACTAGGGTGAGGCTGGGCATGAAATTCAATCCTGCAGTTACTAAATGTGAAACATTAGGTGAGATATTTAAACTGCTATGCCTCAATCTCCCCATCTATTAAATGGACCCAATAATAGTGTCTCTGCCATATGCTGATTGAAGATTAAATAAAACAACCTCCCTCAGGAATCAACGTCAACTGTTACCAATGTTCCCAGAACTGCGCTTGGACTATCAGGGTTTTACAGAAGGCACCTACTTTTTCTGTCACTATCAGATGTAACCAGCCAATCAGGAAATATGTTGAAATAAAATGGCAGCCCAAAACTTCCTACCTGTTTCTATCTGGACATAATCTATTTGGTCACAAGGAAGGATCCTAGAACAAAAACATGCAGGTAGACTCCGTTTTTCCATGATCTCATTTTTATCACATTTTCTCCATATTGAGAATAATCTTTTCAGAAACGTTCTTTTCTGCACTTTACTGCTGCTTCTGTCTCAAATCTGAAATCTTCAATATCCAGCTAAGGTTAAATGTACACAGAACATCAGGTATACTATGTGAAAAATGTCTGCATTTTGTCATTAATCTTTTAGTTCTCAAGGAACATCTTTAATTTTCCGTGCTAAGTAACCCACTTTTAGTACATTAATCAACCGTATTTTTTACAGGTATAATTTAATAGTACAGCACAGATTTTTCAAGTTGAGGCTTTTTTCAGAGCAAGAGAGATACTGGTGTCTCTCGTTAACAGCTGTCCACAGAATACAGCCAAAGGAAAATTCCTGGCTGTTTTCCCTATAACTGTATGTTCTTTACGGAGAATTGATCATTAATTTATGTTACTTTCAGTGGATTTTTTTCAAATTAACAAGTATAATTATATATTTGCCAAATATTTGAGGATTTAGTTTATTTTTGTTTTTGCTTCTCTACTTTTTATTTGCCAAAATTTGCAAACTGTTAACTTCAGTGTTAACCCAATGTTTTTCAAAGCATGGCCATTGGAATACCTGCATCTGTCATGCTTGATAAAAACACAGGTCCTTGGAGTCCAGCCCCAACCCACTGAGCCATTCCATCAGAAACTATGGGTAACAAATATTGCCTAGTCCTAAGACAGATTTCTTGTCTCCACTCAGAATCACCTCTGGAGGATTTTTCTATTTAATTTAATTTAATTTTTACAGCTCATAATTTTATTAATTCTGATATATATTTAAAAGAATCATCGATTTAATTACACCATGATTAAGAATCCCTCTTGCAAATTTGGGTCTCAAAAGTTACACTTTAAGTTTATATTAGGCTAAAATATTTACTTGGACAATTATTTTAGAGCATTTGCTTATTTCTTCTCTTTTCCATAGTAAAAAAGTACAAAATTATTGTAGTACTTTTATCTATTCCTTAGTAAGGAAAAAACAGTTTATTATCAGAGTCTTTCCTACTGGGAAAAATCACAAAATCCACCTCGCACGCATAAACGCCAAGGTACTCATGATTTTGCCTGTAAAATAGAAAACCACCCATAAGTTTGTAGTCCCATGAGTCTGCCCCTTTCCAGTCTTGTGCTCCTGATAAGAGGTAATCACCAGCCTACACTTTTAGTGTGTTAATCCCTCTCTTGCTTTTCCTTCAGCTTACCACACTGGGTATACGCTCAGACAATATATAATGCATGTTGATAACATTACATAAGGTGGGATTATATGCAGATATTCAGCAGTCTGGGTCCTTAACTCAGTGAGAGTTGTTGATGTGAGTAGCACTTCACTCATCTTACTGCTGTGTAGTATTTTGTATTGTGACTATATTGCGATCTATCCATTCTTTCAGTGATCGCAAGACATTTGGTTGTTAGTTACTTTTGTAATAGTTACTCTTGCAAATAATGATGCAATGAGCAGTCTTGTTCATGTCTGCTAATGTGTGTGTCCAAGATTTTTTCCTAGATTATGTACCTGGAAATGAAATTGCTGGCTACAGGATGTACATATATTCAACTTTACTAGATAAGAGCAAATTTTTTTCTCCAGTGCTTATACCAATTTAGATTCCAACCAGTGTGTAAGAGGTCTCACTGATCCACATGCATGACATCAGTGGGGTGTTTAGTCTTCTTAATTTTAGTCAATACAATGGTTGATAAATGCAGCTTATTATTTCAACTTGCATTTCTCTGATTCTTAATGAGTGAAGTAAAGCATTTTTTTAATGGTTTACTGGCCACTGATGTGTTCTCTTACATGAAATGCCTTTTGTATTGTGTTTTTTTTTCCATTCTTTTTCTTAGTGATTTATAGGAATTCATATATCCTGGATCTTAATCATTAGTCTCTCATAGGTAATATATGTACATTTTCTATTTGGCCCCTAATAAATGCACCTACCAAGAAACATTTCATACTGAATTTTCATGTCATGGACCTAGGGTCACCTAATTAATATGAATTCATGCTCCCAATTTCAGTTCAGGTCTGGTTTGTGGTTAAGAATTCTCAGAAAAAGGGGCGCCTGGGTGGCTCAGTGGGTTAAGCCGCTGCCTTCAGCTCAGGTCATGATCTCAGGGTCCTGAGATCGAGTCCCGCATTGGGCTCTCTGCTCAGCAGGGAGCCTGCTTCCCTCTCTCTCTCTCTCTGCCTGCCTCTCCATCTACTTGTGATTTCTCTCTGTCAAATAAATAAATAAAATCTTAAAAAAAAAAATGGAATCTGTTTTTAAAAAAAAAAAAGAATTCTCAAAAAAAAAAACAGTTGCCCTTTGTTCACTTCGTGACAAAACTGAGACCAGCAAATATCCATATTGCCCTCTCATGCAACCTTTGAAGTTTTGATTCTCTGGCTGGGGTGTCTCTATATAGCTATCTGTTGCATGGGGCCCTGGCCTTCCAGGGAAGTAACTGCCTGCTCAACCCGTCCTTCTGGATCCAAGATTTCTCATCATCTTAACATTCGAGTGTAGCATTCTTTTTTTGCTATTATAACACTAAAGGAAAATTTATTTACTATTTTATACATTTTGTGCTAGAGGTGCTCCTTGTTACATTGTCTGGAATATTGCTAATAAAACACCTCAAGAAATTAAATTATGACTAATATCACATGGAAAATAGCACAGCACATATGAGCAATGTGCTTCATGGGAAGGTTGGTTATCTTCTAAACAATAATTTTATAGGCTAATTTTAAAGACCCATTTAACCACAAGAAGAAGGAGAAGGAGTGGTAGGAGGAAGAGGGGTAGGAGGAGAAGATGAGTTGTATATCAGAACTCACATCATATTACTTAAGCAGGATAATTTAGCACAATGAGATAACGCATGCAAGAAAGAATGTTATCTATGCCTTCCCCATAAAGATCAAGAATTCAACAGAATTATATCCTTGAATTAAAACAGTTCTTGGAGAACTTGGGAGTCCACTTAAGAAGTGGTAGCAACACAGTACTACAAAATCTCTGAAAATGCGGGCCCTGGGTGACTCAGGCATTAAGCATCTGCCTTCAGCTCAGGTCAGGATTCCAGAATCCTGGAATTGAGCCCTGCATCCTGCTCCCTACTCAGTGGGAACCCTGCTTCTCCCTCTCACTCCCCCTGCTTGTGTTCCCTCTCTTGTCGTCTCTCTCTCCATCAAATATAAATATAGATAGACAGATATATAGATAGATAATAGATAGATATATCTATATATATATATCTGAGAATAACCACACCCCCCCCCAAAAAAGGAAAAGCAGCTTCATTTTGCTGCATCATCCCATCCCCCAGACCAGCACTGATCAACACCAACAGGACACTTGTCTTGAAAGAATTTGTATCACTGGAAAGGGGGAAATGGAGTGAGTGCCCAGATTCCCCCCTTTTGGGACACTACACAAAGCACTCATTCACAGACCAGCAAAACTGACACATCTAGAGATGGCTAGGAAAAAGGAAGAAGATAATTTTTACTTTATGGTTATACTATTCTATAGCATTTTAGATTAACCACCTATTGCTTTTTTTTTTTTTTTTTTTTTAAGATTTTGTTTAGTTACTTCTTTGAAAGAGAGAGAGAGCACAACCAGGGGCAGGGGAGAAAAAGGAGAGAGAGAAGTTCAAGCAGACTCCCCAATGAGCACAGAGCCTGACACGGGGCTAGATCCCAAAACCCTGAGATCATGACCTGAACTGAAATTGGGAGCGAAATGTTCAACTGACTGAGCCACCCAGACACCCCAACAATCTATTGTTTTTAACCAGACGGACAGTCAAGATATTTTAATTTTGAAAACAAAGATAAAAAATACTTCTCTCCCCCTTCTTCTTGCCTTTGCTGTGCCATTGATCTCTGTAACTACAGTCACCACCAATGCAGGGCTCGGGGATACCAGCAAATAACTGACTCTGGGCAGCCCACCTTGTAAGACTGCATGTCAGAATATGGTATTGTCAGGAATAGATAGGTCAGAGAAATTGTAAAGGAAAGGAGACTCAGGTTTAAGGAGGGTCTGTTTACAGACTGCTGTACGGTCTGTTTACAAGATTGCTAATGCTTTAAACAAAATTGCAGAATATACTTTCTTCATAGTTCTTGACAGCAATTATTGAAAGTAACATCTTGAGGTGACTCCATTTTATCACAAGCATTCATTATGTGGCCAACAATGATGTTGCTCAGGGAAGAGAGCAGAATCAAACATTCCTGCCTCTGGGCTAAGCCTTGTTTCTCTGAGTGTGTATTATAATGTCCACTGCCTCCATTCAATTAAGAACACCTAGAGGGGAGAAACTATTGTTTTTCCTTGTGTGAGGTTCAGCTACAGATAATATTTGCCTATCAGATCGACAAAGACTTGGAGAAAGAATAATTGAATGTTAATAAGAGAAACTCCAAATTAAAATTTGTAAAAATGACATACCTCAAATTATAAAAAAAAGTGCATTAGTAGCAACTATGTGTAAAGGGGGCAATTGTTTCTAACAGTGAAAACAGCAATCCATGATCCAACTATAGCCAAAGGATAAAATATTCCACAAACTTAAAGCTAAGCAGGAAAAAATGACTTAAATGTACAAGAGGTTGTGTTTTAATATTCGCATTACTCAATTCTTTTTTCATCCTTTTCTGAAATTAAGCATTTGTGTGAGTCAAGATAAAATGTTGCACTATGAATAGTTTTTGTTTATGAATAAAATGCTTAAGAGGAACCTTGGTGGCTCAGTCAGTTAAGCATTCAACTCTTGATTTCCACTCAGGTCACAATCTTGGAGTCGTGGGATCAAGCCCCATGTTGGGCTTTGTGCTCAGCACAAAGTCTGCTTGAGATTCTGTCTCTCCCTCTCTTGTCTTCCCCTCCCTCAACTCTCTCTCTAAAATAAATAAATAAAATCTTTTTAAAATGCTTAAAATGTTAAATTTATTTTTTTAGTTTATTCGGATAAGTTACTTTTAACAAAGCTACAACTTTCGAGCTTTAAAAACTTAAGGGTAGGTGGCTCAGTCATTAAGCGTCTGCCTTTGGCTCAGGTTGTGGTCCCAGGGTCCTGCGTTGGAGCCCTGCATCGGGCTCCCTGGGTGTCTGCTTCTATCTCTTTCACTCCCCCTGCTGTGTTCCCTTTCTCTCTGTGTGTCTCTCTCTATCAAATAAACAAATAACTAAAAAAAAAAAACAAAAACTGGATGGTAGATACCACTTAACATTTTTCCTTTTTTAACTTCCATTTTCTACAGTGAGAAACAGGTATTCTTTATAATGTCCCCTATTGAAATTCTAAGTAAAAAAGACAAAAGTCATCATATTCCAAATTTTAAATCAGTAAAATTTGTGTAGAAGCAACTCGCTTCTCCCATTTCAAGGAATATGAAATTGTCTCTTGATCATATAAATATATGGTGATCTTTTGTTTCATAGTTATACATATGACTTGGCTTGTCCTCAGATTATGAAAATTACAAAGATCTAATAAAGTTGCAAGTTTGTCATGAAGCTCCAGAATTATTGAAAAGAAATAATACATAGTAGAAACAGAGAGCTGTGACTTTTAGATTATAGATTTATTCTACACTAATAGTAAATTTGTCAATTTAACGTTTATCAAGTAGATTTTGTTCTAACAGAACAGTAATTTTTTCCCACAATTTCCAAATGCTGGCCTAGAACAGTGTTTCCAAAAGTTTTGTAGATATGTGGCAATATAATTTTGCCATGTGTCAACAAGAAATACTGTGGCTATGTAATTTTCCTTGCATATCTAACCATCTTTACCTGCCTCTAATTTTCCTTTTTATGTTGCATTTATTACAATACAAAGTATGTTTCATTATTAAATTTCTCATTTCTCTTCTCTATCCCTGTGCTAAAATACAAGTCCATGAAGGCAGGAATTTTTCTCTTTTTAGTTCACTGATCCATCCCGAGCACCTAGAACCATGCCTGGGACACAGTAATCATTTAAAAACTATTTGTTGAATAAGCATTTATATACATTACGCAATAATTATTTGTTGAATAATACATGGCATGTATCAAAAGTAATATAAACAAAATAGATGATGTTAGCCAGTATAAGAAAACTATAATATCTTTAGCTCATGGTATAAGAAAAAAATAATTTGCCTTAGATGGTAAATTTTAGATACTGGATACATGTTCCAAACAGAAAAATCTAGATTAAACAACATGTTTATGTTTTTAGAGGGGAAGATGGCAGCAGAGTAGGAGGACCCTAAGGTCATCTTATCCCACAAATTCAATTAGATAACTATCAAATAATCCTAAATACCCCAGAAATCAACCTGAAGACTGGCAGGACACACTTTACAACTAAAGGCAGAGAAGAGGCCACATCGAAGAAGGTAGGAAGTGTGGAAATGTGGTTTGGGAGAGAAACAGATTGTAGCCACCCCAATGGGAAGGGAGCCTCGGGCACAGGGAAGGACAAGAGACCAAGTAGCACACAGGGAAACTCAAACAGAGAGGACAAATACCTAGTAATTAACTTGGAAAGTGATAGGGCTGAATTTCATGAGTTCTTGCAACCATTGAGGCTTAAATTCTAGAGGCTTGGCTTTGGGAGAGCTTGGTAGCACTGGGGCTGCTCTTGGAATTCAAATAACCTGTTGTGAACACACAGCATGGAAATAGTGATCTGAAGAGCACCTGGGGCATGCAGTAGGGAAGTTATTTGCTCATACTGAAGCATGTTCCAGAGAGGCAGCATTCACAGAGAGACCCCTCCAGGAACAAAGATAATGGCCAGCACTATTTTTATCCTCTGCCCCTGAACATAAGCAGAGGACCATGTGCAAGAATCAGCACAGTGCTGACATATGCTACCTAACTTGTTTACACTAAGCTCCTCCCCACCCCTACACTCCAGTGGAACTGCCCTTCCCAGTCATTTACCTCAGTAGCAGCACAGCCGGCCCTTCCCACAGAAGCCTGTCCCAAACCCCTGCCTACACTGTATCTCCTAACCCAGGAGTTTTATAGGGCCCTAGATCCATTGGCAGTGGAAACAGGTCTCATTTCACAGAGCAGACCTAGTTAAAATGTGCCACATTCAAGCCAAGGACCAAATGTTGCCCACAACAGAAAGAGTCTTTGCAGACAACTGCCCTGAAGTTATCCCTCAGGGCAAAACAACAGAGTGCACACAGCACACATTGGAGATATTCCCTGAAGAGCCAGGCCCTGGGGAACAGGGAACATTACACTGGACCTCTTCCTTAAAAGCCCATTACCCTCTCAAGAACAGAAGAGCATATCTGACTTTTCTAATACACAGAAATAGGTATACAGACTTAGACAAAATGAGAAGACAGAGGAATTTGTCCCAAATGGAAGAACGAACAAGATCATGGGCATCTAAGTGAAACAGATATAAATAACATGCCTGATAAAGAATTTAAAATAATGATTATAAAGATACTCACTAGGCTTGAGAAAAGAGTGGAAGGCATCAGTGAGACCCTTAACACTGACATAAGGAATAACAAAGCAGAGATAAAAGACTCATTACATGAAATGAGAAACACAGTTGATGGAATGAACAGCAGGCTGGAAGAAGTAGAGGAATGAATTAATGACCTAGATGACAGACTAATGGAAAGTAATCAGTCTGAACAAATGAGAGAAACAAGAACCATGCAACATGAGAACAGACATAGGGAACTCAGTAACTCCACCAAATGTAATAATAAAATTCATATTATAGGAGTCACAGAAGAAGAGAGAGCAAAGAGGGCAGAAAATTCATTTCAAGACAAAATAGCTAGAAAATTCCCTAATTTGGGGAAGGAAACAGATATTCAGACCTAAGAAGCACAGAGAACTCCCTACAAAATCAACAAAGCAGAACGACACCAAGACATACTGTAATTAAAATGGCAAATGTAGTGATAAAGAAAAAAAATTTTTAAAGAAGCAAGGCAGTTACATACAAGGGAAACCCCATAAGGCTATCAGCCTACCAGCAGATTTTTCAGAAGAAACTTTACAAGCTAGAAGAGATGGCATGACATATTCAAAGAGGTGGTATGATATATATTCAAAGCACTGAATGGGAAAAATCTGCAACCAAGAATATTCTCTCCAGCAAGACTATCATTCAGAATAGAAGGAGACATAAAGCATTTCCCAGACAAACAAAAACTAAAGGAGTTTATGACCACTAAACCAGCCCTGCAAGAAATATTAATGGGGAATCTGGGTGGAAAGGAAAGACCCTAAAAGACAGTATAAAAGTAGTAAACACAAAAGCAGTAAAAATGGATATTTCTGTAAAAATTAAGTCACAGAACTTACAAAATAAGAGGATGTAGAATATGATACTGTATACCTAAAACATGGGAAGAAGAGTAAAGAATGGGTTCAAACTTAACATACTCAGGAAATTATATAATCTGGTTTATTGAATTATGGCTATTAAAATATTCTTTTCAAGCCTGTTTTGGAATTTTTTCTAATACCTTATGATTAATGGGCAATAAAATATAACATTTTAATTATTCACGATTTTGCAGGATTTCAGAGTATTAATTCTAAACATTATTTCACATTATACAACAATAAACCATAGAAATAAAAACATGGAAGAATGAGCTGAAAGGGTACTGACCACAATTAAATCCTTAATGTGAACTAATTTTAAGACCATTTTTATCTTTTTCCTAATATGTGCATGAATAAAAATTCTGCTTCACTAATATTTGGGGTTTAAATACATCCAGATTTTTCTAAATGCCTTAATATAAAAAACATGACCTCAAACCAGTATACATCTCTTATCCTTAGGAAATCTAATTAGATAGATTGCCTTAAACTTTACCAAGTATTTTTAATATCAGCTTGCAGCTATGCAAAGGCATAACTACTGTGAGGCTAAACACGTAAAAAGTTTTACATGAAATAGTGTCACAAGGCATTTCTTATCTCAGGTTTGATATGCCTGTGTGTGTCTGTGTGTGTTTAATGAATACATTTTAAATTCCTAGAGCAGTCTTATCAAAAGCAGCAGCTGGCTAAATACAGAGTAATGATATGACCTGGAATCCAAACGAGGATACTTGAGAGTAAAAAGAACACCTTTAACATCACCCTGGGACAGCAGCCTCGCAGTCACCCTGGGTCCACAGACAAGACCGGCCCACATGTTCCCACTCTTTGCAATCAGTTCATATCCACTAATCTGAAGATAAAACCACTGGTATACATATACTGAGAACCAATTGTTTAAGCATGAAAACTTCACCAAGTGTAAACCAACATGCTAAAAGGCCTAGTTAATAAAATATAGGGCTTTATCCTTTTGTTATCAAAGTAGAAACACACACATACACACACACACACACACACACACACACACACAAATGAAAAAATTAAGTGCTTGCCATGAAGATGCACACATCTTTTTCAGGACTCACTAGTGATATAAGAAGAGCTGATTCACGAAGTCTGAATTTACCATTGTGAATTACCGCTTATCTTAATTAGGGTGAAATGTATTCCCAAACTGTATTAGACATTAGATCCAAGCAAAATAGTCACTTGTTTTATTAAATTAAAAGTAGACTATAAAAAAACTTAACTTTTTCTCTGTATCATTCTAATTCTTTATGCAATTGTTTGCAAAATCCATATAATAAAAATGTAAATTGTTTTGTAGGAGCTTTCAGTGAAGGAAATTGCAAAAATAAAAAGATTCAGTAATCACCCAAAATGATTTTTAAAGCTATTTGGAATAGATAGCACATTGATTCCAACCCCTTGTTAAGATTAGAATATTGTAACCAGTAAAATTAAGTCATCCCTAATGACAATTGCATAAATTGGTCACATTTTATCAAATGTTATCCTCGAGGCCTCATATTTTTGATTTAGCAAATATGCCCCCCATACTTTCCTTGTACATTTCAGATTCTCTCTTCTGCACAGAATGATTGCCTATTATTGACTACATTGCCCTGTTAATGAATCCAAGACATCATTTCACTGATTTAATAATATTGCATGTTATTACCCAGCATCATCATCTTACAGCACTGAGGGGATCTCAGATAGCTTTCCATTACCACTAGACGGTTAACCGTCTGAATATATTTATAGCGAACAGATACTTCAGTCATTCTGGAATGCCGTCTGCAGTTTTTTTAATGGCTCAAGAAGAGGGGGGAAAAAACTTTTCTGAGCATAATACAGAGGAAAACATTCAAGTTTAAATATTGAAGTTGTTAAATATTTAGATCATATTACCACAATACAATTCTAAAAGCAAAAACTGAGATCCTACTACCACAATAATACAATGGTGAAAACATTTGAAAATGTAGAAAAAATAAAATGTTACTAATTTTTGTTGTCTGATTGCTGAGGCTAGGACCTCTAGTACTATTTGAATAGCAGTGGTGATAATAGACATCCCTGCCGTGTTCCTGACCTTAGCAGAAAAGCTTTCAGTTTTTCTCCATTGAGAATGATATTTGCGGTGGGTTTTTCATAGATGGCTTTGATGATATTGAGGTATGTACCCTCTATCCCTACACTTTGAAGAGTTTTGATCAGGAAGGGCTGCTGTACTTTGTCAAATGCTTTTTCAGCATCTATTGAGAGTATCATATGGTTCTTGTTCTTTCTTTTACTGATGTGTTGTATCACATTGACTGAATGACAGATGCTGGCGAGGATGCGGAGAAAGGGGAACCCTCCTACACTGTTGGTGGGAATGCAAGCTGGTGCAGCCACTCTGGAAAACAGCATGGAGATTCCTCAAAATGTTGAAAATAGAACTGCCCTATGACCCAGCAATTGCACTATTGGGTATTTACCCTAAAGATACAAACGTAGTGATCCAAAGGGGCGCGTGCACCTGAATGTTTATAGCAGCAATGTCCACAATAGCCAAACTATGGAAAGCACCTAGATGTCCATCAACAGATGAATGGATCAAGAAGATGTGGTATATATACACAATGGAATACTATGCAGCCATCAAAAGAAATGAAATCTTGCCATTTGCGACAACATGGATGGAACTAGAGCGTATCATGCTTAGCGAAATAAGTCAAGCAGAGAAAGACAACTATCATATGATTTCCCTGATATGAGGAAGTGGTGATGCAACATGGGGGCTTAAGTGGGTAGGAGAAGAATAAATGAAACAAGATGGGAACGGGAGGGAGACAAACCATAAGTGACTCTTAATCTCACAAAACAAACAGGGTTGCTGGGGGGAGGGGGTTTGGGAGAAGGGGGTGGGATTTATGGACATTGGGGAGGGTATGTGCTTTGGTGAGTGCTGTGAAGTGTGTAAACCTGGTGATTCACAGACCTGTACCCCTGGGGATAAAAATATATGTTTATAAAAAATAAAAAATTTAAAAAAAATGTTACTAATTTTAACAGAAGGATTCAAGAGATAATATTCCAGGGAAGAAAACAGTCCAGAGGGAGGAATAATTGGCATGAGTGGGGGGAAAAAAAATGATAAGGTATGTCTTCCAATGTATCATTTTGCACACTAAAGTAAATCTTCTGAATGACAAATAAAATAAATTTCTAATCTGACTTTTTTCCTTTCCTATTATGTGCTGTTTTCCCACTCAACTTACAAATCCAAAAGCTGCAATTTCCCTTTTTCAAGGAAACAGAGAAAGAAAGCATCAATGAGATGTAAATATTCTTCCTTCATCTAGGGAAGAAATCAGAAGTGCCATAAAGAAAGCATGTTCAACTTCTCCTGAGGCAAAATTAAACCCTTTTTAGGTTTTCACTACACAAAAAACACAGGGCCAGTCATATTTGCTGACACCTTTGCCATTTTTCTCAACTCTTTTCAAGGTTTCTGTTGCTTCTTAAAAGATCAATGCTAGGGGTGACTCTGTCAGTTAAGTGACTGCCTTCAGCTCAGGTCCTGGGATTAAGCCCTACTTCGGGCTCCCTGCTCCTCAGGGAGTCATCTTCTCTCTCTCCCTCTGCCTTCTCTCTCTGCTTCTGCTCTCTCTTTCTCTCTCTCTGTCAAATAAATAAATAAAATCTTAAAAAAAAAAAATGAATGCTAAACGTAAATATGGCAGCATAATAAAACCCTGACATGCTGACTGGAAAGGAAGGATTCTTTTCTAGCTTTTTCTATCCTATATCACAATGATGCCACTAAGCTCAGTGATATTTTGATTTTGAAAACCAAACTAACTCTGGTTATTTTTATTCCTTCGGTATTTTCCCACAGTGGCCGTGACCATTTGCCACCCACCTAAAGCCCGCTGCATTCAGCTCTCTGGGCCAGCACACAAGGTATGATTCCTTTCTCCTCCTCATGCCACTTCCACTTATTTCTCCCAAATTCTCACCTTGTTATCAACAAACTCTTTTTTGAATTTATTAACTTGGGTACTCTACTTCAGGGCTGCCACTTCATTCTGTATCTATAAAATTATATGATCAGGTCATTGGTGTCATCATTAAAAATTGTAAATAAAATGGTTTTAACTTAAATGGTCTTGAAGTGGGGCATTTGATGGTAGTACAGAAGAAGTAAACTTCCAGGAAGTTGGCTTCATAAAGGAGAGGCCTCCCTAACATATTTATGTAGGATAAGAAAAAGAACAGAGAACACAGCAGGAAGAAGCCCCAAAGATGTTTGTTTGCTTGCATTTTTGTTTTCCAATTTTGCGGATGAGAGAATTGAATGTTTGAGGGGCCTAAAGATAAGACTGAAGTGTCTCATCCAATCAGTGGGAAGGGAAGACAAGTCCCATGTCACCTGATGACCCTGCGGTACTCCTGAATCATATATTTCAGCAACATCCCTCAAGAAATACAGAACTGATCAGGTCTAACTAGGATAGTAAATTATTTAGCCCATAAAAAAGGAGCCAAGTTAACACGCTTATTTATTTAAGTATTAACAAACATTTTCTTTGGCTAATTTCTCCTACTTTACAAGTCATTAATGTCTCTGAATAAATAAGAACCTTAAGAAACCATCAGTATTCATAACATGCAAATCTTCAACTTTCTGAACATAGCCAATATGTTCATGTATCTCTTAATGTAAGAACATTAGGTTTTATAAAGATAATTTGTTTATTCTTTGCTTTTGTACAGAAATGAGAATCTAATTGATGAGTATGGTGATTTTTCTTCCATGTCTAGATACTAATATCTGACTTTACTCTTAAACACACATACATATATGTTTTCTCATTATCTTCTAAGCCAGTCACTTGATCCAGAGATAACTTAAGACAACCTAAATTTGTTTTCTTTGTTATTATTTTTTTTATTTTTATTATTATTGTCATTTAACTCTGTTGAGCTAAGAGTCACTAATGTGGTAAGGGACATATTGTAGTGGTTAACAGCGTGGACTTTGGTATAAGATGAGTCATTTATAAAGAATGTTAGAAAAAAGTGTGAGCTTCACAAACAGATCTTGAACAAGTTAATTTTATGAGTTTCAGTGTCATTATCCCTATGGAAATAAAAATCCCTAGAAAACCATCAATATTCATAACATGCAAATCTTCAACTTTCTGAACATTTGCTATTAGGGATAATGTATATAAAATACCTATCTCATTTCCTAGAGCACAGAAATCAATAAAAGTAGTTACTTTTTTATTTAGCTGAATTGTTGCTTCACAGTTTGACAAAGGTACTATGAAGATTACTTAAAACAATGCCTCCAGATGGGGCTTCATTGCTACCAAAGTTCATATGGTCACTGGGTGCCCTGTCTGGCCATAAATCTCATTTCCTCTACCATTCAAGAGTAAACATGGGTCCTTCCTGTGGCTTGGACCCTCAATTTACTACCCTCTAGAAAAAACATCCAGTTTTGTGTCATTGACATATTTTGAATGTGCATCCATGTCTCAGCAGGAAAATATGAATTCTAGGCCAGAGTTCTTAGACACAGACAACATCTGTGAATTTAGTGCACTGCCTATAATACAAGCCTATGAGATGCTGCCACCAAGTAGGGGAAGAAAGACATTCCCATGAATTGAAATGTGGCTAGGTGCTCTTTCCCTAGGAAGGGTCTTTTGTAGGCTTGTATATTATATGCTCCTTTACTCCAGAAGGAATTTGTTAGCTTACAGCAATACATAAAAGACATTCACACTAATTAGGTTGATTGTGATCATCTCAAAACATCACATGTGTATTTCAAATACATACAATTTATATTTGTCAATACTTGAATAAAGCTAAAAAATATTTGCATAAATTATTAAAAGAGGCAAAAGAATGAAAACTGAAGTGTAGATGCAGCTTTTTGACTGCAAGTCTAAAAATCTAGACAACATAATTATCTACTAAGGGTCACATATTTGGCTCAAATCTTGCTAGCAACAAAGGAGTAAACAGAGATAATCCATCATTACCAGTGATCATAATAAAGTCCACAGTGAATTGAGTGCTTATTGTGTGCCATACATTGACAACTTCTTTACATAAATGAACTTGTTTACTGTTCTCAACAATACTGAGATAGGCATTATTTTTTTTTAAGATTTTATTTATTTATTTGACAGAGAGAGATCACAAGTAGGCAAAGAGGCAGGCAGAGAGAGAGGAGGAAGCAGGCTCCCTGCTGAGCAGAGAGCCCGATGCGGGACTCCATCCCAGGACCCTGAGATCATGACCTGAGCCGAAGGCAGCAGCTTAACCCACTGAGCCATCCAGGCGCCCAAGATGGGCATTATTTTATAGCTATGTTTTGGATGACAAAAATGAGGAGGCAAGTGACTGACTTATCTGCCCAAAAATATGCTAGACAACTGTGAAGCTGGGGATGTGAACCAACTGTGACTCCACCAAACACAACAGTAATGACTACACTGGACAGCAGAGAAGAGTGAAAAAATAGCTTTTGACTGTCATTTACTAATACCATGACCATAAAAATTATTGACTTCTCCCATTCTTAGTTTCTTCAAGTATAAATAGCTACCTCATATTGACATCTGTTGACAGAACTTAATAAAAGAGAAACAAAATGGTATGCTCAGATAAGGGGCTCTACAAATATTAGAATGTGACTAATTTATTCACCCTCCAAAGATCCTAATGAAGTACAGTTGACTCTTTAACAACATGGAAGTTAGGGACGCTGACCCCTGCACAGTCGAAAATTCACATATAACTTTTGACTACCCAACTAACAGTCTACTGTTGACTAGAAGCCTCACAGATAACAAACAGTTGATTAACACATATTCTGTATATTCTATGCATCATATATTGTATCTTGCAGTAAGGTGGAGAAAAGAAAATTCTACAAAGAAAAACATAAGGATCATAAGGAAAATACATTTATAGTACTATACAATATTTATTGAAAAAAAAAAAGCCCCATATACGTGGACATGCCCAATTCAAACCCATGCTGTTCAAGGGTGAGCTGTGTAAGGAAGAATATTTCCAGTCAAGTTCATGGACACAGTCAGGTGACAAGCCAGGTAGAGGTAACATAACCTGAGTCAGAACAGACCTCTTTGTTATGAATCTTAATTGTTTTGGTCTCCAATCCAAAGTTCTATAAGCTCTGCCTGCGCTTCTCAATCAGATATAGTAAGTTACTGTACCTGAAAGTCCAATAGATGTGTTTTGCTTTGGGGTTTGTTTTTGGTTTTTTTTTTTACTTTATTTATTTATTTGAGAGTGAGTGAGTGAGAGAACACGGGCCAGATGGAGAGAGCAGCAGATTCCCTTGCTGAGCACGGAGCCCTACACAGGGCTTGATCTCAGGATTCTGGGATCATGACCTGAGCCAAAGGCAGACACTTAACTGACTAAACCACCCAGGTGCCCCTCAATAGAAGTGTTTTGAAACAAAGTGATATTCACTCCACTTAGATGAATCTTGGTTTATAAAAATTAAAATTCAAGAGTTTAAATTTACCCCTTCAATTCATAGATACGATGCCTTAGTGTGATCACTCAACCACAGGCTACCCTGGTTCTTAGAGATCTGTATATCCTGACAAGTTAGAGTCACACCCTGGACTGGAACCCCTTGAGACCCTAGAGTGAAACCCCCATTTCAGGTTTCAGAAAGTCATTCATCAGTGTCAAGAACAAAATTCCATGTGGATGCCTGCCTTCAAAACTCTAAAATCCCATCTGGCAAGATCCTTATGAACAAAGAACAGGTTTAGATTTAATGAAGCAATTCCCTTCAGGTACATATTTCCTGACAGATATACCTTGGAGTCATTGCCGTTCTGGCTGCATTGCTATCTCTTCAAGAAGACAAAATCCTAAAACAAATGTGTTCAAATGCTCAAATGTATAAAATACATTTAAATAAAATGCAGACAGAAATATAGAAATGCTCTTTTTTCTTTTGTTATTCTATGGAATGAGACTGACCCTCAGTCTGACATAATAGTTAAACTGAGGTATAGCTATCTAATTTGCCTTTATGCTATACGTTTTGACCAGCTACTGCACTCATGCAGGGGGGAAAAAATAGGCTAAATCAATAAGAGGCCAACATACCTTAAGGATTTCAGATTCCTTAAGGAAAATGGTATAAAACCCTAAATGTGTGCCAGATTTTTTCCAGATTTTTTTGTGTGTGTCTAATTCCAAAGTTTTTCTACTATTGTTTTCATACTTTCCCCTATTACCATTTTCTGTGATATGAAGCACATTCAGGTTTTGTAACCATCAGGAAGAAAGTAGAAAGCTTCCTCATGCTTCTCAAAGCATGCACAGGGAAGAAACAGAGGAGGTTTGTAAAAAGCAGAATTTTAATCACTACCGATATTTACACTACTTATATAAGAGCTGTTTTTCTTTCTTTTCTTTTCTTTCTTTCTTCTTGTCTGTTATTGTTGTTGTTGTTCTTCCTTTCCTACTACATCACTTTGGAATAGCTTTGGCTACAAACAACAGAAAATCTGAAACAGGCTGAAATACATAACTCCCACAAAAAGATCAGCTAAGGCTGTCCAGGGCTGCGGTAGCATTCAGCAACATCATCACGGACAACCCTTAGCAGGTCTACTTCAGACTCATGAAGGTAAAATGTTTTGTTTTGTCTTTGCTTACTATCCGGAATGAGAAAGAACCTACCAGCTGAATTTGTCTCTGGACCCAGCAGGGAGGCATCTTCTCCTTTTTGTGAGAGACTAGGGTCAGGGAATGCTAATGTCAGTGGCTGCATTAGACGTTGGGCGAAAGAGGTATACGTTATCTGAACTCAACTGTATACTTTTCTAGCATTAGATTTAAAAGATGGTAGCCACCCACAGGGAACCAAGAACATCATCATAGCTAAAATTTAATAGTTTGCCTTTACCTGTATTTTTACATAGTGCCCTGAAAGGGCAGTTTTCACTTACTTATTAGTCAAGTTTGCTTCAGTTATATTTTTTAATAGATTTATTTTTGAAAAATATATTCTAGTATGCCTTTTCATGTGCTATAAAACTCACAGATTGACACAGCTGTTTGAGGTGCCTGCTTTTACAATTTTCTTTGTGACAACTCATATGAAACCCCAAGGACTAGAGATTTCCACTTCTTTGTAAATATATTTGGAAATTGTTATACTGATTATCTGCATGAACTCCTCTGTCAATTTCATTTCTCTAGAACCTGGATGTTTTTAATTCCCCAAGATCCTTGAACTTGTCATTACTATTAAAATGTTCATAGACTAAAGATAAGCTTTATCTGAGTTTGAAGGAAAATTTATAAAGAAATAAATTACTCTTAAAAACCAATTTGCAGGGGCGCCTGGGTGGCTCAGTGGGTTTAAGCCTCTGCTTTCAGCTCAGGTCATGATCCCAAGATCCTGGAATCAAGTTCCGCATCACTCTCTCTGCTCAGCAGGGACCCTGCTTCCCCACCCCCTCTCTGCCTGTCTCTCTGCCTACTTGTGATCCTGTTCATCAAGTAAATAAATAAAATCTTTGAAAAGAAATTTGCATTACATTTTTGTTTTTTGTGTCTGAATTAACTTTTAATATTAATATTCAATCATTTTTATTGTATTTTTGAAATATATTTGTAAAGATGAGTTTTAATTCATTTAATTCATTTCTGTTTCTATTATTTATAAAACAGATATTATATATAAAGGAGGCTTATTTCACATAATCAGGATGCTACTTACATGAATCACTTGTGAAAACATATATGCTTTTCTGAGAATTTATGCATAGCATTTTATTTATTTTTATGAACAAAAAAAATTAAAAACAATGTATGATTCTTATATTTTATAAATATTTTGGGAATTTCATAAGCACAATAATCACTAACTTCAAGTACCATTAATTTAACCATTAACAAAAATGGAGTAGATCTTTCACTTACTGGCTAGTTATTTTGGTGACACAATAAGGACTAAATAGCAAACATCACTCTTGTAAGTGAATAAGGTACATATTCCAACAGGAAGATATTTGTCACAGTATTTTTTCCTCTTGCTGCCAGCTCCCTGCTGGCCCTAAGTAATTTCATACTAAGGGCCCCAAGAACATGCAGATAAGAACAGGTGTTCAGTATTACCAAATAAACTAAGACTGAGCACAGTCACTCACAAACAAAAGTCAAATCTCAGTTTCTTCGGAAGTTTGTCCCATTATGGCCCTGGATGTCTATGCACTGAAGGAAGCTTCTGGATGGCAACCGGCTGAGAGAGCCAAAGCTAATATCTCAGAGACAACAAAGCCAGATGAGACTCCATCAGACCCCTCAGACTGCAAGGCAAAAAGTAGCCCTGAAACAAAAAGTTTCCACCCAGATTCGCACTATAATCTTTAGACTATCTTTGAACAGCAGGCAAGTGCCTCAAAATTGCAGTCTGACAAGTTTTACCAAGCCCTGAAAATGAGCACAGACCATGAAAACTCTTCACATTCAAGAATTCACTTCTATAGTTGTGATACTGTAATTTATAAGAAGAAATATGAGGGGCGCCTGGGTGGCTCAGTGGGTTAAGCCGCTGCCTTCGGCTCAGGTCATGATCTCAGGGTCCTGGGATCGAGTCCCACATCGGGCTCTCTGCTCAGCAGGGAGCCTGCTTCCCTCTCTCTCTCTCTCTCTCTGCCTTCCTCTCCATCTTCTTGTGATTTCTGTCAAATAAATAAATAAAATCTTTTTTAAAAATAAATAAATAAATAAATAAAATGAAATAAAATAAGAAGAAATATGTATTTAATCTTTGTCCTGTTCCTAGCACACAGCTCCTAAAACCACTGGAATTTCTTTTTTGTTGTTTTTTTTTTTTAAGATTTTATTTATTTACTTATTTGAGAGAGAGAGCAGGGGGAGGGGCAAAGGGATAATCAGGCTCCCCTCCAAACAGGGAGCCTGACGAGGGGCTGGATCCCAAGATCCTGAGATCCTTGGACACTTAACCAACTAAGCCCCCCAGGGGCCCAACAATGGAATTTCTTAAGTGATAAAAGCAATGGAAGAGTTTTTTGTTAAATATTTGGTGTTTTGGCCATTTTAACTGGTGTAGGGTGGAATTTCAATGTGGTTTTGATTTGAGTCTCCCTGATAGCTAATGATGACGAACATTTTTTCATCTGTTTGTTAGCCATTTCTATGCCTTCTTTGGAGAAGTGTCTGTTGATATCTTCTACCCATTTTTTGACATGATTATCTGTTTTGTGTATGTTGAGTTTCAGGGGTTCTTTATAGATCTTGGATATTAGCCCTTTGTTTGTAGTGTCATTTGTGAATATCTTCTCCCATTCTGTGGTTTGCCTCTGTTTTGTTGACTGTTGAGGGTCCATATCTGGCCTCTCTACTCTGTTCCACTGGTCTATGTGCCTGTTTTTGTGCCAGTAACATGTTGTCTTGGTGATCACAGCTTTGTAGTAAAGCTTGAAATCAGGCAACGTGATGCCCCCAGTTTTGTTTTTCTTTTTCAACATTTTCTTAGCAATTCAGGTCTCTTTTGGTTCCACATAAATTTTAGGATTTGTTTCAGCTCTTTGAGAAATGCCAGTGGAATTTTGATCAGGATGGCATTGGAAGTGTAGATGGCTCTAGGCAGTATAGATAATTTTTTAAATTTTTTTATTATTTTTTTTTAATTTTCAGCATAACAGTATTCCTTGTTTTTGCACCACACCCAGTGCTCCATGCAATCTGTTCCCTCTCTAATACCCACCAACCTGGTTCCTCAACCTCCCACCCCCCAGCGCTTCAAACCCCTCAGATTGTCTTTCAGAGTCCATAGTCTCTCATGGTTCACCTCCCCTTCCAATTTCCCCCAACTTCCTTCTCCTCTCTAACTCACCTTGTCCTCCATGTTATTTGTTATGCTCCACAAATAAGTGAAACCATATGATAATTGACTCTCTCTGCTTGACTTATTTCACTCAGCATAATCTCTTCCAGTTCGTCCATGTTGCTACAAAACAGTAAACAATATGTGTTGGAGAGGATGTGAAGAAAGGGGGACCCTCTTACATTGTTGGTGGGAATGCAACTTGGTGCAGTCACTTTGGAAAACAGTGTGAAGATTCCTTAAGAAATTAAAAATAGACCTTATGATGCTGCAATTGCACTACTGGGTATTTACCCCAAAGATACAGATGTAGTGAAAAGAAGTTGCCACATGCACCCCAATGTTCATAGCAGCAATGGCCACAGTCACCAGACTGTGGAAAGAACCAAGATGCCCTTCAACAGAAGAATGGATAAAGAAGATATGGTCCATATATACAATAGAGTATTATGCCTCCATCAGAAAGGATGAATACCCAACATTTGTATCAACATGGATGGGACTGGAAGAGATTATGTTGAGTGAAATAAGTGAAGCAGAGTCAATTATCGCATGGTTTCACTTACTTGTGGAGCATAAGGATTAACACAGAGGACATTGGGAGATGGAGAAGAAAAGTGAGTTGGGGGAAATCAGACAGGAGACAAACCAGGAGAGACTGTGGACTATGAGAAACAAACTGAGGGTTTTGAAGGGGAGTGGGTTGGGGGTGGGTGATCCTGGTCATGGGTATTAAAAAGGGCATTATTTGGAGCAATATGTGTGCTGCATAAACAATGAATGCTGGAACACTGAAAAGAAATAAAATAAAATATATATTTAAAAAATATATATTTGGTGTTTTGTCCTCAAATAGCTACGGGCCAATGATAGTTCCACAGTAGTAAAGGAGGAAAAAAGTGTCTTGTTATTTATAGCAAACCCCTTGCAGCCACACCTGAGTTTATATTAATGGGTGATTCTGGAAAGCTCCTAAGGATGAGGGTTAGTTGCCAGGGGAGCCAATCATGTAATTAGAGGGTTGGAACTTTCAGCACCATCCCTTCAGCCCTCTACTACCTACCACCCACTTCCAGGGAGAAGAGATGGGCAGGAAGTTGAATTAATCCCACCAATGGTCAATGATTTGATCAATCACCTATGTAATAAAGCCTCCAAAAAAAAACCAAAAGGAGAGGGTTCAGAGAATTTCTGTGTTGAAACATTCATGGAGATGCTGGGAGGATGATGCTTCTGAAGAGGTCACAGAAGCTCTATGTTTCCCATACCTTGCCCTGGTCATCTCTTCTGTTTGGCTGTTTCTAAGTTATATGTTTTTATAACAAACTGGTAATTAAGTAAGTAAACTGTTCTCCGGAGTTCCATGAGCTGTTCTAGCAAGGTAATCATATCTAAGAAGGCAATTGTGGGAACCTCTAATTTATAGCTAGTCAGTCCAAAGCACAGGGGACAACCTGGACTTGCAATTGTTATCTGAAGTGGGGGTAGAGGGCAGTCCTGTGCTACTGAGCGCTAACCTGTGGATATGACACTATCTCCAGGTAAATCCTATTAGACCTGAATTGAATTGTGGGATACCCAGGTGGTGTTGCAGAAATGCTTGGTGTGAGGAAACCAGTCTCCCTTCTGAATAGTATCCAAAAAAATCCTAATCTTCTCAACCAGTGTTAGGTTAACTTAGGTTAGACAGAGGGACGCTGTGGTGTGGTGGACAGACCACAACGTGAGAGTCAAATTGACCCGAATTCAAAGCCAGACTCTTTAATTCACTATTCCTAACTTCTTCATGCCTCACAGATACAATGAACAATATAACAACAACAACAACAGTAATAATAATAATAATAAGGAAAGCAAAAAATAGACAGAGACACTGCCCTCCCAAAACTTATGATCTAAAAGGTAAAGCTGACAATTAGTGACTCTGTTAAGATGATCTTAGCTTCAGAACCACTCAGGTGATGGTAGAAGCAGGCCCTGAAGCAACTGACCTGCCCAGAATACCAGAAAAGGATTGAGGAGAGAAACTCACTATGGGCAGTCTCAGCCACAGAACCAAATGGGCTCACTAGCAGTATAGCTGCTGTGGGGAGGTAGGCCATGGTGGGCAGGGATGGAGAAGCATGCAGCATCCAGTCAACAATGGCCTGGACATTTTCCTGAGGGCAAGAGGAAGCCACTGAAAACATTAAACAGGGAAGTGGCATAATCAGAGCTATTTTTACAAAAAGTTTACTCTTGATATTTAGAGAAATAAATTGGAAAAAAATAAATCTTGTAACAGGGAGTCAGGCAGGAACCACTTGGAATAACACAAGAAAACTAAGATAATGGCAGTGAGGGGACACATGGTGACAGGTGGGAGTTCAATGGTTGAACTAAAGATATATATATATATTTAGTATATATATATATATATATATATATATATATATATATATATATATATGTGTGTGTGTGTGTGTTGGGGGCAAGGGGTCCAGAAAAAGATAGAGGAAAGGACCAAGTAGGACGATGTTCTCTTAGCCTATTACTGGATGGTGGGGTTACTCCCCTACCTGTGAGAAATCACCAAAAGGAGCAGGTTTGGTAAAAAGTATGTAAAACTGCTATTTTGGTTTGGGATCAGTTGAGTATGTCATCTAAGCAAAGGTGGACAGGGCAGTTGAATATATTTGATCAGAGTTCGGATGAGAGTTTGGTGCTGGAAATGGCTATTTGGGGAAACTCTCGAGTAAGACTGTTGTTTAGGAGATAGAGAAGGATGTCCAGAGCTCCCAGAGAACAACGATCCCACATGTTTGGTTCTCCATCATGCTCTCCTGTCACTGAACAATGCCTGCCACAACATAGACATTTGTTCTATGAAGTGGCTAATAGTAAGCACACGGTATTGTAGAAGGCAAGAGAAAAGCATATCTCAAGAAGAACATTCTCAATAAAAACTGAGGGGAGACTGATAAATCAGTTGATTAGGCATCTGCCTTTGGTTCAAGTCATGATTCCAGGGTCCTGGGATCATGTCCCACATCAAGCTACTTGCTCCATTGGGAGCCTGCTTCTTCCTCTACCCTACCTCTGCCTCCTTTTCTCTCTCTCTTTTTCAAATAAATAAATAAAATATTTAAAAACAAAAAACCTGAAGTTATGTTTACCTATGGAGAGAGTGCCTGCCCTTTGAAAGTAGGCCACTTGTCAAGACTGCCAGGAACAGTACTTCTTAGGTGGTAAAATGGCAGGACCAGCACCAGCAAAGTCCACCCACAGTAGGTAAAGGTGAGAAGAAGCCCAGAGGAGACAGGAAAACTTCTCAGAAAACTCATAGCTCCCTGTCCATCCTTTCATCACCTAGGGATCCCCCACCCTAACCTTGTGAGCACTACCAGTTTCCTGCCTTTTTCTACATTGATTAGAATGCACACATCTCTCTGTTCATCTCCTGCCCAGCTCCTTCTCCAGCAATCACTCACAAGGGCTCATCTCACCAAGGAACCAGACTTCTCTAACTCTTCCAGGCTCCTCCCATGTTCTTTGGACTTAATATAAATTCTGTTTATTCCTTATTTCTCAGTATTTTTGTGTTCAGCCATATTATAAGGTCCTGAAGACAAAGATCGTTTAACGTTTTTCTATGTCCATGAATGCGATGGCCTGAAAATATCAAGCTTCTGTTAGTGTTTGTTGGAGAACCAACAGTACTGTTTCCTCACAGTGCAGTGCCAACAACTCGCAGCCAGAATAAGACACGTGCCACGTTAAACAAGTCATTAACAGGTTTACCTGTTTCTCATCAACAAGAAATACCAGAGTTAGAAATAAAAGCTACATTATTATGAGTAATACTTGAAGTAAAGAGAAAAATATATGAAATAAATATATTAAAAATCCTAATTGTTTTTATAAGCATTTTTCCAAACACCACTTATTTTACTGCTTTATGATAAACCTAGAGACAAAAGGTTTATCTTTTCAAAGCAACTTGTTAAAGTTGCTTTTCCCAAATAGGAGGTTTCATGAACATGTTCAAGGGCAAAATGTTCTCTTTTCTTCCCAGGAGCTGTGTGCTTTGCCCTATCAGTAGAGGTGAACACTCTACCTCTGGCGCCTGGAGTGCCATGCTCCATTAGCTGCTGAGCTGTCATAATATCAGTATTACCAAGTGCTCCCAGGCATGAATTATAAGTCCTAGGAGAGAGGGGACAGCTGAAGAACATGTTGGCTGGGGATAGAGTCCAGTTTCATTGAATAATACACTTTATAATTTTTTTGTTTCTTATGAGTGTGGACAGTAAATACTCAAACATAACTGAATAGTCAACAGACAAATATTCAAATATAGATAAAATATAAATCATAAGTTGATTTTATTGGCTTTAAAAAAAAAAATTGCTTCATCCGGTTTCAGTGCAGTCAGTAACTAATGACGTAGCGTAAATCACTTCGAACTCTGAGTCTCAGCTTTCCATAAAAGAAGGATTGCTTAAAATTATCTTCAATCTCCTGAAATTCTTTTTTTTTTATCCCCACAATCAAATCAGTGCTTTACTAGTCCATTTCTCCCACTAAAAGGAGCTCCAAGGTGAGCAGTGCTGAGCTCCATTATCCCTATGGCCCAGCATAGAGTGTACCTTTGGGCTAAAATTTCTTAATGAGTGGAGTACCTATGCTCCTCTAGCTCAGGGTCTGGTGAGCCTCAGAAAAATGGGATTATTAAGGTGCCCACATACCTACCTCACCTCCCATTCTATGCCTCTTTGCTTTTAGGGAAATCACCTGTGACCAGGAAAAGGCAGGTGTGACCTCACAACGAGAGTCAGAAAGTAAAGAAGACAGGTCTTCCCGCCTGCACATAAGGTTTTTTGTTAATTAATCATTGTTCTTTGAATCACTCTTTAACTTAGTCTAGGTTATAAGCTAACAGATTCATACAACATTAAATAATACTTAAAGCAGTAAAAGGCTTAACCTAAGATAAACAAAAGTTGAACTAATTCATAAACCTTATGTATTTGGTATGAATTTTTCTAACATTTTCATAGCACGTAGTCATTAAAAGAAATTGCCATTTGAAAAAATAAAAAGTTTGATTTTATTTGCCACCCTTTTAGAATATTCAGTTTGAAATACATCACAAATACTAGACTTTCAGACCCAGAAAAGTCTTCTTAGGATTATTAAAGATTTTTGACTCTTTTCTTATAGTTTAAGGAGAACTCTGTTAATTTCATAAATGAGAGAACAACCATTACCTGTGTCTAGCCTTCCTCTATCCAAGAGGTTAAGCTCACCTTGAGTGAGAGTTTAACTAGTCCATTCACACTTATAAAATGATCTCTATATAGTACTAATTTTTTTTTTTGAGAGAGAGAGAAAGTACAACTAGGGAGTTAGGGGGAGAAGCAGAGGGAAATAGAGAATCCCAAGCAGGCTCCATGTCCAGCTCAGAATCCAACATGGGGCTTGATCCTATGCCCCTAAGATCACAACCTGAGCTAAAACCAAGAGTCAGACACTCAACTAACTGAGCTACCCAGGTGCTCCTCAATACAGTACAAATTAAAAGAAATATTTTGCATCAAAAAAGAAATGTTTCCTGAAATGCCAGAAAATAAGCATATAATAAGTATGGACTAGGAACAAGACAGAGTTTGCCTAAAAATGCCAAATGCTGATCCCAAATGCTTTATAGTGTTGCTTTTACCAAAGAACACAGCATTTTGTTTTGTTTATTTTTAATTCATGGATCATATTACAACTGAACACACTAAAACTGAACTGAGAACACACATAAAACTGTTCCAGACTATTGGTACACAGTAGGGGTCCATAAGCTTTTGTACCATATCCCACTGTAACAATACATAGGTTAATATGAAACATTCCCAATAATGCACAGTACTATAAAAATGTTTCTATTCATGGTAATGCTAGATTTTAAAATTATCTGCTATTGCAGGATCACTTATAAAAATAGAAAAATCCAAGGATTTATTTAAGGAATATAAAGAAAGAAGAAAAAAAAAGATAAAGGTAAAATTTTGTCCTCTTACATTTTACACATTTACTCTATTTCTTAAAATTTTTTTAATATTTTAAACACTAAGTGCTTCCGGCAAGATTCATTATTAGCAACACATTCCAAATAGTAACTCAGCAAAAATTAAATATTTGTTTTGTCATACTTTTTTTTTTTAAGATTTTATTTATTTGACAGAAAGAGAGATCACAAGCAGGTAGAGAAGCAGGCAGAGAGAGAGTGGGAGGAAGTAGGCTCCCTGAAGAACAGAGAGCCCGATGATCCCAGGTCCCTGGTATCATGACCTGAGTGGAAAGCAGAGGCTTAACCCACTGAACCACCCAAGCACCCCTGTTTTGTCATACTTTTAGATCAGAATAAGTCTCACAAATGGCACATACATCCAAACAAGCTTCCCATAACCACACAATATGAAGCACAATGAGCCTCCATAATAACTGATCTTATATTTCCAGCTACAGTCAGTGTATGTGGTAGAACTAATTTTTATGAACACTAATAGCTGGACAATACAAAGGAAATGAATAGTAATAACATCCAACTACCAATTTGTTTCCCCTTTTTAATCCTTATCTATTTTCTGAAAAGAAAAAAATGTATATTTACAAAGTAAATACAGATTATTAAAAAAAAAAACCAACTTCTAGATTTTAAATCAAGCTTATATATTTCATCTTTTCTTAAATAGATAGATTTGTGGCAAAGATCAAGTCTAATAAAACCTGTAATCTTATCATAGACCCACCACGTGGCTCTGTAGAAAGAATTCCTCCCTAGCTATTTTATTGCAATACCAATGTATTTATAAGGAGTGGTCAACTGTACCTAACCGGTGTTCTAGCCTATCATCCATCTATTTATATAAAACTATAATTTAGTCATATTGACACTAAAAGTCTTCCTGATACAAATGTCTGATAAATGGCTTTAGTCATTCTCTAGGTTGTTGCTAATCAAAGAGCTATTTTCTCACCTGAGTTTATCATACTTACAATTAAGTAATGTTTTACAGATAACTTAAAAGTTGAAAATAATTTCACAAATTATCATTTAAGGCATATGGGAAGCCTTAGAAATCATTTAAAACTGGAGTTAAAGAACAGCCCTGTAGGTCCCAGTGGTATCTCTGACTGGACACAGAAGGTAGCCCACTCCTTCAAAAGCTGTCCCAGGTTCAGTGCTTAACCAAGAGCAAAGATAGTGAGTGATCACATGTATATTATGAGCGCCCCCCAAAAAAATGATATCAAAAGCCACTAAAAGGCAATAACCAAAAAAAAAAAAAAAAAAAAAAGTATATATGTTTCCCCCTTTACATCTTCTACGTTTTGTAATAATGTCACACTCAGTTTCTGCAAGACTTAGTATCTTTGTCATATTTATAGTGAATGTCCATTTATTTCTGCCACAAAGATTTACCGTATGACCTTGGGTATTCTGATAAGGGAGACAACAAGAACATGATCCCTAAATTTTCCAACTTTCTTGGAACACATGTAATGGTGGAAAATGTACAGATAATAGAAAAGCAAGTTAATAGCTTTAAAAAACAATATCAGATATTGGAGGGGCGCTTGGGTAGCTCAGTGGGTTAAAGCCTCTACCTTCAGCTCAGGTCAGGATTCAGGGTCCTGGGATGGAGCACAGCCCCCCCAGTCCAGGGTTCAGCTCTCTGCTCAGCAGGGAGCCTGCTTCCCTTTCTCTCTCTCTCTCCCTGTCTCTCTGCCTGCCCTTGATCTCTGTCTGTGAAATAAAAAAATAAAATCTAAAAAAAAAAAAAAATCACATACTGGAAAGTGCTAGGCACCTAAGGAGGAAGACATAACAATAATGATAGATGTGACAACCACTGACAAAAGGTGGCCATGGATGCTGACTAACCTCCCAGGGGGGCAGGGGCAGGTGTCAGAAATATCTCACTAAGAAGGAGACAATAGGGACGCCTGGGTGGCTCAGTTGGTTAAGCGGCTGCCTTCGGCTCAGGTCATGATCCCAGCGTCCTGGGATTGAGTCCCGCATCGGGCTCCTTGCTCGGCAGGGAGCCTGCTTCTCCCTCTGCCTCTGTCTGCCACTCTGCCTGCCTGCGCTCGCTCTCTCTCCCTCTCTCTCTCTGACAAATAAATAAAATCTTTAAAAAAAAAAAAATCTCACTAAGAAGGAGACAATAAAGGAGTCACTGTAGCAAAAAGGAGCCATCATTTTGAAAAACAGAAGTTTGGCCTTCCCAAGCAGTGACTCAGCAACCTAAGGCAAACTAGAAGTTGGGTCCTGGGAGAACAGAAAGCAGCAGGGAGATAGGGGATAAAGTTGGGGGATGGGTCAAGGCCAAATCAGACAGAGCCCCTGGACCATGAAGGCAGACTTAACTTCACCCTAAGCCCCGGAGGAAGCTGCCTTGAGAGTTTTAAGCAAGGGATTTCTGTCTTAAAAAGTTCACCTTGGCTATTGTGTGGTATTTTATTTGGCCCTTGCAAAAGACTGACTATGATATAGTCAGCTAAAACATTTTATCTTTCTTAAAAAGAAAACTACAGGCACAAGGTGGAGTCACTTGTCCCCAGGATAGCAAACCAAGACTTAATTGCATTTTTAACCTCCCCAGGAGTGAAATTTTAAGCCAATCAATCTAGAATTTTCTGGTAAGTGAGGTAATCTGTCACATGGGCCCTTTCCATTGCCCAAAGGAAGATGAGGTAATCTGCATAATAAGACTCCCTGCCCTTACCCCTAAGACCTTGCCTGAAACAATCCTTTCTTTTCTTTTGTTAATAACTGCTTTCCCAACCCTCCTTCCTATAAAAGCCTTCCATTTTGTACAACTCCTCAAAGATCCCCTCTACATGCTAGATAAGATGATGCCAGGTTCATGAATTTGCTTAGGAAAGCCAATTAGATCTTCAGATTTAGTCTGCTCAATATTTATTCTTTCACCTTATGTACTTAATACTAGAATTAAATTTAAGAATTTTGTGGGATGCCTGGGTGACTCAGTCAATTAAGCACCCGCCTTCAACTCAAGTCAAAATCCCAGGGTCCTGGGATTGAGCCCTGCATCAGACTCCCTGCTCAGTGAAGAGCCTGCTTCTCCCTCTCCCTATACCTGCTGCTCTGCCTACCCGGGCTTTCTCTCTCTCTTTCTGTCAAATAAATAAAAAAATCTTTAAAGAAAAAATTTAAGAATTTTATATTTGATAACATCTTCAAAACATAGTACCAATCTTAGCAAAAGTGGGGGTAACTGGTTAAAAAATAACCAGTGAGGGTTTATTCAGTGCTCCTAAAGGACATATATAAAACCTATGCATTGTACTCTACAATAAGCATGTTTGTAGACAATCTTCAATGGAGAGGCACTTAGTTAAAAATAAACTTCCCTATGCAAACAGAAAAGCTTTTCCATCCTTCCTTTAAAAGTCAACACAAGCACAGATCACGTGACTATGTAGAAAATCTGAAAAAATTGACTAAATAATTCCTGGCACTAATAATCAATTTTAACTGCAGGATATAGGGTTAATATACAAAAGTCTATCAGTTTCCTATATACCAGCAATAAACAAGTGGAATTTGAAATTTAAAACTATACCATTTACATTAGCACCCCCAAAATTAAATTCTTGGGTATAACAAAATATCTACAAGATCTATATAAGAAAATTGTCAAACTCTTTTTTTTTAAGATTTTATTTATTTTTTTGAGAGAGAGTGAGAGTGAGAATGAGAGGGAGAGAATACAGGTGGGGAGCAGGAGCAGAAGGAGAGGGAGAAACAGATTCCCCACTGAGCAGGGAGCCCTGCGCGAGGCTCCATCCCAGGACCCTGGGATCAAGACCCAAGCCAAAGGCAGATGCTTAACAGACTGAGCCACCGAGGTGTCCCAGGAAGTTATCAAATTCTGATGAAAGAAATCAAAGACTAACTAACTAAATAGAGAGATATTCCACAGTTATGGATTGAAAGACTCAAAATCGTCAAGACATCAATTTTTCCCAACGTGGTCTATAGTTTCAACACAATCTCAGTCAAAATCCCAGCAAGTTATTTCGGGGATATTGAAAAACTGACTCTAATCACATGGAGAGGCAAAAGACCTAGAGTAAACAACACAATCCTGAAGGGAAAAACAAATTCAAATGACTGACGCTGCCAAACCTCAAAGCTATTATAATGTGTTTATTATAATAAACATGGTGTGGTATTGGCAAAAGAATAGACAGATAAAGGAGCAAAGTAGAGCACCTAGAAATAGACCCACAAATTTATAATCAACTGTTCTTTGACAAAAGAGCAAAGACAATACATTAAAGAAGGTATAGACTTTTCAACAAATGGTGCTGGAACAACTGGATATCCATGTAAAAAGAAGGGAGAGAGGAAGGAAGGAAAAGAAAGCAAAGCAAAGCAAGGAAAGGAAGAAAAGAAAAGAAAGGAAAGGAAAGGAAAGGAAAGGGGCAAGGAAGGAGAATCTAGACACAGAGTTTACATCCTTTGCCAAAATTAGTTCAAAAAGGATCACAGGCCTAAATATAAAATGCAAAATTATAAAACTCCTAGAAAATAACATAGGTGAAAAAGATTGGTGGTAACTTTTTAGATATAATGCCAAAAACATGATCCATGAATGAATTGATAAGCTGGACTTCAAAAAATATTTAAAAACTTTTGTTCTGCAAAAGACATTGCCAAGAGATTGAGAAGAAAAGCCACAGATTGAGGTAAAATATTTGCAAAACTCATATCTAATTAAGAATTGCTATCCAAAACATACAAAGAACTCTTACAACTTGACAATGTGAAAACAAACAATCCAATTGAAAACTGGGCAAAAGGCCTGAAAAAACACTACACCCAACAGTATACAGATGGCAAATAAGCATATAAAAAGATGCTAAACATATATGTCATTTGGAATTGCAAATTAAAACAGTGATATGCCACTACTGGGATGTCCAGAATCCAGAACACTGACAACACCAAATTTTGGAGCAAGGGGAACTCTTTTCATTGCTGGTAAGAAAGCAAATGGTGCAGCCATTTTGGAAGATAGTTTTGCGTTTCTTGCAAAAATAAACATATTCTTACTATATGACCTGGCATTTGTGCTCAAATGACTTGAAAACATACCCACACTGTAACTACACACTGATATTTAGAGAAAGTTTATTAATAGTTATCAAAAATATGCAAACAAACTGTGCTTCAGTAGATAAATGGATAAACTGTGGTAAATGCAATCAATGGGGATAATAAAAAAGAAATGAGCTATCAAGCCATAAAAAGACATGGGGAAACTTAAATGCATATTACGAAGTCAAAGAGACAAATCTGAAAAGGCTACATACTGTACAATTCCAACAATATGGCATTCTAGATAAGGCAAGACTATGGAGAGTGTAAAAAGATCAGTGGTTGCCAGGGATTGGAGAGGAGTGACTAGGTGATGAGCACAAAGGATTTTTAAGACAGCAAAATAGTCTGTATGATACTATAAGGTTGGATCCATACCGTTATACATTTTTCAAAACCCACAGAATATACAACATCAAGAGTGAATTCTAATGTAAACTATGGACTTCGAATGACAATGAAGTGTCAATATAGGTTCATGGATTATAACAAACATACCATTCTGGAAGAGGATGTTGATCCTCTGGGAGGCTGATAGTTGGGGAGGTTGTGGGATAGGCAGGGAGTATACAGTCACTCTGTGCTTTCCACTCAATTTTACTATGAATCTAAAACTGCTCTAAAGTATAAACATAAATATATTTATAATATATAAATATTTTACAAATATAAAATATTTTCTTTATATTTTATATATAAATATAAAATATTTATATAAAACATAAACTATCAATTAACCTTTTATGAATTTTGTTTATTTTTCTTTCCCTCATTACACATCCTAAATTTCAGAACCCATTTTTAATTCCAGCACATTGCTTTATTTTTATAATCTGGGTTTTATCAAACCATAGTCCTTATTTTGGAGTGAAAATCTCTAATCCATCTATGAACAGTTGATCAATTGTCTCCTAAGTACCATTGATTATCTATATACTGCAAATACAAAGATAATTAAGATAAAATCTCTGCCACTAAGGACTAACAGTCTAATGGAAGCAGACAGAAAAGTCAATAATCATAATAAATTGTTTATATATAAATAAATATTGATATGGGATCCCAGAGTGCTTTAACAATCCACTGCTCTGTGCTCAGTATAAACATAAATGCCTCGTGGCTATTTTTAGATCAGTTTATTTCCTAATGGCTTTAATAGGAGTCTGATTTCTGTTTGCATGTTTTATTCTGGGAATAGTATCTTCCACACAGTACATACTCAGTAATTACCTGTGGCATAAACACAATACCCAAAATCTTTTGGAACAAAATCTGGGGGTAATCTAAGGCCAAGGGGAAAAGGAAAATCCTGAATTGGCCTTGCTTGGTATTACAAAACAAATTTCATTAGGCTACTGAAGGATATAGATAAGTAATGTATTTCCTCCTTCCCCTTCTCTCCTTTCCACCCCCAAAAGAGTCCTATAAAGTAATTTAAGACTCTGGCTCCCACTTCATGCCCCAGGGGCTGATCCAGAATTGACAGACCTTGTTAAAATGTAACTGAAGAGTGCTCAGTTGGGTAAGTTTTGTTTTTAGAACATTAAAAGTAAAAGATTTGCACACCCTGTGTTTACCATAAATAGAAATCAAGATTACTGGTGATTCATTTTCAGAAAAGAAGGAGACATGAAGAAGAAAGGAACAAAAGGGGGTGTAATACAAATAAAGGGAAACAATAAAAGAAGAGCTATAGGAAGATTTGCTTGGCTCAAAATGAATTTTAAGTAGTATATTTGCAAAGAAGATTTCATTTTATGTTAATAAACATCTTAAATACTTATTTTGTGGTTAACACTAAACACCCTTGACTGAAAGTTTGTCTTTCAAGCTGAAGAATGGTATTGCCACCATATCAGCAAAGAGCTGCTAATTCCTAACACCACATGATATTTCACTGTCAATATATTAACAGAGCTTTGGTCAATAGGTATAACATCTTCCTGAGTTTCTTATTTTAGGACGCACAGCTTCAAGATTTTTTTTTTAAGTTTGTTAAAAAAAAGTAGAGATAAACAATGAGTTCAGGCTAACTCATTTTTAAGTGATTTACTAAAAACAAGAATTAAAGAAAGCTAAAGCAAAAAATACAGGACATATCTGAAAACACTTAATTCTTTCAATACCCTAAATTCCTTTCTGCATGTAGCCCAGATTAATTGGTCTATCTAAGTCCCACTTATTCTTGCAAAATGATGGAAATAATTTTATTATAATAGTTGGGACCTGAAAAAAAGAGAGTCCAACAGAGTGGGTGAATAATCTCTAACCCTTTAGGAATTTACAGCTTATCTACCTCAATGCATAGTATTTGTCTGCTTATCTTAACATCTTAATAAGAGAGAGATAAAAGACACAGACAGTATAAGTAGGCATCCAGCCTAGCAACTTCAAACAAGTATTTCTCTAAATATGAGGCCAAAATACCAGACAAAACCATCTGGAATTTTCTAAGATAACACCTAATAAATCAAGTGTAGACAGTATTTTCTGTTCTGTTCTTTAAAACCTCCAAGAAAATTAAAAGACAATGTTAAGCATGGAGCTACTGAGACTCAAAATTGTATTACTTGACAAAATTAGCACTGTAGAAATCTGAGAACATAAAAGGTGAATGCTCTGAACCTCCCAGAAATCACACATGCAAAATACTGAATTAGAATAATCATGATTAATTCTTCAACTGATAAACTAATAAGAGATATCTCAGAGAGACCAAATGATTCACTGACAAAGGTTCTATATGACATGATTATATTCATATATACCTATATTTTATATATAATATATATTATTAATATAATATATATTCTCTAAGATATAATACATATTATTAATTATTTGATAATTCTGGGTAAAAAGATCCATGGGAGCAGGGACAGAAACTGTCTTGACCTCTTGCATGTCCAGCATCTGGCACCATGCTAACCTCCAAAGAACTTTACATTCATAAATCTGACAACTTAAAATAATTGGACAACTTCCTCAAAAGTCACAAACTACCAAAACTCAGCCTACATGAACTAGACAAATAGAATAATTCCATGATCACCAAAGAAACTGAGTTTTTAATTTAGGTATTTCCAAAAATTAAATCTCCAGGAACAGATGGTTTCACTGGAGAATTCTAACATTTTAAAAAGAATCAACAGCAACATTATATAACCTTCTCCAAGAAAATAGAAAACTAAAAAACACTCCCAACTTATTTTGAAGCCAACGTCACTGTAATAACAAAACTAGATAAAGATAGTTCAAGAAGAGAAAACTACAGAGCAATATGTCTCATGAACTTAGATAAAAAAATTATTGACAAAATATTAGCAAATCAAAAGTATGATATAAAGCAAAATAGAAAGGAATTACATACTGTGATAAATGGGGGTTTATTTCAGGTTTGTGTATGAGGCTGGTTCAACATTAAAAAATCAATCCCTATAACCAAACATATCAACACACTACAGAAAAAGAATCATATATTGTTATCTTCTCATTTGACTCAGAAAAAGCATTTGTCAAAATTCAAAATCTATTCATGATAAAAAAAAATTTTAGAAACTACATATAGAGGAAAAGTTCTTGATAAAGAACATGTACAAAAATCTTGCAACTAACGTTGTGCTTAATGATAAAAAAATTGAATGGTTCCCCCTAATATTGGAAACAAGTCAAGGATGTTCCACCACCAGTTTTATTCACAACAGTACCAGAAGTTCTAGCCAGTGCGATAAAGGGAAAAAAAAAAAAGAAGAAGAAGAAGAGAGAAAGAAAAGGCATACAGATTGAAAAGAAAAAATAAAACTATCACTAGTCAGGGAAGCCTGGGTGGCTCAGTTGGTTGGACGACTGCCTTCGGCTCAGGTCATGATCCTGGAGTCCTGGGATCGAGTCCCGCATCAGGCTCCCAGCTCCATGGGGAGTCTGCCTCTCTCTCTGACCTTCTCCTCATTCATGCTCTCTCACTGTCTCTCTCTCAAGTAAATAAAAAAAAAACTATCACTATTCATAAATGACATGATTGCCTAAATAGAAAATCCTAAGGAATCTACCAAAATAAATAAGTAAATCTCCTAGAAGTAAGAAGTGATTTTTGTGAGATTGCAGGATATAAGATTAATAAAAAATAATTACATTTCTATATACCAATCATGAACTTATGGAAACCAAAATTAAAAATATAATATCATTTCTAATCATTCCAAATAAAATGAAATACTTAGGTGTAAGTCTAATAAAACATGTACAGGATCTGCATCCTAAAAATTGCAAAATATTTATTAAAGCTGATTTAAAAAATCAGTGAACATTTAAATACATACCATGTTTGTGGATTGGATGACTCAACATAACAAGATGTCGCTTCTCTCCAAACTGATCTATTGGTTCAATGCAGTTACTATCAAAATCCAGTAAGATTCCTTTTCCAGACATAAAGAAGTTTATTCTAAATCATACATGGAAAGACATAAGACCTAAATAGCTAAAAAGACAGTATAAAAATTATGAAAAAGAATAAAATGGGAACAATCAGCCTAAGAGATGTTAGATTTTACTATATACTACAGTATCAAGATAGCGCAGTTTAGAGGAGGGAGAGACATCAGGTCAAAGAAACAGAAGAGAGAACCCAAAAATAGACCCACATAAATATAATCAAATGATTTTTGACATCAAAATAATTAAAATAAGATTGTGATTATACCAAATGTTGGTGAAGATTTGGGTAAATTGGATCACTCCTACATTGCTGGTGGGCATGTAAAATACAACAACTCTGAAAAAGAGTGTGGGAATGTCCTACATTACTAAACATATACTTACCACATGACCCATCAATTTCTCTACTTGGTATTTATGCTAGATAAATTAAAACTAATGCTCACAATAATGCTGTATATACATGTTCACAGCTGCTATATTCACACCCCAAACTGGAAATAGCCAAATGTCTTTCAGTGTGTGAATGGTTAAACAATGGTATATCCATAACATGGAACACTATTTGGCAATAAAGAGGAATGAGATTCTGATACACAACAGAACTTAGCTAGATTTCAAAGGAATTTTGCTGAATGGAACGCTCATCTAAAATGTTATATACTTTTAACTCTATTTACATAGCAATCTTAAAATGACATTATTAAAATCTGTTGATTAATGATTTCCAGTGGTCGGAGGTAGGGGTAGGGATAACTGTAATTAAGGAAGGAAAAAATAAAGAATCCTTCTAATGGAATTATTCTGTATTTAGCTGTTATCATGTGATAAAACCGAATGGAACTAAACACACACACACACACACACACACACAGAATTGCCTGCATTTGGAACTGGCAGAGTCTGAATGACAAGCATGGACTATATCCATGTCAGTTTCCTCATCATGATATTGTGCAAGATGTTACCATTAGGGGATACTGGGTAACTGGTATACTGTTTCTCTACTATTTGTCTCTCTACTATTTCTTACAACCACATCTGAACTATAATTATCTCAAAAAATCTTTTTTTTTTTTTTAAATTTAGGCAAGTGGGAGAACAAAATATCAGGACATCAAGGAAACATTAAAATATACATATCAGGGCTCCTGCCTGGCTCAGTTGGATAAGCAACTGCCTTCAGCTTAGGTCATGATCCTGAAGTCCTTGGATCGAGTGCTGCATCCGGTTTCCAGTTCCATGGGGAGTCTACTTCTCCCTCTGACCTTCTCCCCTCTCATGCTCTCTCTCACTGTCTCTCTATCAAATAAATAAATAATATCTTTGAAAATATATACATATCAGAGAATAGGATAGCAGAAGTAAAATCTAACAGATAAGCTTTAACAAGTTTCTGTGGACAGTGACTATCTTATTTACCACAATAGGCAGTTGATAACTGCCTATTTGAAAATGGAGAGACAATGTTTCTCAAAAGAACAAAATTTTGGCAAAATCTGAAGCACTTGCCTAATAGGCAATCCAAAGCACCAAGAACACACATTTTATTTTTTTTAATTTTTTAAGATTTTTATTCATTTATTTGAGAAAGAGAGAACAAGAATGAGAGGAGAGAGGTCAGCAGGAGAAGCAGACTCCCTACTGAGCAAGGAGCCCTAGGTGGAACTCGATCCCAGGACTCCAGGATCATGACCCAAGCCAAAAGCAGTTGCTTAACCAACTGAGCCACCCAGGCATCCCAAGAGCACACATTTTAGAATCAATAGAGTTTGCTGTGGGTGAGTAATCTTGAGTTTTTCCTCAAGTTTAATGAATTCTGAAATATAAGTAGAACCATAGGGCATCATCCAGTTCCAGGAAGGTATTTAAACAACATTATCAATTTGTAAAAGGGAAAATGAGACCCACAAAATGCTTCTCCACTTCGCTTTTTTCATCTCATTAAAAATGAAACAAAGTAGTGCCTTTAAAGGTATACTATCTAAAAGCCCAAATGAGACCAAAGGTAAGACTAAGGAGACACCCCCTCACTTTTGATATTTCCCAGTTTTTGTGTTTCGGTTTTTGTTTGGGGTTGTCTCTCTTGGTCAGTTGGGAGTACCTATAGCAAATGTTGGGGTCTTTATTTTTCCAATGTGTTGTGAAGAAAAGAAAGCAGAAGAAAATTTTAATTCTAGATGGAAATGACATTTGCTGATTTCATACTACTTGCTAACATTAAAATAGCTATTTAAGACACAAGATAATTGGAAGAATCATTTATTTGTTAATGTCTTCTACTGTAAACTTGAAGAAAATACCAAATGTCTATAGGATAAATTAAATATAAACTGGCACCAGACAACATTCTAATACAATGGAATTTTAAAGGACTTTTTATTAGTAATCAATGATGTTAAGGTAAAGCTTCCACCTTTCAAAAAAACCTCACTTTTCAAAGAAAAATAATATAAAACAAAACAACCAAGTAGGAGAAAGTCAATCCAATGAATAACAACAAAAAGAAAACACGAGTCTGTTGGTTCAGCCCCTGTACCATGCTTCCAATTCTGTCCATCTCCTCAACAAAGCTATAGAATAACAAATTACCTTCAAATTTATATTCTTATAAAATGTTAGACAATCAAAAGGGGGTATGTGCTAGAGTAGCAGATTTTATTCATCTTCAGATGATTTGATCTAAAACAGAAGGCACGGCTGTTCTGCTCCCAGGCTCATAAATCAATACACCCCGCCTTCCTGAGGTATACTAATGACCCTGGTGACAGAGAGCACAGATGGGTATCCCATGTTAGACATTAACTTCAGGTAAAAAATAGTGCCAGTGATCACTCACAAAGCAAAAATCGTTATATCCTATAACATTCTGAAGTCTCGTTTGAGACTTAAGTCTGCAACACTTTAGTTCAAATTCTGAATCTTCAATGTTGTGGTAATTTCATTTCCTTTAGCAAGGAAAGATCAAGTAGTTAAAATAAAACTAAGGCTATAATATCCATGTGTACTGTCTCCATTAAAGCACTTGATGAAGAACAGAAACTTTAAATAACAATAGGGAGACTGAGTCAATGTAGGGCAGGGCAGCTGGGTGGCTCAGTTAGCTAAGCAGGTTCAGCATCTGCTTTCAGCTCAAGTCATGATCTCAAGGTTGGGCTCCCTGACCAGAGGGAAACCTGCTTCTTCCTCTGTCCTTTCCCCTGCTCATGTCTGCTCTCTCTCTCTCAAATAAATGAATAAAATCCTGGGGGGTAAAAAAGAGGTAGTGCAGAGAACTTCAAACATTAATGTGCATTGAACTCTATAAGGAATCTGGTTAAAATCCACATTCTGATTCAGAAGATTTAACAGCCTCCCAAAAAGAACATCACAGATGTGATTTAAGTAGGCTCTTGAGATGAGGAAATTATCTGGGATTATCCAGGTGTTCAGTGTAATAACAAGGGTCCTTAGAAGAAGGAGGTAGAAGGGTCAAAGTTAAAAAAAGATAGGGACCCTTGGGTGGTTCAGTCAAGGATCAGCCTTCAGCTCAGGTCATGATCCCAGGATCCTGGGATTGGGCCCTGCATTGGGCTCCTTCTTGGTGGGAAGCCAGCTTCTTCCTCTGCCTGATGCTCCCCTTGCTTGTGTCCTCTCTCTCTCTCTGTCAAATAAATAAATAAAATATTTTTTTAAAAAAGCTTAAAAAGATGGAAGGAGAGAAGCAGAGGTCAAATAGGAGAAAAGATGTTATGCTGCTGACTTTGAAGATGGATAAAGGGGCCATAAATCCAGAAATACAGGAGCCTCTAGGAAAGACTGGGGAACAGATTCTTCCCTAGGGCCTCCAAAAGGAGCCAGCTCTACCAAAACCTTGCCTGAAGCCCAGGGAAACCGATTTCAAGCTTCTGGCCTCCAGAGCTGTAATAGAATTAAATTGTGTTGTTTCAAGCCACAAAATTTGTAGGAATTTATTACAGTGGTAACAGGAACCAAATACAATTAATATTAATAATAATAACAAATTACAAAGAGCTTACTGTCAAGCATTATCTTATCTGCTTTATATATATTTTTATATACTAATTCTTCGAAACAGCCCTATTGCTACAACATGGACAAAACTTAAAAACATTATGCTAAGTGAAACAATTCAATCACAAGGGGACAAATACTGTTATGACTCCACATACATGAGGTATCTAATAGAGTCGAATTCATAGAGACAAAAAGTAGAATGGTGCTTGCCAGGAGCTCAGGAGAGGAGGGAAAGGGGATATGTTTTTTAAAGGGTATAGTTTCAGTTTGGGAAGATAAAAAAACTGTTCTGGAGATGGATGGTGATGGCAGCCACACAGTAATGTGCATATACTTAATCCCACAAAACTATACATTAAAAATGGTTAAAATTGTCAATTTTAAGTTATGTGTATTAAAAACAAAACCCCTATAGTAAAATGCAGTGGTTGGAAGATCTAGAAAACATGGCGCTGTGGTGGGAGAACCTAGGTGTGAAGTAAGGATACAGAGCCCCTGTGTCTGTGTCCACTCAGCCCTTCTCAGGTCTCCCCCTCCCTGAGGCCCTGTGAGCCCCCAGGCTTCAGGTTCTGCACCAGGAATCTGAGAATGTTGGGCTGGAGCTAGCAATTTCTCATAATGAACTTATTCACCCAGCTACAAACAAATTCATGCAAGCAACACTAATTATTTTTTTAAAGATTTTATTTATTCATTTGACAGACAGAGATCACAACCAGGCACAGAGACTGGCAGAGAGAGAGAGCAGAAAGAAGGCTCCCTGCTGAGCAGAGCCCAATGATGATGTGGGGCTCGATCCTAGGACCCTGACATCATGACCTGAACTGAAGGCAGAGGCTTAACCCACTGAGCCACCCAGGTACCCCCATTAATTATTTTTTTAACCACCACTCTTACTATGATTATTCTGATTATTTGTTAAACAAAAAGTACCCCATATGAAATAAACCAACGCAAGAAACTGAATGTCTTTTCTGATAAAAGATGGCAAGTGATGGAAACAAAGGTGGATCACATAGTATTTCAAGAAAGAAGGCTTTCATGATCAAATTCTTTCAATGTCTTTTTTGGGAATTGTATCTTTTTATAATAAGGTGGTTTTTCTACACTTCTTTACTATAAATGTGCTCAGTATTATCTTCACTAAGTCTCCTACACCACAGAGGGCAGGCTCTAGAGCTGAACCTTGGGGCCCAACTCTCCATTCTGCCTTGTCGTTTATTTTCCCATGGACATGTTACTCAGTTTTCTCATCTCTCTCATCTATGGGAACAACCATAGAACTTTTCTGATAAGTTTATTATGATCATTAAACAACTTAATACATATAAAGTACATAGACTAGTATTTAGTACATAACACACACTATAAATTTTTACTATCTTATTATTATGATTACTCCAAAACTGAACACAGAAACTTGTTACCATGATATTTTAAGGCAATTAATTCTGTAAATATACTCCATTAACATATTAGTTATTATTACTATCTTACTTAACATTGCTCTCTAAGCTGAAAGATAAGACATAAGTAGCTACCAAAGAGAAAACATGGGCGCACCTGGTGGCTCAGTAGGTTAAGTGTCTGCCTTTAGCTCAGGTTATGATCTCAGGGTCCTGGGATCCAGCCCTGAGTTGAGCTCCCTGATCAGTAGGAAGTCTGCTTCTTCCTCTCCCTCTGTGTCTCCCCATCACTTGTTCTCTCTCTCTCAAATAAATAAATAAAATAATAATTTTTAAAAAATGATAAAACAGAAGTACCTACAAAAATATCCAGGAAAAAGCAATTAATCCTCATAATGAAAGAAATAAAAATTAAAACAGCTAGATATCCAATAAGATTGAACTTTTAGGTTAACACAATTTTAACATGTATATATATATATATATATGTATGTATATACATACATATATATATATATATATTTAACATAGATAAATATAAAGAAAAGAAAGATTTGTCGCCCTCGACCCGCAAGGACAACAAGAAGCCTGGTTCAGTGTTAATGCTTCATTCCGTTTATTTAATGCTTCATTCCCGTTTATTTAATGCTTCATCCCATTTATTTCATCAATTTCCTTAGCTTATATGCAGCAGGGTGACCAATAAGGGGCCAAGCAATCAGGAGAGCCAATGAGGGTCCTGTTACTATGCTGATTAAATTTGAAACAGCCAATGACTATGTCCTCCTTTAGGCGGGCTTCACCAGAAAGTTCGTTGTTTACTTGCAGCGTATTTTGCTGGCAGTGAGCCAAGCGCCATCTTGTAATGGCGGGGACTTTCCCAGCCAGAGGCGGTCCCCAACATCTCCCCCTTTTTTGTTTTATGGCAGAGATCGTGCCTGTCTTAGGTCGTCAGTAGCAGAAAACATCCTTACCCGTCATCAGACACAAGATATCGATGATCTCTGTCCTGTCTTAGGTTGGTATGTTTCTCTACTGATTTTATCCATCTTTGACTACCGATCTAGCATGCTTAGCCATATCTGGGGAGATGTCCCAGCCTCTATTGACATAAGGGCTTATATTATAGCTCGGCTCTGCTCTCGCTGATGTGTTCGGCACTTCTTTGTCTTGTGGGAAAACACAAACGGAACCTCTGCTCCAGATTAATACAGGATCCGGGCCTTTCTATTGTCCCGTAAGGATATCCTTCCAAAGAACTAAGGGCTTGGGGGAAGAATCCATACAGGCTGAATGTCTTTCAGCTGCTGCTTGACCGTTTTTATCCTAGCAGTTTTCGTTTTTAACGGCGTGCCATTGGCCTTTAGAAGGTCCTTTAGGGAACCCTCTAACCTCGACTTTGACAGTCCAGATCCCATAATTAGAATCCCAACCTAATGGCTGTTCCGCATATACTCGCCGCTAAATCCCGGCTCTAAGGCCGCCCCGCTTCTTATTGCGGACTTGTACAAGTTTCCCACCACCTTTGTCGTGGTTTTACCCCACTTACCTGCGGACTTCTCCCTTGCAAGGTTTTTTTATTTTTCTTAATATTTCCCGGGTTTCGGCACCATTTGTCGCCCTCGACCCGCAAGGACGACAAGAAGCCTGGTTCAGTGTTAATGCTTCATTCCGTTTATTTAATGCTTCATTCCTGTTTATTTAATGCTTCATCCCATTTATTTCATCAATTTCCTTAGCTTATATGCAGCAGGGTGACCAATAAGGGGCCAAGCAATCGGGAGAGCCAATGAGAGTCTTGTTACTATGCTGATTAAATCTGAAACAGCCAATGACTATGTCCTCCTTTAGGCGGGCTTCACCAGAAAGTTCGTTGTTTACTTGCAGCGTATTTTGCTGGCAGTGAGCCAAGCACCATCTTGTAATGGCGAGGACTTTCCCGGCCGGAGGCGGTCCCCGACAAAATTGATATTTGAAAACATATTTGGAGATAAAACATTTTGTATAATAAGTAACATTTCTCTGAATTTATCCTAAGTAAAAAATAATTGGATGACTATACAAAATTGTTATTACAAAGGTAATTTTGGTTGTATCCTAGTGTCCATCAAGAAGGGGTAGTTTATGCTTTATTAATTCATGGACTATCCTGTGACAACTAAAAACAATAAATACAACCAACATTTATTGAGACAGAATTTGCCCATGCAATATTGCTTAGTTTAAAACTGGAATTCTAAGTCTAGCCCTTTTTACACTGCACATGTTAAATTTGAGGATTCTCAGCTTTTGGGGATAGAAAATAGCATCAAGTTCCTCACCCCCCATTCCAACTTCTGTTCTCAACTGCTGAATTGACTTTTCAGTACTGCTAACTGGTCTGAATCTCTAATTTTCAGATCATTTTCTTTTAAGATTTTACTGATTTATTTGACAGAGAGAGAGGAAGAGAGACAGAGGAGAGTGAGACAGAGCACAGGCAGCGGGAGCAGCAGGCAGGAGAGGAAGTAACAGGCTCCCAGCTAAGCAGGGAGCCCTATTTGGGGCTCCATCCAGGATCCTGGGATCATGACCTGAGCTGAAGGCAGATGCTTAACTGGCTCAGCCATCCAGGTTCCTCTTGCGGATCAGTTTTGATCATCAGTTTTAAACATCAAACTTCTATTCCCACTCAAAACTCCGCCCCTTCTCCCTCACAGTCCACACTCTTGTTTGATGGAGTTTGCTTCTGTTCCCCACATTAAAATTCAAAGCAGATGGGTCACCTGGGTGGCTCAATGGGTTAAAGCCTCTGCCTTTGGCTCAGGTCATGATCCCAGAGTCCTGGGATCGAGCCACGCATTGGGCTATCTGCTCAGCAGGGAGCATGCTTCCTCCTCTCTCTCTGCCTGCTTCTCTGCCTACTTGTGATCTCTGTCTGTCAAATAAATAAATAAAATCTTTAAAAAAATTTTTAAACAAAAAGGGTTCCATTAAAAAAATAAAATAAAATAAAAAATAAAATTCAAAGCAGAGAAGACATAACAATAAGGTATAGCTTAGATATCTCCTCCCCCTCTCTTTCAAGCCTAGTTGCCCTAGTAAAGGGGTGGGAATGGGAAAGACTGGAATCAGGAAAACAGAGACCCTCATAACTGGTTATGCACAAAAGGGAGGAGGCATAACTCAGCTACTGGTGTCTTCTGTGTGTAAGCAAGTCCCTACATAGGTGATGACAGCTTTCTCAGCATAATGTCTTCTTTTAACTCTGACCGTGGTCCTTGTCACAATCTTGCCTTCTTTTCTAACCTCCTTCCCCTTCAGATATGGAAACATGGGAACTACCAAAGTCAACTTCCATGCCCTTCCAAGACCTGTGGCACCACATATATATATATACATACCATTATTTTCATCTAAGGCACACAGTTCCATAGACCTTTCTTTTTACCAAGATTTCCATTTCCATAAATCTCTAGAGAAGCAGGCATCATCTCTATACTCAGTTAAAACCCTCACCTCCAAGAATTCTATCTCTAGGGACAGTTCCAGAACACATCTGCAACTCAAGAAGTATCCATTCAAGGAGTCAATTTTTTTTTTTCTGCAGTCCTCCTTCATATGTCCAAGACATTCCCTTAGAGCACCCCCATTCATTTAGGGGAGACGAGGGAGTGGTCTATAACCACTGAAATTTTCACAAGGCCAAGGGCACCAATAACAGTCCATTTCCTTCCCTGTCCTCTTTTCGTCTAGATCAGGCAGGAGATGTCTGGATGTCAGGATGGAGTTTGATTATAGAAGTGTCTTATCTGCTTCTTGTTAGGAACCTAGTGGGAATCTCAATGGTCAGAGTCAGGTTTCTATACACTGTTTGCTGATGGTCACCACTTCTGGGACAATAGGCAAGTCCCCAGACACATAACACTGTGTGCTGCAGAAACACATTCTGCATCTTCACTTCTGTTTTTCTTACCAATGTTACTTCATCTTCCTACATTGCCCTTTGCCATTTCATTCATGAGAAAAACTCAATTGTTCTTCAAAACCCAGCTCAAATGGCACCAAGTCCCAGTCTTCTCCAACATTCCCATATTTTTTTTTAATACCATGTTATGCATACAGCATTCGATTTCTGTCTACCAGGCATTGTGGTCAGTTTATGCTGCTCTGCTGTGAATAAATCTATCCAAACTTGCCCACCCTACTTGGTTTTTAGTTCACATGGGTGGGAATTGTGTCCCACACAATTCTGTACCCCCAACGCTTAACATATAGGACAAAAATGTTCAGCTTTTTTCTTCAGAAGTTCTTAAACTGGTGAAGATGGCAAGTCACCTAGAAGAAATCATGTTTCTCATGGAACAATATGAAATAATTATTTGTAGTATTAAAATTAAAAATAGGGAAATTTTATCTAGATCATTTCATGTTTGACATTGGCATGGACAAAGAGTAATGGATCTAAGATAAATTCAGTAGAAAAATGCAAAATTGAGGGAAATGTTACTCTTGGGCTAAATAATATAGTTTAATCTCAGCAGTAGAACACCTACATCTAGTTTATGTGAGTCAAGTTTGAACACTAGATCTTTGTCATACTTCAGTGTAGCAAAAGACTGTTCACTCGAGATGTGAGCAGGCAAATAAAGTGCAAAATAGGACAATAAATGTCAGTAATCGGTACTAAATAAAAATCAAGGGTCAACAATTACAAATTCACTATTAATCTGCTATTTTCTCTGTCAATGTTCACAAATATTAAACATTAATTTTAATGATGGATATTTTTCCCCCCACTTTGGAAAGACAACAAACTGGTATAATCAAAATGAGGAAGATCTACGTGGCTCAGCTGGTTAAGTGTCTGACTCTCAGCTCAGGTCTTACTCTCAGGGTCATGAGTTCAAGCCCCACACTGGGCTCCACACTGGGCATGGAGCCTACTTAAAAAAAAATGATAATAATTAAGGATGATTTCTCTCTGAGAAAATTGCAAAACTTCATCTTCTCATACTAGAACTTATCAGAATTTGGTGATGTTTAAGATTGAAGCACCATACAGTACCTGAATATTGAGTATGAATCTCACCCCTGCCAACCTCAGGAAGTCCACAAGCTTCCCAGGTATAAGGGAGATCCACATCAAGGACAGGGGGCAACATGAAGGCAATGCTCCAGTAGTCTGGAAACATTTTCAGGCTACATTTTAACACGAGTGAAAACACAATTAGCTGGTGTCACATTGGCTTTGTCTTTTACTAAGTAGGATGAAGCTTGGGTCAATTCCCAGGCCACAGTGTTAATGAATTCAACTTGGTCTTTCAAACCATAAAAAATAACTTTGTGTTTATAAGTTAACTTGTGCCAAAATAACAGGAGTCAGGAGTGAGAATTTGATTTCAGAAGACAGCCTGCCTGGGGATCTGACCTCAGCCCCTCTTCACAAACCAATGGAATGAAAAAGAGGTACTCACCCTCCCTGGGTCTCACCTTCTTTGTCTAAATATGGAAGCAATAATAGTACCTTTACAAGTATCTTGAGAAGTAAAGGAGCCAATATATTGAGAGTGTTTAGCAAAATGATTTACCAGGGCCCCATGAATCATTTGCTGATGGAGGACTATGCAAAGGCTTGTAACTGGTGCTCCCTAAAGTTGTTTTATGTGACCCATAATAGAACATATGGGATTTACACATATATTTTGTCAGTATTCAGCAGTGATGGACTCTCTACTAAAGGCATATTTGCCTATTTTTGGAGATCATCTCCTATTAATACTGAAAAGAGAAGAATAATAAATAAGTTAGATTTCTTTCTTCCACATTCTGAAAGCAGAAAATGAAAGGGTCTGTGTCTTCAATGGAGGTCACTTTTCTGTTCACTGACATGAGACCCGGCAGTGGAAGCTGGGATCGTGCCCAGGCTGAGGAGCAGTGCCAAGTCCTGGGCCTATCACCGTGGGAGGAGGCAGGGACAGGGCGGAGGTCACGCTGCACATTCTTGTAACTCCGCCCACCTGGCCTGAGTCCTCAGCAGCCTCACTGCAAGGCCCAAGAAGAAAAAGCTGGAAAGTTTGGGGATGCAGGTGAAGTAGGAGTTATTAAAACTATGCATACATAATGATACAATTCACATGCAATTGAAGATGGGGGAAAACAATGTGCAGCTACTGGGCCCAGGAGTCCCCGCACAAGTGACAAGAAGTGCCTGCGGTTCCCAGTGTCCTTTCCCTGGCTCCTGGGATGAAGAGCTGGACTTTGAGATATTTGTCAGTCCAAACTCACCTTCAAAAAAATTACTTGGGAAAGAGCGGGTGCTTATTTTCATGATTAGGACATCACAAATAAGCAGATAATTTAAAGAGCCTCATTTAATTTAAAACTACCTGCTGTCTCAAAGTTCATTCAAGTTTCATTATAAATTCAAAGACTTAACTAGTTTAAATATAACAGGACAAATTTAGCCAACAACTTGAAAAAAATCACAACTTAAAGTCATCACTATGAATTCTTTTTAAATAGTTGTAAACCTTTTGACACCCATAGTAATTGCATTGGTCTATAGGCTTTAAATTATTCATTGATACTCATTATGTGATACAAGAAGATAAAATTACTTCGAAGAATGTCTGCAGGTGATTGTATTTACATAAAAATGATCTTCCAAATTAATCCTATGACATTCTAGGAAGAAACCTTCAAATCAAACGATACTAAAACAGATAGTAATCTATTGGAGAGAAATTACCCAACAATTATTCTCCAGCCAAGATAATGTTTAAGCCAGGGTTATTTATAAATCAACATGGCATGACACAGGTTCCCTTATTTACCTATCTTTCCAGTTACCCAAAATTTCCTTAAAGCCTTTTTTCTGGGGCACCTGGGTGGCTCAGTTGTTAAGCGTCTGCCTTCAGCTTGGGTCGCAATCTCAGGGTCCTGGGATCAAGCCTGGTGTCAGACTCCGTGCTCAGTGAGGAGCCTTCTTCTCCCTCTCCCACTCCCCCTGCTTGTGTTCCCTCTCTGGCTGTCTCTCTCTCTCTCTCTTTCTCTCTGTCAAATAAATAAAAATCTTTTAAATTTTTTTAAATTTTTTTTTTAAGATTTTATTTATTTATTTGACAGAGGGAGATCACAAATAGGCAGAGAGGCAGGCAGAGAGAGAGAGGAGGAAGCAGGCTCCCCACTGAGCAGAGAGCTCGATGCGGGACTCGATCCCAGGACCCTGAGATCATGACCCGAGCCGAAGGCAGCGGCTTAACCCACTGAGCCACCCAGGCGCCCGTAAAATTTTTTAAATTTTTAAAAATAAAGTCTTTTTCCTTCAAATCAGTTCCAGTGCCCTAAGGTATTTATTTATTTTTTTTTTAGTTTTTTAAAAAAATTTTATTGCCTTAAAGAAATGTGCTATACCTCACCAGAATATGTTCGCTGAAAAAATAGCGTTATGACACTTACGTGTTACCTCAACTGACCCATGGGCAGTATTCATAAAGTACAATGATAGCTGCCATGGGGCAGCCATAAAAGAATAAACTAAAGGCTAGCCATTGAGAATCTCTGAGCTTCCCCCTTAGGATTGCAGCCACTGGGAGTTGGAAGGAACCTTTCTTGTCACAGAGTTTCAATACCCTGTTTGATCTCCAAACCATGCCTATAAGAGGCCCTCAAAGCCCATTTATAACATCTCCTCTGATGGTTCACCTCACCTTGACACCCTGTAGGAATTATTTATTTCATTTTCTACAACTTGGAACCAAAGTATGGATTGAATTAAGATTCTCAAGGAGATACTGTGGTGTCATAAACCCTGACTAGACCTGCACCCTCTGCCCCCCCACCCCGATCCAACCCCTACTCAAAATCACTTCAAGATCTTTTGTTTCCTCTCATATTAACTGAAATACTTATCTATCTCATCAGGCATGTGATTATTGATAAATGTTTGTTGAATTTAGCTATTAAAATATTTTAGAAATGCCTTAAATAATACACATTTGGCTTAAAAATTTAGGATGATATCAATGTATATCTTCTGTCTCTTTCTCTTTCCCTATATGTGCTATATTCTCTTGGTCAATGTGTTCTTCAGTTAGAACAGGTGATGGAGTATAGGCTGACTAAAAATATCCCAGGCCCTGCTCAGAAGGATGTAAAGTATTACTTCCAATATAACCTATCAAAATACACACAGTAGACACAACACTCCAACAAAAAAGGAAAAATATGTACAAATGATGCAAAGTGGCAAATATGTCAGTACCTTCACAAATACCTACCATGTCAATATTCATAATATATCTCAGAGCTTCCATCTGAATTGGAGGCCCCACGTGGGGGCCTAGATTAAATCACCTAGATGAAGCCTGAAGCATCAGCTTCCTAGCAAATATAATAGAAAACAAAACCGTTTTTTTACTACCCTATGTACCCAAGGTGGTACGCAGTGTCTCAGAGTGGCTCAAGGTATGTGGTTCAATATAGACAACCTCCTAAAATACAACCCACCTTTGAATATACATATTGTCTTTGTTCATAAACAGGCAGTTCAGACAGAGAAGCTCTTCCTTGGCTTGGGACAAGAACCATAATTGCTTTGGTGGTTTTCAACTTTGTGCATAGGGCTGAGAAAAAGCAAAGCCAATCCAGAGTAAATGCCAGATTTATTTTACAAAAAAAAAAAAGAACAAAAATTTTGATAGAGGAAAGCTGTTTTCAGACAGTCACAGTGATTTTTCAAATGGAAATATCATTGTTATTTATTTTTTATCATTGTTAATTATTTTGTAAAAGCCTTGAGAGGCCTCATCATAGGTCATATAAATGCGTTCAAATGGGCAACAAAATGCCTCAGATACACCAAATATGTAAGCAGATCCATTTTAATTCTAATTACTTGAAAGCTTAAAATTACTGACAAAATAGAATTTACAAGAGCATATGACACACTATGGACTTATATCACCCATGAAGAAAGACTGTGTTGTTAAGATCAAAAACTATCAAGTCATACTTTTCTGAGTAATTCCTTTATAAATTCCACTCCTGCCAGAGTATTTTTTATTTTCTTTCTAAATTTTAACCAACATTTCCAATTGTTGACTTCCCTGTGATATGTGAATAAATAAGTTTGCATGTTTTCTTCTACACTATGCTAAGGCTCATGTTTTCTGAGTTTCAGTGCATATATTAGTTTACTTGTCTGACATCAAGATAGTATCAATTCCTAAGGTCTGAGAGGAAAAAAAGAGAATGTTGGATTTGAATACTTGGTCTAATCCAAACCTGAACCCCCCCAGTCTTGCTCTCTGATTATGCCCCACTCCACCAAAAAACTGTAGGAATCAGAAGCTGAAGAAAGGAATAGAATAGGTTTGCTTTTATCCCATTTCTTTCTGACTTCCTCAATGATTCTACTTGGTCCCAGACAATCTCAAATTAAAGATTTTAAAAAAAAATAGGGTCGCCTGGGTGGCTCAGTCGTTAAGGGTCTGCCTTCGGCTCAGGTCATGATCCCAGGGTCCTGAGATTAAGCCCCACTTCAGGCTCCCCGCTTGGCAGGAAGCCTGCTTCTCCCTTTCCCACTCCCCTGCTTGTTTTCCCTCTCTTGCTCTCTCTCTCTCTCTCTCTCTCTCTCTCTGTGTCAAATAAATAAATAAAATTTTAAAAAAAAGTAAGTAGTTTTTCACAATTATTTTATTTTCCATCCAAATTTCCCTCTTTGCTATCCAAGATAAGTACTCCGTAATTTCAATTTATACATAGACAAGACTAATTTAATATGAATCATTTATTCTAGCACCATGAAACAAAACTATAAATCCCCACCCACAGTCTCCTGGTAAATGAGTTTGGGGCAGGGATTGGGGAGCCCAGATATCTGCAGTAAGGTTTACTGTTCTCACTGTTCATTTCTTCTCAATGCCCACCTAATTTAAAAATCTCTGGTCATCATTTCAGTGATATTTACTTGTACAATAAAGCATCAAGTTTTGGTAGCCCCAGGCAATTTATTTGTCAACGAGGGAAAAACTTTGGCTTTCATTGCAGATGGAAGTTAATTTGGTGGTCACAGCCCAGCTCCCCATGAATACTTTCTACATTACAAAGGCTGCTCACAAAGAATGAGCAAATGATGTGGGGTGGGTTGGGTGGGACACATACAAACTCTGTGGCTGAGGTATCTGAGATCAAGACTGAGGTGCAAAGCTCAGGAAATGTAGGAGGTTGTGTTTGCCAACACTTGTCTGCATCCAGCCAGTACCATAAGCCCTCTCCATCAGTGAGCATTTGACCATTTATAACTGTATAGTAAATAGGAATAGCACAATTGTTATTTGGAGCATGGATTTGTCCTCCAAACAGATTTCTCTTGCTCATGTAAATGTAACACAACAGTTTCCAGAAAAATCTAATTCTCCTTTCCATTTTTCATTTAAGTTTACCCAAAACCATAAACAGCTATCAGCTATTTTTTAAAGTATTTTTGAATACTGATTACTCATTTTCTTCTTTAAACTACTAACACATGATATCCAAAATGGGAGACAATGAATACCAGGCAGAATCCTGGAAAAAGACTGTCCTTAAGGAAAGAGTAAAGACCCATAGGAATTGCAATAATCCCTCTATTTTTACCAAACAGTTGGAAAATGAGAATGCATTTCAAATGCTTATAAAATGATGTAATTTCATTTGGAATTGTTTTTTAATTAAAAAAGAATGTCTTTTTTTTTTTAATGTTTTCACTCTGATCCATTATATCAGTCATCCTTAAATAGTAACTCAGTGGAGTATTTAAACCTGTACATCTCACACCAAATGGTTCATTGATGATCTGGTCTATTTTCTGCCTGAAGCAAGCAAAATAAAAAGAACAGAGAAATTCAGCTAGGGTCAAATTGGGAAGATTCCTTTACAGGGAAGGAAAAATGAAAAAGAAATAAGGTGCTTTAAGGGGTATACAGTTTTCTGAGAAAATTATAGCAGCTAAAAATTGATCATCGATAGCAAACAGGATAAAGCTATTTCCAAAAGCAGATTTACAATTAAATAAGCAAGGCTGAAAGTTACTGACCTAAAGCTTGGCTATAAGTCAGCTCTGTTCCACAAAACATCTCAGACACAGCAACCAACATACATTCTTTTCTTTGATTTGATAGAAAATCACACTTCACCTCAACCAACTAAAGCATCTTTGACCTCAAACTATGCATTTCAATTACCAACCCACCAGGAATGAAATTTCTTTTTATATTTTTCTTTAAGCTTTTTTAATAATAAGCTATAAAGATTTATTTTGAAGCAGTATAAAAACCATTCACTGGTCTCAGAAAATATACAGTGTTTGTTATGTGTCTATTTAATACAAGGTTAAAAAATCTACAGCAAAAGTATAAAACCAGAAGTACTTATTTCATAAATGTGGGGTATAGGGATTTTACTGTAGGAATTTATATCAATTTCTTAAAATATAGTGTGAGTAAAAGAAAACATGTAATGAAGAACTATATGCCAAATCCTGTGGGAAACTGGCAAAGGTCAGTGTGTTTGCCTTAATGTTGCTGTTGCAGGCAGGGAGGGGTGAGGGATGTTGCTGAAAGCATCTACAATAATCCTCTATAGATATGGTACACAGGTAAGGTTTGCAGAAGGAAGAGGGAGAAGCACTGAATTTTGACTGGTGGGGAATGGAAAAGGCTTCTCTGAGAATGAGTGTTCATCTAGGCTTTGAAAGTCCAGTCAAGTAGTACTGACAAGCAGAATTGAGGGAAGTAGTAGCAGGCAATATTCATTCATTTAGCAAACATTGACTAAGCACTCACTTTGCACAAGTTCCTGGAAAACACAAGAAAGCACAACACTGAATGATGAAGGGTCACTTACTCAGGCCAGCCCTTGACATTTGTCGTGGGCAAGAACAAAATGGAGGAGTGACCTCAGCATTGTGGTCGTATGTGGTGATATGATTCCTTGGCAGTGTGATTCCTTGGTCTCTCCCCTTTAAGTTACAACCAGCTGTACATCCACAGCCCAACAAAGGATGTCCTGGACTGCAAACATCACTAAAGCAATCCATATATCTTTATATCTGAGGGTGGGTGGCTTATACTTTGTAGAGGTCCTAAAACTGAGGAAACACCATCATTGCCTGCTGCACAGCTCCAAAAAGAGTGGCAGCGTCTGGTACCCAGGCTTCCCTGGGATCAATGCACATAGCTACAGTGACCCCTAACTCCACCATCCCATTTAAGTGGCAGCCTCCCCCACAACACACACACACACAAACAGTGACAGACAGAACCTCAGTGACACCCCGGCAACACTGGCAGCACTGAGGGCACCAGGGCCCTGGCAGTGATGTTAGCATTGACAACCCCTCTGGCAGAGGGGGTGGAGGGTGCAAAGTGCTTGCCCCCAAATACAGCCTCAAAGCAGCTCAATAAGAAAAACCAAAAATTTGTGCTGTAGCACTACCTGCTGGCAGACAAAAGAAACCAAACTTGTCCAATTTTTAGAATCAAAGTAAACAAAATTTTACCTAAGAACGTTCAGTATTTCAAATATGCCAGCAGAGGCACATCTCACCAAACACTATGAAAATCATGATAACACATATCACAAAAGAAAATGGCAGTTCTTTAGCAATCAAACACAAAGTTACTGAAGATTGGGATCTGAGAGAATTCAAAACAGAAAGAAATTCAACAAGGTACAAGAAAACTCAGTATGGCCATTCAGTGAACTCAGGAATAAAATTAATGAATGGCAGGACTTCTTTACCAAGGAGATTGAAATTCTAAATAAGAACCAAGCAGAAATTCTGGAGCTAAAGAATTCAATAAATGCATTAGAAAGCATTAGTAATAGAGCAGATTAGATGGAAGAGAGGATAAGCAATCTGGAAGAGAGGGATCTAGAAATTATTCAGGTAGGAGAATGAACTAAGATTTTTTTAAAACTGAAGAAATCCTATGAGAACTATAAAACTCCATTAGGAGAGCCAACATAAGAATAATGCATATACCATAAGGAAAAGAGAAGGAGAAGGGTAAAGAGGTTATTTTAAAAAAACAGTAGCAGAGAACTTCCCCAACCTGGAGAAAGAACTAGGAACATAAGTCCATAAATATAATGCATTTTGTTACTATCTCAATGCAAAATGACCCTCTCTAAGAAATATAATGAAGCTGTCAAATGTCGGTGATAAAGAATCTCAAAGGTAACCAGGGGAAAAAAGTAAATAACCTACAAAGGGACATCCTTAGACTATCAGAAGATTTCTCAGCAGAAATTACAGGCCAGGAGGGAGTGGAAAAATTTATTCAAACTAATGAAAGATAATAACTGCCAGCCAAAAATACTCTAATAGCAAAGTCCTCCCTTAAGGAGGAGAAATAAAACCTTTTCCAAACCAAGAAAAACAGAGAAAGTTCACCACTGTTAGACTTGCCTTATAAGAAATGTTGGAAAGGAGCTCTTCTACCTGAAATGAAAAGACAAAATTACACAAAACTTTGAATAAGGTGTTAAACAGAATCAGAAATTCGTAACTGCATTTTAGAATAGGGTGTTAAGCTATAACACTTAATTATAGTAAATGGAAAAAAACATTAAAAATAACTATAGCTACTACAATTTGGCAATGAATTCACAGCATAAAAAGGGGTAACTTGTGAGATCAAAAATATAAACGAGGAGGGAAAAAATTATAGAATATGTATAGACAAATGAAGATAAGTTTCCATCAGCAGAAAAATGACTATTTTACCTACAAGATATTTTATAAAAACTTCATGGTAACCACAAAAGAAAAATCTAAAGATAAGACAAGAAACATAAAAAATGGGGAACTGAGCAAATCATCATAGAAAATCAACCTTAAAAGGTAGACTGAAACACAAGGAAAAAGAAAGAAGGGAGATACAAAATATCCAGAAAACAGAAGACAAAATGGCATTAGTAAGTCTTCATACATCAAAATGGCATTAGTAAGTCTTCATACATCAAAAATCATCTTAAATGTAAGTGGATTGACGTCACCAACCAAAAGGCAGAGTGATCAGATGGATTTTTTTAAGAGATACAAATATATGCTGTCTTCACGAGACTAAACACATTTGTTCAAAGACAACACAGACTCAAAGTGAAGGGGTGGAAGATGATACTCCAAGCAAAGGGAAAACAAAAGAAAGTGGTAAGACCATATTGATAGTAAACAAAATAGACTACAAGCCAAAAATGGTAACAAAAGACAAAGAAGGTCATTATATAAAGATAAAGATGTCAATATATCAGGAAAATATAATAATCATAAATAAATACTCTCCCAACAGTGAGCACCGAAATATATTAAGTAAATACTAACAGTCTTAAGGGAGAAACAGACAATAATAAAATAACAGTAGGGTACTTTAATACCTCATTATTAATAATGGATAGATCATCCAGGCAGAAAATAACAAGACAATGTTAGAATTGAACCACATTTTTGAAAAAGTATATATACAGATATATGCAGAACATTCCATCCAATAGCAAGAGAATGCACATTCTTCTCAATGCACATAGAACATTCTCCAGGAGAGGCCATGAAACTAATCTTAGCAAATTTAAGAAGACTGAAATCATACCACCCATCTTCTCTATCCAGGATGGCATGAAATTAGAAATCAACAACAAAGTGAAAGTACATAGATCTTCAAATATGTGGAATCTAAACAACATACTTTTATTTTTTCTATTTTTTTAAAGATTTTATTTATTTATTTGATGGAAAGATCACAAGTCGGGAGAGAGGCAGGCAGAGAGAGAGAGGGAGAAACACACTCCCTGTTAAGCAGAGAGCCTGATGGAGGCCTTGATCCCAGGACCCTGAGACCATGACCTGAGCCAAAGGCAGAGGCTTTTACCCACTGAGCCACCCAGGTGCCCCTAAACCACATACTTTTAAATAACCAATGGGTTAAAGAAGAAATTAAAAGGGAAATAAAAATAACCTCAAGACAAATAAAAATGAAAATACAGCATACTTAATTTTGTGGGATGCAGGAAAAGCAGTTCTCTCTCTCACTCTTTCTCTCAAATAAATAAAATCTTAAAGAAAAAAGAGCAGTTATGAGAGGAAAGTTTATAGCAGTAAATTCACTTATTAATAAATTAGAAAGATCTCAAGTAAACAACCTAATTTTACACTTTATAAAATTAGAAAAAAGGAACAGATTATGCCCAAATTACTAATTGTATGCCCAAATTACCAAATTATGCCAAATACTACTAATAAAACAGAGACCAGAAAAACAATAGAAAGTATCGATGAAACTAAAAAGCAGTTTTTTGGAAAAAAAAAATGGCAAACTGTTAGCTAGATGAAGAGAAAAAAGAAAACTCAAATAAAATTAGAAAAGATTACATTCACCATGATGAGCACTGAGTAATGTATAGAATTGTTAAATCACTATATTGTGCACCTGAGACAAATATAATACTGTATGTTAACTATAATGGGAATTAAAATTAAAAATAAAAAATTCAAACAACAACAACAAAAAAAACTGAGTCAGTGATAAAAACACTCAACACAGAAAATTCTAGGCCAGACAGCTTCATTGGTAAATTCTACCAAACATTAATTTAGAATTAATACCAATCCTCCTCAAACTTTTCCAAAATAATGAGAAAGAGGAAACACATCCAAACTCATTCTTCAAAACCAGCATTACCTTGATATCAAAACCAGATAAGGATATCACAAGAAAACTATAGATCAATAGCTTTGATAAATATAGGTGCAAAAATTCTCAACGAAATATTAGCAACTTGAATTCAAGAATAAATTAAGAGAATTATACACCATAACCATGAAGTGGGATTTACCCCTGAGATTCAAGAATGGTTTAACATTAAAAAAAATCAATGTAATTCATCACATCAATAAAATGAAAGATAAAAATTACATGATCATGTCATGTCAATAGACTCAAGAGAAAGCACTTGAAAAGATACATCTTCCATGATAAAAATCCTTAACATATTAAGTATTGAAGGAACATACTTTAACATAATAAAGGCTATATACAACAAACTCACAACTAACATTATACTCACTAGAGAAAAATGGAAAAGATTTCCCCTAGGATAAGGTACAAGATAATTTTGCCCACTCTCACTACCCCTATCTAACATAACACTAGAAGTCCTAGCTAGAGCAATTAAGCAAGACAAAGAAAGAGAAGGAATCCAGGAATGCCTGGGTGGCTCAGTCAGTTAAGTGTCTGCTTTCAGCTCAGGTCATGATCCCAGAGTCCTGAGATCAAGTCCTGCATTGGCTCCTTACTCAGAAGGGAGCCTGCTTCTCTGTCTGCCTGCTTCTCCCTCCCTCTGCCTGCCATTCCCCCTGCTTTGTGAGCTCTCTCTATTGCTCTCTCTCTCTTTCTCTTCTCTCTCTCTTTCTCTCCCTCTGACAAATAAATAAAATCTTTTAAGAAGGAAAGAAAGAAAGAAAGAAAGAAAGAAAGAAAGAGGAATCCTAATCAGGAAGGAAGAAGTAAAACGGCTATAATTTGCTGATAATATAATCATAGATACATAGATAGAATATCCCATAGAGTCAAACAAAAAATTATTGGAATTAATCAATGATTCCAGTGAAGTGGAACATTTCAAAATCAACTTACAGAAAACAGTGTCATTCCTTAACACTAATGATAAAGCATGAGGAAAAAAAGAACAAAGACAGAGGTATCATACTACCTGATTTCAAACTATACTACAAAGTCATGATAATAATAATAATTTAAAAAGTATGGTACCAGCATAAAAATAGATACATAGACCAATGGAATAGAACAGAAAGCCCAAAATTAAACCCAGTATTTATGGTCAACTAATATTCGGCAAGAAACTAAAGAACACCTAATGGGAAAAGGATAGTCCCATCAATAGATGGTGCTAGGGAAACTCGAGAAACAATTCGGAACAATAAAACTGGATCTGACACCACTTATAAAAATTGATTCAAAATGGATCAACGACTCAAAAATAAGACCAGACATCATAAAAGACTTAAAAGAAACTTATCAATATTGGTCTTGGCAATGGTTATTTGGAGATGATGCCAAAAACACACACACAACAAACCAAAAATCAATAAATAGGACTATATCAAACTCAGAGCTTCCGTACAACAAAATAAGAATCAATAAAATGAAACAGTAGCTTACCAAATGGAAAAAAATTTTTTGCAAATCCTAAGGGGTTAATATCCAAATTATATCAAAAAAACTAACCCAACTTAATTTTTTTAATCTGGTTATTTTTAGGAACACAAAGGTGGTTCAGATGGTTAAGCATCTGCCTTTGGCTACAGTCATGATCCCAGGGTCTTGGGATAGAGCCCTGCATTAGGGTCCCTGCTTAGTGGGGAGCCTGCTTCTCCCTCTTCCTCTGCCTGCCACTCCCTGCACTTTTAATTTCTCTCTCTCTCTCTGTCAAATAAATAAAACCTTTTAAAAAACAAAATAAATAAAATATTCATTTTTAAAAATGGGCAGAACAAAAGAGACATTTTTCCAAAAAAAACTTAAAAATGACCAACAGACACATGAAAAGACGCTCAACATCACTAATCATCAGGGAAAGACAGATCAAAACCATAATGAGATATCACCTCACACCTGCTATAATGGCTATCATCAAGAAAACAAGCAACCAACAGGTGCTGGTAAGGATATGGTGACAAGGGAACTCTTACACGGTACTAGTGGGAATGTAAATTAGTCCCATCACTATGGAAAACAATATGAAGTCTCCCCCCCAAAATTAAAAATATATCTACCATATAATCCAGCATTTCCACTTCTCAGTATATACCCAAAAGAAATAAAATAGAATTTCAAGGAAATATATGCACACCCATGTTTATTATAGCATTATTCACAATAGCCAATGTATGGAAACAACCCAAATGCCGATCAACAGATAGATTTAAAAAAATATGAAATATACATCCCTAAGAGAAAGTATCACCCATGAGAAAGTAAGCTATCCTGCTATTTAAGACAACATATATGAACCTTGAGTACATTATCATTATGCTAAACAAGATAAGCCAGATAAATATATAATTATATATAAATATATTATTGCAATATACAATTATATATTATAATATATTGTAACATATAATGTATAATGCATATATTAATATTTTGTATTTATTGACATATATAATTATATATAATTATATATTGTGATATGTTATAATATATTATATAATACATATATTAATATTTTGTTAATTTTTAATATTTTAATATTAATATTTTGTTACATTAATATATAATATAATGTGACAAAATATTAATGTAACAAAATAACATCAAAGCAAAACCTTAAATTTAGAAATTGTGACATCAAATTTATCAAATAAAGAAATGAATACAAATAGACCTCATACACTATATATCTAAACAATAAAGTTATATAAACCTAATTATTAAATAAAATATATTTTATCATTCTCTTGGAAAGTATACCTTCATGATGATAAGATCCTTAAAAATATAATCATTATTACTTATATTGAAATGTTCTGATGAGCCAGGGTGGTAGATGAATAGTAAAATGAAAACATGCAACTCAGTCGTGCTCACATATTTATTTCACAAAATTTATCTTCTGCCTTCCTATGTACAAAATCACTAATTATCAAAATCAAGATTTTCCACATAATTCTGTTCTAGTGAACAAAATCCTAACTTTGTTCTAATGCCAAATTAGACCATCTTTCTAGAGTCACTGTAGTTCTTGGGGAGTTTTTCATTTTGGAGAAGCTTCATTCACAAAGGCAGCTGCAACTGTCAATAATATTCTTAAAATGATATTTACTCTCAGAATAAAATCAGATTCTACATATAAAATTGTAAAGTGGGATTGGAATATGAAAAATACATTATCAAGAAAAATACCACAGCATATTTTTAATTTCATCATCTAACTTATTACTTACATTACCACTCTCACATTTCTTAAATATCTGTACTGTATCACATTCCCATTATGTTAACAACTTCATTTTGATGTTATCACTATAGATAGCTTTTAATTTATTTCATTATTTTTATATTTACCTGACATATTCAGACATTCTATTTTTTTTTTAAAGATTTTATTTATTCGATAGATCACAAGTAGGCAGAGAGGCAGGCAGAGAGAGAGGGGGAAGCAGGCTCCCTGCTGAGCAGAGAACCCGATGTGGGGCTCGATCCCAGGACCCTGAGATCATGACCTGAGCCGAAGGCAGCAGCTTAACCCACTGAGCCACCCAGGCGCCCCATTCAGACATTCTAGCCAAAATTATTTCTTCTACACTTAGAATATATCCACTGTTTTCAGTAAATATTGGACATTAAAGTTAAAAAAAATTAAGCATCATAATGTTTGGCTAAATATTGGACATTTGTATTTTTAGATCATACCAATGTTTTATATTGGCTGTTCTCTTTGTTAAATACTACTAATTTTTTGCTATTTTTTCAGATTTGTTTCAATTCTAGTAATTTATCATGTGTACATTTCTCAGTAATAGTGATTTCTTTTTATATTCTGTTCATAAAGAACTTAAATGCTTTCATCACAAATAATTTCACTTAAAGACTGGTTATAAAACATCGAACAGTAGTAACAAAGTATACATTATTTTTGAACTTAAAGTAAGGGCTAGTTTCTAAATATTTCTTTTTCATTCGCTGAAAAATCGTATCATTAACCTGGACCAGACTGTTTTCTAAAAGCAATCTTCCAGACAACAAGGATTAAAAGTCATCCTCCAGAATCAGCTTCCAAAAGACAGTAGAGATTCACAAGACTTATCTTTGTCATCCAATTTGCTGATTCTGGGAAGGCATTTTCTTCATCATCTCACAGCTGACAGAACTGCATTTGTTACTTCTGGGTTAGGAATTTGATGTGAATACTTCTGTCATTTATTCTCATTATTTTGATCTGTAATTCAAGCTTCATTTAGTAGAGATTATAGTTTCATGGAATTTATCAGACCTGATAATGTAGTGGATTTCATGAGAATAATTTTCTTGCTTATTTTCATTATTTTGATCAGTGATGAAAATCTAAACAATTTGCAATGCCTTATTTTTATTGTTCTGATCAGTAATTAAATCTGAAAAATATGTAATGTACTCTGAAAATTTTATATGGGTCATGCTTGACAGAAGCCTATTCTACCATTATTTGACAGAAGCCTATTCTACCATTATATTACAAATAAAAAATTAAAGATTATTTAAAAATTTTTCTATTTTTCTGCTGATTTTTATTCCATGAGCTTAATTTTTTTGTATCTTCTTTTTCAGCCCTGTCTTGACATGTACTTATTCTCAGTGATCTAAGTAATTTCTTAAAACATAATTGTATCCAAGGACTATAAAGTTTGAATATATATCCATAAAAATATGAGTTAAATGTAAAAAAACTGAATAAATTATTTTTCATATGTGTTTTGACAAAAAGTACTTTTCTAAAATAATCTAAACTAAGATGGAATAGTAGGAGATATCAGCCTTCAATCTCCTGACAAGTAAACAACAATTAGACATCTTTTGCAAATGAAAATAGCCTTAGGAGGGCTCAAGAATCCAATTAAGAACCTACAGGAACACAGTGGAGCAAGAAAAAAGTAACTATGCAGAAAGGATTGCTAGGGAGATTAGTTTAGCAGAGAGGTCTGGAAGAGGGGAGAAACTAAGAAGGTGGGGCTGACAATATCAACTATGCAGCAAGTGATTTACAGTGGCCTGTCCTGTGTAGGGCCCTGGGTAGCCTTTGCTGCCAAGGACCTCAACAGCCCCTAGGGCAGCTACAGATTCCTTAAGTCTTCACAATGGAGGACTCTGCAGTATTTGTGTCCTTAGTTTCCTGGGGAGAAAGATATTACTATGCCACCCACCACCCAGAAGGAGCCTCACTGTACTGCCCTGGAACCACAGCTGCCAACAGCCCCAGCCCAATGCGTATCATGAACCCCAGAACTATGACTGCTCTGCTTGTCCCTGTGCTTCAGACTCCCGCTCTGTGGCAGCTCTGTGCTTACCTATGCTCCAGAAAATAGCTCTGCAACCATGTTTTAGGCAGCAGATGCAGCACCACTGCAGTCTAGTTTGCATCCCAGATGCCAGAGCCATTATCTCCCAGTGTGCACCATGCTCTGGAATCCAGTTCTATGAATACTGGACATGCACCTACTTCTCAAGCACCCTCTGCCACTATATGCTATCTAGTTCTCTGGATGCCAGAGCTGCTGTTGGTCCACAAGTGCCTATGTTCCAAACCCTAGCAACTCCATGCGCACCCATGTATCAGACATCAGTGTCATCACCATTATATTGGCAAATACAAGCTAGACCAAACAACAAGTGGGATCTCCTCAGCCACAAATTCCCCACAGAGGGAACACTAGGTGGTTCCAATTTGTCACCAAAGACACCAACAGCCTTCACTACTGTGGATACCATAAGGACCCCTGCAGTCTTCATCAACACTGGCCTCACCTGATAGAACTGCATAGAACCTAAACCACTGAGCCTATACAAGAGCCAAAACCACTACACCCAACCCAGCCAGCACCCTCTCCTCCATGCAGAGGTGAAGGTCTTTCTACACTAAAACCAATCTGTGGAGTCTGAAAGAGATGACTGCTCCATTAAATGTAGACATCTGTGCAAGACTATAAGAAACACCAAAAATTCAAGGAAATGTGACACACCAAGGGAACACAATAATTTTCCAATAACTGACCCCAAGAAACAAAGATAAATGAATTGTTAGAAAATTATTTTAAGGAAGCTCAGTGAACTACAAGAAAACACAGAAAACTCAATGAAATCAGAAGAAAAGTATATGAATAAAATGACAAGCTTTACAGAGATACAGGAATATCAAAAAGAACTGAACACAAATTCTGAAACTAATGAATAAAATAAATTAGATGAGAAGTGCAATACAGAGCATTTATAGATTTGAGGAGCACCTCAGAGGCTCAATCAGTTGAGTGTCAGACTCTACTCAGGTTATGACCTTGGGGTTGTGGGATTGGCTCCTAGTTAGGCTGTGCACTCAGCATGAAGTCTTCTGGGGACTCTCTCTCTCCTTTTCCATCTGATGCTTCTGCTGCTACAAATCAATCAATCAGTCAATCAATCATTAAAAATAAAAGACTTGATCAAGCAAAAGAAAGAATCTATGATGTCAAAATAAGTCATCCAAAATTATCCAGTGAGAGGGATAAAAAAGAAAAAAGAATGAAAAAATTTCCTCAAAAAGTTAAAATAGAACTACCATATGATCCAGCAATTGCACTAGTAGGTATTTAGCCAAAGATTGAAAAGTACTAATTCAAAAGGATACATGCTCCCCTTTGTTTACAGAAGCATTATCTACAATAGCCAAATTATGGAAACAGCCCAAGTGATGAACAGAAAAAGAAGACATGGTAAATAAATATACAATGGAATATAACTCTGCCATAAAAAAGTGTCATTTGCAATGACATGGATTCAGCTAAATAGTACCATGTTAAGTGAAATAAGTCAGCAAAAGACAAATACCGTATGATTTCACTCATGTATGGAATTTAAGAAACAAAATAAATGAGCAAAGGGGGCGGGGGAGAGAGGAGCAAACCAAGAAACAGACTCTTAATTATAGAGAACAAAATGATGGTTACCAGAAAGAGGTGTATAGAAGGATTGGTTAAGTAGATGATGGGGATTAAGGACTACACTTGCTATGATGAGCACCAGGTGTTGTATGGAAGTGTTGAATCACTATATTGAACACCTGAAACCTAATATTATACTGTATGTTAACTGAGATTTAAATAAAAACTTTTTTTCTAATGATTTTATTTATTTATTTGACAGAGAACACAAGTAGACAGAGGCAGGCAGATAGAGAGGAAGGGAAGCAGGCCCCCTGCTGAGCAGAGAGCCCGATGTGGGACTTGATCCCAGGACCCTGAGATCATGACCTGAGCCGAAGGCAGTGGCTTAACCCACTGAGCCAGCCAGGCACCCTAAATAAAAACTTTTAAAAAATACTGAGAGTGGCATGTTAAGATCCCATACTATTAAAGTATTCATATTAATATGATTCTTTATCTTGATTAACAGTTGGCTTATGTAGTTGGCTGCTCCCATATTGGGGGCATAAATATTTACAGTTATTACACCTTCTTGGTGGTTAGACCCTTTCAGAATGATGTGGTATCCTTCTTTATCTCTGAGTATAGTCTTTAGTTTAAAATCTAATTTATCTGATATGAGAATCGCTATCCCAACTTTCTTTTAAGGCTCATTGGCATGAAAGATAGTTCTCCATCCCTTCACTTTCAGTTTGGATGTATCCTTAGGTTCCAAATGGGTCTTTGTAGACAGTATATGAATGGGTCCTGTCCTTTTGTCCAATCTGCAACCCTGTGTCATTTTATGGGAGCATTTAGGCCATTCAGGTTGAGAGTGATTATTGAAACATATGTTTTTATTAACATCATGTTGCCTGTGAAGTCCTTTTTTTCTATATATTATCTCTGTAACTTTCTGTTCTATGTCACTCTTGGGTTCTTCTTTTTTAGAATACCCCTTAATATTTTTGTAGTGCTGGCTTGGTGGTCACATACTCTTTCAAACCTTGCCAGTCTTGGAAGCTCTTTATCTCACCATACATTTTGAGTGCCAACCTTGCTGGATAAAGTATTCTTGGCTGCATGTTCTTCTCATTTAGTGCCCTGAATATGTCTTGCCAGTCCTTTCTGGATTGCCAGATTTCTGTGGACAGGTCTGATGTTATTCTGATGGATCTTCCTCTGTATGTAAGGAATCTCTTCCCTCTAGCTGCCTTCAGGAGCTCTTGTCTAAAATTAGGATTCATCAGTCTCACAATCAAGTTTCATGAGGTCTCTCTAGATTCATTGATCTTGGGAGGTGATCTTTCTGTCTAGGCCATGAACCCTGGTTCCATTCCCCAGACTGGGAAAATTTTCATCAAGAATTTGTTCAACTATATGTTCTAATCTTTCTTTCTCCACCTCCTCAGGGATTCCAATAATTCTGACATTGGAACATTTCATGGTGTCATTTATTTCCCTAATTGTTTTCATGGTTTCTAAGCTGTTTCTTCCATGCCTCCTCCTGATCTTTTTTCTCTATCAGTTTGTCCTCTAGATCACTAATTCTATCTTCTGCCTTGGTTACTCTAGATGTTAGACTTTTTAGATTAGATTGGATTTCATTGATAGCATTTTTAACTTCTTCCCAGGCAGCTTTCACTTCTGCCCTCAGAGATTCTATGCTGTCACTAATGGTTTTCTCCAACCTAGCCATTGCCTGGATAATTGTTACCCTGAATTCCCGTTCCAACATACTGTTTATGTCCATATCCAATAGTTCTGATAGAGAGGGCACAGTCTGAGTTTTTCCTCAGTTGGGTGTTTCTCCTCCTAGTCATTTTGGGGAGAAGTGGTCAAGAGGATGTATAGCTGAATATATCAACCATGATCCAGGCAATGCAGGGAAATCTGAATTTGACTGAAGAACTGCTGAAGGCTCAGCACAGACATATAATGGCTATGGAGAAAACTCGTCTTCTGTCTCTGGCTGACAAAGCCAAATAATCACTTCTGTGTCTTCATGTAACTTATTTAATCACCTGGGTTTATTCATCTGGAGAAAGCATCCAATTCCACAGGCTAAGGGCTCAGTCTCACAAGAATGTCTTCACCCCAACTGATATTCATATTGATATGAATACATTAATATTAGGGGATCTTAACACTCCACTCTCAGTAATAGACCATCCAATCAATAAAAGCAGTAAAGAAACAAGAGCATTGAATGACACATTGGACCAAATGGACCTCATAGATATATACAGAACATTCTACCCTAAAACAGAAGATTCATTCTCCTCGAGTGCATATGGAACTTTCTCCAGAACAGACAACATACTAGATCACAAATCAGGGTTCAATCGATACCAAAAGACTGAGATTATTCCCCGCATATTCTCAGATCACAACACTTTGAAACTGGAACTCATCCACAAAAGAAAGTATGGAAGGAATTCAAACATTTGGAAGATAAATACCACCCTGCTTAAAAATTATTGGATCAACCAGGAAATCAAAGAAGAACTTAAACAATTCATGGAAACCAATGAGAATGAACACACATCAATCCAAAACCTATGGGATATGGTGAAGGTGGTCCTAAGGGGGAAACACAGAGCCATCCAAGCCTCACTCAAAAAAATTGAAAGATCCTTGGGGCGCCTGGGTGGTTCAGTGGGTTAGGCCTCTGCCTTCAGCTCGGGTCATGATCTCAGGGTCCTGGGGTCGAGCCCCGCATTGGAATCTCTGCTCAGCAGGGAGCCTTCTTCCCCTGCTCTCTCTGCCTGCCTCTCTGTCTACCTGTGATCTCTCTCTCTCTTTAAAATAAATAAATAAAATCTTTTTAAAAAATTGAAAAATCCAGAATACACCAGCTCTCTTTATACCTTTAAGAACTGGATAATCAACAACAAATTAAGCCAACCCCACACACAAGAAGGGAAATAATCAAGATTAGAGCAGAGATCAATGAGATAGAAACTAGAGATATAGTAGAATATATCAAAGAAACTAGAAGCTGGTTCTTTGAAAGAACCAATAAGATTTGATAAACCACTGGCCAAACTAATCCAAAAAAAAAAAAAAAAAAAAGAAGAAGAAAAAGAAAGAGAAAGAGAACCCAAATTAATAAAATTATGAATGAAAAGGGAGAGATCATGACTAATAGCAAGGAAATAGAAACAATCATCAGAAATTATTATCAACAGTTATATGCCAGTAAGTTAAGCAACCTGGACAAAATGGATGCATTCCTGGAAACCTATAAACTTCCAAAACTGAACCAGGAATAAACTGACAACCTGAATAGACCAATATCTAGTAACAAGATTGAAGCAATGATCAAAAACCTCCCAAAAAACAAGAGCACAGGGACTGAAGGATTCCCTAGACAATTCTACCAAACATTCAAAGAAGAAATAATACCTATTCTGAAGCTGTTTCAAAAAATAGAAACAGAAAGAAAACTTACAGACTCTCTCTATGAATCCAGCATTACCCTGATCCCCAAACCAGGCAAAGACCCCATCAAAAAGGAGAATTTTAGACCAATATCCTTGATGAATAGGGATGCCAAGATTCTCAAAAAAACCTAGCTTATAGGATCCAACAGTACATTAAAAAGATTATCCACCATGACCAGGTGGGACTTACCCATAAGATGCAAGGGTGATTCAACATTTGCAAATAAATTAGTGTGAGAGAACAAATCAATAAGAGGAGAGAGAAGAACCACATGGTCCTCTCAATTGATACAGAAAAAGTATTTGACAAGATATAGCATTTGTTCCTGACTAAAATAATTCAAAGTATAGGAATAGAGGGAACATCCCTCAACTTCATAATATCTATCTATGAAAAAACCCACAGTGAATATCATCTTCAATAGGGAAAAACTGACAGCCTTCCCTTTAAGATCAGGAACACGACATGGATGTCCACTCTTACCACTGTTGTTCAACATAGTACTAGAAATCCTAGGAAAAATAATCAGAAAAGAAAAAGAAATAAAATGCATTCAAATTGGCAAAGAAGAAGTCAAACTCTCTCTCTTCACAGAGGACATGATACTTTACATGGAAAACCTAAAAGACTCTACCCCCAAACTACTAGAATTCATACAGCAATTCAATAATGTGGCAGGATACAAAATCAATGTACAGAAATCAGTTGCTTTCATATACACTAACAATGAAAATATAGAAAAAGAAATTAGAGAATTTATTCAATTTACTATAGCATCAAGAACCATAAAATACCTGGGAATAAACCTAAGCAAAGAGGTAAAAGGATCTGTACTTGAGGAACTACAGAACACTCATGAAAGAAATTGAAGAAAACACAAAAAGATGGAAGAGCATTCTATGCTCATGGGTCAGAAGAATAAGCATTGTTAAAATGACTCTACTGCCTAGAGCAATCTATACCTTCAATGCCATCCCAATCAAAATTCCACCAGTATTTTTTGAAGAGCTGGAACAAACAATCCAAAAATGTGTATGGAACTGGAAGAGACCCAAATTGCTATGGAAATGTTGAAAAAGGAAAACAAAACTGGGGGCATCACATTGCCTGATTTCAAGCTTTACTACAAAGCTGTGATCACCAAGACAGCATGGTACTTGAACAAAAACAGACACATAAATTAGTGGAACAGAGTAGAGAGCCCAGATATGGACTCTCAACTCTATGGTCAAAAAATCTTCTACAAAGCAGGAAAAAATAAACACTGGAAAGAAAAATACTCTCTTCAATAAATGGTGCTGGAAAAATTGGACAGCTATGTATAGAAGAATGAATCTCTACCATTCTTATACGATACATGAAGATAAACTCAAAATGGATAAAAGACCTCAACGTGAGGCAGGAATCCATCAGAATCTTAGAGGAGAACATAAGCAGTAACCTCTTCTATTTAGGCCACAGCAACTGCTTTCAAGACATGTTCCCAAAGGCAAAGGAAACAAAAACAAAAATAAACTTTTGGGACTTCATCAAGATAAAAAGCTTTGCACAACAAAGGAAATAGTCAACAAACCAAAGAGGCAACCCATGGAATGGGAGAAGATATTCACAAATGACACTACAGACAAAGAGCTGATATCCAAGATCTATAAAAAACTCCTCAAACTCAACACCCAAAATACAGATAGTCATGTCAAAAATTGACAGAAGACATGAACAGACACTTCTCCGAAGAAGACATATAAATAACTAACAGAAACATGAAAAAATGTTCATCATCATTAGTCATCAGGGAAAGTCAAATCAAAACCACACTGAGATACCACCTTACACCAGTTACAATGGCCAAAATAACAAGACAGGAAACAACAAGTGTTGGAGAGGATGTGGAGAAAGGGGAACCCTCTTACACTGTTGGTGGCAATGCAAGTTGGTGCAGCCACTTTGGAAAACAGTGTGGATATTCCTTAAGAAATTAAAACTGGAAATACCCTATGACCCTGTAATTGCACTACTGGGAATTTACCCCAAAGATACAGATGTAGTGAAAAGAAGGGCCATCTGTACCCCAGTGTTCTTAGCAGCAATGGCCACAGTTGCCAAACTGTGGAAAGAACCAAGATGCCCTTCAATAGACGAATGGATAAAGTATTATGCCTCCATCAGAAAGGATCAATACCCAACTTTTGTTATCAACATGGATGAGACTGGAAGAGATTATGCTGAGTGAAATAAGTCAAGCAGAGAGAATCAATTATCATATGGTTTCACTTACTTGTGGAGCATAAGGAACAACACGGAGGACACTGGGAGATAGGAGAAGTGAGTTGGGGGAAATTGGAGGGAAAGACAAACCATGAGAGACTGTGGATTCTTAGAAACAAACTGAGGGTTTTGGAGGGGAGAGGGGTGGGGGGCTGGGTGATCCTAGTGGTGTGTATTAAAGAGGACATGTATTGCATGGAGCACTGGGTGTGGTATATAAACAATGATTTTTGGAAAACACACACACAAAAATTTAAATTAAATTTCTAAAAAAACTTTAAAAAAATGAAGAATGAAAAGAAGTGCAGAAAGCCCACATGAGTTATGGGACACCAGCAAACAAATAATATTCACATTATGGAAGTCTTAGGGAAAGGGAGAGAAAAGCAAGCAGAAAGTTTATTTAAATAAATAATGGCTGAAAACTTTCCAGATCTGTGAAGAAATTTAAACATCTATCTGTATAAATCTCATAAGTCCCCACATGGATTCAACCCAAACGAACTTCACCAAGATGCATTCTAATAAAAATGAACTTCACCAAGATGGCAAAATCAGAGATAAAGAAGTTTGAAAGCAGCAAGAGAAAAGTAATCAATCTCATACAAGGAAACCCGCAAAATGTTATAGGGAGATTTCTTAGCAGAAACCCTGCAGGCCAGGAGAGTGGGATGATATATTTCAAAGTGCTAAAAGAAAAAAGTGCCAAACAAGGATACCTTATTTGCAAAATTGAACTTCAAAAATGAAAGACAAATAAAGCCTTTTCTAGACAACAAAACTAAAGGAATTCATCACCGCTACACCTACCTTACAAGAAAAGTTAAAAGGAGTTCTTCAACCTGAAATGAAAGGATGTTAACTAGCAAAATAAGAATATATGAAAATATAAAATTCACTGGTAAAGGTAAGCATATAGTCACATTCAGAATACTCTAATACTGTAATGGTGGTGAGTAAATCACTTCACTCTAGTATGAAGGCTAAAGAACAAAAATATTAAAAATAATTATAGCTACAATAATTTGTCAATGAATACACAATATAAAAAGATACAAATTGTTACATCAAAAACATAAATGTTGTAAGGGTGAGTAAAAGAATAAAGTTTTTGTAAGTGATGAAAGTTAAGTTGTCACAAGTATAAAACATACTGTTATATTTTATATCTTCCTAGTGTCAATCACAAAGCAAAAACTTACAGTAGATACACAAAAGATAAAGAGAAAGGAATCAAAGCATTCCATTATGGATAATCACCAAATCACAAAGGAAGAAAGGAAAAAAGGGAATTATAAACAGCCATAGAATAATAGAATAATAAACAAGTAAACAATAGTGTCTCCATATATATATATATATATATATATATATATATATATATACTTTAATGTAAATGCATTAAATTTCTCTAATCAAAAGACAAAGATTGGCTGAAAGGACTGAAAAAGAAAGACCCAACTATATGCCACCTTCAAGAAACTAACTTCAGCTTTAAAGACATATACAAGCTCAAAGTAAAGGGTTGAAAAAAGACACTCCACACAAATGAAAACCAAAAGAAAGAAGGGGCAGCTGTACTTATATCACACAAAATAGATCTCAAGTTAAAAACTATAAGAGACAAAAAGCTAATATATAATAATAAAATGGTCAATTCATCAAGAGGATATAAAACTGTAAATATATTTAAAACATCCAACACTGGAGGAACTAAATACATTAAGCAAATATTAGTAAATCTGAAGGCAGAAATGGACATCAATGCTATAATAGTAGGTCACTTCTATACCCTACTTCTTTTTTTTTTAATAGCTGCTTGAAAATGTCTTTTTATTTATTTTATTTATTTTTTGGAGTTCATTTTTCTATTTTTTTATCTTTTTATTATGTCATGTTAGTCACTAGACAGTACATCATTAGTTTTTGGTGTTGTGTTCCACGATCCATTGTTTGCATATAACACCCAGTGCTCCATCCAATCCATGCCCTCCTTAATACCCATCAGCAAGCTCACCCATCTACCCACCGCTCTCCCTTCTAAAACCCTCAGTTTGTTTCCCAGAGTCCATAGTCCCTCGTGTATATCCCACTTTTAATAATGGATAGATGATCCAACAAGGTAAATAAAATATTGGACTTGAACCACATTTTATCCAAACAGGCCTAACAGACATATGTATAACAGTCCATCCAACAGCTGCAGAACATACATTCTTTTCAAGCATACATGAAACATTATCTAGGAGATCTCAGGTTAGGTCATAAAGCAAGTATTCACACATTTAAGAAGGTTTAAATCATACCAACTATCTTTTCTGACCACAGTGGAATGAAAGTGGAAACCAATAATTGAAGGAAAACTGGAAATTTCACAAATATATGGAAATTAAACATATACTCCTGAATAACCAATGGGTCAAAGAGAATTTAAAAGGGAAATTAAAAAATAAAATCTTGAAACAAATGAAAACTGAAACATAACATACTAAAACTTAGGAGATGCAACAAAAGCAGTTCTAACAGGCAAGCTTATAAAAAGAACTACCTACATTACAAAAAATAAAGTTCTTAAATAAGTAGCCTAGCTTTATACCTCTAAGAACTAGAAAAGGAAGAAACTAAGTCCAAAGTTAGCAGAAGGAGGGAAGATAAGAGCAGAAATTAGAAAAACAATAGAAAAGATCAATGAAACCAAGAGCTGGGTTTGGGAAATATTGATTAATCTACAAGCAGACTAATTAAAAAAGAGAAGACTCAAATAAAATTTGGAAATTAAAGAGGAGACAACTGGTACCACAGAAATACAAAGAATCATAAGAGACTACTATGAACAATTATACACCTGCACATTTGATAACTAGGAAGAAATGGATATGTTCCTAAAAACATACAAACTATCATGACTGAATCACGAAGAAATGGAAAAATCTGAAGACCTATAAGTAGTAAGAAGATTGAGTCAGTAATCAAAAACACTCAGCAAAGAAAAGTCCAGGACCAGATGGCTTCAGCAGTGAATCCTACCAAATATTTAAAGATGAATTAATGCCAACCCTTCTCAAACTCTTCCAAAATACTGAAGCAGAAGAAACATTTCCAAAATCAATTTACAAGGCATTGCTCTTCTGCCAAGCCATAAAATGCACTACAAGAAAAGAAAAGTACAGGCCAATATCTCTCATGAACATAGAGGCAAAAATACTCTACAAAATACTAGCAAACTAAATTCAACAGCACATTGAAAGGATCACGAGCCAGGATCAAGTTAGATTTATCCCTAGGATACAAAGATGGCTTAATAGGCACAAATCAATAAATATTATATACCACATTAGTAGAATGGAAGATAAAAATCAAATGTTCATTTCAATAGAGGCAGAAAAAAAATTGACAAAATTCAATATTTGCCCATGATAAAAACTTTTAACAAAGTGGGTTTAAAAGGAACGTATCTCAACATAATAAATGCCACATAACAAGCCCACAGTTAAAATCATACTTGATAATGAAAGCTGAAAGGTTTTCTCTAAAATCAGGGACAAAGCAAAGGTGCCCACTCTCACCACTTTTATTGACCATAGTATTGGAAGTCCTAGCCAGAAAAAATTAGGCAAGGAAAAAAATAAATAAATAAAAGGCATCCAAGTAAGAAAAGAAGAAGTAAAATTATTTCTGCTTGCAGGTGACATAATGTTATAAATAGAAACCTCTAATAAATCCAGAATAGTTGCATGATACAAAGTCAACATATGAAAATCTGTTGCCTTTCTATACAGGAACAACAAACTGAAAGAGAAATTAAGAAAGTAATCTCATTTACAATTGTATCAAAAAGAATAAAATACATAATAATAAATTTAACCAACAAGGTGAAAAATCCGTACACTTAAAACTTAACAACATTAATGAAAGAAATAAAGGATATAATAAATAAAGGTATTTCCTGTTCAGAGACTGGAATAATTAATATGGTTACAATATCCATACAATCCAAAGTTATATACAGATTCAATGTAATCTCTATCAAAACTATAATGATATTTTTCACAGGAATAGAAAAACCTATTTGTAAAACCTCAAATTCATATGGAACCATGAAAGACCCCAAACAGCCAAAGCAATCTTGAGAAAGAAGATGGCTGGAGAAATCACACCTGATTCCAAGCTATAGAAATGACCCTTGAACAATATGGGTTTGAACTGTATGAGTCCACTCATATGTGGATTTTTTTCAATAGATGTATATACAGTAATGTAAGTATATTTTCTCTTCCTTATAATTCTCTTCCTTTTTTAAGATTTATTTATTTATTTGAGGGAGAGAGAGAGAGCTTAAGTGGGGAGAAGGTCAGAAGGAGAGGGGGAGAGAATCTCAAGCAGACTCTGTGCAGAGCCCAACATGGGGCTCAATCCCATCACCCTGAGACCATGACCTGAAACAAAACCAAAAGTTGGACACCTAACTGACTGAGCCACCCAGACTCCCCCTCTTTGTTATTATTTTATTAATAACATTTTCTTTTCTCTAGCTTATGTTATTATAAGAATACAGTATGTAATACATGTATCATAGAAAATATGTGTTAATGGACTGTTTACATTATTGGTAAGGCTTCCAGTCAACAGTGGGCTACTAATAGTTAAGTTTTTGGTAAGTCAAGTGGTAAGTCAGGTGAGGGGTTGGTGCCCCAACCCCTGCATTGTTCAAAGCTCAACTGTATTATAAAGTTATACTAAATGAAACAATATGATATTGGCATTAAAAGAGACACATAGACAGACCAGAAGGTCAACTAATCTTTGACAAGAGTGCCAAGAAAGCACAGGGGGAAAAGGATAGTCTCTTCAAAAAACAGTGTTGGGAAAACTGGATAACCACATGCAAAAGAATAAAACTGGACCCCTACCTTATAAAACTCACAAAAATTAACTAAATACAGTTTAAAGATTCAAATATAAGAACTGATAACTTAAATCCCCTAGAAGATAACATAGAGAATATGCTTCTTGACATTGCCCTTGGCAAATATTTTTTGTATTTAACTTCAAAAGCAAAAATAACAAAAGTAAAAATAAATGAGTGGGAATATATGAAACTAGACAGCTTCTGCACAGCAAAGGAAACCTAGACAAAATGAAAAGGCAACATACAGAATGGGAGAAAATATTTGCAAACCATATATCTGATAAGGGATTAATATCTAAAATGTATAAGGAACTCATACAACTCAATAGCAATCATAATAATAATAATAATATAATCTGATTTAAAAATAGGGGAAAGGACCTAAATAGACATTTTCCAAAGAAGATATACAAATGTCCAGCAGGTACATGAAAAAGGTATGCAGCATCACTAATCATCAGGGAAATGCAAATCAAACCACAATAAGATATCACCTTGCATCTGTTAGAATGGTTATCATCATAAAGACAGGGGAATATAAGTGTTGACAAGGATATGGAAAAAAGGGAACCCTTTTGCATTGTTGGTAGGAATGTAAATGAAAAACAATATGAGATATTTCAGAAAATTAAAAATGGAGCTACCACATGATCCAGCAATTCCCCTGCTGCATATGTATCCAAAAGAAATAAAATCAGTATTTCAAAGAGATAACTACTCTCATGTTTGTTGCAGCAGTACTCACAGTAGCCAAGATATGAAATACTACACCATTGTTCATCCACGGATGAATGGATAAATAGTACATGGTATATATTTACACCATAGAATACTATTCAGTCTTTAAAAAAGAAGAAAGTTCTGCCATTTGTGACAATATGGATGAATCGGGGGGGGGGGTTGCATTATCAGTGAAATAAGCCAGACAAAGATAAACACTGTATAGTATCACTTATATGTGCAATCTTAAAATTTTAAAAATGTTGAACTCACAGAATCAGAGAATAAAATGGTGGTTTCCAGGGGCCTGGGAGTGGGGTAAATGGAAAGATATTTGTCAAAGGGTATAAACATTCAGTTATACAGTAAGTTCTGAGGATCCAGTATACTCTAGTTAATAATACTGTACTGTAAGATTTGTAAGACTATAAGATTCTCACAATGCACCAAAAAAGAACTATGTGAGGTGATGCATGTGTTAATTAACTTGATGATGGTAATGAGTTTCCAGTGTATGCATATTTCAACACATCACACAGCAACTCTTTAAATACACACAATTTTGCCAACTAGACTTCAATAAAGTTGGTAAAAAGTTAAAATAAAATAATCCAAAACAATATAATGAAAAGGCAACTGCAAAATTATCTATATCAAATTTAAAAATCAAATCAAGGGGGGGGGGACAAGATGGCGGGGAAGTAGGAGGAGGCGCCTTTTCAGTCCGTACCCCAAAGTGAGCTGATTACCTACCAAAGAACTCTGATCACCCATGAAATCAGCCTGAGATCAGAATTATACACGTCTGGATCTCTACAGGGGCAGAAGACGCCAGTGGGCAGGTAAAGCAGAGTGGGAATGGCGGACTGATATTGGAAGATAAATAAAAGGGGGAGGGAACCACCAGAGGCGACCGGTTGGAAAGTAATACCCCAATAGGAGCGAGAGTGCCCTGTGTCTGGGGACCAGCATTAACATGGAACTGGTTGAAAGCACTCCAAAAGAGCAAAGGATCGCAGGGGGAAATTGTGGGAATCCGGGAAGCTAGGGACAGGGGCTTAAGTCCCTGGTCCCAGGACAGCCCCCCCTAGCACTGAGGCAGAGAGAATGCTGCAAAAAAACCAGCTCTTGGTCCCTAAGCCACCAGCATGCCGAGAACACATGGGGTCCATTTCCTGGGAGGGGATGGGAGCCATGCTGGGCAGCAGAATGCGAGAGCCCTGCTACAGAGCCTGAGATACTCCCCTGAGAGAGGTACAATGGCCCAGCTGGTGGCCTTTGATATGCGCCATTGTTTCAGAACCAGAGACACCTGCACCAAACTCTCCCACCAATAGAGGTGCGCAGAAGGCCCAGCCTGGTGCTTTCGGACCTGCGTCCCATTCTCAGAGCGTGAGACCTGCATGACCCACAGTCTCCCCTGAAATTGGTGCACGCAAGCCAGGCGCTTTTAGACCCAGAAAGACCAGGCACTCCCAGCCCGGGCCAGCGGGAAAATCTCAGTGTGCAATTGCTGCTTGGAACCTCTCTGGTGGTCTGGAGCTGCTCAAACAGCCACCACTGCCTTGGCTTTGGGTACAAGCAAAAGATCCTGCATCCCCAAGAACCGAAACTTGGAACCTGCTCTGCCAGGGGCCAAGGGGGAACTTATTTAGGCTCTGCAGCCAGACTGAGGCTTCTCTCTGAGGAGATCAGGGTGCAGTTTGTTTTCCTCTAAAATTACAAAAACCATCAAAAGCGGTCAAAGTGAGAGAAAAAAAAAATGAACAAACATAAAAACCGCCAGAGAACAAAAGCCTGAAAAAAAAAAAAAAACAGTTTCCTCAGAGCCCACCCCCTTGAGGGGGGCGGGAGGACTTAACTCGGGGAACATCATTGACAGAAAACCCACGTGGCAGGCCCAGAAAACAAATCAAGAAAGAAAAAAAGAGAGAAAAAAAAAGGACTACAAGAGAACAACCACTACTTCATAGGAAAACTTTTATTTTTCACTTGTTCCCACTATTCTGGTTCATTTTTTTAATAATTAGGTAATTTTTTTAATCTATTTACCATCACAGCGAGCTGTACAGTACATCAAATTCCATAATAACCTTCTAACATGAACTTTTTGATACATACACCTTTTTTCTTTTGCATTTCTATTTTTTGAATTCCTTTTTTTTTTTAATTTTATTTATTTGACAGAGAGATCACAAGTAGGCAGAGAGGCAGGCAGAGAGAGGAAGGGAAGCAGGCTCCCTGCTGAGCAGAGAGCCCGATGTGGGACTCGATCCCAGAACCCTGAGATCATGACCTGAGCTGAAGACAGAGGCTTAACCCACTGAGCCACCCAGGCGCCCGAATTCCTTTTTTTAAAATTTTAGTTTAGTCTTGTTTGTTCCTTTTTATTTTTATCTTCTAATATTCATATAAAGTTAAACTTCAAAGTAATCCCCTTTCCCCAATCAATACTATCCCTATAGGTAAACCAATTTTTAATCCCCCTTTATCTTAGGAAAGTTGAGTCCTTTAACAAAGGACTCAAGGCTGGGGTAGCAATTCTCATATCAGATAAATTAGACTTTAAACTAAAGACTGTAGTCAAAGATACAGAAGGACACTACGTAATCCTTAAAGGGACTATCCACCAAGATGATCTAACAATTGTAAATATCTATGCTCCCAATATGGGAGCATATTACTGGATATATTACTTAAGAAAACTGTTAATCAAGATAAAGAGTCATATTGATATGAACACACTAATCGTAGGAGATCTTAACATTCATCTCTCAGAAATAGACAGATCATTGAAGCAGAAAATCAATAAACAAATAAGAGCATTGAATGACACATTGGACCAGATGGACCTCCTAGATATATACAGAACATTCCACCCTAAAACAACAGAATACTCATTCTTCTCAAGTGCACACGAAACCTTCTCAAGAATAGACCACATACTGGATCACAAATCAGGACTCAACCGATACCAAAAGACAGACTATTCCCTGCATATTCTCAGATCACAATGCTTTGAAACTGCAGCTCAATCACAAGGAAAAATTCAGAAGGAACTCAAACACCTGGAAGCTAAAGGCCACCTTGCTTAAGAATGCTTGGATCAACTAGGAGATCAAAGAAGAACTGAAACAATTCATGGAAACCAATGAGAATGAAGACACTTCGGTCCAAGAGGACCATCCAAGCCTCCCTCAAAAAAATTGAAAAATCCAGAACACAGCAGCTGTCTCTACACCTTAAAGAACTGGAGAATCAACAACAAATCAAACCAACTCCAAACATAAGAAGGGAAATCATCAAGATTAGAGCTGAGATCAATGAGGTAGAAACCAGAGATACAGTAGAACGTATCAATGAAACTAGAAGCTGTTTTTTTGAAAGAATCAATAAGACTGATAAACCATTGGCCACACTAATCCAAAAAAAAAGATAAAAGCCCAAATTCATAAAATTATGAATGAAAAGGGAGAGATCACAACTAAAACCAAGGAAGTAGAAATAATCATCAGAAGTTATCAACAGTTATATGTCAATAAGCTTAGCAACCTAGATGATATGGATGCATTCCTGGAAAACTATAAACTCCCAAAATTGAACCAGGAAGAAATCGACAACCTGAATAGACTGATATCTAGTAACGAGATTGAAGCAGTGATCAAAAACCTCCCAAAAAACAAGAGCCCAGGACCTGACAGATTCCCTGGGGAATTCTACCAAACTTTCAAAGAAGAAATAACACCTATTCTCCTGAAGCTGTTTCAAAAAATTAAACCAGAAGGAAAACTTCCAGACTCTTTCTATGAAGCCAGCATTACCCTGATCCCCAAACCAGGCAAAGACCCTTCCAAAAAGGAAAATTTCAGACCAATATCACTGATGAATATGGATGCTAAGATTCTCAACAAGATCCTAGCAAATAGCATCCAACAGCACATTAAAAAGATTATCCACCATAACCAGGTGGAATTCATCCCTGGGCTACAAGGATGGTTCAACATTCGCAAATCAATCAATGTGATACAACAAATTAATATGAGAAGAGAGAAGAACCACATGGTCCTCTCAATTGATGCAGAAAAAGCATTTGACAAAATCCAGCATCCTTTCCTGATTAAAATGCTTCAAAGTATAGGGATATAAAGGGAACATTCCTGAACTTCATCAAATCTATCTATGAAAGACCCACAGCAAATATCACCCTCAATGGGAAAAAGCTTGCGACCTTCCTGTTGAGATCAGGAACAAGACAAGGATGTCCACTTCCACCACTCTTGTTCAACATAGTATTAGAAGTCCTAGCAACAGCAATCAGACAAGAGAAATAATAGATATCCAAATTCACAATGAAGAAGTCAAACTCTCTCTATTTGCAGATGACATGATTCTTTACATGGAAAACCCAAAAGACTCCATTCCCAAACTACTAGAACTCATACAGCAATTCAGCAACGTGGCAGGATACAAAGCCAATGTGCAGAAATCAGTGGCTTTCTTATACACTAACAATGAAAATACAGAAAGGGAAATTAGAGAATCGATTCCATTTACTATAGCACCAAGAACCATAAGATACCTGGGAATAAACCTAACCAAAGAGGTAAAGGATCTGTACTTGAGGAACTACAGAACACTCATGAAAGAAATTGAAGAAAACACAAAAAGATGGAAGACCATTCCATGCTCTTGGATTGGAAGAATAGATTGTTAAAATTTCTATACTTCCTAGAGCAATCTATACTTTTAATGCCATTCTGATCAAAATTCCACCAGTATTCTTCAAAGAGCTGGAGCAAATAATCCAAAAATTTGTATGGAATCAGAAGAGACCCCAAATCACTAAGGAAATGTTGAAAAACAAAAATAAAACTGGGGGCATCATGTTACCTGATTTCAAGCTTTATTAAAAAGCTGTTATCACCAAGACAGCATGGTACCGCCATAAAAACAGACACATAGACCAGTGGAACAGAGTAGAGAGCCCAGATATGGACCCTCAACTCTATGGTCAATTAATCTTTGACAAAACAGGAAAAAATATACAGTGGAAAAAAGACAGTCTCTTCAATAAATGGTGCTGGGAAAACTGGGTAGCTCTATGTAGAAGAATGAAACTCGACCATTCTCTTACACCATACACAAAGATAAACTCAAAATGGATAAAAGACCTCAACGTGAGACAGGAATCCATCAGAATCCTAGAGGAGAACATAGGCAGTAATCTCTTCGATATCAGCCACAGCAACTTCTTTCAAGATATGTCTCCAAAGGCAAAGGAAACAAAAGCGAAAATAAACTTTTAGGACTTCAACAAAATCAAAAGCTTCTGCACAGCAAAGGAAACAGTCAAAAAAATAAAGATGCAACCCATGGAATGGGAGAAGATATTTTCAAATGACAGTACAGACGAAAGGTTGATATCCAGGATCTATAAAGAATTCCTCAAACTCAACACCCACAAAACAGGCAATCATATCAAAAAATGGGCCGAAGATATGAACAGACACTTCTCCAATCAAGACATACAAATGGCTATCAGACACATGAAAAAATGTTCATCATCACTAGCCCTCAGGGAGATTCAAATTAAAACCACATTGAGATATCACCTTACACCAGTTAGAATGACCAAAATTAATAAGACAGGAAACAACATATGTTGGAGGAAATGTGGAGAAAGGGGAACCCTCTTCCACTGTTGGTGGGAATGCAAGTTGGTGCAGCCTCTTTGGAGAACAGTGTGGAGATTCCTCAAGAAATTAAAAATAGAACTTCCCGATGACCCTGCAATTGCACTCCTGGGTATTTACCCCAAAGATACAGATGTCATGAAAAGAAGGGCCATCTGTACCCCAATGTTTATAGCAGCAATGGCCACGGTCACCAAACTATGAAAAGAACCAAGATGCCCTTCAATGGACGAATGGATAAGGAAGATGTGGTCCATATACACTATGGAGTATTATGCCTCCATCAGAAAGGATGAATACCCAACTCTTGTAGCAACATGGATGGGACTCGAAGAGATTATGCTGAGTGAAATCAGTCAAGCAGAGAGAGTCAATAATCATATGGTTTCACTTATTTGTGGAGCATAACAAATAGCATGGAAGACATGGGGAGTTAGAGAGGAGAAGGGAGTTGGGGGAAATTGGAAGGGGAGTTGAATCATGAGAGACTATGGACTCTGAAAAACAATCTGAGGGGTTTGAATTGGCAGGGGGATGGGAGGTTGGGGTACCAGGTGGTGGGTATTATCGAGGCACAGATTGCATGGAGCACTGGGTGTGGTGAAAAAATAATGAATACTATTATGCTGAAAATAAATTTAAAAAAAGAGAAATTCAAAATAAATATATAATATAATAAATAATAAACATAATAAATAAAATACATAATAAAATCAAATAAGATTCAAATAAAATTTAAATCAAATTTCTTAAAATTAAACTAAAATCTTTAATTATAAAATTCAATTAAATCTCATTAAGTATTTTACAAAAGTAAATCTATTTGTAATTAAACATTCTAGGTCTATACAGTTACCAGTGTAAGGAATCTGTATCATACTTCATATATTATATATAACTGTAAAGTGTCGTGCATTTAAGGATAAGAAAAACTGTCTTATTATTGTATTACCATAAATTATAAATTAAAATTATATTTTATTTTTATAAATTCCTTAGCCACCATGTGCAACTATTTCAAATGCCAGGCTAATTTATGAGTACTTTCAGATCATGAAAGGGTATATGAAAATGATTAAGGAAATGGATGTTCAACAATATTGGGAAATAATATTTTATTATTCAAGAATTAGGATGATTTTCATGCTAATTTGAATGGTGAGATTTGACAGGTTAACGTATTGGTGCTTTCTCTTAGCAACATACTTTCACATCTCAAATCCTCTCTGAACTCCAAAGCAGTGGCCCTGTCCAGTGTTGGCAGCATTTGGAGAGGTAACATCACCTTTCATTTTGAGGAATTGAGGCAAGGTGTGTAAAGAAGCATTTTCCAAGACCAGAATAGAGTTGACTGTAAGATCAGATGTTGGGGTGATAGGTGTACTCTGCCGGCACTGAGCACCAGATGCCAGGGACAGAGGCACCCATGAGTTGTTTGATTGCCCCAAGTTGGTTGAAAGAGATTCCTCACTTACTCACCTCACCTACTAAATGTCTTGTGCTATCCTCCTCTCAGTCACTAAGTCCCACTGCCCACTTCTTCCAGTTGCTTAAGTGCCAAAATCTTTCCAGCCTTAGACTTCACACTTCCACTTGGAAGTTCTTCAAATGGCTAACTCCTCATTCTGCAGGAGTGTACCTTTAAGTACAACTTAAATGTACCTTTCTTGGGCAAGGGAGCACTGATGCTTCTAAATAAACTCCCCCACCCCAATCACTGATGTTTCATTACTGCACTGTTTCCTATATAGTTTCAGAATTCTCACTTATATATTTGTTTTTTTTTTCTTTATTATCTATGTACCGTTCAAGTATAAGAGCCACAAGGAAGGACCACAAAGCCCTCCAATTAGTACACGATATGCACTCATTATTGTTGGTGGGAAGCAGAGAGGGAAAAGACAAGGAAGTTCTCCATAGCTAAGAGGTATAAACAGATCAATTCTCCGTTTGAAAATACTTCTAGAAATGACCATTCATTATTTTGCCACATTTTAGTGTTGTAGAAAACTAAAAGCAAGAAAAAGTAAACAATAATGTAGCATTTAAATTATGTTGTTCTCATACTGACTTAACATCTAAGAGCTAAGTTCCTTACCCTCAACAATATCTTAGCCAGATGTCTAAGCATTTGATTTAACTGGGTCTTCATTTGGATGCATCCAGGACACATTCTGCTTGGTGACAGGGCTGTTACACAGATAAATTAGCTAAGGCATGAGTGCTTGTGGGGCCTAACAGCCCTTTGTAAACCCTGCTAAATGTAGCCACTTCCAAACATCCCTTAGATGCTGTCACTTAAAAATATTTCTCCCATTCTTTGCAATATCTTTCCTGTGCAGTCCCTTTTAGACTCTTCACACACATCTCAAACTTCTCTAATAACTCTTGAGCTAATTTTCTTTAGAAAAAAAGAGAAAAAAATCAAATTTCTTAGTAATTAGTTTGGAACTCATGCTACTTTTATCATTATTCATATATCACAAACAAATTTGTACTTTAATATGATTAAATTAAATCCTTTAAAAATCTGTCACAGGATGTGAGACATACACTGACCTACATTCAAATGAGATTTTTGCAATATGATTAAGTGCTTGAACTTTCCAACTCCATGTAATATTAATGTATTGTGATAGAACTTAAAACACTATAATTATATAGGTGTTTATATAATTAGAATAGCATGTCATTTCTAAAGCATTTTTTTAAATAAGGTGGACTTGTGGCATTTGAAAACTTAAGCACTAATATCCATGATGTATTATAAATACGTACAAGGAGAACGGATAGTGGGTGAGGTAAGCTTAACTGAACACAGTGGTTTTGAAATTCTCTTTTCCTCTTCCTGTGCAGGATACGAATGGGCTTTAGTTCACTGGGAATCTCCTTTCCCCAGCCAATTTCCACTGTAAGCCTGAAGGAAATCATTTAAACTCTTCAGCTCCCTACTGCACTGAATGAAACATGACATGATTTTTATAAATGTCAGGATTCCTAGAGGCCTCAGGACATTTGCTGTGATTTTACTATGAAGAACATTTCCTGAGGCTAAGAGCCTATTTCTGCCATTAACCTGATGATGTAAGTTTTACTCATCTGCAAAATGAAGTGAGAAATAATCCTTATCCCAAGGGATTCTTCACTTAGCTCATATCCAGCACTCAATAAATGTCACCTATTATTTTATTATTACTTCTGATAAATTCTAAGGGAATTTCATCCAGTAATTAAACACACACACACACACACACACACACACACACACACACGTTTCTTTATTATCTATATTTTAAAATAAAAAGCTAAGGTTTAAGGTTCTTAATAAACTTGCCCATATCAAAATTCAAATTAAACTCACATGTTCTGGTGTTACTTTTTTAATGTTCTTGCTATTATATACAGTAACTATACCTACTTAATCTAAAATATTTCCACTTACTTTAGTGTCTCCAGTTTGTTTGATTAAAAGATATTCCAAAAATGCTTACTGAGAAAAATGAAGTGTATTACAGAAAATTTGACTTAATTTAGATCACCTCTCTAGCGGGATTAAAATTATCTCTTTTACACTTAACACTCAAAATGTATGTGTTCACATATACACATTCTTTTTTTTTTTTTTAACTATACAGTCTTGGGAACTCCTGAAATGTTTGCATTCTCTACAGAGCAACTGAAGCCAGCATACAGGATTAACAAAGAACAAATAAAATTAAAATTAACAAATAAAATTAAAGTATCTCTGAGAATGAAACAATGAGCAAAGTACATTTCTGCTTTACAAAGTTCAATTTCCATACAACTTTCCAGGCATACATCTTTTGAGTAAAATGAGCTAGAAGTTATAGAGATAATCAACCCCAACTCTCATTTCTCAAATGAGAAACTGAAGACCAATTGAAAAAAATTATAATAGCTCTTTTGAGATAAAATTTGCATACCAAAAAATCACTCAATGGGTATAATTCAGTGGTTTTAGAATATTGACGGATTTATAGACATCACCGCTTTTAGAATATCTCTACCACCCCAAAAAATCACCCTATGTAATTATCCCCTATTATTCCTATCATCACACCATATTCATTAGCTCTAATTCCCCCATTGACTCTCACCTCTCAGCCCTGACAGTTACTAATCTGCATTTCTGTCTATTGATGTGTCTATTCTGAGCATTTATATAAATAAAATCATACAATATATGATGATTTGTAACTGGCTTCCTTCACTTAGCAGAATATTTTCAAGTGCCATCCATATTGTGCATGAATCAATACTTTATCCCTCCTATTACTAAATAATATCTCATTATATGGATATTCCATATTTTCTTTATCCATTCTTCTTGATGAATAATGTGAGTATGAACATTTATGTACAGCCTTTTGTATGGAAATATGGTTTCACTTTTCTTATTTATTTAGCTGACATTAGCATTTCTGGTTTATATGGTAATTCTGTGTTTAACATTTTGAGAAATTGCCGAACTGTTCTCCCATGTAAATACTCCATTTCCCAATTCCATCAGCAGTGAATGAGGGTTCCAGTTTCTCCACACCCACTGATACTTGTTATTAACTGCCTTTTTAAATTTTAGCCATCCTAGTTAATGGAAAATTTTATCTTATTGTCTTTTTTTTGCATTGCCTTAATTACTAATGATATTGGACATCACCTCATGTGCTTTATTGGGTTTGTGCATCTTCTTTCAAGAAACAGCCATTCAAATACTTTGCCCCATTTTAATCAAGTTATTTTTTATAGTTGACATGAAAGTGTTCTATATTCTAAATACTAGACCCTTGTCAGACATAGAATTTAAAAATATTTCTCCCATTCTTTGCAATATCTTTTCATTTTCTTGGTGGTGCCCTTCATTTCTTGACATACAAAAGATGTTAACTTTGATGAAGAATGATTTATTTCTTTAGTCACTCTGTGTTTGGCATTGTAAGTATCTATCCCTAACCCAAGACCATGAAGATTTACTCCCATGTTTTATTCTAAGTGTTTATAGTTTTCACATTTACATTTATGTCAATGATCCATTTTGCATTAATTTTTATTTAAAACAGAGGTCTAATTTCATTCATTTTCATGTAGACATACAGTTAGTTATTCCAGCACCATTTGTTGAAAAGACTGTTTTGACCACATTTAATTGTCATGGCACCCTGTCAATTCATTTGATCATAAATACGAGTTTATTTCTGGACTCTCAATTCTATTCTATTGATATGTATGTCTATCCTTATGCCATTACCACACAATCTTGATTATAGTATCTTTGTATTAAGTTTTGAAATTAAGAAGTGTGAGTTCTCCAACTTTGTTTTTTCTATTTCAAGATTGCTTATTCTGGGTGTCTTAAATTTATATATGAATATTACCATCAGGTGGTCAATTTCTGCAAAGAAGCAGCTAGAACTTGAATAGGGATTTATTTGATCTGTGGACTAATTTTAGAAATATTGCTATCTTAACAATATTAAGTGTTCCAACCCATGAACATGAGGTGCCTTTCCATTTATTTCTTCTTTAATGTCTTTCAACATGGTTCCAATGTGCTGTTGACTGAATCTTTGTCTCCCCCAAAATGCATATGTTGAAGCTTCATTCCCAATGTGATGAAATTTGGGAGGGAATTAGGTCATAAGGCTGAAACTCCCTTTTATTCCTAATTTGTTGGCTGTTTCTAACAAGAAAAGGTGCTGACTTGTCAATTATTTTTCTGTGTATATTGAGATGGTCATGTGGTATTTGTCCTTTATTCTATTAATGGGGTGTGTGACATCAGTAGATATTGGATGTGAAAACAAGCTTATGTTCTTTCTAGGAATTTGACCATCTCATCTACATTACCTACTATGTGCAAAGTCTTCCCTCATAATTCTTTTTATTTCTGTAATTTCAGAAGTAATGTCGCCTCCTTCATACCAAACTCTAGTAACTTGAATCTTTTCTCCTTTTTTCTTGGTCAGTCTACTAAAGATTTGTCAATATTGCTGATCTTTCTGAAGAACCAACTTTCTATTTTGTTTCACTTTTTTTGTTATTGTATTTTTGTTTTTGTATTTTATTTCTGCTCTAATATTTATTCTTCCTTTTTTTCTGTTTGCTTTGGATTTAATTTGCCCTTTTCTGTCTTTTAAGGTGGAGAATTAGGTTATTCATTTGAGGTCTCTATTCTTTTCAATACAAGCATTTACAACTCCAAATATCCCTCTAATCGTGACTGTCACTACAGCCTTTAAGTGTTCCCATATTAAGTTTTCACTTTCCAATTCTCATTGTGATTTCTTCTTTTACCCTTTGTTTACTTAGGTGTGTTTTGTTTAATTTCCATATAAGGAATTCCCAGATTCCCTTCTGTTATTGATTTCAAATTCCATTCCAGGGAGTAAATACTTTGTATTATTTGAATTACATTATTGAAAGTATTGAAGTATCCAATTATTATTATTAAAACTTCTATTTCTACCTTCAATTTTATCGATTTTTTATTCATGCATTTTGGGATTCAGTTGTTAGGTACATATAGATTTAAAATTATCATGTGTTCATGATAGATTAAATCTTTCATTATTTGTAAAACTCCTGTTTTGTTTCTAGCAAAAATTTGTCTTAAAGTATGTTTTCTAGTATTAGTATAGCCATTTCGCCCATCTTGTGGTTGCTGCTTGCTTACTATATCTTTTCTATTCTTTTCCTTTTAACTTGTTTCTTTAATTCAAAAGTGGGTCTCTTATAGATATGACATAGTTGCATCACGTTTTTTTTTAATTCATTCTGAAATCTCCACCTTTTGATTGGCATGTCTAATCCATTTCCATTTAATGTCAGTATTGATAGAGTAGGATTTACCTGCCATTTTACCTTTTGTTTTCTATGTCTCATATCCTTTTGTTCCTCTTTCTTCAATTACTACATTTTGTGTTGTTAATTCAAAATTCTCTAGTGTGCCATTTTAATCGTTTCCTTGTTTCTGTTAATATTTTTTGTAGATATTTTCTTAGTAGTTACCCTGGGGATTACAGTTAATATTTTAAAATAAATTACTTGTATTAATACCATATCAATTTCAATAGTATACAAAAAAAGTGTGGGGGAGGAGTCAAGATGGCAGAGAAGTGGTAGGCTTAGATGATATATGGTAGCAGGAGATCAGCTAGATAGTTTATCAAACCATTCTGAACACCTATAAATCCAACAGGAGTTTCTAGTATCTAGCAATACTAGAAATAGAAAATCGACCACTTTCTGAAAGGTAGGACCAGCAGAAAAGTGAATCCAAAGCAATGGGAAGATAGAATGCAAGGGGAGGGGCTAGCTCCTGGCAAGCAGCAGAGCAACAGAGCACATAATCAGAACTTTTAAAAGTCTGCTCCACTGAGGGACATTGTTCCAGAGGCTAAGTGAGGGTGGAGCCCTCATGGGGATAGTGTGGCCTCAGGTCCCATGGGGTCACAGAAGACTCAGGGGTGTCTGAGTATCACAGAGCTCACAGGTATTAGAGCAGGGAAGCCAGCTACAGAGACAGAGCAGAGGAGTGAGCTCTCAACTCGTGGTTAAATATACTGTGATCTGTGGCACAGGCCACTGCTCTTTGAGCAGCGAACTAACAAGTGGTAGGTCTGGGGAGATCCCCTGGAAGAGCAGCAGGGATCTACTGGGTTTGGAGACTCCAGGTGGAGTTGTGTGCCAGAGACAGAAACACTCAGTCACAGGATGGGTGAGTTTGCCATGCAGCTGGAGATCCCCTGGAAGAGCAGCAGGGATCTACTGGGTTTGGAGACTCCAGGTGGAGTTGTGTGCCAGAGACAGAAACACTCAGTCACAGGATGGGTGAGTTTGCCATGCAGCTGGAGGCCAGAGAAATGAGAGTGACTGACTGCTTTTCTCTGAGGACATACTGAGGAGTGGGGCCCAAGCTCTCGTCTCCTCTGGGCCAGAGATTGGAAGACTGCCATTTTCATTCCTGTCCTCCAGAATTCTACAGAAAGAGTTCAGGGAACAAAAACTCCTGAGAGCAAACTGGAACAGATTATTTAGCCTGGCCCCTGGCAAGGGTGGTGCAATTCCACCTCACACAAAGACACTTGAGAATCACTACAAGAGGCCTCTCCCCCAAGAAGATCAGCAAGAAATCCTGCCAAGACCAAGCTCACTTATCAAAGAGAACAGCAGAAATCCGGAGGAGGAGAAAGCAAAGCATGGAATTCATGGCTTTCTCCCCATGATTCTTTAGTCTTGCAAAGTTAATTAATTTTTTAATTTTATTTTTTTCTTATTCTAATTTTTTTAACTTTTACTTTCCTCTTTTAACGTTTTTTAAACTAGTTTATCTTAATATTACCTTTCATTAAAAATTATATTTTTAAACCTTCATTATTATAATGCTATTTTATCCTTCATTGTATCTAACTTTATTTTTTGTATACACATAGGGTTTTATTCTTCTAAAAAAATTTTGGGATACAACTTCTTCTAATAGATCAAAATTATGTTAAATCTAGCAATGAGCTTTGTTCTAGTCTCCAGCCTGAGCAAATTCTCTCCACTTTCTGTTTCTTTCTTTTCCCAACCAACTTATCTTATCAACTCCTTTTTTAGAATTTTATAAAAATTCTCTTTACAGTCATATTCCATCCCTTCATCATGTTTACCCTTATTTTTGTATATGTATATGTAACTTTTCCTTTCTCAAAAATTTTGGGAGGGAGTTTCTTCTAAAAGAACAAAATACTTCCAAAATTAAGTGAGTGGCTCTGTTTTATTCACCAGTCTAATATACATACTTTCTTTTTTCTTTTTAATTTTTTTTGAACTTCTTCTTACCTCCTTTCTTCCACCCACAATTTGGGGTCTCTTCTGATTTGGTTAATGCACATTTTTCTGGGGTTTCTGCCACCCTTTTAGTATTTTATCTCACCACAAAAAAAAAAAAAAAAAAAAAAAAAAAAAAAAAAGAACAAGAGACATTACCAAAGTCTAGGTACCTAATCAATATGGATATTGGTAATATGTCAGACCTAGAGTTTGGAATGATGATTCCAAGGTTCTAGCCAGGCTCGAAAAAGGCATGGAAGATATTACAGAAACCCTCTCTGGAGAGATTAAAGCCCTTTCTGGAAAAATAAAAGAACTAAAATCTAACCAAGTTGAAATCAAAAAAGCTATTAGGGAGGTGCAATAAAAAATGGAGGCTCTTACTGTTAGGATAAATGAGGCAGAAGAGAGGATTAGTGATATAGAAGACCAAATGGCAGAGAATAAAGAAGCTGAGCAAAAGAGAGAAAAAGAATTCCTGGACTATGAGGGGAGAATTCGAGAGATAAGTGACACCATAAGATGAAACAATGTTAAAATAATTGGGATTCCAGAAGAAGAAAAAAAGGAGAGGAGAGCAGAAGGTATATTGGAGAGAATTATTGGAGAAAATTTCCCTAACATGGAAAAGGGAACAAGCATCAAAATCCAGGAGGCACAGAGAACCCCCCTCAAAATGAAGAAGAATAGGTAAACACCCCGTCATCTAATAGTAAAACTTACAAGTCTGAGTGACAAAGAGAAAATTTTGAAAGCAGCCCAGAACAAGAAGTCTGTAACATACAATGGTAAAAATATTAGATTGACAGCAGACTTATCCACAGAGACCTGGCAGGCCAGAAAGAACTGGCATGTTATATTCAGAGCACTAAATGAGAAAAACATGCAACCAAGGATACTATATCCAGCTAGGCTATCATTGAAAATAGAAGGAGGATAAAAAGCTTCCAGGACAAACAAAAACTAATAGAATTTGTAAACACCAAACCAGCTCTACAGGAAATATGGAAAGGGGTCCTCTTAGCAAAGAGAGAGCCTAAAAGTAGTAGACCAGAAAGGAACAGAGACAATATACAGTAATAGTGATCTTACAGGCAATACAATGTCACTAAATTCATATCTCTCAATAGTTACCGTGAATGCAAATGGGCTAAATGCCCCAATTAAAAGACACAGGGTGTCAGAAAGAATTAAAAAAAAATCAATATGCTATCTACAAGAAACTCATTTTAGACCCAAAGGCACCTCCAGATTTAAAGACAAGGGGGTGGAAAATAACTTACCATGCTAATGGACATCAAAAGAAAACTGGGGTGGCAAACTTTATATCAGATAAATTAGATTTTAAGCCAAAGAGTATAAGAGATGAGGAAGGACACTATATCATACTCAAAGGGTCTGTCCAACAAGACCTAACCATTTTAAATATCTATGCCCCTAACATGGGAGCAGCCAACTATATAAACCAATTAATAACAAAATCAAAGAAACACATAAACAATAATACAATAATAGTAGGGGACTTTAACACTCCCCTCACTGAAATGGACAGATCATCCAAGCAAGAGATCAACAAGGAAATAAAGACCTTAAATGACACCCTGGACCAGATGGACGTCACAGATACATTCAGAATATTCCATCCCAAAGAACAGAATACACATTCTTCTCTAGTGCACATGGAACATTCTCTAGAATTGATCACATCCTGGGGCACAAATCAGATCTCAACTGGTACCAAAAGATTGGGATCATTCCCTTCTCAGACCACAATCTCTGAAGCTGGAACTCAATCACAAGAGGAAATTTGGAAAGAACCCAAATACATGGAGACTAAACAGGATCCTTCTAAAGAAAGAATGGGTCAACCAGGAAATTCAAGAATTGAAAAAATTGATGGAAACAAATGATAATGAAAACACAATGGTTCAAAATCTGTGGGACACAGCAAAGGCAGTCCTGAGAGGAAAATATATAGCGAAACAAGCCTTTCTCAAGAAACAAGAAAGGTCTCCAATACACAACCTAATCCTACACCTAAAGGAGCTAGAGAAAGAACAACAAAGAAAGCCTAAACCCAGAAGGGGAAGAGAAATAATAAAGATCAGAGCAGAAATCAATGAAATAGAAACAATAAAAACAGTAGAAAAAATCGACAAATCTAGGAGCTGGTTCTTTGAAAGAATTAATAAGATTGATAAACCCCTGGCCAGACTTAACAAAAAGAAAAGAGAAAGTACCCAAATAAATAAAATTATGAATTGTGAAAGAGGAGAGATCACAACCAACACCAAAGAAATAAAACCAATTATAAGAACATATTATGAGCAACTCTATGACAGCAAATTTGACTGGAAAAAATGGATGCACTCCTAGAGACATATAAACTACCACAACTGAACCACGAAGAAATAGAAAACTTGAACAGACCCATAACCAGTAAGGAGATTGAAGCAGTCATCAAAAATCTCCCAAGAAACAAGAACCCAGGGCTAGATGGCTTCCCAGGGGAATTATACCAAACATTTAAAAGGAATTAATTCCTATTCTTCCAAAACTGTTCCAAAAAATAGAAATGGGAGGAAAACTTCCAAATTCATTTTATGAGATGAGCATTACCTTGATCCCAAAACCAGACAAAGACCCCATCAAAAAAGAGAATTACAGGCCAATATCCTTGATGAACACAGATGTGAAAATTCTCACCAAAATACTATCCAATAGGATCCAACAGAACATTAAAAGGATTTTATTCACCACAACCAAGTGAGATTTAATCCAGAGCTGCAAGGTTTGTTCAACATCTGCAAATCAATCAATGTGATACGATACATTAATAAAAGAAAGAACAGAGTCACATGATACTCTAGATGCTAAAAAATAATTTGACAAAGTACAGCATTCTTTCTTGATCAAAACTCTTCAAAGTGTAGGGATAGAGGGTACATACCTCAATATCATCAAAGCCATCTATGAAAAACCCACCACGAATATCATTCTCAATGGAAAAAACCTGGGAGCTTTTCCACTAAGGTCAGGAATGCAGCAGGGATGTCCATTATCACCACTGCTATTCAACATAGTACTAGAAGTCCTAGCCTCAGCAATCATACAACAAAAAGAAGTTAAATGCATCCAAATCAGCAAAGAAGAAGTCAAACTCACTCTTTGCAGATGATATGATACTATATGTGGAAAACCCAAAAGACTCCATTCCGAATCTGCTAGAACTTGTACAGGAATTCAGTAAAGTGTCAGGATATAAAATCAACACACAGAAATCAGTTGCATTTCTATACACCAACAACAAGACATAAGAAGGAGAAATTAAGGAGTCAATCCCATTTAGAATTGCACCCAAAACCATAAGATACCTAGGAATAAACCTAACTAAAGAGGGAAAGAATCTGTACTCAGAAAACTATAAAGTAGTCATGAAAGAAATTCAGGAAGACACAAAGAAATGGGAAAATGTTCCAAGCTTCTGGATTGGAAGAACAAATATTGTGAAAATGTCTATGCTACCTAAAGCAATCTACACATTTAATGCAATCCCTATCAAAACCCCATCCCTTTTTTTCAAAGAAATGGAACAAATAATCACAAAATTTATATGAAACAAGAAAAGATCTTGAATAGCCAGAGGAATGTTGAAAAAGAAAGCCAAAGTTGGTGGCATCACAATTCCAGACTTCAAACTCTATTACAAAGCTGTCATCATCAAAACAGTATGGTAGGGTGCCTGGGTGGCTCAGTGGATTAAAGCCTCTGTCTTCAGCTCAGGTCATGATCCCAGGGTCCTGGGATCGAGCCCCACATCGGGTTCTCTGCTCAGCAGGGAGCCTGCTTTCTCCTCTCTCTGCCTGCCTCTCTGCCTACTTGTAATCTCCATCTGTCAAATAAATAAATAAAATATTTACAAAAAAAAAACAGTATGGTACTGACACAAAAACAGACACACAGATTAACGGAACAGAATATAAAGCCCAGAAATAGACCCTCAACTAATCTTCGGCAAAGCAGGAAAGAATGTCCAATGGAAAAAAGACAACTTCTTCAACAAATGGTGTTGGGAAAATTGGATAGCCACATGCAGAAAAATGAAACTGGACCATTTCCCTACACCACACACAAAAATAGACTCAAAATGGATGAAGGACCTCAATGTGAGAAAGGAATCCATCCAAATCCTTGAGGAGAACACAGGCAGCAACCTCTTCGAACTCAGCCACAGCAACTTCTTCCTAGGAACATCGCCAAAGGCAAGGGAAGCAAGGGCAAAAATGAACTATTGGGATTTCATCAAGATCAAAAGCTTTTGCAGAGCAAAGGAAACAGTCAACAGAACCAAAAGACAACTGACAGAATGGAAGAAGATATTTGCAAACAACATATCAGATAAAGGGCTAGTATCCAAAATCTCTGAAGAACTTATAAAACTCAACACCCAAAGAACAAATAATCCAATCAAGAATTGGGCAGAGGACATTAGCAGACATTTCTGCAAAGAAGATATCCAGATGGCCAACAGACACATGAAAAAGTGCTCCACATCACTAGGCATCAGGAAAATACATATCAAAACCACAATGAGATACCACCTCACACCAGTCAGTATGGCTAAAATTAACAAGTCAGGAAGTGACAGAAGCTGGCAATGATGTGGAGAAATGGGAACCCTCCTACACTGTTGGTGGGAATGCAAGCTGTTGCAGCCACTCTGGAAAGGAGCATGGAGGTTCCTCAAAAAGTTGAAAATAGAGCTACCCTATGACAGAGCAATCGCACTCCTGGGTATTTACCCTAAAGATACAAATGTAGTGATCCGAAGGGGCACATGCTCCCAAATGTACATAGCAGCAATGTCCACAATAGCCAAACTATGGAAAGGACTAGATGTCCATCAACAGATGAATGGATAAAGAAGAGGTGGTATATATATACAATGGAATACTATGCAGCCATCAAAAGAAATGAAATCTTGCCATTTGCGACGACGTGGATAGAAATAGAGCGTATTATGCTTAGCGAAATAAGTCAATCAGAGAAAGACAATTATCATATGATCTCCCTGATATAAGGAAGTTGAGAGGTAACATGGGGGGGGCTTGTGGGGTAGGAAAGGAATAGATGAAACAAGATGGGATTGGGAGGGAGACAAACCAGCAGAGACTCTTAATCTCACAAAACAAACTGAGGTTTGCTGGGGCGAGGGGAGTAGGTGAGGTTGGTTGGGTTATGGACATTGGAGAAGGTATGTGCTATGGTGAGTTCTGTGAAGTGTGTTAACCTGGCGATTCACAGACCTGTACCCCTGGGGCTAATAATACATTATATGTTAATTTAAAATTATAAATTTTTTTTAAAAAGCATAAACACACAAAAAACGGCTCCTAGAGCCCTTTTTTGTTATTGTCATGTAAATTACATATCTATTTTAAGCCTATCAATACAGTTTATAAGAAATTGTTTGATCTGATTGATTTTTAAGTCAGAAAGGAGAATAGTACAAATAAAAATATAGTTATGCTTTCACTGATGTAATAATTTTTGTGATTTTCTGTATGAATTTGAATTATAGGCTAATGTCCTTTCATCCCCCCAAAAAATCTCTTTAGTATTTCTGGTAGAGCAGGTCTGCTAGTGAATCCTCTTAGTATTTGCTGATCTGTGAGAGTCTTAATTTCTGCATTTGGAGAATATTGTTTTGCTGGAGATAGAACTATTGATAATCTTTTCACTCTTTGGATATGTCATTCCACTGCCTTCTGGTCTCCATAGTATCAGATAAGAAATTGGCTGTTAATTTTATTGTGACCCTCCCTTGTATGTGATTTTTTTTTTTCCCTGCTTTTAAGATTCATTGTGGCTTCTATCAATTTGACTATAATGTGTCTAGGTGTGGATCATTGTGAGTTCATCCTATATGGAGTTTGTTGAACTTATTTGATGTGTTTATTGTCTTTGGAAAATTTTGGTAGTTGTCAGCCATTGCTTTCACTATATTGTTTCTGTTCTTTTCTCCTGCTTCTGTCCTTTTAGAACTCCTTTTGTGTATAGGTTGGTACACTTGATGGTATCCTATGAACCTTTTGGGCTCAGTTCATTTTCTTTCAATTTTTTCCTTTTCTATTTCTAAGACTACATAATTTAGATAATTTCCATTGCCCCATCTTCAAGTTTACTTACTCTTTATTCTGCCAGATCAAAAATACTCTCCCAGCCCTCTAGTTGTTTATTTCCATTTTTGTACTATTTAACTCCAGAAATTCTATCTAGTTCTTTTTAGTAATTTGTATCTCTTTACTGATATTCCTTATTTGGTAAGCCATTATGCTCATACTGTGCTTAATTCTTTGGGCATAATTTGAGCAATTCTTTAGTTCTTTGAAGATATTTATAACAACCAGTTTAAAATATTTATTTAGTAAGTCCAACACCTGATCTTCTACATAATGATAATTTCTATTGATTGTTTTTTCTTTCTCCTGCATGGGCCGTACTTTCCTATTTCTTTGCCTCTCTCTCTCTTTCTTTCTCAATCTCTCCCTCTCTCTTTTTCTCTGTCCCCCTCTTCCCTCTTTTAGAAAACTGAACATTTAACATAATACAGTGTGACAAAACTGAAAATCAGAAGCCCTCTCCCATGTTTTTGCTATTTATACAGTGATTTTCTTGAAATATTTTTTGAAGTCTGCATTTTTTATTTTGCAATGCCAGTTAAATCTTTGTTCAGATAGCTAATCATTAGGTAGCTAATGATTAAATAACAATTTCCTTAAATTCCTTGAAACATAAGTCTTCCATCCTTTGTTCAGTTTGTGTGTGTGTGTGTGTGTGTGTGTGTGTCTGTGCGCATGCACGTGCGCACACGCGTGCACACCTTGGGCCTTCAAAACTCTAGCATTTTATTACTCTGCTGTAGCTTTCACTTCCTGTTCTGCAATATCTCAATGTAAGCCATAGGTAAAAGATTGAGGCCTTTTCAAATTTTTCCTGTACATGTGCATGACCTTCTACATCCCCTGGAATATGTCAGCATTTTTCAAAGTTTTCTACAGACATCTCATTTCTCATATTTTCCATTTAAGTTTTTGTGACCATCTTCATGTTTGCCCCAACTACTGTCACTGCTTAGGGCAGCTGTGATATTAAACAACTGCTGCTTATTGTTTTCAACCAATGTCCTAAGGATGTCCTCATCCAGCTTTCCTCACAGAGACAGCTCTGAATCAAATAAAATAAAGACTAGATGTGTGAATAGGACTTTTGGGGGAGGGGCTTCCCAGATAGGTCAAATAGTAATTTTCTAGGGACTGGTCTGTTTTAAAGATTTTCAAACATATTCTTCCTTCTTAACGATTTGTAGGCAGCTTGTTTTCACAATTACCATAGCTGTGAGGCTGTTAGTTTTCAAGGCTACTCTGGAGATAAGGAAGAGAAGGAAATAAAGCAAATAGAACATTACAAACATTAAACATTACAAAGCTAGATCCTTACTGAAATTATGCCACTTTTCTTACATAAATGCTCCTTATATTTTTATAAGCTTCTGATTAATTTCTAGAATTCTGAGGGGGAATTGCCAATGTTCTTATTGTTTATAATGAATAAATAGATTTTTGGAAGTCCTTAATCTGACACTCCCTAAGTGTTTCTTCTGGCCAAGACAATTTAACTGGCTTTTTCAAGGTACACAGCAAGTTGATAATTGAGTTTTTATAAGAATCCAAGGTTGATGTCAAATTCATTGGTCTTTCTGCTATATTAGAAACAAATTAAAAGAAATTAATTTTGTTACATTCAAGTTCAAATACAAGTGCAAATTCTGGGAAAAAGAGAACCTGTGGAAAAATTCATGATGCCAGTTAAATCCATGTTCTAAATTTTTAGATAATTACACTCATACAGGATTGGAAGAGCTTTCCCAGCATCAAAAATGTGCCATGAAAAATTTAAAGGAACCTCTGAATGCCAAGCTGGCTTCAGCTTGTCATGAGTGCATGTGTACTCAAACCCTCAAACACTTACATGATAACCTAAAAACATGTCCAGCAACCACCATTCTATATATTATAAATCAAGCCAAAACACAGAATGAAAAAGAATGCACATCACTGGCAAACAGATAAATTGTGACATTAACTGCACATGTCTTAGTTGAGTCACATCAAAGTTCAATTCAACATTATACCTTTCATTCATTTCACAAATATTTATTAATGGTTTACCATATGCTTAACAGTCCACATCTGAAGAAATTCCATACCCCTGAGAATTTGTCCTTGAGGCCCAGAAGCAACTGAAGACCCCTAGCCAACATTACATCCACTCTAATGAAACTGGTTCTATAGTTACCATTTCTCCAAAACAGCTTCAGCAACAGAAAAGCCTGATGTTTTCAAAGTTCTCTGCTAGCTTTGGGCTCCTGCTACCTACCTTGACTCTCAGTACAACTCACAAGTGCAATTGTGGATCCATGTTATCATTTAGCTAATTTACTACCCCTGGGTTTGTTACTGAGCAGACTGTCCTGTTCATGGTATTTGATACTTGGGGCTGACTTCACAGATCTCAGTCCTATTCTCTGGGTAGTCCTAAACACCTGTGTGTAAAAACTTTGCCCTTTCTCCTCTCTGGCTATTCAAGAACTACATGTCTTTAATAATCTGATGTTCTTTGTCTTCAATTGTGTCTTCCTCTTCCTGTGATATACACTTTAACACCTAATAATCAAAACTTTTTACTAAAAGAAACTTAGAACCACCCTACATTCATTCTGTCAACAAGTCTTAAGTGAATAGCTATTATCAAGTGACAAAGTAAGAGAAAATCTCTTCCTTCATGGAGCTAATATTACAAGAGAAAACAGAGGCTTCAAAAACACTGGCTTTGCTGGAGCCAAAGGGATCAGCACAGGGTCCCAGATGTCCTGACCCCTACTCTGAAGGTTTTTTTTCCTTTGGTTGTTCCCCTGTGGCAGAATGTGACTGGCTTTTCTCCCTTTTGGTCCCTGAATCTTTGGGCCAGGGATCTCTGTATGATCCTCTCTTCTTGTCTCCTGATCAGGATACAATAGGCTTCCAGCAGGCTCTCAGAAGCAAAGTACTCATTTAATTTAAAATTAAGGGAGTTTCCCCACATTTCTAAACCAGACATAACATTCATATCTTCAGTGAATTGGTATCTTCATGGCAAAAATAAAGTGGAGGTAATGAAAATGTTAAAGTTAGTAGAAATACTTCTGGATGCCTTTGTACTGGCTCTCAATGGCAGACAGGGCCTCTTAACACAGCTCTCAGACAGAGGTGGCCTCTCAAACGCAAGACATAAAAATCTTTCTAAACACTACAGCACATCAAGAAAGGAAAGTGCCTGCTCCCCAAGATGCCTTCACAGACACATGGATGGTGGCAGCAGTAACAACAGTATCCGGGATACTAAAGAGAATGACACACTCACTATAGCATGCTACTATCAGTCTCATCTCTGGAAGCCAAAACAATGCCAGAACTGAAGAGTAGCCTAAAACCATGGGCTTGTATTTGGGTTTTCAAAAATATGTCAAGAATAAAAAATATGTCTAGCCAAATCCACCAATTGACACAAGGAACACTGCTCCTGATAAATCTCAATATCACAGAGCATGTTAAGGGAAAGTTTTAAAATAAACAAAACCTATCCACAGCAGTAAAATGTGACAAATTTTAGTAAATACAGACTATATTAATCAATTCTTTTATAAGAATTAGGAGAGTTATAAACAATATACTTTCTTAACTACATGAGCAGCTTTGAATCTAATGGAAAAATAAACATGTAAGTAATGAATAATGACATAATCTATTTCATCTAGTGTAATTCTTACAAGGCCTGTGGTGGGGATATATGCAAAGTTCCCTGAGATGTCCAGACCTCAGAAGCTGTCCCTCAGATGCCAAAGACCCCTAAATTATCACTGGGACAATTAAGGAAAGGAGGACCCTGCAAGTATGTCACTTGCCACAAGGGCAGTTGTGGAGTACAGAAGGGCAGGGAGAGAGAGAGAGAACCACACCTCCTAGAGCTAGAGGGTGACGTTTGTCAGGGACTGGAGAAACAGTTATGGAGCAGTGGGGGGGTTAACAAAATTAGCTGGAAAGGGAGGTCACAGGTCATCAGCAGGATAGGTGTGAACATTCTAGATGCCTCAGGGTTCCATCTCTTCATGTGTCCCACACTCTTTTTCCTGGCTTACTGGAACCAACTGACACCTGCTCTTCTGGTGGATATCATGTGGTGTCAAGAGACTCTAATGGGTTTTTCAGGATCAGATTTGCTTTTTATTTTATTTTTCTTAGGATTTTATTTATTTATTTGACAGAGAGAGATAGCAAGACAGGGAACACAAGCAGAGGGTGTGGGAGAGGAAGAAACAGGCTCCCTGGCGAGCAAGGAGCCCCATGGGGGGCTTGATTCCAGGACTCTGGGATCATGACCTGAGCCAAAGGCAGACGCTCAACAGCTAAGCCACCCAGGCACTCCAGATTTTCTTTTTAAAGAAGAAAATTCTGGGGGCTCCTGGGGGCTCAATCAGTTCAGTGTCTGACTCCTGGTTTTGCGTCAGGTCATGATCTCATGGGTCATGGGATCAAGCCCAGAACTGGGCTCCACACTCAGCAGCATGGCTGCTTGAAGATTTTCTCCCTCTGCCCCTCCTCCACTCAAATAAATAAATCAATCTTTTTTTAAAAAAAAGAAGAAGGAAGAAAATCCTGGTAGCAACTGGGGTTGCGGATGGGAGGTCAGGTGTACAGATAGCCATGGCAGATTTGGGCAAACCCCATCAGAGCAGCTGCTGTAATTACAACAAACTGTGGCACAAAAGAAAAATGGTAAACGCCACATTAGAATCATCTGCATTGAAGCCCCCAAAACTCTCTGGAAGGAATTATCTGAGAACATGGAAAGTAGGGAGCTAAGGAATTCAACTTTGTGATTGTTCTTATTTTACCTCAGAGTGAGGTAACCTAGTAAGAGTCTAAGGAGATACCTCTGGGGTTGGAGTGGGGAATGAGCAGGAGGGAGACGGGCTGAAGAAAAAGAGGTTGTGACATACTAGGTGGGCTGTCATGAGACAGAAAGGGACCAAGAAAGTGAAATTAGAGAGGAGTGTTGATTTTGTCATAGAACCAAGAGGATTGGAGAACCATGGAGTGACTGGAAGGGTTCCAATGTGGAAGACTGAGAGGACACCAACCTGTTAACAGAGACAGAAAACCAACAAGTTAGACACTGCCTTTATTGCACGCTAATGCCCTGCTATGGTTCTAGGTAATTACATAGATCTACTTTAACCCTTACAACAATGTGACAATGCTCTACAATTTCTAAGACAAGATACAGGATTGGAATATTGAGAGAATAGGTTAAAACAGCTTAGACTGAAGAGAATCCGAAGTAGTAGGATGATAATGTCAGTTGTTGAGAAGTGCAACCTGACATATTTGGAAGAAGCCATAGCTAACATTTGACTGTTCACTATTTGTCAGACATTGTGCTAACCCCTATATTTATATTCTATTTTCTTATTTAATCCTCATGAAAAGGAGGCAAGTATTTTCTTACCTTTTTTTTTTTTTCATATTCAAATTCAGGGCTAGTAAGAGATGAATTGGGATTTAAGCCCTCATCTCTAGGTCTAGGAAACACCACCTCACCCTCAGTCCTTCACACAATTTTCCCTCTTGGCCCCAAAACCCCTTGGGAGAAGAGAGCCCAGCCTGTATTGAACCTCTGCTAGGACCTGCGGAGGAGTCTTCCTGCATGATGCTAACTTTATCTGTGGACAGATATAGAGGAGGGCAGAGAGGCCGACTGACTGTAAGCTGGACACTCAAAATGTAGCTCATGTTTACCTTTTTGAGGTTCCATCACAAGGAGCAAGAAGGGCAACACAATCTGAATTTTGAATTGTAACTCCTCATGGAAGTCAGATATAATCAGATTACTCCGCTATAGTTTTATAATGAGTTACTTTTATTTACCATTTATCAAGTTCAACATTCTAAGAAAGAGTGTATTTTGACACTTTTATATTGAAAAGTTCTTCCATCAAGTACATATGAATTAAGCCATTTTCAGTAGCTGTTCATTTTTTGTTACTAGTTATTCGAGGTTGTTCCTCTGAACTAAATCTTTATAAACAACATATGAAAAAAGTGGTCTGTAGTTATCTTTAGCAAGTCCTTCTCTTCTTCAATAAATTACTTATTTAAAGTAGCATTATTGCTGGAATTGGTAATCAGATCAATGTAAAATGGTATATAAAAAGATGGTACTATGTAGAAGATAATTTGAAAAGACCATCGAATACTAATTGTCAGTGTAATTTCAATACAGCACTTTGAAATAAATGTCTTCTTTAATCCACTGTGATATAACTTACAAGGAAGTTATTTAAGATAATGCAATTTTAATTATTTCATGGTAATTGAAACAGGATTCTTCCATTTCATAATATTCAGAACTTTGAGTTTTCAAACTGTGTCTGTGTCCTACCTAAATGCTACTTTGTTTAAAAAATAATATGAGAATTTTTTCTCCCTACTTAACTGCAATAATGTTGAACCTCTTTAGAGTAAAAGGAGCTTAACTTCCAATGGTATTCACTAGTTAATTAATAAAAAGGACATTTTTAAAGGCTATCTTTTTTATTACTTTCCAAAATCATTGTTATGTTTCCTAAATTATCCAGGGTGGGAAGATTAAAATGTTAAGAATTTTAGGTTGATTAGACATTTAAAAGAACCATGTGAACCTTTTCCCTCTGTAAGTTCACAAAAAGAATTTCAAAAAGATAAATTAGAAGTCTGTAAATTGGGCGGAAGCAAAGGAATAGATCTTGGTTACTGTCTTTAGAACATCAGTCTGGCTTTTTATCATTTGGTCTCATGTGAGGTAGGCAAAAATAGAGGAAAAGAAAGAAACAAAAAAAAAAAAACTACATTCTGAAGTAGAAAATATAAGCAACTAATTCCCCCATATTGTTGTATGAAGTTTACATAAAAGTTCAAGAAAAATGCATTTTATGTTATAACACGTTTTCATAACTGAGAGTAAGAAATACAATGTATTTTCAAGTCACTGTGGAATTGTACTTTGCTTACAATTCACCCAAGCAAGAGGTTTTTAAAAGTCTACATTTCAGAGTGACTAATTTCCTTCCAAAGTTAAATATGTACATAAGAACAATATAGCTTTTTATGGGTTTTGTTCTCCCATTAATTATGTTGAACATGTTTATACAATAGTTATTTACTTAGGTAGTTTGTTTACTAATTAGTATCTCTCCATCCACAAAGGCCAGTTAGTGCAAATTTACAGGCTGATCTGATTACTAAAAAAACAAACCTCAGCAATATGAGAGTAAAAACAAAGCTAATGAAGTTAGGTACCCTCAACAGAGAATTATGTGGAGAATAGGAAGAAAATCAATGGTTTTAACATTTATTAACTTTATCATGAAATTAATCAGTAAAGAAAAATACTAAAACCAACTTAACATACAACTGCATCCATTAACATTCACATGGATAATATAGTCCTATTTCCAGGATGTCATGCATTTTCCTGATTCCTTAGAGGACTCACCAGTGCTGCCCTTGAGCAAACTTTAGTTAGGCTCCTTGGAGCCCTCTGCTCAGCAGGGCCCTGTCTTCCACCTGCCCTAGTTCAAATGTAGCAAGAATCCTGCTAAGTCAATTTCTAGAGAATTCCCCCACCCTTAATGTAAGATCATCCTCTTTTGCGGTCTTCAGCAAGAATCCTGTTAAGTCAGTTTAGCAAGAATTGCCCTTACCCTTGATGTCTCCTCTTAGCAATTTTCCATCCACTGATCCCCTCATTCTCCTCGACAGCTGTAAGCCCCTAGCTATATCGAGAGGTGAACCTAATCTCTCTCCTCTATTATGACAGTCTTATTACTTATCACAGTGCTCCTGAATAAAATCTTCCTTGCCTTTTAACAACGGTCAGAATAATTTTTTTTCTTCACCACTCCCTCTTGCTTTTTCTGGTTTTAATACTATTTATTAGCCCAGCAACAAATGTAGTTTTAAACAGCCTACACCATATAAGCATTCCATAACTTAGAGTTAGCAACAAAAAGTTTTTCACTACGGACTTACACAGTCCTTTCGTATTTTCACATTAAAGTAGAAGTAAGTATGTAAGTAAATTACATTAACTATTCATTTCCTACATGATGTCTTACAGCCATATGCCCATTATATATATCTATATATAAATTTATGTACTATGTGTATTCATATATATGTGTGTACATGCATATATATTTATATATGAATGATAATAGTTTCTAAAACCTTTGTTAAATATCAGTGCTTTCCCCCAAGGCAGAAAAACAAGCTCCAATTTTCTAACATTTACCCAGCAGGGTGACTGTGATCAAGTCACTTAGCTTCTCTGAGCCATTTCCACATTCCTAAAATGGAAATAACATTATTATCCACCACATAGGGCCGTGAAAATTAAAAAGTGTTAATAAATGTCAAGTGCTTGGGATGTAGTACTTCTCAATAAATCTAAACTTCACAAAAATAATCAAAAGGGGAAAACAAACTCATGGCTGCCACAAAGTACTTTATACCAGGTAACACATCACAATCATTAACAGAAAAAAATGATCAAGTTGACTTATTATGTTCAGTTCTGAAGTTTCTGTCAATTGACTTTAAAAGAAAAAAATACCCTACAAATTTAGTCAGTACCAAGTACACAGTTCTCATAAGGTCAGATCAGGTGTAGAGAAATTATTCTTCAGCGTGTACTGGGAAAAGGCAAACTGAATAGAAATAGCCAGAAATGAGAACCGTAGATATTAGCAAATGTTCACAAACTCCAGACCTGAAACAAAACAAATTAACAGATAAGCGAAACCAGTCTGACCTGGAATTCTTTCACGAGAATCTTCCGGTACTGCCAAGGATACTGAGACGGTGACATCAGAAGGGTGGCTACTCTGCCAGCACTCCCTCCCCCACACAGTGACAGGCCTCAGTGGGCTCCTTTCTCTACCCCTTTGCACTCATGGCATGATCACAGGGTACTGCCAATCCAATAGCCTCACCATTCTTCTGCACACAGTTTTTTAAAAGCACAGTTCAGTAGGTGAGTGGTTACCATGGGTGTGGCTCTCTCTGGTCACTTTAAGGGCATTGTTTGTTTCATACTCACAACTTTCCAAGTTAGAGATTACTAATAGAGGAAGAAACCGGCTCCAAGAGATTGAGCAGCTTGCCCTAGATCATTAGGCTGGAACGTGGCAGAGCCAAGATTCAAACCCAAGTCGTTAGATTTCAAAACCCCGCTCTTTTTTCTTGCTGTGCAGCCTCCCACACTTTCACTTTCAAATGAAAGATAATGATAATTCTTAAAATAGCTCTTAGGTCTTCTTTTTGGCATTCCAATTTCTGCCAGAAGCTATATTTTATTTATGATTCAGTTTTTGCAAATATTCTTATCCAAAAATATGCTCCTTTACTTTTTAAAGAACACACTAATTTTTGCTACTTACAGTTCTGCTTGCATGGTAAATTGTAAGAAGCATTGAAAGAAGGGCATTCAGAATGTCAATAGAATGAAAAATATATATACAGCTTTTCTCATAGAAAATTCTCAGACAGCCAAGAATATATGTAAGTCTGCATGATTTCAAGGACCTCAGCTCAAAAAAATACTTCTAGGAGAAAGTGTTCATGGCAACTTATCCTAAACTGATAAAACTTTAAAAATTATGTATGCAGATGTTAAATAAAATACTTATATGATATACATCCAGTGTGTAAAGACAGCATCTGTAAATCAAAAAAGTATTTCATTTTGTGGTGAATGTTTTAGGGATTGGGAAAGGGGAGAATAAGAAGCAATCTCTTTTTAGTTTTACCTTGTACGATTTGTGTAAATTGCTCAGGGTACATACACACATGACATCTTGACTGACTATTGTCAACAGTGTCATCCAGGATTGCCTGGGTTGTTCAGTCGGTTAAGCATCTGCCTTCAGCTCAGGTCATGATCTCAGGGTCCCAGGATCAAGTCCTGCACCATGCTCCTTGCTTAGTGGGAAGCTTGCTCCTCCCTCTGCCCCTCCCCTCCCCACACTTGTGTGCATGCACCTATTCTCTCTCATTCTTTCTGACAAATAAATGAATATAATCTTAAAAAAAAATGACATCCAAAAGCATTTAGGAACAAGGGTACTTATGGTAGCGGAAGAAACATCACTGATTCAAACTCACAATCAGTTGAAATGTTACTATCCTTTGAGACTTTGTGGCATGTTAGTTTCCCTAGGACTCTTCATCCAGTTACTTATGCTTTCATCTTCTTGATACTGGTTCACCATGACTGGTTTTCAGTTGTGCTCGTCCTTCCTCCTAGTGAAAACTCTCACTTCTGTCTAGTGGCAAATAGCCATGTTCACATAAAACATGTTTCTTGGGATCCTCTTCCTTCAGAGAAAAGAAAGTTTTGAGGGAAGCAGGTCACCAGAGGACGGAGACAGTGTGGTCACCGCCCCCCACCCAACCCCGGCAAGGGAAGCCTGCTATCTCTTGTTTGCATCAATGTGTAAACTCATCATTCTCTGCTGCTGAATTTTCAGTTCCTGATATTACACTCTGATGACATTATTATTTCAGAGCAAATATAAACCAAAAAAAAAAAAAAAAAAAGTCAGAGAAGGGGAGGTGTATGAATATAACACTAATTTTCAATGTAAGCCCTTGCCACAGCTGCTCCTGCCTACAGCATCTTCCTTTCGCTCCTCGCCCAGCTGCTTCCAGGGCATCCCCAGCTACCACCACTTCAGAAAACATGTTCAGTGCAAAGTCTATGAGACTAACCACCTCCAAATTTAGTGACTTAAAACATCATGCTGTTCTGGGTCAGAAATTTGGGGAGGACATGGCATGACTGGCTTGTCCTTCCCCACTGGTGTCTGGGACCTCTGTGAAAAGATGGAAACGCTGGGGTCATGGGGACTATTGCCTGCGGTGCCCACACATGCCTCAGGGAAGCCAGACCCTTATAAAGAGCCCCACTGCACTATGAGCAAGAGTTCCCACAAACTGAGTAGCACTAGCTGGCCTTCAGAGGGGCCTCAGGATCCCACCACACACTGTGGGTTAGAGAGGTTTAAGGGAAAGGCCACTTCTCTTAGTTCCCTCCAACTGCAGGACTCATTATACCTTTTGGTAGGTTTACTTTCATTCTCAATAAACTATAAGCTCCTTAAAGATTTTATTCATATTCTCCTCCCTTGTTCTTACTATAATGTTGGACTCATGATAGTCACTGATCAAATATTTGTTGAATAAATCATCCCACATAAGAATATTGGTAGATGCTTCTCAATCACTTCTCATATTTATTGAATCATGCTGAATAATCCATAAAGCATATGCTCACTCCTTTACAGTACGTTAAATAAAAGAATTTCACTGTACGGCTAAAATATAGTACCTTCAAGCCAACATTTCAAGATATGTACATAACCATGTAGCTAAGATTACCAACAACCATCCTCCAGAGTTAACATAACCTTACCCTTTTTAAATTTTCCTTTCAGGCAGAAAATTTACTTTAGTGGTTTATGAAGGTCCTGAATACGTTAAACATTCTCCCTATTGAGCATTCCCTCTATACTCAATATAAGAAGCAGGGCAATCAGAGATTTTAATAATCATAAAATAAGTTGACTTATAAAAAAGGTATCACATTCTCAGATCTGCAGTGGCTGATTCAGGTAATCGGCAATATTCAAACATGTATGAAGTTTTATAAAACTTGAGTTAAAAACTCAATATTAGGGGCACCTGGGTGGCTCAGTGGGTTAATCCTCTGCCTTCAGCTCAGGTCATGATCTCGGGGTCCTGGGATCGAGCCCCGCATCGGGCTTTCTGCTTGGGAGGGAGCCTGCTTTCCCCCCTCTCTCTACCTGCCTCTCTGCCTACTTGTGATCTCTCTGTCAAATAAATTAAAATCTTTTTAAAAAATTCAATATTACATAATTATGACTGTAGGCTTCCTCTTGGGTAAAAATGTATCAAGCTAAGTGTAAAAGCAGTATAAGTTTACCTGAAGACCATTTCACTCCAGTTTACTTTGCAAAAGGATAGAGTTCTTAGGCCATAAGTAATTGGTGTCTAGAACTAGCTGGTATTTGGTAGCTATGCACACCCTTACCATCAAAATGAGAAGTGCTTTATTATCTTCACTATAATGTATGCAAGCTTGAAATACCGGTAACCACTGGCCATTGCAGAAAACCTCTTTATGTTGCTGAATTGAGTAATACTTAATGCTTTTACTAATAGGGAATGAAATGGCTCAGAATCCTGAGGCAAGAAATATAGAACATTAACTGAATAACTTGTCCCGGCTAGATGCTTTTTTTTTTTTTTAAGATTTTATTTATTTATTTGACAGAGAGAGAGATCACAAATAGGCAGAGAGACAGACAGAGAGAGAGATGAGAAGCAGGCTCCCTGCTGAGCAGAGAGCCCTATGCGGGACTCGATCCCAGGCCCCTGGGATCATGACCTTAGCCGAAGGTAGAGGCTTAACCCACTGAGCCACCCAGGCGCCCCTTGGCTAGATGCTTTTGATTGGCTTTATAGTGTGTCACATTCCTTTAAAACTGAAGCACTCACACCAAGAGTCAGTAAACAAAAAGATAACCCAGGATACTCTTAATCTCAGTGCTTTCCTATTCATGCATTATGATAATTGAACTGCATAGAAATAACCCTCTCCTGTCTTCAATATAGGATAAACAGAGGATAAACTAATGAAGGCCATTACTGAAATAAGATACATATCTGATTTTGCAGGGAAAGGCACTCTTCATGCCTTCTCTCAACCAAGAGAGATTCCATAGGGAATAAGAATTCTGAATTGTTAAGAGTTTTATCAGTCAGATGGCTGGGCTTCTACTATAGCATCACCACATAGGTAAAAGATCCATGTAAACCTGCCAGAACCAAACTGTGTATGCTACCAGTCAAAAGATAATCATTTCTCCTTAACAAGTTTTGCTATTTTATTATTTTTGTGAATTGCTAGATTGGCGTAGTACACTCATACCATAATCTCATTCATGGATTTTGTATGCTCTTTACTAGAAGTGCAATGCAAAATCATTGTGAGTACCAAAGAAGCCTCAAGCCCTGTGACAGTTCATATAACATTAAACAGAAAATATGGCAGTTAGATAGCCTGTCTGATGTACTCTTCTTATTACAGTCCATCTTTGTACCCTCCATCTCTTTTTACATGAGCATTGCTCCTAATTGCATCAATATTACATGGAAACAAATACAATCTGCTTCTAGTAATGATAGAAGAATGTATGAACACACAATAAACAGTATGTTGTTCATCAGAGGAACACTTATTAAGCAGCACAGAATTTTCTCTTGCAGTTAGAAACCATCATTCCACATTGCTTCCTTTTATTATGCTGCTGTAAACTTTATAGCATAGAATGATACATGTAGAAAATAGTCATATTTTAGTGCCTAAAACAACTGAGAAACAAAGATTCATTTACCCCTTTTTAGTAAGAAAAATTATATTATTGTTAGAATTAAAATATCTTCATTAGAATTAAAATATCTTCATTATGTATCTTTTGTTTATTGAAATGATTTAAATACTCTAGACTGCAATGTTTCTATAATGCATAAAATTATAAACAAACACCCAAGACATATTTCTCTCAGCATACGGTCTCCAGTGAAAGTACTGGTCTTGCCATCAAGACTTCGGGGTACTAAATATTTCACTGTAGATAGAAAAAGCTGCTATTTTTTTTAATAAACATATAATTCTAAATCCCAGGGTACAGGTATGTGAATCGCCAGGTTTACACACTTCACAGCACTCACCAAAGCACATACCCTCCCCAATGTCCATAACCCCACCCCCCTTCTCCTAACCCCCCTTTCCCCAGCAACCCTCAGTTTGTTTTGTGAGATTAAGAGTCACTTATGGTTTGTCTCCCTCCCAATCCCATCTTGTTTCATTGATTCTTCTCGTACCCACTTAAGCCCCCATGTTGCATCACCACTTCCTCATATCAGGGAGATCATATGATAGTTGTCTTTCTCCGCTTGACTTATTTCGCTAAGCATGATACCCTCTAGTTCCATCCACGTTGTCGCAAGTGGCAAGATTTCATTTCTTTTGATGGCTGCATAGTATTCCATTCATCTGTTGATGGACATCTTCTTTATCCATTCATCTGTTGATGGACATCTAGGTTCTTTCCATAGTTTGGCTATTGTGGACATTGCTGCTATAAACATTCGGGTGCACATGCCCTTCGGATTACTACGTTTGTATCTTTAGGGTAAATATCCAGTAGTGCAATTGCTGGGTCATAGGGTAGTTCTATTTTCAACATTTTGAGGAACTCCATGCTGTTTTCCAGAGGGGTTGCACCAGCTTGCATTCCCACCAACAGTGTAGGAGGGTTCCCCTTTCTCCACATCCTCGCCAGCATCTGTCATTTCCTGACATTAATTTTAACCATTCTGACTGATGTGAGGTGGTATCTCATTGTGGTTTTGATTTGTATTTCCCTGATGCCGAGTGATATGGAGCACTTTTTCATGTGTGTATTGGCCATCTGGATGTCTTCTTTGCAGAAATGTCTGTTCATGTCCTCTGCCCATTTCTTGATTGGATTATTTGTTCTTTGGGTGTTGAGTTTGCTAAGTTCTTTATAGATTTTGGATACTAGCCCTTTATCTGATATGTCATTTGCAAATATCTTCTCCCTTTCTGTCAGTTGTCTTAACAAGCTGCTTTCTAACATGTTCCTGATTATTGAATTTCACATTCTCTGAAACTTGTCCTGACTCTTAAGTACAGAACTCATTCTTTTGGCTTCATTACAAACAGTATAATGCTGGGTATTTGTACTGATCAAAGGACCTGAATGAAAGAACAAGCATGGCTAATTAAGTAATACTTGAGATGTTCACATTTAAAGTCTAGTTCCAAGGAGAAAAATAAGATTTTATTGTTATTCTGATGAATATAATAACTATTAGTAATAAATATTTGTATATCAGCTAATAATGGTCAGGATTCATGGAACAATTGCCCCCCTGAAGCTAGGAATGACATTATTCCGACCTACAATCTGTGGTTGAGAATGGGTGCAAGGAAAGGCCCTTGCTGGGAAGGTGCTGAGGGAGGCAGAGGCCACCACACACTTCGCTCTTCACAGTGGAAGAGATAATGATCATTCCACCTTAAACATGAAATGAAGAAACCAGAAGTAGAAAGTCATAGATAACATGTTGACATTTCTAGAAAAGACCTGTACTTCCAAAAGTGCCCTGACAGAGGTAAAATCTGGTTTTTCTCTTTCACAGAAGGAATAATCATCGAGTTTGGCAAGATCAAGTGTTCGGGGCATGAAACAAGGGTCTTCAGGCATAGGCAATGACCAGCATTCAGCAGCATCCCGGGAAGTTATGGGGTATAGTCTTCATTTTATACATTGAGAAGAAAGAGAACCCTGGAGGCTTGGGGCTTAAACAGTTGACCCAAGACCATGTACTTTCTTAGGGTCAAAAGAAAACAGGTATTCTGATTCATGGCCTTCCATGATGCCAGGCCTGTGCAATTTTAAATGCCAGTCAAAATAAATAAAGACAAAGGAGCTATGAACATTACCTTCTCCTATTTTGTACTCTTTTGGCTTTCTTATAGCCTGTTTATTCCTTAAATAGGAAAGTCTTTTTATTACAAGATAAATCTACCCAGGGAGTATCTTTCAGGAGAAAGAACATACAAAGAAAGGGGTTTGGAGTTTAGAAATAAAAACATACATTTGAAAATGAAAGGGGAACTTGTGTTTGCTTATCTTCAGATTCAATCACTTTTGAAAAATGAATTATTGTACCCATTATTATTGCCCTAAACATAACATATTTGCAAAATATTTTTCTAGTAAATTTTCCCCTATTTTTCAATTCTGAGTTTACAGCAAATCTGAAATTCAACAAGACTCATAATGAACCACCAAAGTAGATGTTTGGTTTGTTTGTTTCTTTTTCCAAAATGCTTCTGGTGTATGAAAATCTATGAGATTATTCAAGGATATTTAAATACAGTATTTTTAAAAGGGAAAAAAGCATAGTATAATTTTATAGGAAAAGAAAACAAAATGATTAGATTAGAGACAGGAATGGGAACAACTCACAAGTAAAATTTACTTTAATGTTAACTTTCACTAATAGCTTTTTTTTGCACAAACTCCATTTTAAAAGAAAAATGACAGAAAGTATTTTGGGTAAACAACTTTCTACAGCTAAGAGTAAAAGGCAAAAAATTCTTTATCAGCTTGCCTGCAAACAGCAAGTATGGTATTTTGTCAGTCAGTTATTTGTGAGGTGAAACTTGCCTTACTTAGACTCCAAAGATTGAATATTCCAAAAAACTATTAAATTACTTTTAAATTTTACCATTAAATTTTTATCTCATTTGTTATTATTTTGGTGGAAGTTTCTACCATTTTTTCAAGATAAAGGAGCAGCCTTTCTAAGGCTATGTCCTTTTCCTACTTCCTATTCTCACACCCAAGAGCAACTGAGTGGCGCCATTATTTTGCTCTGAGTCAGAGAGCCCAAGAGTCCTCTGTTCCTTTATAGGAACAATGACCATCAGTCCTATTCTCTCCAATACTGATCTAGGCTCCCAACCCCAGTTTTGAAGGGCAAAACGAGGGCTTGGAGACAAGGCCTGGAGATGGGGAGTCTTGGTATAAAACAAAACAAAAACAAAAGCAAAGCCACACAAGGGACAAAAGGTATGAAGACTAGGTTGCCTGGCCACACTGATGGAGGGAGAGGGCAGGGGCTGATGGGGTCCAGGAAACTTAGCCCTGGGTCCTGGAGAGAAGCATCTTGAAGGAGACCATGCTACATGCACTTCCCCAAGACCCTGGAGCCAAGTGTCGGTTTCCTCTCCTCTCCTCTGCCTTGCACCTGCACTCCCCTCCTGCCAGTGATATCCTTGTTGCTCTATCGTGGAAGTCCTGCTGCATCCATACCTGTCTTTGAACCTCAAACATGGCCCCTCCTTCTCTGCCCTATCTTCTTTCTTGATCTATTTTTGGCCTCTTTCAAAAGGACCATGTTTGTCCCCACCATTGGTCTCTGCTTGGCATGCTCATCCCAAACCTCAGAAACCTGTTCCTTCTGGTCATTCAGATTCCATGACAAACATCTTTGCCTCAGTGGGCCTCTGGGACCGCTGCATCTAAACAAGCACATCCTCCTGCCCAAAACCCATTTCTCTTGCAGCACCCTGTATGTCATCCACTAGAATGCAAGCTCCAAGAAGCAAGGGCCTTCCCTGTTTCTGTCCCAGCAATGGGAAGGCTCCAAGCTGAATCCGTAAAATGACAGAAGAGTAAAGACAATGACTGCCTCCCAGGGGAGCTCTCAGATCTGCTGGAAGGATCTATGCACACGTGTATTTTCCTATAATTAGTCTAGACTGGCACGCAGGAAATGCTTAATGGAAGCCACTGTTGTTAATAGTAATGTTCTTAGGTATTTCATTTACCAAATGCTTACTGAGAATCTCCTATGTTCCAGAAACTGTGTTATGAGCTGAGGATGGAGGGTTAACAATGACAAAATGATTCCTTCTTTCGTGGAGCTGAAAAGTCATGGGGAAAACATTAAATAAGTAAAATAAACATTGACTGAAGTTGCCAAAAAGCATTGAGAAGTATACAATAGTAGGATCTATACTTTTAAACTTTAAAATAAATTTATAGATGCTTTACTTACATCTCAAACTTTGATGACTACCTGATCATATAAACAGACCCACACCAGGATGCTTGGCTCCTCTGGAGACCTATCAAGAGGCTCCCTTCCCTCCCTCACTGTCCCCCACCCCCATCCCCCTCCCCCGCCCCATCAAGACACTAAAGCGGGCTAGAGATTTTAATCCATAAGTGGCTTGCTTTTTCAACTTGTCCCCTTCCCCATGCTTCCAGGTACTTTCCTGATCTCTAGAATCTCCTACTCCTTTCTAGACTCCTGCATTGTACTCCCCAGGGTCATCTTTTATTCATTTTATATGTTTAATTAAACTTTATATTTAGAACTATATTAAATTCACAGCAAAATTGAGCAGAAAGTACGGAGTTTTCATATATCTCCCATCCCCTCATCCACACAGCTTCCCCAGTTATCAATATCCCCATCAGGGTAATGCAGTTATTATTGATGAACACACACTGAAACATTCTTATCACTCAGAGTCCACAGTTTATATTAAAGTTCGCTCCTGGTGTTGTACATTCTACAGGCTGACATGTGTCCACCATTGTAGTATCATACAGAGTAGTTTCTCTGCCCTAAAAATCCTCTGTCCACCTATTCAACCCTCCTCCCTCCCACCTCTGACAACCACTGACTTTTTACTGTCTCCAACTTCTTTTATTTTTAAAAACTCTAGAGTTTCAGGCTTCTACAGCTGTGTACGCACACACACACGACTTAAGATTCTCCTTCTTCCTTACATATATCTCCCAAGGGAAAGATGAAGAGAGCATTTTCCCACAGTATAAATCTCAGAAATTTTATAAATACACACTAGAATCTGGAAAAACTGTACAACTGACAATCTATGGTTTTGAGTGGCATAAAACTGTGTTCTAACCTATGACATTCACTGCCAGAACTAGAAACTGTTTCTGTGTTACAATCATCAGGGACTTTGAAGAGTTTCCCCTTTCCTGTTATACCAAGCTCCTTGCTAAAATAGCATGGTGGCATTGGGATCGGAACAGAAACCAAGCAGGATGACCATAATATCAAAACCAGTGTGACCCTATACTGGAAAAAAGCAAATCTATAGATTTTATCAAAATGTTACAATCTACTAAACCTACTCTCTAGGCTAATGATTTTACTGTCATATATTCCTCACACTCTGTAAAAACTTCAATTTCAGAAATAAATAACACTTTCTAAACATTAAATCACTTCAGACACAACCATACTTTTAAGCATGATTTTAATCATGCTTAAGAATATTTCTAATGTTTTCTCAACAAAAGGAAGCTTTTAGTTTCAAGAGACATGAGTTGATCATTTATTTTCAGAATCTTTATAAATAATATTTATACCCTGCCTTATTAAAAAAGAGAGAGAAAAAAAAGAGGATCTTTTAGAATTGATATCTCTACCTCTAGACTTCGGGGGCTATAATAATATTAGCGCTAATTATAGCAAGTAACTTTTAAATAGTTCCCAACACATGATAAGTACTAATTCACACAGGAGAAGGCTGAAGCCAAAGAACTTAGGTTACTTGTCCAAGGACATGAAGCCAAAATTGGTAAGGGCAAATTCAAATGTAGGCAGTCTGGCTACAAAGTCTATGATCCTGACTACTAAGCACACTACATCACAACTAGATCTGTTAGTCTGAAATGCATTTTAGGCAAAATATAACCCTACTAATATTCTTCCTCTCACACAGAAAAATACTGGGAAGCCATACAGTCATATGTCTTCAATGGGATTTTATTCCATGTGTGACTAGAATCATATCACAAGTATACAGTCCATACTGGCCACGAGGTACCATGCACACCGCATAGACATGACATGCAGTCTCTTAGAATGACCCGCTTTTAGAGGCAACATCGCAGGACCCGAAGTTCATTAAATGAAAAGCCATTCTGAGATAGTAAGAGAGCGCCCAAGTACTGAGGGGTAACAACTTCAGTCCAGTGACTTTCTGAAGGCCTGGCCAGGATCTCATTGTTCAAATCTGCTGGGGGAAGAAAAGTGCAGAACGGTACTCAAAATGTTTTGCATCACATTCACCCCTGCCAGTTTGGGCAAATCTTTAAATTTAGAGTGCCAATTTAGACTCCCCTTAGTAAAGTTAATTAGCTTCCTGCTTCCTTCCAGATAGTCCAGGTTAGTACTGAACTTGACCTATCACACTGGATAAATTCAGTCATGGATGCAAAGTCCTTTATATGTTTGTTCTTGGATATCAGATTCTTTGTATGGGTCCCACCCGCAATATAGTAACCTGGAACTCTAAGATTCAGCACTAGATTACAACTCTGTTGATGTCACACTTAGAAAATTCTGTCAGAACAGAATTCCACTTCCTCGTCTTTTGCATTCAATAAATTCAGAGAGATTAATATTAAAAGGAAAACATGATCAGAAATAAGAAAAGTGCAAAAAAGGAAAACTCAATGTTTTAAAAAAGTAGATGGGAAACATTGAATTTTAGCTTCTCCCTTAACTAAAAATAGCTACTAGCCACTTGAATACTTTCTGGACAAATGTGAGGCATAAGTAAATAAAATACTACTATAACTAATTTTGGGAAGGTTTAACAGTATAATAAGTGATGGCGCTGTTTTCTTGGTAAGTTCTTTATGAGCACTGTTGAGGATTCCCATAGGCCCTGAGTTATAATCCTTAGTTGGTGGCTGCTTTTAGCTGATTTGGGACATTCTAAAAATAAATTCTTAAAAAAATTAAATAAATAAAATAAAAATAAATAATAAAATAAGTTCTTAATATTGCACCAGCTTTTCATTATGCTTGTCTTTAGAGGTGGCCAAATATAGATGATAGCCAAGTCTGCCTCTCCCCAACAGGAAGGATGGTGGGTGAAACAAGAAGGAAGCAGCTCCAGGTGGAAGGTACTCTGATGCATGTGTGTGGGGTGAAGAAGAAAACAAACCATCTTTTTGTGCACCAATACCTTGTTTCAAACCAAGGACCAACTCGAGAAGCAAGGAAATTCACAAATACCTCCTCCCTGTCCCAGCACTGTAGTATCAGTCAGCACTCAGATAACCAATTTCGACTTGCTGGAATTTTAGCTTTCAGTTTTCTTTTCTTCTTTACCTCCTTTCCCCTAAGTTTTTTTGTGTCTAGGCATCAATTCTCTTCTCTCAGCCTGCAGTTCAAGAGCACATTACATAGAATTCTTACAAGAGCAGCGATCAACGTAAGAGAAGCAGTAGGTAAGAGTCACAACTAACAAGAAATCATCTTAATCTAGGCCAAACAGAGCAGTCTGCAGGTTTCTTAGAAGGTAGAGCATGTTTTCACCGCCTCTCAAGTTTCATTTTGCCAACTGGCCCATTCATGGATCAACATATTTTATGTTGGCAGGCCCTAAGAGTTTAAAAAGAAAAGACACAATCTGTCTTATCTGCCCTGGCGGGACTTGGTCTGTCAGGGAGACAAGTTAACAATCCTAATCCCATGTGACATGTTCCCTGATCAAGACAGGAAAGGTATCTCCCAAAAACTGGGAAGAAGGGAAAGGAGATGGAGAAGAATTCCCAGAGGTAAGCTCTGAACTGACCTCTGAAGACTAAACCAATAGGCCAAGTGAGGAAAACGCGGATTCATGCATTCCAGGCCAAAAGAGCAGTGTGAACAAAGACCATTGGCTCCCTGCATCTCTGGATTTTCTGCTGCACCTTCCTAGAAGCACAATCTACATCAGTTCTAATTGTATCAGGGGCTCGATTAGTACTAATTTAATTAACTGATTTGGTGGTCCTATTTCATCCATGAGGGCACAACATTCCTGCAAGATAAAATGGATGATTTTCACTGGAGTCCTAGGTGATCTCATACAAGGGTAGATGGTGGAAAATTAGGATCTGGTAAGCAGTTGGGGAATCTATCTTTGAGAGACCTCTAAGTTTTTTCCAAACCATGCATGGATGTAAGCAGCTGCCTCTTCTAATTACTCATGGGGCTCACAATTCAAGTGAAATTTGTAAATGAATCCTGAAATCTGTGTCCTACATTTTCAAAATGATGGCAGAGTAGGAAGACCCTAGGCTCATCTGGTGCCACAAACACAGCTAGATAACTATCAAGTTATCTTAAATACCCCAGAAATCAACCTGAAGACTGACAGAACAAACTGCACAACTAAAGGGAGAGAAGAGGCCACATGGAAGAAGATAGGAAACGCAAAGACTATAGTTTCGGGGAGAAATGGATCCTGGCTGCTGCGGAGGGAAGGGACTGTGGTAGAAGAGATGAGCAAGAGAGAGAGGAACATGTAGGAGAATGCCAAAGGAGAACATTTCCCCAAAGTCATTGGCCTGAAAAATGAGAGAGGGTGGATTTTGTGAGTGCTCGCAACCAATTGGACTTGAAGCTTGGAATTTTAAAGGTCAGTGGGGTTGGCTGGGATAGAGCCCAGAAGGCAATGCCCTGCTTCTGGCGAGAAGACAGACAAACAGCTGGGGTGGGGCAGTGGGGTTACAGACAGCATGGAAAGAGTGAGGAACACCTGGGGCACATCGTGTTGAGACTATTCCCTCTTCTCAGAATGCATCCCTGAGAGGCAGCATGCATCAAGATGCCTCTTTGGGAACAAAGGAGCTGACTGACCCCATTTCCCTCCCCTGTCCCTCAGCATAAACACAGAACCACTGCAGAACAATGCCAACATTGGCTGCCTAACTTGCTTACACCAAACCCCACCAACTCTGTGCTCTGGCAGGACTGGCCTTCTCAGTCAAGCTTGCCTCAATCCCAGTATAGCAGGCCCCTCCCCTAGAAGACCAGCACAAGCCCCTGCACATACTACAGAAATACAATTATAAAATAATATTATGAAAATGTATATGTCAACAAATTAGACAAGATGGAAGAAATGGACAAATTCCTAGAAACATGTGATTTATTACAACTAAAACAGGAGGAAATAGAAAACTTGAACAGAATCATACCCAGCAAAGAAATTGAACCAGTGATCAAAAACTTCCAACAAACAAAAGTGCAGGGTCAGGTTGGCTTCCCAGGAGAATTCTACCAAACATTTAAAGAAGAGTTAGTACCCATTCTTCTTGAACTATTCCAAAAAATAGAAGAGAGAATAAAACTTCCAAACTCATTCTATGAGAATAGAATTACCCTGATACCAAAACCAGATAAAGACTCTACTAAAAAACAGATCCACAGGCCAACATCCCTAATGAACATGGGTGCAAAAATTCACAATAAAATACTAGCAAACCTAGCAAACTGAATCCAACAATATATTTTAAAAAATCAATCACCACGATCAAGTGGGATTTATTCCTGAGTTTCAAGTGTGGTTCAATATTTGCAAATTGATCAACATGATGCACTGCTCTAATAAAAGAAAGTTTAAGAACCATATGATCATTTCAATACTTGAAGAAAAAGCATCTGATGAATTATAACATCCATTCATGGGAAAAAAACAAAACCCTCAATAAAGTAGGTTTAGAGGGAACATACCTCAACATAATAAGGGCCATCTATGAAAAACCCACAGTTAATATCATCCTTAATTGGGAAGAACTGAGAGCTTTTCCTCTATGGTGAGGAACAAGACAGGGATGCCAACTCTCACCACTATCAGTTAACACAATACTGGAAGTCCTAGCAACAGCAATCAGACAAGAAAAATAAATAAAAGACATCCAAATCAGCAAGGAAGAAGTCAAGCTTTCACTATTTGAGATGATGTGATACTCTACACAGAAAACCTCAGAGACTCCACCAAAAAAGCTAGAACTGACACACAAATTCAGTAAACTCACAGGATACAAAATCAATGTACAGAAATCATTTACATTTCTATACACCAATAATGAAGTAGCAGAAAGAGAAATTAAGGAATTAATCCCACTTACAATTGCTCAAAAACAATGACACCTAGGAATAAATCAGCCAAAGAGGTGACAGACCTGTACTCTGAAAACTGTAAGACACAGATTAAAGAAATTGAAGATGACATGAAGGAATGGAAAAACGTTTCATGCTTATGGACTGGAAGAACAAATATTGGTAAAATGTCTATACTACCCAAAGCCACCTACACATTTAATGCAACCTCTATCAAAATACCAACAGCATTTTTCACAGAGCTGGCACAAACAATCCTAAAATTTGTATGGAGTGAAAAAGACCCCCAAATATCCAAAGCAACCTTGAAAATGAAAAGTAAAGTTGGAGACATTACAATTCTGGACTTCAGAGTCTAGAGTGCTGATCATTACACCACAAGGCCACAATTCTGGACTTCAAGTTATTTTACAAAGTTGCAGAGAGAAAAACAGTATGGTACTGGCACAAAAACAGACACATAGATCAACAGAATAGAATACAAAACCCAGAAATGAACTGACAACTGTATGGTCAAATAATCTTCACCAAAGAAGTAAGGAATATGCAACAGGAAAAAGATAGTCTCTTCAAAAAATGGTGTTGGGCAAACTGGACAGCAACATGCAAAAGAATGGACCACTTTCTTACACCAAGCACAAAAATAAATTCAAAATGGATTAAAGACCAACAAAACCCTAGAGAAGAACACAGGCAGTAACCTCTTTGACATTGACTGTATCAACTTCCTTCTAGATATGTCCCTTGAGCCAAGATAAACAAAAACAAAAATAAACTATTAGGGCTATACCAAAATAAAAAGCTTTCACACAGTGAAGGAAACAATCAACAAAACTGAAAGGCAACCTATGGAATGGGAGAAGATATTTGCAAATGACATATGTAATAAAAGGTTAGTAGCCAAAGTATATAAAGAACTTATAAAACTGAACACCCAAAAAAAGAATAATTTAATTTGAAAATGGGCAGAAGACATGAACATGTATTTTTGCAAAGAAGAATCCAGATGGCCAACAGACACAATGAAAAGATGCTCAACATCACTGATCTTCATGGAAATGAAAATCAAAACTACAATGAGATATCACCTCATACCTGTCAGAGTGGGTGAAACCAACAACACAAGGAACAACACATGTTGGTGAGGATCTTGAGAAAGGGGAACCCTCTCAGACTGGTTCAGCCACTCTGGAAAACAGTACATAGTTTCCTCAAATGGTTAAAAATACAACTACCCTACATTCCAACAATCATACTAGCAGGTATTAACCCGAGGAACACAAAAATACGAACTCAAGGAGAAACAGGCATCCCAATGTTTATAGCAGCATCATCTACAATAGCTAAATTATGGAAACAGCCCAAGTGTCCATCAACTGAGGAATGGATAAAGAAGATGTGGTATACAGAAAGAACGAAATATTATTCCGCCATAAAAAAGAATGAAATCTTGCCATTTGCAACAAAATGGATTTAGAGATTATTGTACTACATGAAATAAGTCAGAGAAAGACAAACACCATATGATTTCACTCATATGTGAAATTTAAGAAATAAAACAAAGAAGCAAAGGGAAAAAGAGAGAAAGGCAAAGCAAGAAACAGACTCTTAAATCTAGAGAAATAAACTGATGGTTACCATAGAGGTGGTGGCTGTAAGGATGGATGAAATAGGTGATAGAGATTAAGGAGTTCACTTTTTTGTGATAAGCACCTGGTATATTATGCAAATGTTGAATCACTGTATTGTACACCTGAAACTAATATTACACTCTATGTTAACAATGCTGAAATTTAAATAAAAACTAAAAAAAAAGCTTTAAAAAAAGAAGATCTGTCCTTTCTCTTGGAAACCATTTACACAAAGTATTATGGATACCTATCATATTATATAGATATAGCACTCTGCAACAACTGAGGTTAAAAGAGGACCTTCTGGTTCTGCCTTTTAGTTAAAATAAATGGGAGTTAGTAGACTTAGGAATTTTTTCACACTATCTTCAGCTGAAATGATGTTCATGTTTTCCTTTTTTCCATTTTAAAATCCAAACATAAAACTTTTTTTTTTCCTACTCGGATGAAGAATCACTGGGAGAGGAACGATACAGTGATCCAAACTGATCAGACAGAACAATAAAACAAGATGATTTTTAATCATAACTCAAGCACTGCATAGTCTGGAGTTAGACAATAAAACTGTTTATGTCATTTGCTGTGGCTACTCTGTTGCCTGAAAGAAAGGCAGAATATTTAGTTTAAATGTTTTCATGTTGCATTTGGAAAAGTCTCATGATTTGTATTTTGGTCAGATATGCTCAATTTCATGTAATAGCAAGAAGGATACTATGCCCTCCATGTATCTCAAGAAATAGCTTATTGTATCCCAGAGCAGAAAGGAACATACAGATTAAATAAAGAACATACCAGAATGTTTAAATTATATCAGTATCCTATTTGCTTTGGATAAACATTTTGATAACTTCAACCTGAGTCACTGCTAAGGACTGAATGCTTGATTCTCCTCCAAAGTCACGTGTTGAACACTTAATCCTCCTGTGGTGGTATTAGGAGGTGGGACCTTTGGGAAATAACTAGGTCTTAAGGGTAGAAGCCTCATGTTGGAATTAATGCCCTTAGAGAGATGGTCTCTCTCTCCACCATGTGAGGCAATGAGAAGGCAGCCATCTCACTGGACCAGGAAAAAAGCTTTCACCAGACACTGGATCTAGGACTTCCCAGCATACAGATCTCTGAGAAACAAATGTCTTTTAAATCACCCAGTCTATGGTATTTTGTTATAGCACCCTGAGCTGACTAACACAATCACCTTAAGTAAATTTAACAGTCAATTGAATAAAAGAACACTATAAAAATTATTTGTTGAAGATGCCACTGAAGCAATGGAGACATCTAGTTGCTCAACATTCACTGTCTCAACTTAATTTCTGTAGTTCTCACTATTACTATAATGTTTCTCTGTTTGGAGCCAGAAACATCAGACTCATTCTGAGCCTGGGCTAAGATATCTGCTGCAGCATGATGGCCTCCAGATGACTTGGCTCTGAGGTTTCTAGACTCTGTCCTGGTGTGTTTTCTCCCTTTCAGATAAGGTCCGCATCCTGCCTCATCTATCTAAACATCAAGCTCTCAGTTGGTTGCTTACATTCATCTGTTACAAACACCTCTCCTTGGAGCTGCAAGCTCCAACAAAAACATACCCTCTCTCTCCTCTTATATCTTAACTCCTCCTATGTGACTTCCGTCCCCTTTGTCTGCCATTCACACAAAACATTCCCCATCCTCTAAAAAATGAACAAAAACAACAAAATTCTTTCAACATTTTATTCTTCCAACAGCTCGAAGGCAAAATATGCACTCAGCTACCTCAACCTTTTCTGCCAGATTTGACTACCCTCTCCCTCTTGAAATACTAAGAGCACTCATTTCTGGTACTCCTACTACTTTGGTTGTTGTGTTCTCTGACTCCACTTCCTTTTGCCCCCAGGACCAGCACACAGCACAACTGCAGGGGGACACCATTCCCAGCACAGTGTGGAGTTGAGCAGTGTACAGACTTTACAAACCCAGCTGACCGTCCTGGCTCTTGCTTACATATGTGTTCCCTTGACTGTTGGGCTTTCCAGAGTTCTAGTCTATGCAGACTTTTCTTAGTCCACAAGGGCCTCCTTGGAAATCACATTTCCTCCCTTCCGCTGAATTAATGCACACTCTTACCCCAGTGACTTTCAAAATTGCATCCCTTTCCTCCCAAGCTTACTATATTCCTGAACCCCTATCCTCTCCACCCATTGCCCAAGTAACACTCAACAGATTTTCTCTGTCCTTCAGATTTTTTCCCTCTTTGTTACTTATTTTCACTATCTACATTACCCTATCAAGTTGACAAAACAGGACATTCACCATCCTTTCTTACTCCCTAAATGTCCTTCTTACATCAGACCTGTACTGTTATTAACTTTTTTATATATATGCACTAGCTCTCTAACTGAACAAGGACCTCAGCTTTGTGGCCTTATAACTATTCCCCCCAAAGCTGTTATTGTGCAATGCTTCCCTTAATCTCCCTTATAGAATCTATAATAGGGATTGACATGCAGGGTTCGGTAGAGAAAACACCATTCTCTTCCACTAATTAAATCAGCATATTTCATCTAAGTACAGGCTATTACTGTAGGATATCCTGAGTTTAGATTGCTTGGATTCTGGCATCACTACACAATTATTCATCCCTATGAGGGATACTGAGATGCCTATGAGGATACTGAGATGCAGAGATGGGGTTGCTAACACTTCCCTGGTGGAGGCCAAGTTCTGAAATCTGGAAAAGCAACCCTAATCCTTGCAATCTAGGCTTCTATTCCTATCAGACAAAGCTGCTTTCACTGTCCTCTCCACCATCCAACTGTAAGGTTGTCTTTCAGTGTCCAAGCTCCACTCTGCCGTACCTCGGTCACACCCCTCTGGGAAACATCCTACTGCTTTCCCTGTGTTGGCCAGTTCACTTTCTCCCCTTTGGTCGTGTGTTCCTGTCCCACGGCTCCACCCTAAACCCTCCTTAGTGCTTTAAAAAGGGGAGTGCTCAGCATCACAGATCTACATCTCCTGGTCCCCGTAACTACCTGCTGGGTTTCTTGAACTATTTGTCCCACGGGAGACCCCCAAATTAGTATGTCCAGATAGGATTCATTTATTCCCTAAACGAATTCTCCTGTAGGTTGGTTTGACTCCCAGGTATCAGAGGTGGGTCACAGCCCAGACTGCAATGCACAGCTGGTAGATTTTATCCCTCCACACCCTGGCCCTGCTCTCTCCTCACTGTTTCTCCATCCAAGATCCTCATATGGGCTCCATGAACACTCATCCTACCTTCTAGAACAGCCTCTTCCAGCTCCTGAGGACCAACCTGTCCTGAGTCATTAGGGTAGTGAGGCTGCATCGTGTTAGGCTCCCAAGACTGGGCATTTGCTGAAGTCGTGTACCCTGACTTATTAACTAGGCAATGAAATAGGAAATGCATTTCAACTTTTAGTTCCATTTCTCTCCCCAACTGGTCAATTAACTGGGGTAGGTTTGAATTCAGACATAGTTCTGCCAGTTCCCTCACGCTTCCCTTCAACCATGCCAAATGGGAAAGTGTCAAGGGAGTCCGGGCCTGCTCACGACTAAGTGATAACTCAAAGCCAGCAAGTTATGTCAGTTGCAAAAAAGTTATGAAAAATTCTGTTTCAAAGGTCAAAATAACCTCTGAGGGTTAAACTTAAGAAAAAAAAATCTAATTGTCTGATTTGATTGGAAACTGGAAAGAGCTGAAGGAATTCTATTTTTTCTTGAGCAACATGACATTTTTATCAGCTGGATAAATGTTTTCATGACTAACTTGTCATTTTCCCATTTGCCACCCAGCCTTCCTCCCAAGGTTGGTATATTTGGAGGGCAAAGTAAGCTCTGTCCATAAAGGAAATACCCTAATTAAATAGTTAAAACTTCACTCTCTACTTATTTGTAAATTTAAAACGGTACAAAATTTAAATTTAGGGGAAAATTTAAAAATTGGGGGAATTCTCAATCACTTTTTACATCTTTTCTGGTGGAACTGAGATGGTTTTTAGAGCCTGTTTAATCACAGTCCCTGAGTTCAACCAAGGCTCGGTTTTTCACTCCTGGGAATTCTAAGAACATCACATTTCTGAACTGGCAGCTGAGATTCTGGAGATACAACCTAATGACCTGGGGCTCAAGGAAAATCAACAAAAGCTACACAGGGCTTCTGATTATTGGACAGGTTCCTTGAAGTTCATTACTAGAAATTTTTTGTTTGCTAATCCAAATTCTGAAAGATCTGCTTTACTAAAACAGAGAGCATGAAGAGTGGGAGTTCCTAAAAGGCAGCAGCCTATTTGGTAAATGACCCAATGATATCTTTATAAATGGAATTAAAGATTGGGAGGAGTAGTTTTTTTCATTTTGCTAAACTTGAAACACCAACCATAATCAATCATAAGTATAGTGAAGTTTCCTTACCTATGGTTGAGAAAAGTATTTTCTGTATTAAAGTTAAAATTTTAAAAACATGTAAAGACAACTCAAGATAGCTATACTACTACTAATTAACATTTACTAAGCACTTTGGCTATGTTTATTTACATTGTTTCCATAGTTACGATGACAACACATATATATCTAAGTATGGTTTAACAAAAACTCTTGATGCTGCTGTTGGGGAGAAATTGGGCCAGGCCCCATGTGCCTTAGCTTCCAAAGGCTGGATTTTTTCTTTTCCAGAATTCTTATTTTAATGCAATTAGCAGTGTATTTTCATGATTGCTTGCTTGAAAAAAGTAATCCTATGTCAAAGATTTGAAGCCCAAAAGAAGTAGACTGCACCAACTTTTATAAGCTTTACATCTATTTCTTGACCTTTATACTATTTCTCTAATAGAGATCACAAATGGAAGGTCCTGGGATAAAAGTAACCTACAAATATGTGTGGCTGGGCCTGTGTGCTCTTGCCTTTCACATTAAAAAAAAAAAAAAAATTGATCCTCTAAGATTGAAAAGTTAGGGAATTTCATTTTTTACTTTCATATCTTCTTGAAAAATACAGCAAGCTCGTTAACAATAGGCCCAAATTCCCACAGGGCAGCAATGAGCTCAGGGGCTGGCCGGCCCTTGCTGCTGGCTCACCACTTCCTCCTCACAGTCCCCAGAGACCCAAGCTGAGGTTGGTTGCAGTCCATCACACTACTCATGAAGTGGTTTGTCCTCACCCACCCACTTCCTTCACATTACTTTACCAGCCAACTTCTGGGGTATTTGAGTTTGCAGCTCAAATTATATCCTTAACTGTAAACATAATAGCGAATGCTTCTACGGCTAAGTAGGGACAGATGCTATTTTAAGTATTTAACATGCATTAACTCATTTAATCTTCAGAATAACCCTAGATGATGAATACTATTAGCATCTCCATTTTATGGAAAAGGAAACAGACATCATGAAGCTGGGAACTCACCCAGGCAACACACATTTCATCTGTAGGGGTATCGGCAGGCCCAGTCTGGAACCTGAGAACCTAACCATTAGGACTTATTTCCACATGTAGTGGAAGGCTCTTCACAAGTACATCAATAGTGTCCGTTCAGTTCTGTCCAATATGTCTCAAAAAAGGTGTCTAATGAGTGCTAATTTCTTCTTTGAAACACCTAAACATCAAAATTTTAGGTCCAGATTGGAGCTTAAGTAGCTTTTTATTTTAAGTCTGTGGCACGTGATTAGACAAGCTGCCCCTTCTGTAAGGCTGTTACTCTGTCAGAAACTGCTACTCCAAAATGATACAGGGACAGCTACAATGCCAAAGGCCTCTCTGGTGCTGTGCAGATTGTGGAGCAGTCCCAGTTTCAAGAACCTGTCTTACTCCTTTTTAGAGTTAGACTTATTTTGATATTTGCAAGCATATGAAATAAGCAAAATGCTTAATAAAAATTACCATAAATATGTATGGCAAATATCGATCTTATTCTAAACAAGTACCAACCACTAACTTCAACTTTTCATTACCAAGCTAAATTCCTCATTTCATGATGATGACCAAAAGAACAACAGTGCTGATCTTCTTATCTCACATCTCAAAATCCCAGGAATGTTAAGCTATTTCACTCTGCTCAAGAATGGACTTGGAACTGTGAAAGTTCTCTTCCATGGACATGACATAATCTGCAAAAACTTCACCACAGAGAGGTGAACCCTTCAAATCGGTATGTCCTTTCAGTGTTTTGCCTTGTTTTGATCTAAGACTTAAAAATGATAATAAACAATTCACACTTCACACACACTATTTAATTTAATCCAAATGTTAACTCAATAATACAGGTTTATTATCCCCACCTTACTATAAGGATTTGAACCAAGGCCCATCTTATACTCGTATCATGGTTTATTCTACTATCCCACTACCAGCCCATAATGCCTCCTACATGCTGATTAAGTCACTGCTCCAGAAGGCTTCTAAGTACCCAGTGCTCTACTGGACAGGGTCTGCTTTGGAAAACCAACAGTCCTTCAAGGGCGCAAGGTTGACAGGATCACCCACCTGAGAGGCACACGCAATACAAAGCCCAATAATGAACATAAGAAATGCAAATCGCCAGCACACAATCAGTTGGAAGCACACTCCGAAGCTGAATTAGTTCTTTTCAAATGGGACAGACACATGCTGACCCAATTTTGGATTTTGGAAAGGATGAAAGGAATAATCTGACACTCTATGCAGGACTACTCTTAAGATAGAGTTGTAAATTCTTAGTAAGTTCTGGAAGGTGCTGGAAAATACAACTGCACCTCGTGCAAACATTTATTTCAACACATCATCGCTCCCATTTTCTAGTCTAACAAAGCAGGACCATTAATTCGTTTGAAACGTGAAAACCCTCTTCCAGTTACACAGCAGGGATTTAGGTGAAAAGCAGTGCTCAGTCTCAGTAGAGGGCAATGGGAAAGTGCTGAACGGGCATCTCTGGCAACTTACAGAACTGTGGTCTGATGCGGCACCTGAGGAACGTGATCCAGCATCAAGTGCACACAGCGAACGGTGCTCTTCAAGCAAAGGCACCGGCTAGGGCAGGGCAGCACTGGCAGGCACCAAACGACCAGGAGAAAGCAAGCGGTCCAGCAGGAGAGTCTGGACTCCATCGCTCCATTCGCTGCTGGAAGCCAAGAAGCAGGAGCAGCAGCCACGGTGGTGGCGACGGAAGCGGCGGCGGTGGCTGCTGCGGTGCGGAACCTGCCGTGCGGTGCGGGGCCGGCCTTGGGAGCCCCGGCTAGGCGCCGCTCCTGGGGGGAAACAGCCTCCGACCAATCCAGGAGCAGGGAGATCACATTACGGGGCGGAGGGCACCCGCCGCCTCCAGGGGGCGCTGGACTCTAGTCCGCGCAAAGGCCATTTCAGGAAACCAAAGCCCTCTATTCGGGCAGCATAATGCAAATATAAACTTTTCCAAAGTTGCTTCCATTTTACATGTTATGTAAGCGCTAGCCTCTTAGCCCCTAGCTGTCCTTTTTTCTCCCCCGGCTGTCCTTCTGAAGCGCAAGCTGGTTACTTAATGAATCGATGGAGAACAGCTTTTCTTTTTAGGCAGCAGTTATTACCAAATCCTAAAGGGCAGAGCTCTAATTAGTTGATCTGGGCTCACATTTTCCTTCCCGGCTCCAAAGCATGCTTTCAAAAAACGGTTTCCTTTCTTCCTATATATTCTACACCTCAAGCCCAAAGCATTTCACTCACGAAGATTCAAACAAGCTACTTCGATTTCTTCCTTTAGTATTTAAAGCTGTTATGTCTACATCATGAACTACTACACCACCATGCAGAGAAGACAAACTGATAGACAAACGTATGTGTAAAATAGAACAAGGTCGAGCCACCGCTGGGCTCAGTGGCAGCACCAATGGCTGAAGACACATTCTCTACCAGGTTTAATTAGCCACGGGTCACTGAGTTGAGTGGCCCGGAGGACACTGGCAAAGACAGACTTCAATAAATATGCTTTAAACGAGTTTTTTGGTTACTCTAAGCAGGTGTTTAGAAAAGGTTTATGGTTTTATCCTTAAAGACTAAATCCCTAAACTAGAACTTTAAAAAATGTAAAAGTGATAGAAAAACAAATTAAAATTTGGGATGGTACAATCTAGGCAACTCCCAGATGACCAGATTGGGAGACAGATCTAATGACTACAGATCTAGTTTTGTCAAAGCTTATCAACCTTATAAGGAAAAATAAATTTATTTTCCTTCTTTCCAGTAATTTTTCAGCCCTCTTACATTCTACAATGGGTGAATACTGCCCTCTTTTGGCAAAATGTTCAAACTTAAATATGTGGGGTTTTATTAATTAAAATGCACAGATCACAACAAAAAATACTATGAAGAATGATTTTAAAATAAACCAAGTATGCTTGACAATTGTTCATGTTTACTTTATTGTCTAAATATCAAAATAAACTTTAAAAAAAAGCTAATCTCTTCTTTTCAATTCCATGCCTTACAATTACTGTTTCTGCCAATGCTTGTGACTTGGATGGACAAGGCACACAAGTTTGCGCATTGCTTTCAGTTCAAAATGTATTAGCTTGTATTCATACAGTATTTTCTAGGAGAGACAACACACTCTCTACTGAGAAACCTAAGCTCCAATAAATGAGAAAATGCTACTGCTACTGATTACCTCCTGTGAATACAAGGTTAAGAACTATAAGGAAGGCAGAGAACCACATGAGTGACACAGCTACTACAGACTGTAGATTCTTTCCTCGAATGCCTCAGGACAACTTTCCTGCAGAAAAGTATATTATATATGTTAAGTATTATAAACATTTAAAAAAATGCATCAGGGTGCTAAGTTAAACATGTACACAAGAGTCCAAAACTGAAGAAAAAATGAGAACCTGGCAATGTAAGTAAACACTGAAGGCTGGTTCAGCTTGAAGAGTACTTGCTTAACCAAGTAAAATAGATAGATACCCAAGTATCAGGGTTACAGGAGGGAGAAAAAAAAAGCCTTTTCCTAAGTGGAGGGTCTTAACTGGAAAACCTGAATTTTCCTCAAGTTCATTAAGGATGAACTAGAAATCCACTTTACCTTGTCCCCATCCACCCAGAGAACACAAGGAAAACTGCCTCTTTCAAACTTGCTATGAAAAGGAAGGGAATAAAAAAAGTCTCCCTGGAGATGTAGTATCCCCAAATTAGCTTTTAAAGTAAAAATTTAAAAAGATACACTAGGCGACCAGCATCCCCCCCCCCCGCCTTCCAATGCTATAGGAGTATCAAACCAAATGGATTTTGAAGTAAAGGATAGATACAAATAGGTGTCCTACATAATCTTAAAGGTTTAAATCACCAGACAGACATAAGAAACCTAGAGTGTAGCATCACTGCATCAAAATACACAAAGGAAAAACTGGAAGAACTACAATGAACGGACACTCTCCCATCAAAGTGAGAGATTTTGCTGAAAATCACAAGAGCATACAAAAAAATGTTTAAAAGTATTAGATTCAAATACAATAAAAATTTGATTCAAATTACATTTACAGAATACTATACTGAAGAACAGAATATTCTTTCAAAGCACACCAAGCCATTTATTAAAAATGATTGTATCCGGGCAATAAAACAAGAAATAAGGTTCCTGTTCACCACTTCCACTGAACACCGTACTGGAGGTCCCAACAAAACATATCTGACCAAAAACAAAAACAAAATGAACAAAAACAAACACAAACAAACCCAAAGGAAAAAAAAAAAACATCTTTAGAAAGATGATTTGGTTGTCTATGTAGAAAATTTAGAGCAATCACAAGACAGTGGGATTTAAGTAATATATAAAAATCAATAATGGAGCAAAGTGTGATTTTAACAAATAATAAAACAGCATTGAAAAAAATGTAAAATATCTACACATAAACCAAAAGATGCTTCAAACAAAATTGCCTACCTTTATTAAGACATTTAATAAGATCTAAATAAAAAAGAGAAGTACCCTATTCATGGATTGGAGGACACTGCATCATATAAACATGTTCTCACACAAGTTGATCTATAAACTCAGTAATTCCAAGTGAAATCCCAAGAGGACTGTGTATATGAAGTCTGAGAAACTGATTCTAAAATGTGTTTCAAAGTCAAATGGTCCAAGAATAGCCAAGAAGGGACGCCTGGGTGGCTCTGTTGGTTAAGCAGCTGCCTTCGGCTCAGGTCATGATCCCAGCGTCCTGGGATCGAGTCCCACATCGGGCTCCTTGCTCCGCAGGGAGCCTGCTTCTCCCTTTGCCTCTGCCTTCCACTCTGTCTGCCTGTGCTCGCTCTCTCTCTCTGACAAATAAATAGCCAAGAAATTCCTGAAATTTAAATTGAAAGGACTTACTTACTAGATCAAGAATTATTATAAATCTATAGTAAATAAGACTGTGTAATTTTAGCACAGGAATCCAACAAATCTATTTCTAACAAAATAGAAAAGAAAACCTAGACACAAAGCAAAAAGATACATAAATTTATGACAGTTAATACTGCAGATCAGAGGAAGAAAATGAGACTTTTCAAAAAATGGTGTTGAAACAGTTGATCAACAAAGTAAGAAAAAAGAAATTATTATGAGGGTGGTGGGGTTATGGACATTGGGGAGCGTATGTGCTATGGTGAGTGCTGTGAAGTGTGTAAACCTGGTGATTCACAGACCCCTGGGGCTAATAATACATTATATGTTAATTTTTAAAAATTAAAAAATAGAATTAAAAATTAATATTATTTAATCAAATATTAATTAAATATTAATTAATAATTAATAAAATTAATTTTAAAGATTAATAAAAAGTATTGTTTCTCATTTTACTCAAAGATCAATAGCAAGTGTACTACAGACTTAAATGTGAACGACAAAAATCACAGAACTTTTGTAAGAAAATATAGGCTAATATTTTCATATTATTTTTCAAAATGTATTTTCAATATATTTTCATATCCAAAACTTCACACAACTGATATTGTGTGAAGATGAATCTAACAATTAAAATTGAAAAATCTAATTCAAGAAAGACACTACAAACAGAATGAGAACAGAAACCACAAACTAATGAAAGATTTTGGAATACACATAACTTACAATTGGTTAATAGCCAGGCTACAAAAGGAACCCTACAAGTCAATTTCTTTAAAAGAAACTAAGGAATAAAACATTTTCAAAAGAGTCTACTGGGAACTTTACAGAAAGGAAACTTAAAACCAAAAAAACACTCAAAAAGGTATAAAACCCCCTTAATAAGTAACAAAGCCCCTCTAACACTTCATACTACTAAATAGGCAAAATCACTATTAAATATAGGTTAGGTTAAACAGTAACTGGAACGTTTAAACTCTGTAGGAAGAAACACACTGTTAACACTATGTTGGGAAATAAATTTGCACCACCCGTGAAAGTGAATATAAACATATTCTATGATCTAGGAATTCTACACCTAGATGCACAATCTATGAAGAGTCTTGCACACATACAGTCACAAGACATGTTTAAGAATGTTGACAAGCAAAGTATCTGATGTAACAACAATGCCCATCAACAGTATAATGATTAATTAAACTGAGTCGTGGATACAACGTAACTATTTACAACACAGAGCAATCTCAGAAAAGGCAATATAAAGTGACAAAATAACCTGCAGAATACACAGAGTATGATTCCATTAATATAAAGCTAAGTATGTATGAAGCCAAGTGATATATTCTTGAGAGATACAAACATATGTGCTAAAGCTACAGCAAAAGGCAAGGTTATGATAAACACAAAAGGAAGACCCCAGAGAAGAATTAAGAGGAGATTAGGAAGGGGAACACAAGTCATGGTAATGCCAGTAGTCAAAGCTAGCTGTAGGTACACACATGTACTTACAGGTACACTGAATTACTTATTCTTTGGGTTTTGCATATATCTTCTCAATATTCTTCATATCTACTGAATATAAAAATAAATTTTTAAAAAATCTATACTGTCTTCAGAAGTGTCAACAGTCAAAAGGAAATGAGATGTCTGAATACAGACAACTACATACAATACTTCAAGCATATAGTCATAGATGCATTGGGATTTTCTAAATTAAAAAGAAAAAAAGCCAGGCCACTGGAGAACAAAGTTTAATTAATATGCAACTGTTTATTTAAAATAGTTTTCCAAGACCTTCCCATGATTTCAGGCTTTGCACTTCATTTGTATCCTCTCAAACAGCTAGAAATCAACATTTAACATTTTTTGTATTTTAACCATTATGTATGCTATTTTAATGACATTTTTTTCTTTACTAAAACTAGAACCTAATGTGTCAACCAATATGAGGTATAGATTTAAATAATCTTCTTGGTAGTAGTGGTGCTGCTAAAGCTTTCTTGGATTTATCAGATGCTGGAAACTACTTCAAGCCATTTCCATCTAGCTGTCTGTCTTAGGCAAATCATGCTATCTCCCTAAGCCTACTTTCTTTCCGTAAAATTAAAAAAAAAAAAAAACCAAAAAAACCTAGATTAGATTATTTCTATCATTTTATCTGGCTGCTAAAATCCCATGAATATATTCTTCATCAATTTCAATTTTATCTAACCTTTATTTGCTACTTCTTTGCCTAAAAAAGCATAATTAACCATATTCAAATAACCGTAAATTCATTAAAAAATAAACACAAACCCAAAATATTCTTAATCATTCTAATATATTCCCACTAATAGATAAAAGGGCTTTTCACTTGAATTTTCATTTTTTATTTCTATTTCATTTAAATTCAAAAATAAAGTCACAATTGTAAAATGAATGCATTTAAAAACACAAAAGATACATTTCAATGACAAAAAAACATATAATGATCATGAAAATCTACTGTACACTTTGCTAAGGTCAACAGAGTAAGGGACCATATGAATAAGTCAATCTTCAAAATATATCCTTAACAAAAACTCTCTTTTGAATAGTAAAATCATCACTTAAGAATTATTTATGTTTACATAACTGGATACTAGCTCCAAAACCAACAAAGTGTGCAGAGGGTGGCCAGGGGAAGGGAGCTAGATAAAAATATGTGGGCATTGGGAACTTGGTATTAAACCTCTAAAACACTTAATTTAAAATAAAATGAACATTCCTAACAGATGACAATCATGTAAAACTGGTTTTTTTTTTTTTTTTTCCTTGACAGAAATGAGATGGGACATTTCTTAACAGTAACAGCTTAGTAATCATCTAAAAAAAAATTGTGGAGATACACGCAACTCCAAACCCTAACCCCTAACCCCAGGCACTGGTATAAAACAAATACCTTCCATGAAATTATCCTTTCTGTTACTAAAATATCCTTATTTACTTAGGAGAATTCATAACTTAGAATATTTCAAACACTTGTTTTAAAAATGTAGAATTACCCGAGATGTTTGAAACCATCTGTATATTACTAATAGTTAATCTTTCAAGAGATAACAATCCTTTATTATATACATCAATTGGGTTTCCTTAAACATATTTGATCAACTACTACAATACTGATGCTGTTGGTAGTGTTACTCTCAAATTTTTCCTTTTCAAAAATACATAATCCATGTGACACTAAGTAGTAAATATGTTACATTGTATACTTTCTTAACAAGGAATGACTGTTTTCAGGTCCTAGTAGGAAGAAAAGAAACCAACAATGGCATTTACTACCTGTTTTATCCCCAATAAAGCTATAACTAATAGTCAAATGATGGATAGTTTAAGTATGTAATATGAAGAAAAAAGTGAAAATCATTATAATTTTACCAAAAAAAAAAAAAAACAAGAAAAAAACCCAGAAAAAACAACCCCACAAACACCATGATAACTTAAATGAGCACAACATAGGTCCCAAAGATTATACTATGATTCTGAACACAATTTTCAAAGCAAAAAGGCATCTACATACAATTCCTGTGATTATCTCATACACTACACAAAGATGAATTTCAAAGCATATGTAGGCTAGATCAGTTCCAACTTGTCAAAGACAAATATTTAAATGGTTCTTTTGGCTAAAGTGCACCTGCTGACCAAATCTGCTCTGGTCCTGCCTCTGAGTACAACTCAGAAAGAGGCTGTTACCCATGTTTACTCCCTACCTGTCTGTGCTGTCAACAGTCATTCAGAACAATGGATATTCTTTTTTAAAACAAATACTTTATACACTGAATAAGAGGAAAACCAATCCTAAATGTACTATCTTCTGAAACTCCAGCAAATAAGATAACCCCATTATTTTTAAATACTGAAAATGTAAAGGGACCACACACAAATTAAGAACTGTATTAGGTATATACTTTTTATTTAATACTCACTTGATGTGCTCTTAAAATCTCTATGAGAGAAGCAGATCATTTCCCGTGTCTTTTGGCAATAGATTCAAAAGCAAAAGTAGCAGTGCTGTTGAATTCCATGAAACTTTTTTTTTAAAGCTAAATTATTCAATATTTGTATTGTTATTGCACTCATATATTGCCCGGAATACTATAGCAACTCAGCAATAGTGACTGCAACAAAGTAAGGTAAGTGGTTCTACACAGCATTTGATTTTCTAATTAGGTAAGAAAGTTTTCATACAGGAAATGCAAACAACTACAATTCAAAAATCAGTATATGCTTAACAATTATTTAGCCTTATACAAAATTAAATGTAAGCCTAACCACTAGAAATCTATAAAGAATCAGAAAAGGATTTACAGTACACAAATCTTGAGTATTGTTGCATTCCATTCTTAAAGTCACTCTGAGTTAAAACAGCATTTTCCAAGATTTAAAGAAAAATATATTTTATAAAAGGGATTCTCTTTAATTACTGAATACATCATTTTTTTTAATTACTAAGACAGAAACAAGTTATACTTTTTCCACTATAGTATGCTCTGATGAAAGAATTTTAACTCCTAACAAATGCTACATTTTCAAGACTAAAGGAATAATCAGTAGGTATTCTTTCTTCTTGATCTAAGTTATTTTTCTCTAAAATATGTCAAGTAAGCCTTTAAAGATTCAGGTAGGGGTAGTTTCATGATTTTTTCTCTCAGTAAATTCTGAGGCGGCTCCTCGGGCTTCAGGGCTTCACCATGATCTTTCTCTTCCTCTTCTTTATTATCTTCTTCCATTTTTTCATCCTCTTCACTGTCTAGAGGCTGAGGAATAAGCTGGTTACCCACAAATACGTAGGTATTAATTCTCTGTTTAACCCTCTTTCTTTTCCTTTTTGGTGGAGCCCTCTGAGGAATCCCCTTGGCCTGCATCTCATCATTTATGAAATTTCGAAGTGTACGTCGAATATAAATACGAGCCAAGTCCTGGAGATTCCTGACAGCACAGGGGGCTAAAAAAAAAGACAAAAAAATAAAAAAAAATAAAACACACACACACACAAAACATAAAAAAGTAAAACATAATATATTGTTCATTCCCTCACAGAACAAAACAAGTATTTCTTAGCTACTCTAACTTCCATCTAACAAAGACTTCAAGATGCCTACTATTTGCCAAGCCACCATTCTAAATTCTATGGCTACTGGGGTGCCTGGGTGGCTTAGTGGGTTAAAGCCTTTGCCTTCAGCTCAGGTCATGATCCCAGGGTCCTGGGATCGAGCCCCGCATCGAGCTCTCTGCTCAGCAGGGAGCCTGCTTCCTCCTCTCTCTCTGCTTGCCTCTCTGCCTACTTGTGATCTCTGTCTGTCAAATAAATAAAAATAAAAATAACAAATCTTTAAATTCTGTGGATACTGGAAAGGTTTCTGTGCACAGATAATGTATGTCCCCATATATATGCATAAAAATTCTTTGAGAGAATAAGTTAAGAACTTAGAAATAGGCTACATGAGAATGAAGTACTTAGGGAACAAGAATAAAAGAGACATCTTATACTATACCTTTCTTATACTTTTTGATGTTGAAAAATCATATAAGAACAATTGATTCCAAAAACTCAAATAAAGGCAATATTTGAACAGCTCCTTCAGTCTGAGCTTTAAAGCTATTACTCACACACACACACACACACACACACACAGAATTTTTCTCTGTAATTTGGTAAGTAGAACTGGTTCATAGGTGAAAGGCCACCAGAAATCATGCTGTCAATAATTTAATAACCCCAAAACACATCACAGATTTCCTTAAGTTACTGATGTTTACTTTTATCAAACACATCACAGTTGGAACCTATCCTGTCTTTTCACTCCCATTTCCCACAGACCTATAAATGCATAAGCCCTAGAACACATACTCTTCTTTGTAACCTGTTCTAATACTTTATATATACAGAAATTAACTCTAGTCCCACAAAGTTTCCAGCCCTATAGAAATAAAACTATCATCAAGTATCCTCAAATGCTTAAACAAAATAGGACATAACCCTCTTCCAGTTAAACAGCATTAAAAAATCTTCACCTTTGGAGCGCCTGGGTGGCTCAATGGTTTAAGCCTCTGTGTTCAGCTCAGGTCATGATCTCAGGATCCTGGGATCGAGCCCCGCATCAGGTTCTCTGCTCAGTGGGGAGCCTGCTTCCCCCCTCTCTCTCTGCCTGCCTCTCTGCCTACTTGTGATCTCTCTCTATCAAATAAATAAATAAAAATCTTAAAAAAAAATCTTCACCATTTAGCTTTATTTCTTCACTTTTGGTACTCTTTTCTGGATACTTCCCTTGCACACTTTTTTGTTTTACCTATGAAATCCTGCCTTCCTTAGGAACTCTCTGGTGGTGGTATCTCTATACCACAAGACTATAAAAGCTCCAGGAGTAAGGGGCCACACAGCATTTCCTCTCTGTCCTCCCCACAGGGCCCTGTACACTCTAGGCTTGCACAGTACATCATCCTGTCCAAGGCTCAGAGTCCTTCCTGTATTCTGAACACCAGACCCTACCACAAATTAGATATACCCTACAGGAGATAAATTTGTGTTGTTTTTGTTTGTTTGTTTGGTTTGGTTTGGTTTGGTTTTTTTAAACTCCAGCATGGGAGACTTTTCAGACTGATTCAAAGATACCTCAGCACCTACCTAAGTGGCCTACTATAAAACCTTTTCTTCAAACTGTCTTTTTTCAACTCCCTACTGAAACCTGAAATAGGAAAGAATTCCAAAGAGCCAGACTGGGCATGTTTAGTTAGAAACTGTTTGTTCCTGGGCCTGCCCTCAACTGTATGAGATGGAAACTGAAACACCACACAAAAATTTGAGTTCAAGTCCTGCTTCTGCCATAATGGAGTGTTGTGAACATCGGTAAGTAAAAACATGTGAGAGCTCCTCCCTTATATGTTAAAATGTGTAAAATAACCACCTGCTCTGCCTACCTCCCAAAACTATTTAAGCTGTTTTAACATTCACTCAACACCTCTGTGTTAAACTCTATGACACCTACTATACTATTAAATAACTCACATATAGTGGATACTTCAGACTAAGTCCTTGCTTTTATGGAGATTATGTATTTAGGGGAGGAGGTAGATAAAAAAATAATTATGAAAAAGAGGACAGGAGGAAAAAAACACCAATGACAAAGAAAGTAACATGGTGGTAGAGCTACTTCTGACTGGAGTCCAAACATCTCCCTGAGGAAGTCATGCCTGGGCTAAGCTCTAAATGACAAGAGGAAAGAGCCACGTAAATACCTTGGGGCAGAGGGGATAGCAAAGCCCTAAGGGGTAAATGAGCTTAGCATGTTCAAGGAGCTGAAAGAAGGCTAGTGTAGATGAAGTTCAGAGCAAGAAGAAAATGGTAAGAAGTATGATCATGGGTGACCTTGCAGGCATTGGTAAAAAATGTGCCTTGTATTGGCCATGCAGCTACTCAAGGGTTTTTAAAAAACAGGGTTGAAATGCAATAAAAATGGCACTCAGGCTCCTCTGTAGAGTATGGATCATAAAGAGAGGGAGTAGACCAGCTGGAACACTCCGGTCATCCACCTGAGATCTGACCACGCTCTGATGTAGATGGGAGTAAGGGAGGGTGGCTGCAAACATGTAGAGAACTGGACAAATTTGCAACACATTTTGAAGACAGGATGTATGGGGATTGGATGTAGGAGAATTTCTGGCCCAAGAAACTAGTTGGTGCTAACAGCCAATTACTGACATGACAGAGAGGAAGAGTGGCTTGGGAGAAGAAAAGCACAATTGTTCTGTGCAAAATCTGAAATGTCTATCACGTTTCCTGAATGGAGATTTCAGGAAGAAAAACAACAGTGACACACTAATCACCATTTCATCATGTTACAGGCAATAACACATTTCACATGAAGTGAGGAAAAGGAAGCAGACAGAGGTGAAAAACTTGATCCTGGTCACAGAGGTTGTAATAAGTGACGTGAGTTGGGACCTGCACATGGGCATTTAACTTCACAGTCTAGGCTCCTGCCCAAACACAAGCAGCTGAATCATGCCTCCGAGACTCAGGAGCGAAGTCAGGGCTGGGGGCAGAAATCTGGGAGCCGTCAGCCTCTCCTTGAGCACCTAAGAGGGAGTGTAGACAGAGAATAAAGGCCTATGCCTGAGGAAAGCTCTGAAAAAGCAGGGCAAACTAGTAGAAAATAAATCCATAAAAGAGTTTTGGGAGGGGCACCTGGGTGGCACAGTGGGTTAAAGCCTCTGCCTTCGGCTCAGGTCATGATCCCAGGGTCCTGGGATGGAGTCCCACGTCTGGCTCTCTGCTCAGGGGGGAGCCTGCTTCCTCCTCTCTCTCTCTCTCTCTGCCTGCCTCTCGGCCTACTTGTGATGGCTCTCTGTCAAATAAATAAATAAAATCTTTAAAAAAAAACGTTTAGGAATTATTAAAGAACTAAGAAATAGAGCTGTAATTCGTCTTTATTCTTGAACCTCTTAAATTTTTTGTCCTCTCTTTTCACACCTTAATTATGTTCCTCCTCTGCCAACACTACCATTCCAAGGACACTGTTAGAATGATGAATCTTACAATCTTTCAATCCTAAACTGCCAGAATACCTGAACTTCATAAAGAACAAACCAGATCCACAATGGAAAAGATTCAGACTTTTCTTAAGTCCTAAAATAGTTTCCACATGAGCTGCATTTAAGTTTTTCTGAATGATACAAAAACTTCTCGATAATTCTCAGCCCTAGATATTCAAAACTCTCCCATTATTTTCTATTCTTTAACACTCCCTTGTTTCTAATGCTTCCAGTCATGAGATAAGGATTTAATGGACTAGATCGCAAATCCTAACTGCTATTAAAATTTTATTTTGAATTAAAGCTTTCACTTCAAAATTATAATTAAGTTTATCTCTAACACACACACACACACAAACACACACACATAAGCTCTATTTGTTTCCCAAAAGTTTCTCTGAACAGAAAGGAACCCAGCAGTCAGCACTTTCACTTTTGTTTATTAACAGAGATTAAAAAGGCATTATATTGAGGTCAAACTCACAAAAGTGATAAATTGGGGCCATTTTTAGCCTACAAAAACAGAAACTATTCCATATAATTCAAGGTAGTTTAGTGCCACAATTTCTGAAGTTTCTTTTATCCCTTGTGATTTTGTAACAAGAAATGCACATTTGGCTTCCCAATTCCTGACACAGAACTCTAAAAACACTTGGAATTTGTAAGTGATAACCAATCACACCTGAGTTTACGTTAATGAGAGGACTTGTGGTAAGCTGGGCTCACCAAGGTGACTGAGGATGCTGAGCTGGTTGCCCGGGGAACCAACCATGCACTTGGAGGACTAGGACTTTCACTAGCACCCTCTGGAAGGGGAATAGGGGATGTAGGTTGACTTAATCATAAATGGCCAATGATTTAATCAATCAAACCTCCATAAATAGCATTAACTGAAAGGGTTCAGAGAACTTCTGGGATTCCTCCATGAGTCAATTCCACCTGGTTGTTTCTGTGTCAGATCTTCTGATAATAAACCTGGTATCTAGTAAGTAAACTGTTTTCCTGGGTTATGTAAGCCACTCCAACAAATTATCAAACTCTAGAAAGGGGTCATGGGAGTTTGATTTATAGCCAGGAGATCAGAAATATAGATGAAAACCTGTATTTGTGATTGGTGTCTCCAGCTAGAGGAGGAGGGGGGAAGCTTTGTGGGATAGGACCCTTTAAGCTTTAGGGTCTATGCTAACATTGGTTAGTGTCAGAACGGAGTTAGATCACAGGACACCTACTTGGTATCTGCACAGGACTGGAGAATGGCTTGGTGTAGAACACCCACACATGTGGAATACAGAAAGAAATATTGGATGGGTGGTGTATAAAGGAAACAATTTTTCTTTAGCTGATAGTTTTTTTCCTTTTCCTTTTCCTTTCATCCCGTTCTAAAGGGCCTGCCCTAAACTTAGAGCAGTGTGTATACCATAGAAGTGGAGAAAAATAAGCTTGAGGAAAGTGTAATTACATTTAGTAACTGTTTATTATGGGTAATTTCATAGCTACAAAATACATTTGGCAAAGACTTGCATGTGTATGTTTTTAGTTGTGTGTGTGGTTTTTTTTTGGGGGGTGAGTAACATTCTTATTTTAACCCCCTATAATTAATGAAATAATGTTCTCTAAACAGAAAGCAATTTTAACAGAAGAGAAAACTTGTTCTTATTCTCCAAACACCCTATTAAACTTTCACAAATAATATTTTCAGAACATTTTTCATTCTGTGATTATTTGTAGTGAAGCTTTTTTTTTTTTTAAACAACATCACAATTCCTGACTCATTTTTATAAATTGCCATTGCAAACTGGTAATTTTTTTTTTCTTTTTATTATAGAAACCTCCAAGTATAGCCAAGAGAGTTAACAGTATAAGTTATCTCGTGTACTGGACACTCAGCTTCAACAACGACCCCTTCCAGCTACTCTTCCTTCATCAGCAGTGCCATTTCTATTTCCAATCCCACCATATTACTCTGATGAAAACTGAGACAGATCATTTCACCTGTAAATACTTTAGAGGCATAATTAATTTTTTTTAATTCAGGCTTGTCTTCCATTTTATCCTTTTGAACCAAATTTATCCCTACTTTACATTCATGGTCATGTTGCTCAACCCAACCAAGGACACTCTTTTTAACTATTCAGATCTGTTTGTACTGACATCCTTAAACTGAGAGAGAATGAAAATTCCCCGTTTATAACCAATCATCATCCATGTCATTCATAACTCTGTCACTGTAAAACCACACTTACAACCACACTCTTCTAAAGGACACTAAAGGGGCATCTGGGTGGCTCAGTGGGTTAAGCCCCTGCCTTCGGCTCAGGTCATGATCTCAGGGTCCTAGGATGGAGCCCCGCATCAAGCTCTCTGTTCATCAGGAAGCCTGCTTCCTCCTCTCTCTCTGCTTGCCTCTCTGCCTACTTGTGCAGATCTCTCTCTCTCTCTCTGTCAAATAAATAAATAAATAATCTTTTTTAAAAAAAAAGGACACTAAAGTAGGAAAACTGTCAGATAAAGAGGAATGCTCAGGCTATGACAGTGCCCATTAGAAAGAAAAATACCTAAGTGGCTGATGCACAGAGATCCACAGAGATGCACAGAGATCCTTTGGTTCATCTGTATCCTTACAGGCATACACCATGCTAATGGTTACATTAGGTTAAGTTAAGTTAATGGTTAAGTTAGGCCACTGTCAAGACTAAACAGTGTCACAGAACTGTTTTCATTACTTCTCTGTATGACTTTCTAACCAGTTATGATAGGTTAAAGAAAACTGACATAAATAACCTATAATTCTAATGTTGGAAAACAGGAGGGAGAAAATAGTTTAACGTGCAGACCTAAGCCATACTCCCCCACCTACTTTGATTAGGTAATAAAACTGACATTTCAGTTCCTAGCTATCTCTCCACCAAGTCCATCTCTCCATTGGTTAAGAACCTGAACAGGGAAAAACAGGCCACAAAAATCACAAAGCTCAAAAGAGGGTAAAATGAAATGAAAATAAAATTAAATATAAAGCCAGATTACTTTGAAATAATTCATTTAAAAAAGCAAATTATAGAAAGAAGTCTACCATGGTAAAGTTCATTTTTGGTACAGAACCTTAATAACTGATTTCCAAAACCATGATAAATCACAAACCAATTAATACTACTCACCTCTTTTTTGTATTTCAGCTACAGATCACTCCCTTCTCCTTGAAATATGTTTTTTCTTGGTTTCCAACACAAACACCTCTTCTCTCTTCTCACCCTCCCCCAAGTGCTTTCATCTATTCTAATAGCTTAAAATGCCATTTTTACATTGAGATTCTTCATTTATACCTCCCTCACACAGTAGGTTTATACCTACTCAACTACCTTTCCTTCACATGCCAAAAGAGAGCTCAAACATGGCCAGAATAAAATATCTGATCTTCCCACACCTATTTCCAAACAACACCACTGCCAGTCTTGCAAACAGCACAAATGGTACCATCACTCAGCTAGCTACTCAAGGGAAAACTTTATGTACTTTTTTCCTCTACAACCATCTTCCACATAGTCCACTATTTTTCTACCTCTGTCCACACCAACACTGATTTTCCCTTTCAGTTTAAGAAAAGTCTTTTATAATATACCTTCTACACTCTAACCAATGAGCTTCAACTACCCTGAAACTTATTTCTGGTTTTGGACAACCAAGCACTTTTCAGCTCACAAAGGCTTTTTCATTTGCTGTCCTTCTGTATAGAAAATGCCAACAAATTTAATATACGTAGTAAATTCACAATTATAGTTAATAAATTCATGTTTTCTTTGACCTGCCCCTTCTCTTCATATGTCCCTGAAGGCAGCTAACAGCATCTGGTGCAAGGTAGGGGCTTTAACCCACCTCCACAAAAAAGTTAAATCTACTGAAGATATTACTGCCTATTTATTTAATTCTTCATAATTACGTAGTCCATTAAATCCCAAACATAAGAGTTGAACAATCTAAGTCACATTTCAATCGGAAAGGACCAACAGTTACTTACGGAGTCCTACAGAATCTGGTTTGCCATTATCATTCTTACTTGGTTGCACAAGTGGAGCAAATGAAACAGCAAGGATATTTTTACTTTCCCAAGTATTTTGTCCAGTTCGCATAATTTGTGTTAACTATTTAGAGGGAAAAACAGAAACAGAATAGCTTAATCCTAGAAATGTGATCACCTTACAGTCACAATTTTGTTTTAATGGAATAAATGCCCCTGTGGTTGCTATAATCATTTCTATTTGAATGCAACCAAATTACTTTCATTTCAATACTTACCATGAAGTAATACAGAAGGAATGACAAATATTTGCAACTCAAGAAAAGATTAGTCCATGTAAATAAAATATCCAAATATAGTCAAGTGACTCATCATGCTGTATTTGGGATCCAATAGCTTTTAGAGGTCTTTTTTTTTTTTTTTTTAAGATTTTATTTATTTATTTGTCAGAGAGAGAGAAGCGAGAGCGAGCACAGGCAGACAGAGTGGCAGGTAGAGGCAGAGGGAGAAGCAGGCTCCCCGCCAAGCAAGGAGCCCAATGTGGGACTCTATCCCAGGACACTGGGATCATGACCCGAGCTGAAGGCAGCTGCTTAACCAACTGAGCCACCCAGGTGTCCCGCTTTTAGAGGTCTTATTCCAATCCACACCTGCTAGTGGCTCCCAAAATATAGGTCTCACATAGGTTCTGTTGCTTGGTTAAAGCACTATGCTAATAAAACCATGTTTTGTTTTTTTTAAGATTTTATTTGACAGAGAGACAGAAAGAGGGTACAAGTAAGCAGAGCAGCAGGCAGAGAAAGAGACAGAAGCAGGCTCTCTGCTGAGCAAAGAGCCCAATATGGGGCTTGATCCCAGGACCCTGGAATCATGACCCGAGCTGAAGGCAGCTGCCTAACTGACTGAGCCACCCAGGCACCCCCAAACCATGTTCTGATTAGTGTACCAAAGACTCAACTTCATGGTGGTGCTCCATTATAGTAATACAATGCAGATTCTAATTTTAATCCCAAATTAGTATTTCATAAATAATGTAATTAATCACAAAAGGATTAGAAGTTTTACCTACCTGGCAAAAACCCATCCCCAGTCCTTGGAAAAAAATATTAGCTCAGTTACACGGCTTGATCAAGTTGAATTAATATCTTCAATTTCTATTATAAAAATCAGTGCATTGTATTTGACATTAGCATAATAGTATATAATTAGTATTTAATAAAATACCAATGGGAAGCCATATCTTAAGTATTTGAAAATATATCTTTAAGAGAAAACAGAAGATTGCTCATCTGGGAGTCTCAACTGTGGAAGCATTCAAGTAACATTTTTCTAAAAATGCTTTTTAATGAACGTTTTTATTATGTCTTTTTAATAACTGACAAATAATTTGCTACAGAGCACAGTGCAGGGTAATGATGAAATCTACTGAACTGCAAATAATATGCTGTGATGTTAAGGGACTCCTCCTAGGATTATAAACTCCAAAATAATCCAGCAAGGTCCCAGTTGTCTTATAAAATTTATCTTCTACTGTATAAAACACAGGGCATTTTAAACATCTCAAACTTAGGTTAATACGAATATTAAAGATTTTTTGAAATGTATTTTCATACATTAAGTAATTTCCTTTTGAAAGATCCACCCATTTTCTGAATACATCAGTATTTCATACATTTAATATACCTAGTAATTCTAAACCAGGGCAGGCAAACTGCTGAAAAATATTTTCAAATAAGTCTATCTAGTATTAAATGAAGATTTAAAAACTTACCTGTTTCTTTAATGGATTTAAGCAGTACAAACCAAATCCAAAATAGATTTTCTTTTTATATGTTTAAAGAACTAAAGAATGTTGGAAACTGAGCAGTTAGTAGAGACCATCACATTTAATTAAAAAGCCCCAGGTAAAGAAACTGTAGTTAGGAAGCAACTCGGCAACCACCACACAGGTAGTGGCTAAGCTCTGGTGAAAAGACCAATCTCTTCAAATCCTAGTATAAAGGATTTCTTCTGTATTTTCTTTGGTTCCATAATTAAGAATCCATTTCAAGGTTTTTGTATTTTTTTTTACTATATATAGATCTATAAAGTGTACTTGTCTAAAATTACAACCAATTTTCACTGATTTTATTTCCCATACTAAACTACTGTGTTTAAGCAAAGGACAGAAGAAGTTACCTGATCTTCTATAGGCATGACTAAAATGCCTCCAACTTTCAGTAATATTTTCATGTAGTTTTCATGGTCTTTCTGGACACCAGCTCCACAGTAAATTCGATCATACTGATGACTGTCAGATGCTATCTGGAGGCAATTACCAACCACAAATGCAGGTTCACAGAACTCAAATCTGCATGAAAAAACAAATCTATTTTAATTCATTTAAACAAAGATCAGATCTAAAAAATTTTAACATAATTCAGTTCTTTGAAATAGTGAAGTTACCAAAATTAATTTTAGGATAAAATATCATTATGAAATTTTATTTAAATATCATAATTCAGTTCTTTGAAATAGTGAAGTTACCAAAATTAATTTTAGGATAAAATATCATTACGAAATTTTATTTAAATATCATATTTATGAAGTTTAACTAGTCAAATATATTGTTTTATCATCAATGATATAGTGCATGTTTTCAAAGCATTGATCTATTTTTTTGCCACAGTGAACCCTCACTTAGGGCTTAAAAAAATGAACATAATCAGGGGCGCCTGGATGGCTCAGTTGGTTAAGCCTCTGCCTTCGGCTCAGGTCATTATGCCAGGGTCCTGGGATTGAGCCTCGCATCGGGCTCCCTGCTCAGCAGGGAGACTGCTTCTCCCTCTCCCGTTCCCTCTGCTTGTGCTCTCTCTCTCTCTCTCTCTCTCTGTCAAATAAATAAATAAAATCTTTTAAAAAAATGAACATAATGAAAAGCCCCTCAGGATACCACTCTTGTGATGTGCCACAAATGATATATACTAAGGATGAGAATCACAAGGGTCAAGCAAACAAGAAAAGGTTCACCTTTCACTGCTCTTTCCAAAAAAAGCTGACGGGTCAGTGGCAATGGGAAGAGCTCATGCAGTATTTATCTCTGATTATTTTTGCTATGGCTAACAGTGGAAAGCTTTGTTAGGAAAAGACACCAATGCCCTGACCACACACCTTAGCAACCACTAAGATTAGGGAGATTTTCCTAATAGATTTTAGTAGGGCTATGTTACAGTATTGTTACAGATGTTACTGCTGCTTTGGCCCCTGTGATCTCCCAATGCAACAGAAGGAGATACAGTTTCAAAGCAAAGGCATCTTATCCAGGCCACTTGTTTTGGTTACAGTGTTGGTTCATGGTATGTAGTTATGCTTTTACAAACTACCCTATTTAGACTTCTACTTTAGTCCTTAAATTTTAACAATTCGGAAAACAGTTTCTAACATATAACAAATTTAATTAAAACCCCAATGCACTAATAAAACATGTCATCTTTTAAAAAAAACTAATTCATGGAATATCCTTTTACTTTTAAGTTGATTAAAGTTAATATGACCACACAGCAAAATCAGGCTATTATTTGAGAATGAAATGATTTACGTTACAAGTTTCAGCATGTAGTGAAAAATGACACTGACTGCATCATAACCATTTCTACTTTGTAAAACATATCCTATTCCTTTGGTAATTAATAGATTTATTACACAAGTTTCCATTGAAATTCACTAAAACACAGAGACATTATCTTCATTAATATTTAAAGAGGAATTTACCAGAATTATGCCTTGTCTTCAGTATCCTGTCTTCTTAGTGGAGGGGCCAAGGGTAGTGGGGGAAGGGGTGTGAGGTTGGGGTGGCATGAGTCATCAGTGTTTACTCTCTTTTCCACACCCCCCACACTAAGGTAGTCCATGTCCAATTATTTCTTTCACTGTAACTATCCCCTTTCTGCTCACACTTTTTAGGACTCTTCCATCATTTTGCTCCCTATTGCACAGTATAGGGTGAAATTCCCATACAGTACCACATGGGACTCTTTATGACCTTAACATCAAATTGTTGTGCCAGATTCATTTCCTGGCCCTGCCTTCCCCACACTGTCCCCAGCCAATACTATGCTGTAGCCAGACTGAATACAGTTGGCCTTTGAACAAGGCAGACATTAGGGGTGCTAACCTCCTTCCTCAAACATCTGAGTATAACTTAAGACTCCCAAAAAACATAACTACTAATAACCTGTTGAGAAGCCTTACTGGTAACATAAACAGTTGACTAACACATACTTTGTTTGTTACATGTATTGTATGCTATATTCTTACAATAAAGTAAGCTAAAGAAAATATTAATAGAAGAAAACATATTTATCATAATATACCATAACAAAATCTGCATTTAAGCCATTCTACACAGTTTAAACCCATGTTGTTAAAGGGTCAATTGTGTGTGCTCCCACTTGTTTAGTGGAACTATTCCAAAATGTTTTGAAACCCTGTATCTGTGTATATGCTGTTCCTTTGACTGAAATACCCTTCCTTCTCCTCTTCCCTTGATAAATGCCTACTATCCCTTCAAGATACAGTTCAAATATTAGTTTTAGAAATGAATCTTACCCAACTCTACTTAACAGTACCTCATTCTATTTGCATAGTACATAGGAAGTGTAAACCTAACTTACGTTGGGGACCATGCTTAAATTCCTTTTAAACTCAAGACTATGGTACAACTTATGATTGTCTAAAATATGGCCAAAATACAATTTCTTGACTTTTAACTAACAGGATAACGTGAATCATGTGGTTTAATCATTTCCACCAAACTCACAATAAGAATTCTTTAAAATGAGAAAGTTAGACTATTTTCAATGAAGTCTATCTAAAAATATTTATTCTTTTAAAAATTCATCTTAATTAATTTAATTTTATAATAATTTAAGTTAGTCTTATTTTCAGGATGAATATGAGCAGGGAATTTATATTTTAATCTTTAGATAAGCTATCTAGCTGATCTCCGGCTAGCTGAAGTAGTCTCGGCCTGCTACTTCTCCGCCATCTTGACTCCTCGGGAATTTATATTTTAAAAATTAAATTATTAAAACCTCTTTATTAAGTCTGTTAAATAAACTCAAAAATACATTTATGGTTTTAATAGCTTTCTACCTACTAAAAATAAAAGAGAGCTTAGAGAACTATTACCTAGGACAATATCACTGCAAGTAAACAACTTATAATTAAAACCACTTCTCAGATAAGTGATATTTTTTATGTCTTCATCCCAAAAAATTAATTAGAAAGAATTCAGTGCCTGATTTTGAAACCAAATGTGTGATTCTGGTCAATTTCCTTATACTATTAATAAGTACAATTTGCTAAGTGAAATATTATTTACTGAGCATCCGTTTTGTGTAAAGATTGAAAAGACAATGAGAAACAATCATGCCTACATCTAGTTGAAGAGATGAACATCGAAGAATCACAGTAATAAAGATTTACAACTATGATAAATGCTTTATCTAAAGGAAAGGAATAGGATTCCATAAAACCGAGGACGAAAGGAAATGGACAGATCTATGGAACCAGAGAAAGTTTCCCTGAGAAATGTCAAGATCTGAAAGATGAGACAGGTCAATCTAGAGGTACATGGTAGCCAAGATGGTAGTCACTAGCCACATGTGGATACTGAGCCTTTAAAATGCAGCCAGTCCAAATCGAAATGTACTTTAAGGATAAAATTCACATGGGACTTCAAAGATTTAGTCCAAAATAAATATAAAATAACTCAATACTTCTTTTATATTTATGTGTATAGGGGTGGGTGAGTTGTGAGAATGTGTGTGTTTGTGCATATTTCAACAGCCACATAAACTGAAGATACTAAACAAATACCCTTCTACTTATCTATCACTTGTAACTAAGAGCTTCAAATACTTTCTCCTTAAGACAATCTACCCTTTGAAACATTCTCCTGGTTTTCCTGTTACTTCTGTGAGTATTTCTTCTGTAATTTTAAAATGTATCTCCATTACCTATTACAGTCCTCAAAGTGTATTTACTGAGTGAACCATATAAAAAACATATGTTTTGTCAACTTTTCCACCTGCCAACTTTGAACATGAACCCCTCCCCCAAAAAAAAGCTCAGGGCTAGAAGAGAAACTTGCCCAGAAAGTTACAGGAAAAATATATGCCTATGGCACTTTCTATATCAATATGATGGTTCTTGTTTTACTAAATTAATCGCTATAGAAAGCCATAACCTTATGCTACAGAATACAGTTTTTCTCAAAATAATTAAAAAAGCAAAACTCAAATAATTAAAAAAAACACAAAAACCTTTGTCTTTAATGAATAAATCAACTGTTCTATAACTGAAAGGCACTTTTGGGGGGCCTTTCTGAAGATCTTAAATAAGCCACCATAATTTTAGGAAACAAATTAATGCTTTCGTCCCCTGTAATACAGATTAAAACAAGTACATTTGCTTCCACTTAGGGAGTAATACAAAGGATCATTATACTGAAAATCAGATCTCTAAATCTATCAAATTCTACTAATCCAAATGGAACATATATTTCTAACAAATACATATGGGATCTTTACACTTTCATTTACCATAGTCAAATTAATTTCCTTTAACAGAATACTCAAACATGAAAGGTTAATCAAACTTGAGATGTTCCAAAGTATTGGACTATTTCTAAATACAAAATAGTAAAACTGCAGGGACAAAAGTAACACTGGGGAGAACACTGTATATTTTTAAATGTTGGCACTAAAACATCTAGAACACAGAAAATTCACATGCCAAACACATCACAAAAAAACTCTAACACTACCAATTTAGTGGTTATTAAGAAAAACATCTACCAGAGACTGTCTTATCTGGGGATTCCTTTTTGTAATTATGGCTTGATCTTTTCTACCAGTAATAAATGAATCCTTCACATCAGTAAAGAACACAAAAAAATTCTCAAATTGCAATTACACACACACACACACACACACACATAAAAAATAAATGGGTAATGGATTATCTTTTCTAATAAAGGACTTAGAGATGAGCTTTAGTATTTCTAACTAGGTACATAGTTGAGGGTCTTACTTAGACATTTGGTATTCTAATATTAAAACTATGGCTTATTTTTATAATAGCATTTCACATAAATAAACCCATATCGTTTCTAAGGCTAAGAATATTTTTTGAGAAAGTCTATGATTTAAAAATGCTTAGGGCAATGTTTATGGATATGGTCCTACCTGTGTCAGATCATGTTCATGCCAATATTTACAAAGAGCTAAACAAGTGACTGGAGACGTGGATGATGGCTACCATGTTATCAAAGTAAATTACAATTCCTACTCAGTCTTCCAATGTAGACAGGAAAAGAAAGAAAACATTTTCTTCCGTAGACTTTCACTATCTTCTGAACGCTGCATCTCACCTAGGTTTCCACAAACCTCTACAGAGGCAAAGGACATGTTTTAAACCACAAATACAACTTGTGTATAATCTGGAAGACTTCAGCAATAAACTAACCAGAAGTTTTCAGTTTATTACAAAATAGTACTACACTATTTATAGATCTATACATAAAATCTAGGTTAAAAATAGTGAAAAGGAAAATCCAAATTCCATTTTTTCACATCAACCACATACTATACAAAACCTGAGTGGGGCATTTCCTATGTGGTTAGTACTGTATTCATAAAAGTATGATTCACGCGTGCTTGACCTAATTTTTTTTCTTAATTTAGGAAAATTCGTTAAAATTTTGTCCGTTAGTAAAATGAAAAGTAGCAATCATTTTTATTCTTTGAAAAAAATTTCTAAAACACAACTTCCCAGATGGAGATGACTCATACTCCTAAATTATACTGAATTATACCTAACAATGTAACTTATCTGTATACAAAATAAAGTCTGAAATACATGTAATAACTACAGATTGATTCACATTAGACTTATATAATCACTTGCTGATTTAAATCTGAAAATCTAGTAACTGTTTTTAGACTTTTATGCAGAGGGGAAAATATATGGCACACTCTTACTAAAGTGTACACTGAAAATCAATTGCGGAAAATATAGAGCACATATTATCTTGGTTTACAACATGAACACTTGCCCCAAATAACACCGGGATTCTCATCACTTACCTTAGCAGTGGTTTTCTTTATAGGTGCGTGTTGGTATATCTTCGTCTGGAGATGGACAGATGATTTCCTCACAGCAGGGACCTTGCCAACTTGCCCATATAATTCTTTTGATAAGCTGCTAGGAGATCAGGGTGACCTAGCCTTGCCCTGCAGCTTCCCTCTTAGACGGATAGTCTAGGTCTAGGAGCTGACTGAGAGTAGAAAAAACAACATTCCCCTTCAATACACTGTTGAAGTGGGGGCTGAAAATTTGCACACCTAGTTTATCATGTGCCACAGGATGCTGTCATTGAAAGTTTAGACAATTATTCCAATGGAATAAATGATTTCAAGGTCATAGGAGAAAATTCTACCTTGTTCTTATATCTCATCCAAAACAATCTGCCAAATGAATCATAGAAACCTCTTTTTCTCAAAACACTTTGTCAAAATACACATTTTGGGTTTTAAGAGGTATGAGTACTCAGTCAAAACAAGACAAAACTTCAACACTTTCCACTGGGAAGAAAATCCAGGGAAACATTATATCTTGATCTCCAAATGCAGTTATACCATTCAAAGACTTACAATCAATTATTAAACTATTGAATAAAGTAAAATTCAAAAAAACAAAGACTTTACCTTTTCAAGTGTTTTCCCTTCCAACTGCACCAAACTCATCTCAGAATAATTCAAGAATTATTTAAAGCAAAATGTTAAGAATAAGTACACATATTTTTCTTCCATTGAATGAAGCTTTAGGAAAATCCATGGAATCAAAAACAATCTCCGAACACTTTATAGGAAATGTGCAGGTACATTACCGAAAAGTGAGCCTTCAGTATTTCAACAATGATTTATTCTCCTATAAATATTTTGAAGCCATCCAACTTTTCCCCATTCCATCTCTCATTGATGTTAAAATACAAAACTGATATATAGCTCTGATGACTATTATCAAGCATTTGTTACCACCACTTGAATGTTTGTCATGATTTAAAATGGTGTACAACCTGTAATAACTGTTATAAAACTACCATCTGAATATTATTGGCATATCAAACCATTCAAATATCTGAGAACTGTTTTGTAATAATGTTGAATATCTATCTGCAGATAGCAAAACTACTTCAAGTATGCTGTAATTCTCTTAAAGACTACTCCCATGACAAAGCTGACAGGATTTGGAAGCATTTAATTTTTCCAATGTAAATCAAATCACATGAAAAATGAACCTGTAATTAAAGATAAAATTATGCCACTAGATACTGTCATAAATCAATTAAATAAATAGTCTAAAATACCAACTCTACACTTAACTTAAAACTTATGCCTCAAAACAAAAACAAAAAACAAAACTTACGCCTCAACTAAAATTGAGGACTGCATTGTCTCTCCCAGTCATCTCTGCCCTCAAAAGTAACTCATACCATAGGGGAGTTTTATTAATGAACAGAGCAGGTGTGCTTTGTAATAAAAAGCTGTGGTGCAATTAACCATGTTAACAGCATTCCTTAATTTTAACCTGAGGGAAGTAGATGATGAAAAAGTAAATGCTGCTTCAACTTTTTTATTTGGAGCTCAGTTGCTCAATAGTAATCCATGGGTAGCAGCTTACTGTTCGGAGGAAATATTAGAATAAATCAGTGTTTACATCACCATAGCTAAATCAGAACTAAATAAGAAGGCTGGCTTAATGAGGTCACAGCCTGTCTACTCCTCGGTTTTCCCACCTCGGCAATGTGGACACCAATACTGCCTGCTGGGCTGTGGACTAAGCACTTAGAATGGATGGTACATGGTACTTAATGAACAGACAACACATTATTTTTTATTATCTCATTAGTTTTTCAGTACTCCTATCATGACTCATTGTATGACAAACTACATAGAAACAATAGTCCTCCTTGTTTAAATAGAATGAAAATTTTCAAATAAATCAGACCATGCTGCACTCATTTGGCTACTGACGTTAGAATATTTCCAAAGTCAGCTACAGAACCCTTGAAACTGAGGGGAAATAGGAGGACTCATCTGCTGTAAGGTAATGGCACATTCCAAATCACACATTCCAGAGAGCTAAGTCAACCTCATGCACATGTACACATAGAAGTACATGACTACTGATATGAACAAATATTATACTAATTACTACTCATTTGCAAAGTACTTAGGGGATAAAAGTTTACAATTCAGGCTACTTCAACTGACTTACTCTTCCACGTTCCTGTAACTGGAGAGATTATTTTGCTTACTGTTCAAGCACAAATACTGATAATTTGACATTCTGCAAACTTCTTCCCTCATAAAAGCCTTTAAAACCTAGGCCCCAAAACTTGTCTAGATCAGAGTGGGCTAAAATAAAGGTGCTCTAAAGAGTATGTGTGAAGAGCAGAACAGGGGGCAGCAAACAGGCCAAATCCAGCCTGTTGCATCTTTCTGTAAAGTGTTACTAGAACACCCCATACCTACTCACTTTCATGGTGTCTAAGGCTGCTTCTGCACTACAATGGCAGAGTTGAGCAGCTGCTGCACGGATCATTGAGCCCAGGAAGCCCAAAATAGTTTCTATTTGGTCCTTTACTGTTAAAGTTTTGCCAATATTTAGGAAGAACTTTGAAATTAAATGTCAGTTTTATAAGGGAATTTCAGCAATTCTGGAAATACCACAGGTAGAACAAAGGGATAAACCATATAGGAGAGTTCCCCCTTCCTGCCCATCTCCAAATACAGTAAATTCAGAGTAACCTCTCCAAATTATTTCATTTGCTGATACAAGAGTAAGGCATGGAAACTAAACTAAAGTATATACATTACAACAAAGATTCTTTCTTCTAAAAGAAGAAATGCTACTTTCAAGACTCAGGAACCAAGTCTGCTTTATAAAACACACCTTTGTACTTTTTAAATAGTCACCTTACCACACACACACACACACACTATATGTGTGTGTGGGTGATATATACATATTGTGTGTGTGTATATGGTATATATGTGTGCAATATATTACACACACATATATGTATTTGTGTGTGTATATATATGGTAAGGTGACTGTATATACACACACACACACACATATACACATATATATTACACACATATATATATAGTTTATAGATTCTTTCCCATCTACTACATTTAGAGTTCATTATGATTTCCAACAGATTTATAAGATGCAATTTAAATTGTAAGTGACATAACAACACTTTTGAAAAAAGAACTGATAAAAAAGATCCAAACAAACAGGTTACGTAAGATTGGGTCGAGTATTGGGTTTTAGCGATCTATTCTCTGTATTACATATAATCAAGGATGATCGGGTACTAAGGAATACAAAAATAGCAAATAATGTAACAGAGATACTTTATATTTTGTTAATTAAAATATGTATTTTGATATACCATAATACAATTAAACATAATGAAACTGCTTGGAAATGGGATTTTTAAAATGACTTGCTCCTCAAGTTTTTCTAATTCAAAAAATTTACTATAAATGGAAATATCACCCACAAACATCAAGAAAAATTGTGAAGAAATCATCAAAACACAAGATAGAAAGAAAACCATTATATCTTTAGAATTTCTATCACCAAAACCAAGTAATATAAAGATCAAAAAAGGACCCCAATGAGTTACACGTCAACTTTACTAAGCTTACAACCATTCACTACCTTATGGGAAATGAAACATTTTCCCAGTACTTACTACTTTTTGTATGCAAGATACTTTTATAATCTGAAAATTTTTACTAACACTTCATAACACTACTGAAAACCAGAATAGATAACATTTCCAGAATTAGTTTTTTTAGACTGGTTTATCAATGTCTCAATCTGTTTTAAAAATAAGTTGCAACACTTCAGAAAGAACTACATTAAAAAGCCTAATTATTTTAACTAAAATGACAAGACTACTGAAAATTATAAAGAAGCATTTATATCAGTCATGTCACCATATTTTATGATTCATCATTTTATGAGTAACAAATCTGCTTAACAGAATAACTCAAGAAATACAAGGAAATCTAATCATTTTACAATTATATAGAAATAATTTCAGAAATTTTTTTTTAAATCGAGACACAAATATAGTCTTCGAACTTCTCTGTTGGGGATTATTTAATATTTAAATTACATCAACATAGAAATTCTTTGAATAAAGACATATTTTACTCTTTCCCAGGACCATGCCCACTTTTCAGCAATAAACTTGAGCTCCAGAGATACTTGTACAAAGGTGTTTCAGTGATTCAAGGTTCATCCTTGTGTGTGTTCTGCCTGAAATGTATTTCTATCTAATATATAATAGACCTTAAGTTAGACCTTAAACAATGGTTTCTACTAATAGTACTTTTATATTTTCTAAGTTCAAATGTATTCACAAAGTCCTTATGTGTACACTCTTTCAACATCAAAACACATACAATAGGAATTCAATAAATTCAATAAAATTCTATACCTCTAATAAACAATATAAAAAATTCCCATTTCATATCTTAAGTATTTAACATACTACAAATCATCAGAAACACAAGACACAAAAGAATGATGAAATTGAATCCCAAGTTCTTATAAAACAACACAGGCTAGAAACTATTTTATTTCTGTCAAACAATTTGTTATTCTTGGAAATAGAAAATGAACCAACACGGTAAGCACTTGAAAAATGATTCAAAATGTAAAATGTGAATTAAATTTTAACTATTTATAAAGACAAACAGAAATAAGATAAATTATGGTATTCAGCAAGTTGATGCAGAAAATTCAAATAGCTTGCTCAAATACACTGTATTAATTATAGAACAAAATAAACCTGAACGTTTTCCAACTCTCTCAAGCCTGCCTGAGGTCTTTAATAACCCAATTACAATCACACCTATACACACAAGACCTCTCCTTCCCTTTGTAACACTGAGGATTTTGTAGCAGTTTTCTGTTCTTCAACCAATCAAGTGCCACTTGCCAGAGGACAGAACATGGGGCCAAAGGCAAGGGGAGTAAAAGCAAAGAGCAAGTGGAGGGAGAGAAAAGGCAGAGAATGGAAAAGAAGGAAAATACACTCCAACAGACATTCACAGGGTCTTCCCTGCTTTCTTCATGGTACTGTCTCAAGCTTAAGACTCTCTGGGAAAAAACCCTCAGCTCTGACTCAGACCTCCAATTTCTCAACTCCATGGTCATGGCCAGGGTGTAGAGAGATGAGTGAAGAAGACCCACTCCCAAAAAGCCCAAGTTGGAACTCTGGTTTTGTGCTAAAATTTTGCTATAGAAGGTGACTGAGTTGTAAGCTAGTGTTTGAAGATTTTAGAACTTCCTTTCTTTAAAAATATGAGTTGAGAGATATAAATGCTGTCAAATTTTTACAATCTCACAGAGTTCATGGATTTTAGCACAAGACACTGTGGACCCATAGTTCTGACGCTGCTGAATTTTGGTAACGTTACACACCAAGAAGATTCCCCTACCAGGCTAAGGACCAAAGTCTGTGCAGTATTTCTTTGAGGCAAAATAAGAGTTCAAAACCATGGTTTTCTAAAGAAATTGCTCAAACATACCCCTATCACAAAATAGATCAAGGTATTTCTATCATAATTATCTCTAGCTATATTACAAGGTAATTCAATGTTTTTAAAAACTCCGTTGTATGCTAACAAGTATCACCCTTATTTTATAAAGAGGGCAGATCTCTTAAATACCATTCCAAAGGTATAAAACCAGTTCCAGAATTCTCTAAAGCCAAGCATCTTTACATTCTTTTTCCAAAAAGTACTTGTATGCTATCTAATGAATGAAACAGTACTATCACTAATAAAGTGATGGTAATACAGAATTATAAATTATTTATTTGTAATTTACTATAAGCTTAGATAGAACAAAAATTACAGTATCAAATAATTTTTCTAACTTAATTTCTTCAGTCATTTTATACCACACTGATTTTTGCTGCATTCAATTGAGTAATTCAGGATCAGTAACTAATAGCACTAAGGAACACACATGTCATATATCTACTTATCAGCTGCTTTCAAACCAAAACTATAGATGTGAATACTTACTTATCAAAGCTATCACTATTTTTGATGAAGCTCTCCAATTTTTCCTTGGCATATTCCACCACATCTGAATGAAGCTCAATCCCATGATTTATTCCAAAAGGACCTGCAATTGTAGCAGCAGCATTTTTATAATATACATATATGTATATATATATATTAGTAATATGTCTTTACAGAGCTCTTTTAATTTCTGCTCATTTATCTATCACAGGAGCACTTAAAGGCTTAAATATATGCACATTTGCTAGCCAGATTTAAAATGCTAAATGGAAATCTCACTACTTACATGGCTTTAATTAAAAATGAAGAAAAGAAAAACAGAAAGGCTAAGTAAGGAAGAGTTCTCTCAAGAGAAAAGCTTATCTGTCAGGACAATACTGACAAAGAAATAATTATATTCCTACATAGTTCTTTACCATTACATTTTCATTTATCATTTCTAAAAATTCGGCAATTCTAAAATGCGTGAAACCATGGGCTAACATAGATGCTATATAAATATCTCACACCAACACACTATATGTTAAATTCCTGGAGGGCCAAGACCACATTCTATGTTATGCCTTTTGTAGTTCCCAGTATCTAGCAGAATGTGGCCATCGAGACACTTCATTGCAGAGCTGATCTTACTCTCCTATTCTAGCACACTTCACACTTCACTTAGTATTTCTTTTTACCCAGAGCCATGGATAAGTGACATCACAGGAATGAGAAAAAGATGAGTGAGCCCAGGAGATGGTCCTCAGATGGCATCCTAGTATACTTCGCTGAGAATATGACCTACAGGATTCACATTTCCTAAAGCTTCTGTGCATTACTGCCTGCCCCATGAGACACATGAAAGTAACACACACACACCAACTCCTCTCGTTAGGCTAGTTACTTTTGAACTTCCAAAATTGAGCTGAACAGAGTTTTCCATTCTATATTTTTGTTACATATTTTGTTATTTTGGAATTGGTCTCCTAGGAAGAAGTTTGAGTATGTATTTTCTCTATCTTACACATACTTTCTGTATCTTAGGAACTAATTAACTCAACATGCCTCCTACTGAATGTCATTAAAATACAATGTAAGGTGAAGTTCTACTGACCTCTAAGATTTTTTAAAACAACAACAACAAAAGTCACCAATTACCATGTTTGAATGTTCAGAGGGCACATGAAAAAAAAAAGTGATCTAGAACCACTTAACTATAAAAATTAAACCAAAATATTTGGAGACTATCTTCAAGCCAGAATCAGATAATGCTTTATCCTACTACATTTCTATCATATTGCATTTGATTAGTATTATTTAAAAAAAAAAAAAAAAACAAAAAAAACAACTGGCTCTATTTGAGAAATTTATTCAGATAAGGAGGTTAAAAAAAAGTTATCTGATCCACCAAAATACAACAGATAGAATTAACTTCCTTTGCACTGTTTTTATGCTTTTAAATTATTCTGATGCAAACTTAAATGTTTTGATTTGTTTTTGTCTCCATATTATTGAACTGTCTTCATCTGAAAACTGGAACATCCATCTGATAGCATTTAAGAACCCTTGTAATTCCTTATTTTACCATAAACTGAGTCAAACAAAAACACTTTTCAAAAAATAAAGTGACTAAAAACTAAACTTACAGAAGAATACATGGTGACATTTCTTTTTAATTTATACAAAATCTGAATATTTCAATAACTTGAATTTCCATAAGGAATTAAAGAATGTTAGCAACCACTGAACAAAGTTTTCCTCATTTAAAAACTCAAATTAAACCACAATTATTTAACATTATGTATATAATAAGGAAAATACTGTTCTATGAAATGAATGCCTTTAATCCTTAAAGGAGATCCGTTTAAAACAGAGACTTCCATATTTTCATCATCCGTTAAGAATCTAGCTATATTAATCAACTATTTTTATGAACACAAAACAAAACTAGGGCTACATGGGTAAGAGATCAATGAAAAACATCAATACTGCTATAATTTGAGGTTTCCTGTTAGGACCAAATGCATAAGCACTGCAATAAAGGTGTCAAGTAAAGAATCCGGAAACCATGGCTTCTATTCAGTCTTTCAAACTGCTTTCTTAACAGAGGGAGTCAGACTTCAGAGTTCTAGATCAAAGGGACTACACATGTGTTCATCACTTGAAGGTACCACTGATCTCTTTTTCCTTTCCTTACTTTCTGCTTATAGTCTAAAACCAAAGTGACAACTTCTGAAAATAAGATTAAAGTTCATTCAGAAAATATCTTAAGAATGTTTTTCATATAACTTGTTTTTTACATTAACATAAAGTGAAAACAATTTCATTAACGTATAAAGGACTTAACAATATCATAAATAGACATGCAGAATAGACTATGTATTAACTTCTAATGCAAAAACATTTATGATTTTTTGTGAATAAAATTAAATAACACAGAAAAAAGTACCTTTATCACTAATAAACAGTAATACTGAAAAAATAAATCTAAAATAATGCATTATTAAAAGGCAGAACTTAAATAGCAATGTCACGATCTCATTTATTTAGAATGTGATATGCAACTAGAACACAGCAATTGTATGATAAAAATGTAGCGTGATACTGTTTATTAAAACTCATATTTGACATCTGTATTAAACAGCAAACTAAAAAAGCTGCTTCTAAGGAAAGGAACTAAGAGATCTAAGGTGAGAAGGACACACTTCCATCATTACATATACCCTTGCCTAAAGCGTCCTGACTTAACTATACCTGTAACCTTTCAATCCAAAAAGAGTAAGCTAGTCAGAGAGATGGGAAAAAACTTCAGTATGAGATTTTTCAAATTAATAAAATAGACAATAATTCTGACAGAAAGGTACAATGGAAAGGTCAATGGAAAAAAATGAAACAGTATCCAAAAGACAAACTTTGTCAACACTTTCTAACACCATCTAACAGATAAGTGCAAGTTTAATTTTCTATTCAATAGTTTCCAATGCTATTTCGTATTTTCCAATGTGAAGTTTTTCTGTAAAATGATAAATGCATCATTTTTGTAATACATATTTTTTTAAAAGTACTAACAGTTGACCATTACCTTTAAAAGGTAAACATTAAAGAAAAAATTGAAATATACACAGTTCACAGAAGTCAAAGCTTCTTAAGACAAATAGTTACTAGAAAAACCTAGGTGTCCTATGTAATGTTAGATGTGATTTTTAAGGCTGGAAAGGCCTATTTATTAAGAGCAATAACAAATATAACAAAATCCAATATAATAAAATTGAGACTATTTTTCCTTTGTAGTAGTGGGATCTAATCTACCTCATTTATCATCTATCAGTCAATAATCAAAGCATATTTATTATATAAAGGTCAATAATTACTAGGTTTAGTAATCTATACAATATCTAGATCTTTTCTTTTTTTTACATGTATGTTGACCCTATGTGACACCCAATACTCCAGCTTCCTTCTCTGAGGCACCCTGAAACGTTGTTTTGAATGTCGTATGAAGGTTAGAGCTGGCCTTAGGCAATCCAGGGAAATCAGGAGAGCTTTACACAACATTTTAATGAAGTTTTCGGTGCCTTTAGTATTTTGTTTTAGTAAAGCTAATTTATAGAACACAGCTACAGGCCAAAAAAAAATTCTTCATGATACCAAAACCAGAAGAGCTCTCAAGATAAACTAGTTTAAGATCCATCATTTCAACTGAGGACTCAGATCTACATTCTATGAAGTGGTAGGAAAGAGTGGATTTAAAGTTAGATGTCCTAGTTTCCAATCTGGTTCCTCTCCTAACGGTTGCATGAGCTGAGACCAGTCACTTACCCTTTGAAGTCTTTCCTACTGCGTAAAATTGGTTCCTGGGAAAACCAAGTAAATTATGCTTTAATTTACATAGTGCTTTACACACTATGAAGTACAAAACGGGTACAAATTATTAGAAATCATAACATGCCCTCTCTTTGTATACAGAACTAATTAGCTACAGAAGCAAAACTGTAACCCTTAAATAGTTCTCAACTCTGACTGCATACCTGGGAATTTTTAAATAATAATTAAAGGTAGATATAATTTAATTTGATTTAAACTGTAAATGCTTGGTTCCCACTTAAGGCAGGCAGAGGGAATCTCCTAGGGTATGGCCCAGGTCCTGCCGATAACTTTAAATGCAGCCTAGGTTAAGCACACTAGCCACATCCTCCTAATATTTAAAATCCGTTTGGACTATCCAAATCTCTGCCCTCACTGGTAAAGTGTTACCAAGAGTTAATAACTGCAAATAAAAGCATTATGGATAAAACTAAGTATTTACCACAAGAGGGAGCAGGTGAACCAGTTTTTTGGTTTCTATGAAAACCAGTGTAAAGTTTTTCAGTAAGAACTGAAATACGTATTGTAAAAATATCTTCTAGGAAGTTCTAATGATATTTTATTACTAATTTCAGTTGTATAAAATAAGGCATCTTTGGAAAGACTTGTAAGTTTCTAAGAATTCAGAGACAGTAATAGGTAAGCAGACAAGATTAGGTTTCACTGCTGTGAACACCCTGGAGTATAACAAAGAGACACACAATAGTGTGAAGGCAGGTAAAGGAAAGGAGAGTAAAAGGAATCAGCAAAAGATTAGGTAATCATTAACTAGATTAAAAGAAACAGATCTCATCTATTGATACTTAAGATACAATTAATTTCTTATGGTTTCTCCATCCTATTATATCACACAAAATGAGCACATTAAAGAAAAACAAACACTGTCAAATGTTTGCTGAGTCTGGCCACGTTAGCGAAACCATTCTGAAGCTAGTTGGATTATATCCAAGATTAGACCAGAGACTTGGTTCTCTGCTCTCTAGGTTTAGGAAAGGCCTTAACAAGCAAATCCTGAAAAATTTTCCAGAAAGTTCCAGTTCCAGTCCCTTGAGTTCCTCTCAGCTGATGGATTTATAAGCAGTTTTTCTTTATTACACTTAAATCTCAGACATGTATTAACATAAAAATCTGAACATTTTGGTTTAAACGGTTACAGAAAATGGATCCAAGCCCCTACATAAACTACATCTCTAAAATACCAAAAAACAGACATCAAAATCAGCTCATTTACATATTTCCACACAGTAGGCTAATAGTCAAGTCCAGTATCTTCACAACTTATGACTATTTCTACAGTGGAACATTAATATCAATTGTTTCTATGAAATTCAGTAAACTGAGAAAAAGCTGTGCTCACCTACAAAATGGAAAAGTTTTCAAAGCTAATTTAAACAGCTTTAGCTTTTTATCTAAATTCTTTTTAATACAATCATTTCCCCTGGAAGCCATTTTCAATAGCTCTTTCATTCCACTGAATATTTATTTGTGAAATACCTGAAGATATGCTGGGGCCAGTGTAGTGACCAATTCACATAGTATAAATACCATGAACTAAATGAAGAGAACAGCCAATGAAACTGACACAATGCTTCTATAGCTAGTTCAGAGATGATAGGCACAATTTCAATGTTACAGGTTGCCTTCTGCACTGCTGTATCCTCAGTAGATGGCGCAAATATTCGATATAATTAATATTTTGTTAAAAAGAATGGTAAAGCACAAAAATGTAGCTATGGGGCGCTTGGGTGGCTCAGTGGGTTAAGCCTCTGCCTTCATTCAGCTCAGGTCATGATCCCAATCCCAGGGTCAGGGAATCGAGCCCCACATTAGGCTCTCCGCTCAGCATGGAGCCTGCTTCAGAGGGGGCTCTCTGCCTGCCTCTCTGCCTACTTGTGATCTCTGTCTATCAAATAAATAAATAAATCTTTAAAAAAAAAAAAAGTAGCTATGGTCCCAAACTTAAAAGGTTCACAACCAAGACTGAGGCAAATGATATACACAAAGCCTAAAATGCTATTTTTCATGTCTTAAAGTACACTAGCAAAGGTCATTAAGTATATGTCAGATACATTTTATGTTATTATTATAGAACAGGCATCCCACAGAAAACAGAAGATAAAACATGCCTTTCAAAAGAAATCTTACTAATTTTAGCTGTTGATAGGAATCTTCTAAAATACAATACATATTTTCCTTTACATACCTAAGAAAAACATGACTTCAAGTCAACTATTAGCCCTACAATCATGTGAGTATTATGCAAAAGGAGAGGTATCTCAGATTCTATGAAGCTATTCTTGAAGTGGAAAGACAAACAGAAAAAAACGGAGAAAAGGAAAACCTTTTAAAGTATGCCTTTTGAGGGGCACCTCGGTGGCTCAGGTGGTTGAGCGTTTGATTCTTGATTTCTCAGGGTTGTGAGACCAAGCCCTGTGATGGGCTCCACTCTGGGCATGGAGACTGCTTGGGATTCTCTTTTCCCTCTGCCTGTCCCCCAACAAACATACAGGCATTCTCTTCCTCTCTCAAAAAATAAAAATAAAAATTAATAAAGTATGTGTTTTGGATTTTTTTAACCCCACCAATATGTTACCTATTCCACAAAACATAACTAAAGAGAAAACAGTACGATGTCCAGGTTTCCATCTAAGTAATTGTTGGTAGGAAAAAAGTACCTTTCACCAGAATGAGAAACACAACAGAAGGAAAATTTAGCCAATGGAGACAGAAGGGGACAATGCAGTGCAACCTGGGGTCCATTTCTGGCCCCTCCTGAGCCATTCTCAGGCAAATCTCTTAATATTTAGAAGTTCATTTTCTCTTTTGTAAAAATAAAGCAAATAAACAACCAGGATGAGTTTTTAGGATTTAAAATTATTAACAGTTTATGTTTCCCCAAGGAACAATGGTTCATTGGTAATTTGGTGCTTATGGCCATGTGCACAAATGACTTCAAAAGCCACCATCTAACAAATTTTAAGTAGTGAATTCACAAACAACAGGAATCAACTGTATTTGGTACAAGGATAATCTTGAGTTGGGTAGAGTTGATCCCGAAGGTAAATAAAAACTCAAGATGCTCAGAGAACCACCTTAAGATTTTTCACACCACTGAGGGGATTGCCTTATAACTTCAAAGAACAGTAGGAGGACTTATAACCATAAATTACTATGAAAACTTTAAAATTTCTAAAACCCATACTATTTCCTAATATCTGAGATTTTTATTACTGTTTGTTGCCCAGTAACAATTAGCAGTAATGTCACATAAACACAAAATCCTTTCTTTTTAGAGGTAGCAGCAACAAAAGAGATGGTTGAGAGTAATGACTTTCACTCCACAACCAGAAGTGAGGGGGGAAAAACACCAAGATATAGAAAAATAATGGCAACTCAATACAGGCTATGTGGGCAGAAGAAAAGATGCAGAGAAGCCTAACTAGGACTAAGAAGAACAGTTTAAATAGTAACAAACTTTCCTGATTTTAGAAAATGACTAGCCTAAATGAAATGGTTCTTTTCAAAATAGATTTGCTCAGAGCCCAAAATAAAGCGCATACCAAGAGCCTCTGTATTTCTTAAAAAGAAAAAAGAAAATTTAAACACCCCCCCCCCCCAAAAAAAGGGGAGAGGAAAAACTGAGGTTTTGTTTAAGGAAGAAAATGTGGTCTACTTTAAAGAGAACCCTGAGAACCTGCAGAATTTGTTTTGTCATTTCAGAAAGAATAGGGAAGGGGAGCTGAAGACCACTCTGGATCTCCCTGATTCTCTGGCTCAGTGAGCCAAGACAGATCTAAAAGAGGTATTTAAGGACCATGAAAAATTACTTGAAAACTGTAGTTCTGATAAAGGGCTTGTTTCCAAAATATCTAAAGAACACTTATAACTCAATAATAAAAACACCCAACAATTAATTAAACACTGGGAGAAAGATTTGAAAGTGCATTTAACTAAAGATACAGAAATGACTAAAAAACACAGAAATGGATGCCCCTCCACATCATTGTAAGTGCAAGTTAAAAGCACTGTGAGATAGCATTTTATACCTACTAAAAACAAACCATAAAACCACACAACCATTTGTGATAGAACCTCATTCATTGTGGGAATATAAAATACTACAGCCACTTCAGAAAATACTTTGACAATTTCTTTAAAAAGTTAAATACAGGGGCTCCTCGTGGCTCAGAGTCAGTCAAATGTCCAATTCTTGGTTTCAGCTCAGATCATGATCTCATGGGTCATGTGACTGAGCTACATTCTGTGGGGTGTCTGCTTCAAAGATTCTCTTTTCCTACCCCTCCCTCCACTCACACTCATGCACATTTTCTTGCTCTCAAAATAAAGATCTTGGGGAAAAAAAAAAAAGTTAAACATAAAAACATAGAGCCCAGCAATTCCATTTCTAGGAATCCACCCAAGAGAAATAAAAATGGATGTCCACACATTTGTACATTTTCAATGTTCTCAACAGTATCATCTACAATAGCCAAAAACTGGTAATCCAAATGTCCATTAAGTGGTGAATGAACAAACAAAATGTGGCATGCCCATACAATGAAATATTATTCAACCATAAAAAGGAAATACTAATACATGCTACAGCCTTGAAAACATATTGCTAAGTAAAAGAAACCATACACAAAAGACATATTTCATATAATCCTATTTATATAAATGTACAGAGAAGACAAATTTATAGAGACAGAACATACAGCTAAGGGGTTAGAGTGGGTACAGCTAAGGGGTTAGAGTGGGTACAGGGGTTAGAGTGGGTACAGGGAGTGGATTCAACCAAGCATGGGGAATCTTTTGGGGGTGATGGAAATATTCTCAAACAGAACGATGGTCATGTTCACATACTCTGCAAAGTTACGAAAACTTACTAAATTGTACCCTTAAAATGGGCAAACTTGATGTTAAGTTGTATCTCATTAAAGGGAGAAGGGGGGCTAAAATGAGAGTTAAAACATGAGTATCTTAAGTCAAAGGCAATCTAAGGGCAGCAGATTAAAGACCATTTAATGTCCTCTGGTAAAAAGATAAAGATAGAGACCAAGGGCAACTAGGTGGCTCAGTGTGTTAAAGCCTCTGCCTTCAGCTCAGGTCATGATCCCAGGGTTCTGGGATCGAGCCCCACATCGGGCTCTCTGCTCAGCGGGGAGCCTGCTTCCCCCACCCCGCCTCTCTCTCTGTCTGCCTCTCTGCCTACTTGTGATCTCTGTCTAATAAATAAATAAAATAAAATAAAATAAAAGAGTATAGAGACCAAACATAACGTAAGACTCATGAGAGACTAGAGACCAAACATGATGGCAACATGTAGTTTAATCAGCCTTTTGGACAATACAGCAGCATTGGACAATATAATGTTAGCAGTGAGTTGCCTGTTAAGCACGTAAGTTTGCCAACTATTTTAACTTTAGAAACTAATGTAGTGCTGAGGTAGTGGCAAACATAGTATTCGAATGATTCTGGCAGTTTCCCAATCACTTCTATTAACTCAAGAACTAGTCAAGAGACTAAGGAAGTCATTAAGCTGGATGAAACCTCATATTATAAGTTTAGAAAATGGGAGTGAATCTCTAAGCAAAAAGGATCAGAATGAAGAACCATCCCTACCTGAATCGGAAAGATAATCAGACCAATTTGCCTTCATAAACCTGATGAGTTTCATAACTCAAGTCTGGGAAGCAGAGGACTTGGGAGCCACCTTCTCTTGGACCCTGTTTTTCAACGGGAAACCCTAAGTATGGAAAGACAGTAGTACTGAGAGGAGAGTTAAGTAAGTGCTTGATTCTTTGTGAGGTCTAGGAAGAGTCTTAAGGTGAAGCAAGTGGAACAAGAACTTATCTTCAGTGTGAAGCAAAAGAAGTTTGTAAATGAGGTACACTGGGAATCAGAGCAATCCATTCTCCAGGTCTGGAGCAAAAATGAATTCCACTTATGAATAACTGCTTCAAGTATACTTTAATCACAAGCTACTTCCTGAGGTTAAGATAAGCCTAACTTCCTCTCACTGAACAACAGCTCTCTCAAGACTGCAGTCCATCCCCTCCAGGTGTGTTTCTGGAAAGGCAGTGGAAATTCCTCAGTGAGCACTTTTGTCTGCATTACCAAACCACAGACACCCTGCTTTCCCTGCCTTAGCCACAATTCTTTCAGATCATGTCCTCAAATAAGAATCCCTGCCTATGGTGAGCACCTGTCATCCCCATCTTGTGACTAGGAGAGAAAAATGGCTTAGAGCCATGATATTACAGTTACTTAATAAGGACAGAACTTCTGTTACTAAGGTCACTGTGAAGGAATGAAGCCAAATCTGATTCACCATACTTAGAAAATTGTAGGGAACATGTAAGCATCTTTCTTTGCGTCTATCTCCTTGACTTAAAACACTCACTGTTTAGGCTGGGTTAACAAGATTAAGCTTCCTCAGAAGCTAGACAGATCCAAAATTTATTAGCCATAATCACTGTTTTACAGACTATTCTTTCTGCCTTTCTATCTTCTTTGAAGTGTTTTATCTTTCTCACCAAATGACTATTCCCAATCAAAAAGAAAGGAACTTTATCTTGGTCTTGACTGCAAGGTCACACACAGATAAACCCTAGAATAATGTCCAATAACCATTGTCATACATGTAACCAAAGACCATGACTCCCTGGAGCCTTGTAACAGAAGGAAAATAATCAACCGCATTATGGATCACTTAAGCAGGGGTCTGTTTCTTATTCAAGATACAATAAAGTTGTGAGGTAAGCCTACAGCTGCATCTGGCCACAGGAATCTCTTGGAGACTGAGACTGAGGAGTAGAGTTTAAGGGGGGCAATCTCACAGCTAGCAAGGTTGCTAATTATGAATCCCTCTTCCCTGCAGGCCTTTGTATAAGACTGACCTCCCTCAGCCTGAGCCAGCTGACAGGGCTAGAGAGGTAAAAGAGAGGGTAACAGGTGCTCTGAGGCTAGCCAGACATGCTAGGAAGCCTGGACTCCAGCCTAAAGGTGCCAGAGCTGGTCAAGAAATGCACTTTCAAAATGGCAATTCCCATTTTTTAAAGGCTCTCCCTACTCCCTCAACTAAGTTCCTCTGATTTGGAGACAATCTCAAACCCTGAAATTCCTTTTTCAAAAGTTAATTAGGTATGTGGGGTTTCCAAACTGCAGAGAAACTCCTGTCTCAGGAAAGGCAGGAATACCAAATTTAAACATAAGGTGCTTAATCTCTTTCATGGTAAAAATTAATACTTCACTACTTTTTGAGCATATCATTATGAATCAGAAACTTAGTAGTGACATCAAGTAGACTGTTTTATGTATTAGGTTGTATTACGTAATAGGAACTGACTCAGTTGTTTTTATGAAATAGACTGCAGGTTCTGTAACAAGAAAAGAATGTAAGGAGCTACAGTAAGTGTGTAAGAAAGGGGAATTTCAGGCCTGAAAATGCTTTAGAAGTCATTTCATGTGACTATATAATTTATTGTCAAAACTGGGACACTTTGGGAAAGAAAGGGACATTATAAATACTGATGCTAGGACAAGAGGGATAAACTGGGACCCAGCACCCTGGGACAGAGAGTCACCCAACTCGAGTATACTCATTTCTCTTCAAAATCCTTCAATGATTCTCCATCACTGCAGAGTGAATTTTAAACCACAGTCTCATCCCTAGAACTCAGGCATATGCCTCAACTATGGCACATACCATACTGGATGAAAATGGCTGATTTTTCTCATCTCTCTCCTCTTGCCAGTCTGTGAACTCAAGGACAAGAGTCTACGTTATGGGCCTTGATAGCATTCTACCTTAAGGCCTGTCACAAAGTAGCACTCAGTAAATACCAAGAGGCTTAGTAAAAATAATGGTTGTTCATCCTCCAGCAACATCCTACAGTCTTGGCACATGTTTTCCTCCATCCATGCCTCTTCAACCCACATTCTGTATTTTGCAGGTGTCACTTCCTAGCTATGAGACTTGAGGCAGTTAGTTAACCTCTCTAAGCCTCAGTTTACTCACCTATATACACAGGAACCAAAACAGTATATATGTCACAGGATTATTAGGAACATTAAGTGAGTTACTCTATGTAAAAGTGGTTTAAACAATGCCTCACCCTCATAGTAAGCACCCAGTAAGTTTCTCAAAGGCAGAGATAACTGTACCTTTAGTTCACTGCTATATACCTATACCAGGAAAAATGCCTGACAGAACAGACAGTAAGTATGCTAAAAGTTTACTGACATACTTCTCTTCTGTTTTTCTCCCAATCCCTTGTTTTGCCTCATCAGTGCCATATACTCTATATCCCACAAACTCCTGCATTGCTACCAAAAACCTGGCTCCATTCCCTTTTTAGGACACTGGTGGGCGCCTGGGTGGCTCAGTGGGTTAAAGCCTCTGCTTTTGGCTCAGGTCATGACCCCAGGTCCAGATGGAGCCCCGCATCAGGCTCTCTGCTCAGCAGGGAGCCTGTTTCCCTTGCTCTCTCTCTCTCTCTCTGCCTCTCTGCCTACTTGTGATCTCTGTGTGTCAAATAAATAAATAAAGTCTTTAAAAAAATAAAATAAAATAAAATGGGACACTGGTGACTAATGAACCCTCTAAGCCAGCAGTCAGTCACAACCCTTTACCTGAAACAGATTACATGATACCCCTGACTTTCCTGTCTACCAGCTGTTCAATTTTAAGTACAGACAATGATTGAAAAAACAATTCCAAGGGTTTCTTAAGTCTAGGATTAAATGCACAAGCTAACTTTCAGCATCAGAGCAAATAAAAAAAAAAAGATTACTACTGCCTTGTGTTTCTACACTTAAGGAAGAGAACTACTTTGAGTACATACATTCAAAGATATACAAATTTACAAACCCTATAAATCATAAACAGTAACACAAACTCAGCTTATTTTTTAAAATAAAATTTTACAAAAATAAAATTACCTAAAATTAAGCCCACCATTGTACTTAAATATCCGGTTCCACTTCCCAGGTTAAGAAAAGACAATCCTGGTTGAAGTTTCAATGCTTCCATAACTTCAGAATAAATGCAAGGTGCTGACAAGTGTATGTTCCCATGCTTCCAGGCTAAGTCTTTGTAAGCATTGTCTCGGTAGCCTTCCAAATAGTAATCTCCGCGGTCAATCGCTCTGAAGGCTTGCTCCACTCTTTCAGTGCGGATATACTGAGCTTCTTTTAAGTTATCAATTAAGTCATCATTATCTTCCCCAGCACTCACAGCTCCTCCCATGATAGTATTCAAATCAAATCATAAATTTTAAAATGTAATAAAATTAGCAGAAATGGCTTCCAATAATGTAGTGTGGTTTGTTTTCCCTTTAATATTGCACTTGATTTCCAAAAATAAATTAATCCTGAAAGGGAAGAATAAAAATAAACAGGTTTAAATTAATGCTCACAGGAAAGTAATTCTTTATTAAATACATAATAGTCATCATAACTATCATTTTTCAAGGACATATTCTGTTTTAGGCATAGTTTTAAGTTCTTTAAGTATATTACTTTATTTATTCTTCTAACAACCACAAAAGGTAGCTTAAGTTTGATCTCATCTGTACAGATGGGAAATCTCGGACACACAAGGTTTCAGTCACTGCATACCCTCAGGCCCAATATGATAGCCATTAGTCTGGCGTGGCTACCTAGACCAAAATTAAAATTAAATGCAATTTAAAATTCAGTCGGGCGCACTAGCCACACTTCAAGTGTTTAATAGCTACATGTGGCCAGTAGCTGTCACACTGAACAGAGCTGCTCTAGAAAGTGACAGTGCTGGGATACATTCAAAGATATACAACAGTTTGATCTCATCTGTACAGAAACCATGCTTCAGAAACCATGCTCTTAAGCATTAATTAAGCCAGGAGGCCTTTGGAATACCATGAGTCTAGTTCAATACGCATCTGATTGATTTAAAATTCCTAAACTTAAAAATCCACTAACACCTAAATGCTAAACATCTTAAACGCACCACATAAATTCAAAATGTTAACACAAAGTAAGATATTACCCAAACACAGAATACAAAATATAAAAAAACACAACAGATGTGTACATGTTTAAAATGTACACACCCACACACAAGTACAGACATATTGAGATTGTTTTACTTGGTAAACCCTGTGGTGATAAATAAGGAGACCAGAAATTTTATTAACAACTTTAATGGTACACGTACCAGAACATATGTTACACATACAAATACAATAAACTTCTTTAAAGTCAAATTCAGCATCTTTAAATGAACACATTAGTACAACCTGATAAACTAAATTTCAATACATCAAATTGAACACAACTTAATCTTTATTCAATTACACTTAGTAAATTCATGTAACAATTTCTGAATTAATACATCAGGAGAACGGGAAGTAAAAAATGAAATGCTTACAGCCAAAAACAAGAGTTATGACAGCCAGACTATGGCAAGGCTGTAAACTCACTCTTGACCTTAGAGAAGAAACGAAACTGATGCTTTGAGCTTCGTCAGGTCTTCACACCTCTGGTACCAACCTGCCTGAGCACTACTGGAGCAGGTGCCTCACCAGGTCCTGTCCCTGTCCCCACTGCCTGCCTCTGTCCTCTTCTGTATTTTCAAATGATCTCCTTAAACTTTCTAAGTGGAGGAAATACTGTGAACTCATGTCACACTCCTATTTAAATTATTCAAACTCACTTATACAAACATGGCTGGCTCCAATGTCCCCCACACCCCAAAAAAGAAGTAACTGAAAAAAATACATAAGCTCATAGCACCATTCTCCTCAACGAGTGTATTTCATGGCATGTAGTACAACTGGAAACATCAATCCACTCTTCCTTCAACAGGTCTTAGTTTGGACATCCTTTTATAACCCAAGCATCTCAACTCGCTGAGCACAATTCTAGCATTTAAAGTTGGTGGGGAAGGGGGCACCTGGGTGGCTCAATGGGTTAAAGCTGGTGTGGGGTTTTGTTTTGTTTTGTTTTGTTTTTACTAACATGGCCTCTAAGCACAGGTTAACTTTTTTACCTGGTACTCAGATTGAATGCCCTCCCAAAATGAAAGAAAAACTGCTACATTAGAGTGGGAGGCAGCTTCGGTTGAGTCTCCAATGTTGCACCCATCTCAGGACTTTATAAGCCTAATTCTGACTATGCAGACATTTAATGGCTCTCCTGGAAATGCTGTATTTTACTAGTCTGAAAAATTATTCCACAAAGCAACTTAATCCTTCTCAGGTCCTTCTGAACTCTAGCCTGTCCAAAATTATCACAGCAAAATAAACAAACATTGACTTTACTGCACAAAAGCGCACACTTCTGGTGAAAAAGGCAAAGAGGAAGACTCAAACCAACAAGAACTACTACCATTTGCTGGTGAACACTCTACTAAGTGTTTTTTGTATATTATCTCACTAAAAGCTACAATAAGCCTATGAGGAAGGCACTCCTATGACCATTTTCAAATAGAAATAATGTATAAAGGACTAGGGCACTACAATGCATGTGACTGCGGCTAAAGGAGCACAGGGGAAACTGGATCCAGGGATCCAGGAAAGCTTTCTTAAAAAGGCATGGATTGTGTAATGCAATTAAAGGACTAAGGGAATTAAAGGCTGAGGATATGGCTGGTATTAAAGCAAGAAAGCAGGTAACACTTCTAAGAAACTACATGTAGTTGAGTACCTTCCAGCACCGTAAGACATTTATCCAGCAGACCAGTTTTTTTTGTTTGTTTGTTTGTTTGTTTGTTTTTTAAAGCCTGGACCCTTTTGAGAATCTGGTATTTCTGGGCCCCTTTCCCTAATTAAAAAAAAAAAAAAAAATGAATGAATGAATGAGAAGTTTTACATCCAACTTCAGAAGGATCCTGAGTTCCTACAGACCCATGAGTTAAATCTAATTTAAGAACATCTATTAGATGTAAAGAAGTTAGCCACAGGTACTAACAAGAAAGGGAGAATTACATTTCCATTGTAGAAAGTGCAGTGTAATTTGTGTTTCTGATCTACTGCAACACACCAGAGACCAAGTACTCAGAAATTTGGGAAACATGGGGCAGCTCAGTGGGTTAAAGCCTCTGCCTTCAGCTAAGGTCATGATCCCAGGGTCCTGGAATGGAGCCCCGCATCGGGCACACTGCTTAGCAGGGAGCCTGCTTCCCTCTTTCTCTCTGCCTGCCTCTCTGCCTACTTGTGATCTCTGTGTGTCAAGCAAACAAATAAATAAATAAAATCTTTAAAAAAAAAAAAAAAGAAAGAAAGAAAAAAATTTAGGACACACATCACACCTTGTTAACAAGGAGCACCACAAAAATTTAAAGCCAGGTTTCCTAGACTCCTTTGCCTATTTTGATAGGAAAGATGAATACATCTAAACACAAAGCTGTAAGGTATCTAGGAGGGAGGTGGTCAGGAAAGGTTTTATGGAATAAGATGTGCAATCAGTTACAATGCATCATGTTTAACACAAATTGTTAATTCATACATTTAGGCTACGTAAGTTACATAAGGTAACAATGTGCAGATAATGAAGAAGTTGTGGTGGTTTCCATGTTCATGTTTGGAAGTGACAGGAAGGTACAAGCTTACACATATTAAAAGATACCTTAGCAACTTAAGAAAACTTTCAGTAAAAAGCTGAAAATAGAGAGTGTCCACCTCTAAGGCAATTCAAGTGGTCTAAGGAAGCTGTGAATGCAGACCAAAAATATATAAAGACACTGTCTCTAGATAAAAACAACAGATTAATTGAGGCTACACCCAGATTCAGATTTTTAAATTTTGATAAAAATATACATATGCAAATAAAACGATATCCATAAGCAAATTATCTTCCAGAGCCTAAATTTCAGAGGAAGACAAACCTTAGGGTTTAAGACTATAAATGAATGAATGACTGTGATGCTAACATGCAAATCCCAGTAGATTTAACTATGCTAAAAATTGTATTTTTTTGTTTTTTGTTTTTGTTGGTAAACTGGTTACACAGATGCATAGGTTTTCAGTAGTATGTTCCAAAACTATTTTTCCCACAAGTCCTACTGTTTTGCAAAAGATCAGTGGGTGTTTTCTGATGTTATAGAAAAACTCAGTACTGGACTTGTAAGGCCCTTGAAAGAACCTTAGGAAACATGAGGGTCCTCAGACCACCCCTGGAGAAGAGATGGCATGAAAAACTACAAAATGGGATGGGCAGAACGTGGTAGAGTTATACACAGGTGTTATATAACACCAGCCCAGACATGGGGGTGGAGACAAAAGGATGGTAAGATTTTCCTAAATATGAAGACGTGGTAAGTTCAGAGGCAGAAGGGAGTAGAGGTGTTCAAAACAAGCAGAAAAAGACAAGGAGACAAGAGGCAATGCACCCACCCACTTGCGGCACTACAAATAGTATCGAAGAGCCGAAGTTTGGGAATAGAAAGTAGTCCTTGGAGGCTACAGCAATAAAGAGGAATGAAAAATGAAGCTTGCAGGTCACACACACATGGAGCTTGGACTTCCTCCCAGAGGATGGAGCCAACAAAGGCTTTTTAGAGAATGAGAAACACACTGTGTGACTAATTTTAAAGCAAGATGTAAAGGAAAAACCAAAACTATAAAAGAAAGTGAATACAATTATACATTATTTGGTCTGGGGAAGACAATATTTACGTAGTCAGAATAGTGAAAACACAATTGCTGATTCAATCTGAATAGTCATTTAACCACAATAGGATGCAAGGGAAGAGGTAAAAGAGGGGCATGGAAGTTAATACTTCATCTGTGATTATAGGAAAGTAAATGCTATCTAAAATCAGTGAATTTAAAAAGAGCATCTTAGTTAGCAATGTGGAGGTAACTTCCCTACCATGAAATAGCTGAATGCATTAAATTCCCTCTGGAATGTGAGCCTCCAGGTGGAAGCAGGTAGAGCCAGGAACTGCTATACTTTGTCTTCAGGAAATCACTTAACTTTCCAAATTATGTAAATGCATTATTTGAACAAAACTGACAAGTAAAACTGAAAATAAATGGGATACATAAATATGTGTGTATGTATTTTTTTTAACCAGAATAAGATAAAAGACAAGAGAATATAATTTCCTAAGGAATAAAAATATATTTAACGAAGAGGCTACAGTAGAAAAATCGAAGAACAAAAAAAGAGATACTAATAATTTATACTACAGAGCTTCAAAAGATACGTCATTTTATCGTATACATATTCCTGATAGTGGGTAGAAAATTAACTATTATAAACTAAATTACATTTTCATAACACTGACCGATTCAATTATAATAGTATGTGTATTTGTAGAAAATTTGAAAACCAATCAATAAAAATTACTCATAACCCAAATATTTAAAGAGCCACTGTTAAAATTTACTTTCTAAGCATCTATCCACTTTCTTTTTAATGCAATATTAGTATTATATGGTATATATTTCAAACTTTTGCTTAATGTGTCTTAAAGATTTTCATGCCATCAAAAATTCTTCCAAAATCCAAAAGTGTGATATCCCACCACAAGGAGACACCAAAATGTAATCAGTCCCCTGACTGCTGCACCATGAATTTTGGATTATAATTAATGTACATGTTAGGAGTTTGCAAGTTAAAAATCTATAATAAATGTTGTTATAATTCCCTAATAATCCCCTAACTTGAAATACACTTCATTTTTATGAGTAAAGCAAATACTACTAAAAAACCACCATATCATTAAATCATGGAAGCATTTGCCATTTGTTAATTCTGAGATAATTCCATCTCAGTCATGGAAATGCGCCAAATACAAGTCAAGAGACCAAGGTCTAGCCTTGGTCCTACTGATAACTTTTCTGTATGGTTCTAGGCAGCTCTCTAGAACATCATTTCCTCACCTGTGACATGAAGAGGCTAAATTATATGATTCCTAAGGTTCCCCAGAGCTCTAATTTCCCTGCTATTTTGGCATCAAATCCATATTTGAGTACAGCTCAGTTTTAGTTATCCAGAAATGTCTGCTCATGCCTCTCAACATCTGTTACTTCGGTCACATTTTTTGGTGCCCCATTCCTGCCATTTTCTCTAACATGGAAAAGAAAAGAAAAAAAAATTAGGAGTGTTCAAGTCCTGCATTAAACAATAAAAGCAAAACATGGAATCTAAGGAAAAGAAGAAAAGGCAAAGGCAAAAGAGAGAAGCATCAGAAAATAAAAGAATAGCTTATGCAGATACGTCTGTTTGAGAAGAAGTTATCATATTTACTCACAGAACACAATTTCACTCTTTTGCATTTTCTTTCTAGTACGAGTGTCTGGGGTACATACATTCACATAAGCTCTCCTGAAATGATTTGCAAGATGTTCCAAAAGTTGTTTCTAGTCTTTCAAAATAAGATACGTAGTTTTAATGTATTTGGTTTAGGGGAAGATCTACTGAAGGCCTAGTTCAATATTATGGGTGTCTTTCAGGCAGCTTAAGGATGTTTTATGGAAGGTTAAAGACAAGTCAAAGGAGGCGGGAAGCAAACAGATGGCAGGCAGATGTCACAGAGTCAGAGAATAGAATGAATGCTGACTCACTTTCTTTCCCTCCTAGCAACCAGTGGCAAGCAGCCAACTGCTGCTGCTTGCTGCTCCTTTCTCTGCAAAGGTGAGGACAAAGCTCACCCAGCTTTGGAGTAAAGAAGACTGGTGATTCAAAGGAGGAATACACTATTTGAGGGCACGAACAAAGGATCTTTCCTCCCCATGCTCTCAGAGATCTTGTCATGGGAGTCATGTATGAAGGCTACTTTGAGAGTGGCAACAGCTACACAGGAGAAAAAATTTTCTCAATGATGGCAAACAGGTATGATGAGACATAAATACAAAAAAATGAAAGAAAGAAAAGGTTAATGAAGGGGTTCAGAGCAAACCTCCCCAAAATGTGCTACTTTGACATATGGACCATTTTGAGCTGAAAACAATCAAGACCCAGCGGACTAAAGAAAAACTTTTACCTCCCTTTAAACTACCTAAAAGAAATTAGTTAAGGACCCTGGTCCAGAGAAAGAGCTATTACCAAGATACAACTTTTTTTTTTTTTTTTTTAATCTGAATGACCTATCTGTATAGCAAGGCAAACATCTAATTACCAAACTTCTGTTCTTCTTCACATCCTGTGAATCACCTCCTCCCCTGTGACATCCCAGGCCCCTCTTCTACTTCTTAGCTCCTGATGGCATGTAAGCCACAAATGCCCGCCCAGCTTACCCTTGGGTTTCCCTGTCTTGGTGGGGTTATCACATATATGCAATTTGTGCAATTAAATTTTTCTCCTGTTAATCTGTTTTATGTTAATTTCCTGTTATTTATGTTAATCCTAGGCTAGAAGGAAAATTTTTTCTTCCAACGTTAAATTTCACCACTCATTGTGCCTATTTATTTCTAGTGGCCTGTACTGCATATAGGCCCTGGGCTCTATTTCTTCACCAAAACTCTATGAAGGGGCACTAACTTCATTTTACTAATGAGGAGGCCAAGTCTGGAGAGAGCACAAGACAAGCTCAGCTCTCTGCTGAGCCTCAACTCAAACCCAGTTTGGCAAGCCATAAAATCCTCCTGAAGCAGAACAATTTACGAAGAGGCTCCTGCCCCATAATTTGAAAGCAGAGTTTTTGTGCCCTTGCCTGAAAAGATTCAGATCTCTCTCCCTCTCTCTCATTTCCTTTTTCCTCCCTTTTAGTATTCTAGGTTCCAGAAGAAGAATGGAATGGTGGAAATAAAGCAGCTGATGTCAGGTACTGACATCAGGCAAATTATTTAACCTGTGGTCTTCAGGGTCCTTGTCTATAAAATGGGAAAAATAATAACCACATCATAAATTTGTAAACCATAAATAGTGCATGGGACATAAAGCTTCTAACGTTCACATGTCCAATAATTAATTCACTTTCTTTCACATCTAGGACAAAAAAGACACATTTGAAATGTTCATTTGTAAACCCAAAAGACCAGACAGGGAAAACAAAAAAGTGTCAGTTCTGCAATCTAGTGATCACCTAATGACTTCCTTAAGACAGAACTACAGAATAAAATGTAAATCCTAAAGTTAGAAGGAGGGGGGGGCGCCAAGGAACAGTGTATACAGAAGCAAAAGGAAAAATATACCCATTCACATGTAAGTTGACTGAGAGATGTTAGTATAACAGCAAAACAAAACAGAACAAAAAAAAACAAAAAACAAAAAACAAGGCAGAGCCTTTGGTCATGCTCTGGCCCACAAACTTTGACAAAAGGCCTACATTAGGACCAGGGACCCTCTATACTCACTTACGTGGGCTCAGGCAGCAGTCAGGTACTGAGCTTCTCTCTTTAGTAGCTTACAAGCTAACTTCTACCTGTGCTTATTTTTTCTAATGGAGAATTTGCTACATACATTAGCAAAAATTACCTGTCTTGTATAGTTTTCTTTGGTTTGAAATGTTTTCCATCCAAACTGTAACTCAGTAATAAAGATAAAATAAAATGAAGATAAAATACGCAAAATTTTCATCACACCTGTAAAGGTGTTAGCAAGCATTTAACATAAAATGCTGTAGGAGTAACTTCTAGCTTTCTACTTCAGGACATCCTTTCAAATTTTAACATATCTAACAGCTACAGCAAAGTGAAAGTACAATTTTCTTTTATTGTCCCTTGAACTCAGGAATCTTCATCCGATCAGACAGCAGATACACTACTGTCTCAAGATAATTAAAAATCATCTGCTCCCTAACCCTTCAATTCACTACTACAGATTGTTTCAAGTAACAGAAGTTAAGTTCTGTTGGCAGCAAGTAGGTTCTATATATATATATATATATATATATATATTTTTTTTTTTTTTAAGATTTTATTTGTTTATTTTACAGACAGAGATCACAAGTAGGCAGAGAGGTAGGCAGAGAGAGGAGGAAGCAGGCTCCCTGCTGAGCAGAGAGCCCAATGCTCCCCTTGATCCCAGGACCCTGGGATCTTGACCTGAGCCAAAAGCAGAGGCTTTAACCCACTGAGCCACCCAGGCGCCCCTCTATATTTTAACGTTCATCAAGTTTTAAGATGCCTACATTCAAGATGTAGAATTTTCAGTCATATTCTCAATTCTATTCTAGTCTTGCTTCCTGTGCCTTTTCCTTCTCTCCACCTTCCCCCTTATTCTTTTAATTTTCCTATTCTCTTTGCCTGGGGCAGTGAAGATCAGCATAAACTCATACAAGATGGAGACACAGTAGGGGATAGCTCTATGGGAGTTCAAGGTATAGGATATAAAAGTAGAGAGGAATATAAAACATTTTTAAAGCACAAGATGAGGCAACTTGAGCTGAAATGTTATCATTTTGAAAGTTAAAGGATTTCATGTATCTCCAATGTCTCCTCCATTCCTTTCACTTAAAACATCTTAACGTACAACCTCTTCAAATCTGTATCACTACACAATGAAGCATGTATCCATATTCCTAAACACAGTCACACCCATATACTACAAATGCCTTCAATATGCAAAGTCCCAACTTTGAGGAACAAAATCGTCAGAGAATAACTGCCTCAGATTTTTAGGATTATTGCTTAACATCTTCAATTTTTCAAGAAACGTAAGAAATGCTCTAGTAACCATCCAACACACTTAAAAAAAAAAAATCCCTGTAGAAGCTATAGCCTAGAAAACCTTTCAAAAAGAAGAGCTGTTGGGGCGCCTGGGTGGCTCAGTGGGTTAAGCCTTTGCCTTTGGCTCAAGGTCATGATCTCAAGGTGCTGGGATGGAGCCCCTCACTGGACTCTCTGCTCAGCCCTCACCCTCTCTCTCTGCCTGCCTCTCTGACTACTTGTGATCTTTCTCTGTCAAATAAATAAATTTAAAAATTAAAAAAAAAAAAAAAGAGCTGTTTACCTCCTGTAACTCGGGAAAAGTCTGAAGCAGAACACTGAAATGACAACTGAGCTTTCTGGTTTTAATTCATTAAGTGGCTATGTTCTTAGGAAGTAATGAGATAAATAAGGAAGCATGAGAGAAAAACATACACATTTTTGGCTCCTCTGGGGTCAGGCTTTTTAAGTTGGGCTTATTTTTTATTTGAAAAATTCAGAGTTCACAAAGAACAATATTCAAATAAAAAAATAAAACAATATTCCAAAGCAAAATTTCATAATTTGGGAGTTTGGATGGTCTGTATCTGTTCCCTTCCACTAGCATATCACAAACCAAATATGAGCTCACACCAAAGACATTCTTTCTATAGATTATCATACTATGACATACAAAGACTGGCCTCATACTTTATGATTTTGAGCAAACTGTTATCCCTCCTGGCTTTGGTTTTTTCACCTGGAAGTTACTGCCACTAAATCAAATCTTCTCAATGAGACCTGTAAAAACTTTAAAAATGTCTAAGTATATTTGCTATACATAAATAAAGAATGTAAATAACTATCAAGTTTTCTGACCTTATAAAAATGGCATCTTTCCAAAGTCCATGATAATCTTTCTATGGACAGTGAAAGCTATATAGAATACAATATGTAGTTATATGTCATTCTTAATTTTTCAGTGGTTCAATAACAACTCATATAATTTCATTAACTACCCCAAGGTATTTACAAAGGAGAGGTGGTATTACCTGCACTGTGCAAATGAAGAACACCAACTGAGAAAGAACAAATTGTTTGTTCTAGATTTCCCATATAATACAAAGATACTCCAGTCTCATTCAAAGATCTGATGGCATCCATTACCACTAACATTCACATTATCACAAATAAGAAAATACAGCAACTAGAAATATAGGTCTAAAACCTTTTGACAAATATACACATACCACATTTGATACTAATACCTTCATCTCATTTATTGGGACAGGTAACTCTCTTCCTATTTTTACTCACGACCCAGAGAAAGTTTAATAAGTTCTTTAAAATAAACTGTAATCAGGGATGCCTGGGTGGCTCAGTCAGTTAAGCGTCTTGCCTTTAATTCAGTTCATAATCCCAGAGTGGGTCCTGGCTGGAACTGAGCCCCATGTCCAGCTCCCTGCTCAGCAGGGAGCCTGCTTCTCCCTCTTCCCCTTCCCACTGCTCATGCTCTCTCTTGCTCTCTCTCACTCTCTCAATAAGTAAAATCTTTAAAAAAAAAAAACTGTAATAAGATCATCACCATAATTCTATAGGCTCTACAGTAATTACTAGGAAGTACACCTTAATTTCAAATGATTAATCTGTCATCAACAGTTCTTTGTTATCAATAAAATTCATCTGGAGAACACCATGCAAACTAAACAACCAAAATGCTGTGAAAGCTTGTTAAACTATGGCCCCATACCTCCCTCCAGGCTTCATTTAAGAAGTTCTTCACCACAGGTCCAGAAAGTTATAAAACGCAGGGACATTGAGGATAGAAAGCCAAAAAATGGCTTCAGTTCAGTTCAATTCAGTAGACAGTCTTTGTTCATGGAAATTAAGTCTCTAAATGGTGTGTATTAATTGACTACAATAAATTCACAGAACTGAGATTTTTCATAATGTAAGGAATTATTTCACATCAGACTATGGTCAAACTATGTCCTCATAACTCAGTATAGGTATGTTTATTAACAGTACACATAAAATACTAAATGCTCTCTCAACAAAAAGCTACTCAATGCAATTTGATTGCCTTACATTTGGAGATTCCAAGTTTTGCACAAAAGACTTCCATCTGATGATTTCCTCATTCAGTTAACAAAAACTTATCACCTACTTCTGCCTCAGAAACTATGATAAGCATGGAGGATTCAGAGATCATACTCCCAGAAGCTAAACTCAAATTAAATAGCTTTCTTAGGAGGTAAGAATAGCAGAAGAGCTCACTTCATTTCACAGATAAAGAAATGAGCCCCAGCAGCTGCCTTGTCCAAGATCACACAAGTTCAAAAGAAACCCAAGATTTATAAGTCATTTTATAATAATCTAGATATGAGAAAATCTCTTCAAACATGAGGACATATAAGGCCAAAAAGATCTAATACTCCTTTTAGATTTCATAAAACTAAGCAAAATGCTTCTTTTAAAAATAATTTTTTTATTAATTTCAGTATTTAATTACAGAGAGTAAGCAATATTACTAAAACCTGACTCTAACAGTTTGTTGGGAGACTGTAAGGAAAAAAAAAAGCCAAATTTAAACTATTAAAGAAAACATAATAATAAGTCATCTAAATAACTTTTTTACTTGAAGCTATTAATGTTATTCACAGAAAATTTTATGAATTATTATCAATATCTAGATAATAATTATATAACAATGTATTAAATATATCTAAACTGAATCCACACAGGTTATAATGGTGAGTTATAACATTAAGCAATGTAAAATTCTGATCTGAATTCAATAGGGTTTATAGCAATAGGAATAAAACTATTTTACTTTATTCATTTGCTCATCTTAGAATGATTATTTATAGACTGAATACTAATATATCAAATAATAATGATTTCATATCAAATTAGATTCACTGAGTTATACTCTAATAGAATGCATTTCAATGTAAGTAAAAATTATAATTCAAAGATCACATAATACAGTGTGGATTCTAGATTGGAACCCGAATTCTATAAATTCTATGTATGTTAATTTTAATACCAGTAACTGTCTCACAGGATTCACAGGAGAAGTACCTGAGATAATGTATGTAAACTGCCTATAGTCCCTGGTCACGTACCAAGCACTCAATAGGTGCTACCTGTTTCTATTAACACAGACCTACTTCACCCTCTCACAAAAGAACATGTTCCCACTTCAAGAAGCATTTGTTCAGCGTTTACAAATCTGTATCCAGTAATAATATATTATATATATAAAATAATTTGGACTTTAGGTGCCAGTTTTCATTAAAATCTCAATAGCTATATGGTGTTTCTGAGGGAAACCAAAGCATGGAAAAATGAGGAAAGACCTTGGGGACATATCTTGTGATGCTGGATAGAATTAGAATTAGTCTGAACTCATTACTTGATCTGGAAAACTGTATGTGTATACACACATACACACACACGTGTGCAAAACAAAATACAAAGTTATAGAAAATACATATACATACTTTTCCTTGCTTATGAATGTCTAAAAGATAGACAATATTTCCAAAAACAACTCAAACTCTTCTTGAAAAGGTATGTAGGAAAATATGTTTTGCATTTTTACTTACTACATTTTCCTAGCTATTAATAGTAATCTCCCCATTCTCCATTCTGAAGACACTTAGTAACCCACCCCTCTCATCAGTAGCAGGGACTCTGGTATCTCTGCGGCAGTCTTCTCTGCTCCCAGGCCTCACAAGCATCCTGGGCATCTCCTTCAACTATTCAAGCCCCAAAGGTAACAACCATCACTATGCCTTAAACTCCAAGGACCTATCTCCACCACTGCCCAACCTCTGTATTCTAATTTTATTCCACAATCACATATTACAAGTAGTTTGCCCATTCTTTTTCTACCACTAAATTTAATCTTCAGTATCACTAATGCTATAGGAAAAGACCAAAGAGTAAATATATTAGAGTATGCAGGCCTTAGTTTCTGTTAACAATTACTGAATTCTGTGCCTGTAAAAGCAAAACCAGCCACAAACAACATGTAAATGAAGTATGGCTATGCTCCAAATTTATTTATTCATGAACACTGAAATTTCAATTATATATAATTTTCATATACTTTTTAGGTTTTTTTCCAACCATTTAAAAATACAAGCACTATTCTTGGTTTGCAGACTATTCAAAAACAGGCAGTGAGCCAGGTTTGGCTCATGGACCATAATTTGCTGACCCCTATAAGGATCACTTTTGTAAGTACTGTAAGTATAAAGAGTTACACAAAGGTTGGCAAAATGTCCAAAAGATCTTAAAAATGTGTTCAGGAAGTCAACCTGAAAGCAACATTTTCTAAATTCCTGTGAGGTACAGATCTAACTAGCATAGGTTCCAAGAGCTTTTCTGGCATCTTAATTCTTTATAGGTGAAGTACTGTGACGGTTGCAATAAAATGAATAGAACAAAATGAGTCAGAAACAAATTACAGATGTCCCAGGCTATCCAAAAGTAGAGTGTTCCTATGAAAACTTTCCTAAGCCAAACTGGCATAAAGCAGAAAGTATTTCCCCTGTGTTCAGATGCAGCTTTAAGAAAGACCTACATTAGTATGGTAATGGCTCTTTTCCTAAATGGAAAATCCTCTACAGATTTCTTTCAGTTAATGAAAATAGGTACTAATGCAGATCTTTCAGAAATGCCAGGTGGTCCAATGCTATGTTTCAGAAAGTGGAGGATACTTATATATTGCTGACATTTGATATTTCATTCTAGAACTTTACATTTTAGTCTGTAATCCATGAGACCAAAGGCATAATCTATATAATTTTCTGTGCATATAAACCCAAATAAAATACACAACTTTGATATTTGTGGAAAAGTCGAGAAAAATAATAAACTGTAGAGAAGAAAACCTCTAAAATTATCCAATTTACCCTGTCATGCCGGGGCAAAACTATTTGTTCAAGGTCATACTAACAGAATTCAAGGCTCCAGAGCCTTGGTTGAGTTTTTTTTTCAATACATCATAAAATTAAAGCTCAAAAAGTGACAACTTTTCTAAAATAACATGTGCTCACCTACGGTTTTTAAAACAAAACCCTCATATTGTTAAAATAAGACACGGAAGAAGTGTAGAGTCCTTACTAAAAGTGAAGACAGAGCTGCTAATTTTCGAGACAGTGTAGTAAAAAGAAAGAAGCAGTGCTCAAATATTTGGTTCAGGGACTAGGACTCCATTTTGATACTTAAGAGAATACAGGAGGCCAGCAAAAAATAGTAAAGATTAGCTGACTGGGAACAAAACATAAAAATATCAAGTGGCCTTTAAGTCAAAAGGAGTCTACCATCATTTTAGCTGGGAGAAAGGTTTAGAATGGCAAACGAAGCAAGAGCAATGGAGACAGGTTTTAAGAGCAGCAGTTCATTGCCCTGATTCTGTCAAAGAGAAATTAAGTAGAAATTAAAAATATTCTACTTCCAGAGAGTAAATGATGGTTACCAGGGGATGAGGAGTGGGGTGGTAAGACTGATAGTGTTTCAGAGTCCAAGCTTGCAAAAAGCAGTAAGTCCTAGAGGTCTAAAGTACAATATAATAAATCCAGACAATATTGTACTGTAATTATGTAATATGATAAATATTGTTACAGAAGCATTATAAGATATGAATGTAACAAAGTAACACTGTACACATTAAATTTATACTGTGTCATATGTTAAATTTATTCAATTAAAACACAGAAAACAATTCTACTTCCTGTATCAATTCCTACTGATGGGTAATGTTCAGCCACAGCATGAGCAGATGGTGCCAGAAAGACACTGCATGAGAAAAGAGCTTTGCTTCTAGGTCTGGTGCACTGCTTGGCAGGCTCCTGCAGTCCTTAAGCATTCTCCACCAATACACTCCCACAGTGCACAATAGCCATCAGCTTCCCCCAGCACTCTCCCTTGGATCGTGTGCGGAAGACAACCTTTGGTAAAACATCTCTTTGTGAACATCTTTCCCTGGTATCAGAAAGCAGATGTCTGGCAATTCCATTATGGAGGCACCATAGCAACTTCCTTGCCATCCAGTGAGCCACACATCCTCTCAAAAAGGTCCAGATCTCAACCCTGGGTGGGGTTCTTCCTTAGGTGCTTAATCTCGGTCCTTAGGGGTAGAACCTAATCCTTGTATCTTTTTCCATATTCTGTATTTTTCAAAAAGATTTTATTTTGAAAGAGGGAAAGCATGGAGTGGGGGGAGAGAAGTAGAAGGAGACAGAGAATCTCAAGGAAATTCCACACTGAGTGCAGAGCCCAACTCAGAGCTCGAGCTTACAATCCTGAGATCATGACCTGAGCTGAAATCAAGACTGGGATGCTTAACAGACTGAACTACCAGGCACCCTATTCCCATATTCTTTAGAACTCTGTTTACTTACTAGCCAATCCTGTTATTGGTAACATTTTTTTACATTAAACTTTCCCTGTTCATATTAATCCTGTGTGGTTTTTCCTTCCTGTTTGAGCTAGACTGATACAGTGCTGAAAACCATTAAGATGACACTCAGGTCAGTGAGGGAATGAAGAATAAGCAAACAGGCAAAAAAATGAACTGTGAAAACAACAAATCCTGACATGCTGCCAGCCAAAACATCCACAATCCCTTGGATTTGATTTAAACTGCTATGTCTTGAAAACAGATTTTTTTTAACTGCTAAGTATTTGAGTGTGTTTTATCTTAGTTTCATGGCAAAATGTTGTCACCAGCTTTTCTGTGCTGAGAGCTGTCCATCCTGATCAGAGAGGAACATTAGATAACCAAGTGACTTTGGAGTACCGAACGGCAGCAGCTGCCCCTTCTGCCATCTTAAATTCCCTACTAGGAATCCATCACTGTCAAACTTTCAGACAGGAGGATGACTTAGTGGCCTCATCTACTGGGAGTCAGCTTAATCATGAGCTTGTTAAGAGAAGCACATGATCGGGGCACCTGGATGGCTCAGTGGGTTGAGCCTCTGCCTTCGGCTCAGGTCATGGTTTCGGGGTCCTGGGATGGGCTCTCTGCTCAGAGAAGATCTTGCTTCCCCCCTTTGCCTGTCTCTCTGCCTGCTTGTGATCTCCCTCTGTCAAATAAATAAAAATTCTTTAAAAAAAAAAAAAAAGAGAGAAGTACATGATCTTTCTGGTGCCCATTTCCCCTCTATAGACTTCGGTGATTATTAGCACACCTGAAAAAGGACAAAATAAAACCACTGAAAAACTCATTAAATTTCATGTATGCATGGTAGGCAAACTAAAAATAGGAGCAGACTACAAAAGAGCAGGTTAAGAGAAAACCCAAATTCTTGAAACAAATGCCAGGGATATAAGCAATTATAAAGGTTACTTTTTCTTCTTAGTGGCATTTCAAAATGAAAGAAAAGAGCATCACAACATTTTTTTTTTTTTAAGATTTTATTTGACAGAGAGAGATCACAAATAGGCAGAGAGGCAGGCAGAGAGAGAGAGAAAGGAGGAAGCAGGCTCCCTGCCAAGCAGAGAGCCCGATGTGGCACTAGATCCCAGGACCCTGAGATCATGACCTGAGCCGAAGGCAGAGGCTTAACCCACTAAGCCACCCAAGTGCCCACAAAATATTTCTTGAAGGATACCTGGGTGGCTCAGTGGATTAAGCATTTGCCTTCGGCTGAGGTCATGATCCCAGCATCCTGAGATCAAGTCCCACATCTGGCTCCTTGCTCAGCAGGAAGCCTGTTTCTCCCTCTGCCTGCTCTGCCTGCAGCTCTCCCTCCTTCTGCTCTCTCTGACAAATAAATAAATAAAATCTAAATATATATTTATTTCTAGGGAAAAAAAGCAGAGAAACAGAGAAGGAAAACTAAAGATATAAGCTGGCACTAAAAAATTCAACAAATTTATTGTATCACTCATTCAGCAGAAAATAATTCTGGAAGAACTCCATAGTAAATGACACTAAGCAAGCCACACTTAGCTTGCTACTGTACTACAAATCCAATGCAATGGGCCCCAAAGAAAAGAGGTAATTGCCAGAAAAACAACCTTATGTTGCTTTGGGGTTTTTTGGGTTTTTTGTTTGTTTGTTTGCTTTTGTTAAGATTTTTATTTGACAGAGAGAGTGCAAGCACGTGCACAAGCAAGGGGGAGCTGGAGAGGGAGAAGCAGGCTCTCTGCTGAGCAGGGAGCCCAATGCAGGACCCAATCCCAGAACCCTGGGATCATCACCCAAGCCACCCAGGTGGCCTAAAAGCCTTATGTTTCTTTATGGTATTTGTTTTATTTTAAGGTATGATGGGTTGGAAGGCATACCTGTTTTGAAGGAACAAAAATACTTTACAAAATAGTAACCTGTAGTGACTTCTCTTATCTCATTACCTTACTGTAATTTCTCCAAACATGTTTTACAGCTGGTGAGCCTAAGGTAAAAATTCATTTATGTGCATTTATAGGGAACACACAGGGAATGCACAGCGAATGCACTTTCCTACTAAGAACAAAACATACGTACAACTTCAAGTATAAGACTCTTGATTCCCAACTGGAAAGACTCACATAGCAAACTGACAAGGATCCCAGCTTTCTAGCAGAAAAGCAATGTCATGGCTGTTAATTTTGTCACTGCCTTTCTCCAACATAATAGCCTCAAGGACTTTAGGATAGGTATGTAGTTCTTCTTCCCCTCCTCTGATGATTCAAAATCCTCCTCCTCTTTCGCAGAATTTCCCAGTGCATTTATTAAGTTTCTAGATTAATTTCACAGGGGAAGGGGTTCCTGCCATCACTTCAAATTATGTCCAAACCCAAAACCTTCTATATAGCCCACCTCTCACACTAGCTACTGTATTCAATTACTCATATTCCTCTTTATTGAAAATCCTTTTCTGTCACTATCCTTATCAGTATTAGCTAGAGTACTGTAACTAACTGCAATTTAGTTTTCATACTTGTGGTTCTCCCAACTTCAATACTATCTTGTATACCATTCTGATTCACATGCCCAATATAACATTTTTATCATTAAGGATAAGCAGCAGCTCCAAAAATTCCAGGAAACTGCAAAAATGAGAAGAAATCCTACCTGACAGGGGTTCAAGTCCATCATCATTTAAACCAAGTAGCACTAGTTTTATCAGTTTTATATATGTCATCTTAGTTATTTTGTGGGGGGAAGGGGATTGCTTAGCAATCACTTCCCTAAGGGATCAAATGGTCTCAAAATACTTAACTATATTAGTTCTCTATCATTGCCATAACAAATCACCACAAACATTAACAGCTTAAATCAACACAAATTTACTGTTTTACAGTTCTAGAGGTCAAAGGTCTGATACAGGTCTCACTGGGCTGAGATGAAGGTAACAGAAGGGCTGAATTCCTTCCTGGAGGCTTTTAGAGGGTTTGTTCTCTTGCATTTTCAACTGTTTAGTGTCCATCTACTTCTCTGACTCATGATCCTTTCCTCCATCTTAAAAAGCCAGAGTCAGACTGAGTCCTCCCCAGTCTTCCACTTTTAAGGAACCCTGTGATTACACCAGGCCTATCAGGAAAATCCGTAATAGTCTTCCTAATTTAAAGTCAGGGGATCAGCAACCTTAATAATTCCCCTTTGCCTGATTAGGTAACATAGTCACAGATTCCAGGGATTAAAACATGAGCATCTTTGCAGGGGAAGAGGCATTACTTTTTACTACCCTACCCAAATTGTATTTGTCCTCAATCTCCAGCAGAGTAGGGAATCAAACAAAACCAACTTAAACATGTAATGTGCAACCCAAGTCCATCCTCACCTGTCCTATTTCCACAGCACCCCCCCCCCCAGATACAGGAAAGGAAATGAGAGATCACAAGGATAATCAGTGCAGAGAGATATGCTCTCATCCCTTGAAAGAACTTGGAATTCATTTTCTCTTATATATAATGTGTGGTCACATTCTTAAGAGAGGACGAAGTCCTCTAACTGAATCAATAATAACTACACAATAGACTAACTGTAAGAGAACCTTATAAATACTCTGAAATTAAATTCGAAATACCAACTGGAAACACTGTAACACCATCATCAACTTTTTTGTCTGGTTATTATTATGCCATGTATAATCATTTCTCTTAGAAAATATATATCCAGTCTTAATAACCCTTGAATACAGTATTACAAAAAACATGCAGTATTTCTAATACTTTATACCACTGGGAAAATTGTGCCTAAATTAAACCTGAAGCTTAAAAACCACTTAGGGGTCAGTACTGCTTAAGTCTTGATCTTACTTTTAGAAATGTGGAAAGTAATTACGTGGATTCATTCTGTGTGCTTACAAAAATTCAGTTCAACATAAGCAAGACACTCTACATGATAGTCCACACCTTTCCTTAGCTGTTGGTACCCACCAAGATTTGTAGCAGATTCAAAATTGTCAAACTTTAATGCAGTAGGATTCTAGATTGGCCTCAAGATGGAGCAGCAGCATCCTTTTAAAAATAGACTGCCCTACAGGTAAATGTTTTCAGTCTGTCACTAAAAATGAATGGAAAGACAAACTACCCATATTAAGACATTTAGGAACAGTACTTGATTTTAATAATGCTCTACACAACAGAGGGTACTAATGGATATAGAGGGAAGCAAGACACAAAGCCTCTCAGAATTAACTACAAGATATACCATCCCTGGGTGGTAACATTCCTGATAATCCTGTACTTTTTAAACCATATTTTCTAGTTTTTCTATAGTGAATTGCTACTGTTATTGTTTAAAGGAAGAAAAGCAAAAACAAATAACCTTTTTATATAGTATGTCTACAGTGACTATAACATGCATGTTAAGTGTACAGAATCACAGGTGCAAAGAGCCACTGTTCAAAAAAAATCTAAACTATGTAAAGTACCATCTAAAGTATATACAGTATTGGGGTGCCTGGGTGGCTCAGCAGATTAAAGCCTTTGGCTCAGGTCATGATCCCAGAGTCCTGGGATGGAGCCCAGCATCCATCCAGGCTCTCTGCTCAGCGGGGAGCCTGCCTCCCCCCACTCCTCTGCTGGCCTCTCTGCCTACTTGTGATCTCTTGCAAATAAATATATAAAATCTTTAAAAAAAAATAAAGTATATGGAAAGTAAATGGAAGCAAATGGAAATGAGATATCTAGCAAACATCTAAACACTAATTTTTAAATGCTAATTAGAAAAATACTCAAATTACATAATTAGGAGAGAATGACTGAAAAATGACAAAGAAAACACTTGACTATTTAGTAAGCCATATAGTACTACTTAAGGAAGAAAAAAAAAAAAAAGCCACAGGTTGCACAACCTTAAATGACTTGTCAGGAGTAACCTGATAGAGCAGCTACGGAACCTCAGTAGCTGCTACACTTCACACAATACTCTGTATTTATAGCACCCCTGGTCTGAGAGAATCAAAGGGCATTCACTATTTACGCTGTATTCCACCATCACCTTATTCGCTTGTTATTCCATTTGGTTCTGACTTCCAACATTCCCACCACTCCAACAGGATTCCAAATGACATTCTTGAATGAATGTGTTATTTCTGTTTATACGTAAAAATCTGAAAGGACTCACACTACACTATTAAAAAAACATTACCCAAGCAACCTATGATGGACAGATGTGGAGGGGGAGACTTGCTGAGGAAGGAAACTTTCTTTTAACTTCATGCATTTTAGTAATTCAAATCTTATCTTTGACATACAATAATAATACAATAAAAAATTAATGACCACATCAAGTATATTGCATTGTAGGCCATGATATTTCCTTCCAGATGATAGAAGGAATTTAGTTCATCCCCTGAACAGCTTTATTAAATATATTATTAGAGGCCGCAGTCTCAGAGACCAGTTTCCAGATATCAAGGATTACTTCTCAGCATCAAACTTCTACTAAATACATCCAGGCCTGACCTTTGTCCAGATCAGACAACTGGTCACAGGAGCTACCCACCAGCACTGCCATCCCTGGTATTCCAATTCAACCGTCAACTCTGAATTCCAGCAAGCTTTTTAATGATTCTCCATTTCTGCCTTTTCTCCATTCACTTAGCTATTAATCATCCAGGCCAGAAGAGATATCCATTTTATTCCCCACCATGAAACATTCATTTCAGCTTTCAAGCTTTATCTTCCCCACAAGGAAAGAACTGCTAGTTTTTATTTCTCTTCCTTCAAAGTGTTGCTTCAATGGATGTAACGGTAAAAATCTGAAAGCCATCTAAATGCCCACCAACAGAAAATACGCTTAAATTAGTATATATATAATCTATATATGTAAACTATGTAGCAAATACTTTGAGGACAAAAAAAATTTTTTTTAAGAATGAAATGTTTCATCTACAAACAAGGAATATTAGTGATAAATCAAGTGAAAAACTGTGCAGTGCACCTCATCTTTACAGAAGCAGAAAGAGCATATTTATTCATATGTACTTGCATACAATAAATTAATGTTTCTTTTACATCATTCCAAAGATGAATGGCTACCTCCTAGTGGGGAAAGTAGGACACTGAGGGAGGAGACATGTCCAGCTTATAAAACCTTTTGTATGTTTAAAATTTGGACCATGTAATCATATTACCTAATTTTAGAATCAATTATTTTAAACTTGCTTCAAACTCTTATCTTCAAAGTATCTTCCCTTATATTCAAAGTATCTGCTATTAATTCCTCAAAGTTGAGAGCGGATAAAACTGACAACCTTAAGAATCAACCTCATTCCTTTATAATCAAGCATTTCAGTACTCCAAAGGAAACCCCAAATGTCTGCCCCAACACCATCACCAAGATATCCTACCTTATTAATTTCTAACAGCAAAAGTTATTTTTATTTAATAAAGCAATAATTACTTATTAAGTTGCTAAACTGTAACACAATATAGGATGCAAGGATATAAGAGAAATATAAAATTGTAAACTTTACATGGTAACCATTAACCTTGATGGATTCAAGTATGTCTGAAATTTCACATGAACTATTTAGAAAAAGCAAGGATTTATGTGTTATTTGTGCGAGGGCATTTCAGCTATCATATAGTTGGAGATTCTTGATGTTACCCAAAGGCAGAAAATGACACTGCAATATAGGGAAAGTTTTATTCTACCTTTCATATTCATATAAGCATTTTAAAAACAGAGGCCAAAGAATTATGGTTAACACTGCGGAATTCAACAACATGGGAAAGAATTCAAATATCAAACCATTAGTTTTAAGAATGAGTAACACAGAATACAGAATAATAATGTGAATACAGAAATATAAATACAGAAAATAAAACAGAATACAGAAAAATAAAACAGCATCTTTTAAAATAAACAATTTATCATAATTACCTAGTGAACTTTCTGAAAATAAAGAACTCATTTGATAGCCTAAAACAAGACAATCTGGTTTTGTTGCATACACAATTAAAAACTTCAGTTAACTACTATATATGTCATCTAGCAACTAAAATCAAATACTACTTAAATTCCATGATCATTTTCATATTCATTCACATATATTTCCTGAGCATCCGTTGGGAGATACAACAATAAGAAATGGTTTCTGCTTTCAGGCATTTTATAATTCAATTACTGTTAGGGCACTCAAAAACTAATTCAGAATAGAAAGTCATCATCAAGAGGTAAAGAAACTGCACAAATAAGAGAAGACCTTACTACCTATGAAAGCAGAAAAGGGGCTCTAGGGAAAGTCTGTGTATGAGCTAGCCTTTTAGTTGAAAGACTTCAGAAGGCAGAAATAGGAAAGGGAAAAAATTCCAAGTGGAGATGCATAAGAAACCAAAAGTTTACATTCCTTCTGTTCCAGACTACAAAATACAAATACTTCTGCTCCAGAAGGAATGTAAAAATTAAATTTGAGAAAGAGCACGGAGGCCGAATAATGGAGTTTCAAAAAGCAAACTGAGGAACAAGGATTTCATTCTAGAGTTGATCAGGAGACGCTCCACAGAACCATGGTGGTCAAGAACACAGATTTGGAAGGCTTAGGATTCAAATTCCAGCTCTTCTACCTACTAGCAACCCTGCAAGCCCATGAAGTCTCAGTTTCTTCATCTGTAGAGTGAGAAAGTAGTGTCTACAACATAGAACTATTTTGAGGACCAAATCAGAATAAAGCATTCAACACAAAGACTGACATAAGAAACATTCAGTAAGTGTTTTTTGTTTTGTTTGCTTCTGTCAGGCAGAGAAAATATTAGGGCTGTCTTCAGGACAAATAATTTGATAGCAGCATGCATGATAAATGGCACAACCCAGAGATTAGGGATGTCTTATTAACAGTAGTTGAGGCAAGGGTATTATAAGTATTCTCTTGCTGGGAAAATGAAAAAGCAGCAGGAGAACGTGATTCCTGAACCATAATGCAATAAAATGACTAAGAATTTCTGAGAAAGGGGGAGAGTGATGAATCAAAGGCAACCTTTGATTTTAAGTATAGATGATTAAGAAAATGTTAAGATCATTAATATAAACAGGAAAATGAGGGAGGAATTAAGTTGCAAAGGAGAATGTTTAATTCTGAATCTACAGATTCAAGATTACAAAATGCCAGTTACTTGAAGAGTTTATCATGGAGAACAACAAAAGGCAAGTCTGAAGCTTAGGAAAGACAATGGTGAGGCTGGTGATGCAGAACTGGAGCTTTGGCAGGGAAGCGAATGAACGGTGGAAACCATGGGTGTGCACAGGACTATAAAGGAGAAAATACAATTCTAAAAAGAAGTGAGGACTCAATCTAAAGTAATACTTGTATAAGTGCGAGGAGAAAATGAACAAAGCCACAAGGTGTAAGTCTGAGGTGCTGGCCTGTACAAACTACGGGAAGACAAGGCCTTGACAGCACTTCATATTCTATAACTCTTTAGATGCTCATAATAATTTAGATTATAAGCAGACTTATGATTATGTGCTTATTATAGGATTTTAAGAGCCTGCAAGTTACTGAAAAGTGTTAATTATTCTGACTCAACCCCGAGCAGGACACAGCTAACGCAGTATAATTATAATCAGATATTTTTCTAGTATCTCAAAGCTCAAAGTATTAACGTCTAAGTCCTCATCTTCCTTAACATCCATCCACACATTTGACTCTATTGATTACCATCATTTGAGGAAACTCCCCACCTCCTTCCTAAGACAGCCAATTCTCAGGTTTTCTCCTATTTTGGCTTCCCTTTCATCTTAACTAGTTTCTACCTAGAAACAGAACCATCAGAAAGCAACAGTCCTCTATGCAATTCCACAGTAGTTGTTTTAAACATCTAGGTTTTAAAACCCAACTAGACGGGCACCTGGGTGGCTCAGTTGGTTAAGCTACTGACTGTCTTTGGCTCAGGTCATGATCCTGGAGTCCTGGGATCAAGTCCCAAATCAGGCTCCCTGATCAGCAGGGAGTCTGCTTCTCTCCCTCTGACCCTCTCCCCTCTCATGCTCTCTCTCTCTCTCTCTCTCACTCACTCTCTCAAATAAAATCTTTAAAAAATAATAATAATAAAAATAAAATACATAGCTGTCATATATGCTGAGAACACAGAACAGATTAATACACCAAAATGTTAGGAGCTATACTTCATTAAATTGTCATAATGTATTTTTAAGAGACTACAAAATACTAAAATGAAATAAGCACACTTTAATCTTATTACATTAGTTTATACTAAAGTGCAACTGGGTTCATAAAAATGCTACAGGAAATGAGATTACCCACCCCAGTTTGTAAGGAATAAAAATACCTGTAAGAGCTACAATTTACTATAATATCCAAATTTACCCCGGCATCAAACAGAGTGACTAATACAAAGCCCCTTCTTCTTGGTCAATGGCACCAGCTCAAGGAATATTTTAATAACACAGCACAGAAACCTCATCTAAAACAATACCATAGTTTCATACTATTTATCCTTTAGGCTATTTTTCAATACATGATTATATTCAGGTCTCTATTTTGCAAGGAATATCTCCAAGGCAAAAAAGAGGGAAAAACTCTAAGATCACAATTTTATAAGGTAGTTTTCATTAACAAAAGGCAGCCTGGCAGAGCAGAAAACACAGGTTCTTGGCTTAAGCCTGACTCAAATGCAGTCACTACCACTAAAAAGCTGATGAGATCTTGAGCAACTCAATTAATCTCTCAGAGCCTCTGTTTATTAATACTTAGATTGGGGAGAATGTCACCTATGTTGTTAGAGATAAATAGGAAAAATATTATTACCAGCAACTATAACTTAAATGCCACAGACACTGTGGTTCCTTTTAAACACAGCTTCCCAAATAATTACACAACAGGACCGAAGATTTCAGGCTACATATTTATGCTTAGAACCAGACTTCTTTGTGATTATCTTACTCAGTTCTATGTTTTCCCTAGAAGTTGGCAAGAAGATGCACACAGTACATTTTTAATAAATACATGCCACTGATTAGATCAACAAAACCTCCAGCTCTTCTGCACACAAAAATACAAAATGTAATAGGGATTTCCTAGCTTTCTGTCTTATTTAATAGTAAGAAGTATAATATAATAAGCTTACAGCTTACTCCCTATGGTCTACTAACAAAATATTTAGTTCCTGGCTCTTTTGAGGTTTTGTTTTTTTTTTAACCTGTCTAAAATACAAACTTCTAGGCCGCTGGTTTTCTATCTTCAAACATGAGTAAGTTGTTTAAGAAACTGAATTTGTTTTCAACTGACCACACAGAATTCAAAATTACCTTGAAAAATGCACTTACCAAAAACAAAAAATTACTATTTTAGTAACCTGCTTTATGAAATCATCCAAACCTTGTAACCTACCATAAACTCCGTTTAAATGTAATTCTTAACTTGCCTAATACATGAGTATCTCCATCTGGCCTCAGACAACCTATAAGTTTTGCCACATTATGTTTCAAAATAGTAAGCTGTAGCCCTTTTTAAAAGCTTATATAATAAAAGATTACAGAAAAACTGGAAACAATGTTCAGCAGTAACACACACACACCTTATGTGGTAGCTTTTAAAAAGAATGAGGTATGTAATAAAATCGAAGAGTATCTCTGAGTATCCCTTGGCCAAAAGAAGTATATACTATATATGATCCCAATTTTGTTTTTAAAACATACTTACACAAACAGAAAAATCCTGAATGGCTAATAAATACCACACTTGAAGACTGGTTACCTTGGGTAATTAAAAGAGGAAAAATGGGGGGGGGCGTGGGGAGCAGACGTCTTCATTGTTTAGCTGCTTAATTTTTTTCTTAAAGAGCACGTAGTACTTTTGTAATTAAAAAAATAACCGGGAAAAGAATAACCATTGGTAGGACTATACTTTTTCCTCCGTACCCAAATTCTTTTGGGTAATTTTTAAAACATAGTTACGATTTCTCAGTTTTAAAAAAAGAAGACATACAAAAACACAGTCATGGAAGTTAAAAATGAAAAATCTTGGATTTGCAAAATTACTCCCCCTGGTTCCACTCTTGGGTCCTCTCTACGCCAATGTTTGAAATACCCTAAGGACGGGTACCACACTTAAACAGTAGTAAACGCTCAAACAAAAAAACAAAGTAAGAAAATGTTAGCGCCTGCTCTAGCCTCGTAAATCCTTTCGCAGCCTCAACCCCCAAGGCTTCCCCAAGCCTACGTAGGCTGGATTCTCTTCCTTCAAAATCAAAACAACAACAGAAAGTCACGGGGTGGAACTGAAAAGGCCCGAAGGGGCCTGTGGGTGTCTTCGGACCGCAGTGTCTAGGAGTCCCGGTTCCCGATCCCAGGTCAGAGACCTAGGACCGTCAGCCCCGACCTCCCAAACCCTTCGACCCCTGCAGACTCCCTCGACCACCCTGGACTCCCAGCCTCTTCGACCCTGCCGAGCCCAACCCCCAACCTCCCGGCCCCCCTGGAAACCCTCAGCTTCTCCCGACTCCCCAGCACCCGAACTCCCCGACCACCCCCCTCGCCTGCCCCAGCACGCGGGATACGCCGACCCGCAGGACCCCGAGTCCACAGGCACCAGCGTTACCTGCGGCGAGGCTGTCCGTCTGGCCCGCCGCTGCGACGCACAGGGTCAGGCACTAGGACTCGGCGGGCTCCACAGCAGCCCGCCTCCCCCACCGCCACAACAACGCCGCCGCTGCAGCCCGGAGGAGGGGCGGGGCCCGGATCCGCGGCTGGGGAAGCCCGACAGTCGCGGCCTCGGGAGTTGTCGGGAACCTGGGCATGCGCAGAGAACACCGGGCGCAAGGACTGCTCTGGGAGGACGCCGAAGTCAACAAGGCTAGGGGGACGCCCCCATCCGGCTCCGCCCCCACAGGGATTGCTCCGCCCCCACGCCCAAACAACGCGAGGTTCTGAGGAGACCTGGGGACCGACAACTTTTGGGAGAGATCGCGCGAGAACAGGGCCTCAACCTCCCCGCCCCCTACCCCGCGTCCTTACGCTGGGGTACCGAAGAGCCGCTGAGAGGCCGTCACCCGTGGCGGAGTGCACTTGAGGTTGGAGAACTGGCTGTGAGGTGGCTGTTCTATTTCGCGATGATTCGGAACAGGGCATCTAGGTGTCGGAGCATCTTCGAGGGTGCTTCCCCGCGGGGTAACTAGTGGAAAGTGCTCACCGATTTATCTGAAAAGCCAACGACTTTTCCCAAGATTGTGCCACGGGAAAGTGTCCGTTTAGCATCTAGAAGCTTCCCACCTCCCGGGGTTAGCGCTTTCGCCGTCTGGCCCTCGCGTGGGCCGGTGTTCTCGGCCTGGCCTGGGAGTTGATCCTGTTCCCGTAACTAACGCGCGTTCAGTACTCAACAAACTGAGTACCTAGAAGCGGCGAAAATGTATGCCAAGCAAGTTTCTCGTGGCTGGCCCAAGCGTCGCACGGCCCGTGACTGGAAAGACAGGGTTTTGAGGGGAGGGATTAGCAAATTGAGAAAGGGAGAGGAGAGCAAGGTCTGCAGAGCTGAGAAAATGTTGCCCCATGAACCTAGGCAGTAAACAAGCTAGTTCGATTTCTCAGTGGGGTTTAGTATGCCTAAAATGCACTATGTCTTCCAAGTACGGTAATTTCTGTGCCGGTGTTCTGCTTTCTTGACTCACATCTTTGAGTGTATGTGCCATTCCAGCCCACTAGGAGGTTTGCATTGTTCGAATTCTATTCGGTTTTGATTTTCAGACGTATTCGTGGTTGTAGGCTAGCTACCTTTAAAGGTAACCAACAGTAAATTAGAATTAAAACGTTCTTGATGCCCAGGTTGCTATTTCCCACCGTAGTTGATTGTGTGCAAAAGTGATTAAATAATATATTCCTAAAAGAAGACCATGCAGTCAAGGTTAAAGGTGACATTGGGAAGTGAGAATTTTTCAAACAAGAGAAAAGTTACTGCTAACCTGGTCTGCCAGCAATCCAACAACCTTGTGTTGTTTTAATGAACTTTGTTTTATTTAATATGAATTCAAATACAGTGGACATTTTGCTTCTAACTGCAAAATCTATTTACTTGCCTTCTGGATTAGAGAGAGCCCTTTGGTCACAGATTTTTTGGCCCTTGGCCTGGTTCCAGGGCTGTCCTCTAACTGTGGTGGGATCATGTAACAGTTTTAACAGGATTAGCTTTCTGCTACCCCAAGCAGGAATTTTAGCTCATGAAAATACCTTACCACAAGCAAATTAAGTAGGAATGATTAAGTTAGGAAAACAGTTAAAATCTTTAAATAACTGCTATGGCCTTTCCCCCATTTTTTCTCCTTCACAAATTTATTTTTCTCTATTCTGTTACAGGAATTTTTCAGAGTTCCAGACCTTTTTTCTCTTCTTCCTCTACTACATTTAAGTTGATCACAGGTTATTTTTTATAAGACTACTAGTAAGTACTTTGTTAATAAACAGGAGTAAGCGCTATTCTTGTGGGCAAGTAGTTGAAGAGCAGTAAGCCATCATTATAACTTCCTGTGGTACACACATCTCCTGATGTCACCCCATCTCCACCATTAAAACTATTTCTGATTATTCCTGTATTTAGCGCTTTTCATATATAATTTACTTCTGGTGAGTGTGTGTGTTACTACTAATAGATAATCCACAACGGCTGGGCACATGCCCACCATGTTCACTATTGCTGGAAAGCCTAGTACAAAATCTGCCTCAGTGTTGGTACTCTGTATTTGTTTAACAGGTAATTTAAATTTTAAGTTATTTCATCATGTAGAATTACTTAGAGATTTATTTAGCCTGGAATTAATTTAGATAATCCAAAAATAATTATTTTGGAGGTCTTGGTCTACTGTTGCAGCAAGTCTGGTCCTTGCAACAGAAAATAGTAACTTAATTCTCCATACCACGTTGTTTTCAATTTTAATGTAAAGCAAAAAAATACAAAGCAGATCCTTGTGAATACAGAGTACTGGGTAGGCAGGAGCCTTGTATTATTAGAAATGCTTTGACTTGAATTCCTAAGACATTCAACGGATGCTTATTAAATTAAATCAAACTCAGCATACAAACTACTATCAACATACAAACTACTATCAACATCATAGCACTTCACATTTCTTTCTCACAGGCATGGCAGAGTTGCTGCATATTTCTTAAGCCTCAGAATTTGAGGTCTCCCTGTGTTGCCCATATGAACGAATCATCGAGTTATTTGCAAACACCTGTGTGGCATAATAGGCCTTGGTTTTGGTTTAGAGTGCCAAGTCTAGCCTCTGAGGCCTGAAAAAATTTCCTTATACCTTTCATTTGACCTGCAGTGTCTGGGGAAAACCCAGAACTAAATCCTACTAAATATGGAATTGTTTTGTTCTACAATTTTATTTCCTTGTACTATTTTCAGTACAGTTACAAGTCCCTCACCTCCTGCCCCCCCAAAAAAACAAAAACAAATACTTGCTCTCTAAAGAGATTTAGTTTCACAGTGCTTCTTTTTTTCTGTTTAAGAAACAAAACATAGTAACATTTCCTTCCTGATTTGAAGAAACGTAAGTGTAGTTTGTGGGAAGAGGATAATGTTTTCTAAAGTAGAACTAGAATTTGAAAATGGGGGAGGAAGCTTAAGACCCTACATTCCAGAAAAGTAATATCTATGTAGTTTACAAATTGAGGAAATACAAAAGTCTTCGAGCTGACAGATAAAAGGGAATCTTCTAACTTCCAACTTTTGTCTATTGCCACTTACACTTTTTACTTTAATTACAAGATCTCTCCCTGATACTGTATTCCACTTTTGTGGAATTCCACTTATGATTACTTCACATAGTGAGCAACATTGCAGTCACCAAAAGGTGAAAATACTCCATTCTTGGTATTTCCAATATCTGTATTGTCCCCTCCTAAGGCAAATTTACTCTTTGCTCAAGGACCCAACCCAGCAGTTTTTCCTTTATGAGCTTTTCTCAGGACCTTCAAGCACAATAGGATATTTTGTTGCTGTTCTTGTTCACATGTAAAGATGATATCTGTGATTGTGAATGTTACTGAAAAGACAACCCAAGAGATCCTTTCCACATTAGAAGGTTGCCCAGAATTAGGCACTCCTGTACCTTTAGTGGGCCTTAATATTTAGTAACTGTTTATTTTCTTTACTTTCCCCTCGGGAAGTAACTAACCAAAATGCCAAATTGATCAGTAGACCCCAATGTTTTCCAGTTCTTCCAAAGTATTCTGTATTTCCTGAAACTTCTAAATGTGTTTTAAAAAGCTGTGATAAAGCTTGTATAAACTTATAATCTTTAAAAAAAAAAAAAAAGGAAATAAGAAGGAACGAAGGAACAAAGCTGGAACATCAAAGTATACAACTCTTATGAGACCAAACGAAAATATAAATACACATGTTTTGTCAAGTCCAACCACCTCCCTCCACCAAAAATATTCAAAGCAAAATACTAAAAAGCAAAAAAGTTGCTTTTAGCATCTCAGATTCACTAAGCATTAAAGTACTGAAAATAAAACTGCTTTCCCGAAATGAAATAATTATTTGGAAGTAATAACGTAAGTACCTTTTTTTTTTTTTCAATTTATTTAAACTAAAAAACAAGTCATCCGTTTCTCTCGCCCTCCACCATCACCAATATATTCTCTACATTTCTGAGCTTGTTTTAATTTATATTTTTTTAGATTCCATGTATAAGAACTCACAGGGTATTTGTCTTTCTCTGTCTTACTTATTTCACATAGCGTAAAACTGTAAGGTCCATCCATGTTGTCACAAATGGCAAGATTTCCTTTTCTATGGCTGAATAATATTCCATTTTATAATATACCATTGTTAATTTTTCCATCTGCCCATCAGTGGACACTTAGGTAGTTTCCATATCTTGGCTATTATAAGGTTGGCTGCAGTGAACATGGGGGTGCATTTATCGTTTCAAGTTAGTATTCTTGCTTTTTTTGAATAAATACCCAGAAGTGGAACTGCTGCATCTTATGTACTTCTATTTTTAATTTTTTTAGGAACCTCCATACTGTTTTCCATAGTGGCTTCACGAATTACATTCCCATCAACACTGCAGAGTGTTCCCTTTCCCTTTTCTTCACAACCTCACCAATACTTACTGTTTCTAGTCTTTTTTATAATAGCTAACCTAACAGGTGGGAGGTGATATTTCATTGTGATTTTGATTTGCATTTCCCTGACAATTAGTGATGTAGAACATATTTTCATGTCTCTTTTGGCTATTTTTATGTCTTTGGGAAAATGTCTATTCAAATATTCTGTCGATTTTTAAATTGGATTGTTTAGGGTTTTTTCAGTATTAATTTTTAAAATATATTTTGGATATTAGCCACTTGTCAGATACATAATTTGCAGATACTATCTTTCATTCAGTATGTTGCCTTTTCATTTTGCTGATGGTTTCCTTTGTTTTGCAGAAGCCTTCTAATTTGATATAGTCCCACTAGTTTATTTTATCTTTTGTTGTGTGTGTGTGTGATAGTTGGATCTCAGTTCCAACTATCACTGCTAAGACAAGGTTACCACCTATTTTTCTTTCTAGAGGTTTTATGGTTTCAGGTCTTAGGTTCAAGTTTTTAATTCATTTCAGTTCATTTTTGTGTATGATGGGAGATGGTAATCCAGTTTCATCTTCATGTGTGGCTGTCCAATTTTGCCAACGCCATTTATTGAAGATACTATCCTTTTCCCATTGTATATTCTTTCTCTTTTTTTTTTCTTTCTTTCTCTTTTTTGACATAAATTAGTTTACCATGTATGGGTAAGATTATTTCTGGACTTTCTATTCTGTTCTATTGATCTATCAGTTTTTGTGCTAATACTGTACTATTTTAATTACTCTAGCTTTATAATATAGCTTGAAGTCTGAGAGTGTGATGCCTCCAGTTTTGTTCTTTACCAAATTTGCCTTGACTATTTGGGATCTTTTATGGTTCTACACAAATTTTAGGATTGTTTGTTCTATTTCTGTGAAAAAGTGCTGTTGGAATTTTGATAGAGATTACACTGAATTCATATATTGCTTTGGGTAATATGGGCATTTTAACAGTATTATTTGAATCCATGAGTATGGAATATCTTCCCATGTATTTGTGTCTTTTTCAATGCCATATAGTTTTCAATATACACATCTTTTGCCTCCTTGATTAAAAAATTTATTCCTAGGTATTTTATTCTTCTTGATGAAATTATAAACAGATTTTTTTTCCTAATTTCCCTTTTTGATGGTTCATTATCAGAATAGGTCATTAACAGAGTTTGTTGTTACACACCTTGTATCTTGCAACTTGACTGAATTAATTTATTCTAATTTATTCTAATATTTTTTATTGAGTTCTTAAAATTTCCTGTAAATAATGTGTCATTTACAAATAGTGAGAGCTTTTCCTCTTCTTTTCCATTTTGAGACTTTTATTTCTTTTTCTTGCCTAATTGCTCTGGCTAGGACTTCCAATACTGTACTGAGTAAAGCAGCAAAAGTAAGCATCCCTGTTTTGTTCCTGAATTTAGAGGAAGAGCTCTCAACTTTACATTTTTTTTTTAAGATTTTCTTTATTCACTTGACAAAGAGAGATCACAAGTACACAGAGAAGCAGGCAGAGAGAGAGGGAAGCAGGCTCCCCACTGATCAGAGGGCGTAACAATGGGGCTGGATTCCAGGACTGTGGGGTCATGACCTGAGCCGAAAGCAGAGGCTTTAACGCACTGAGCCACCCAGGCAACACTCCACTTTACATTATTGAGTATGATATTACTTGTGGGCTTGTCATAAGTGGTGTTTATTATGTTCAGTAATATTCCCTTATACCTGCTTTGTGGAGAGTCTTTATCATTAGTGGACATTGAGTTTTGTCAGATGCTTTTTCTGCAGATGATCATGTGATTTTTTAATCCTTCATTTTGTTAATGTGGTATATCACAGTGACTGATTTTTGGATGTTTAACCATCCTTGCATCCCTGGAATACATCCACTTGATCATGGTGTATGATTCTTCTAATACATTGTTAGATTCAATTTTCTAATATTTTGTAGAAGATTTTGTAACTGTGTTCATGAGGGATGTTCACCTATAATTTTCTCTTGTTGTGGTATCCTTGTCTGGTTTTGGTATCAGGGTAATGCTGGCCTTGTAAAATGAGTGGAAGAGTTCCCTCCTCAACTATTTTCTGGAAGAGTTTGAGAAGGTTTGGTATTCTTTCTTGAAGGTTTTGTAGAATTCACCAATAAAGCTTTTGTTTTGGGGGAGATTTTTGATTACTGATACAATCTCCTTACTAGTAATTAATCTGTTCAGATTTTCTATTTCCTCATGATTCAGTCTTGCTAGATATATGTTTCTAGAAATGTATCCATTTCTTCTAGGTTATTCAGATTGTGAGCATATAGTTATTTATTATAGTCTCTAATGATACTTTGTGTACCTATGTTATCAGTTGTAACATCTTCTCTTTCATTTCTGATTGTATTTTATTTGAGTCCTTTCTCTTTTTTCCTTGGTGAACTTAACTAAAGGTTTGTCACTTTTGTTTTCCTTTACAGAGAACCAGCTCTTAGTTTCTTTGATCTTTTCTATTATTTGTTTAGTCTTTATTCATTTATTTTTGCTCTTTATCATTTCCTTACTTCTTACTAATTTGGGGCTTCTTTGGTTCTTTTGTTGTTGTTGTTGTTCCTTCAGGATAATTAGGGCATTTAGGTTGTTTATTTGAGGCTTTTCTTGTTTTTTGAAGTAGGCATTTATTTCTATAAACTCCTTTCTACAACTGCTTTTGCTGTATTCTATAAATTTTGATAAGTTACATTTATATTTTCATTTGTTTCGAGGTATTTTTTTATTTATTCTTTGACCCATTGGTTGTTTGGTAGCAGGTTGTTTTAATCTGCACATTATTTGTGAATTTTCCTGTTTTCTTTAGGTAATTAATTTCTAGTATCTCATTATTGTGGCTAGAAAAAGTATTTGATATTATTTCAATCCTCTTATACTTATTAAGTCTTGTTTTGTGGCCTAACATATGATCTGTCTTAGAAAATGTTTCATGTGCACTTGAGAAGAATGTGTGTTTTGTGCTTTTGGATGGGACAAAAGAACTTTTATTGCTTCATCTTAAACAATTGAAATAATTGTATATTGAGTATATAGTTATCTTTGCCTGTTTTTTCTCTTGCCCTGGAATTTGTCTTCCATGCACATATCAGATTCTGTTTCTCTCTGTAATAGCTTAAAAAGTTAAAACATTTCTTTATGATGAAATGTACATTGTTTCTTGAAAACAGGCTGTTTTGGAACTCAAATATGAATGAATATGTGTTTTTCTTTTTCATTAGAATAACAATTTAAGAAAGGGATTGCCCTAATTTGCTAACTATATATTGTAAGTATATGTTAAGCTACTAACATAATAGATATAATGAGGATGTTATTTTATTGACAAACAGTATTTAGGATACTCTATATCCATGAAAACTTTCAACCTCTTCTTCTTCCAAGTTTTTATTATCTCTTTTCTCAGGGCTATCCAGCACTAATAAACAGAAAAAGTAGATTATTCAATTTTCAGATATCATTAATATTTAAGAAAAGAGAAATATAACTCATTGGATCTGGATTCAGATCCATTTTTAGTTTTTGTTTTTGTTTTCTTAAATACCAAGGCTTATCCCAGAGAACTGCATATAAACAAATTCTATTAGAAACTTAAAGAGTTGGGACGCCTGGGTCGCTCAGTTGGTTAAGCAGCTGCCTTCGGCTCAGGTCATGATCCCAGCGTCCTGGGATCGAGTCCCACATCGGGCTCCTTGCTTGGCGGGGAGCCTGCTTCTCCCTCTGCCTCTGCCTGCCACTCTGTCTGCCTGTGCTTGCTCTCGCTTCTCTCTCTATGACAAATAAATAAATAAAATCTTAAAAAAAATAAAAAAGAAACTTAAAGAGTAATGGCATATAATTTTCAAATTTGTAAGGTCAGTCCTTTACTGAGGTATTGAAGAGAAATAGTGGAAGCATATTCATTTCCGTATTACCTTTTCCTTGGTACCATGAGATTTATAATCTGTAAATAAAGTACTACATTTCTCCTCTAAGAAGGAGGAGACACAGTAAGGAGGAGGGAAGAAAAGTAAGGAAGGGAGCAAAGAGAGAAGAGAAAGAAAATTAAAAACTATTAATACTTCCCATTCCCTTTGTTGTTTTTTTTTTAAAGATTACTTATCATTTGAGACAGCAAGCAGGCAAGAGAGAGCAAAGAAGGAGGGAGAGGCAGAGAGGGAGGGAAAAGCAGGCACCTCACTGAGCAGGGAGCCAGATGTGGGACTCTATTCAGGACCCTGGGATCATGACCTGAGCCAAAGGCAGAGCTTAATGCGACTGAGCCACGCAGGTGCCTACTCCCATTCTCTATTTAGTAAAGTTACTAATAGGCCAAATTAGTTGATCTTTCTTATCCTTTTGTATTGCCTTTTCCATATTATCTTGTTTTAAACTTCTTTTATAGCTGTGTTCATATTTAATTTGTTGACAGACCTTTCCAGATAGGTTGTGAGGTTAATAGAGGCCCAGGGCCTAGCACAATGTCCTACTCATGATCAGTGCTTCACAAAAAAAAAAAAAAAAAAAGTATTGAGTGGAATTTCCATAATATATAAACTTATGGGGGAGGGAAGACAAACTTATTCATTCAATAAGTACTTAGAATATAAGATATGCTGAGCATCTGAGATATAGCAGATACTATGTCAGCAAAGTCCCGTGCATTCTTAAGTACGTATTTTAACGCAGCTGTACATAAAACAAGGTGAAATTATGGAATACTAATATAAAAATTTTTAGAACTGAACAATATCTTAGAAGCCATTTGGTGAGCTCCTCATGTTTTACAGATGGGTTGAGTATTAACTAACTTGGCAGTTATACTGGATTCAACATTAATAGGATATTGGAAATTTTTCTAATAAGAGGAAATAACAGAATTAACAACAAAAAGAATTTTCTTTCAGAAAAATATTTCTAATTTATTGTGTCGAATAAATAGGGACTTTAACTTTAACATTATTATGATTTTTAAACTACATAGATGCGGCACCTGGGTGGCCCAGTTGGTTGGGTGGCTGCTTTTGGCTCAGGTCATGATCCTGGAGTCCCAGGATGGGTCCCACTTCAGGCTCCCTACTCAGTGGGGAATCTGCTTCTCCCTCTGACCCGCCTTTCTCTCGTGCTCTCTCGCTCTCGTTCTCTCTCTTTCAGATAATTAAAATCTTCCAAAAAATAAATAAATAAACCATATAGATGCTTTCCCTTCCTTAAAAATTCTGCTTATAAACTAAATGGATCAAAAACTATAGATAAAAAATATTTCTGAATTGTTATTTATTTAAATTTTCAATTTTTGAAGAATCGGGTTAAAAAATCAACAAACATATTCTGGGAAGCTATAATAGGTGCTGAAGCTATATAACAATATGTAACATAATTGCTTTCTTAATAAACTTGTACTAAAATAAAATAAGAAAATGACCCATGGCATAATAAAAAGGGTACAAATAAGATGCTATTGCATCATAGAAGTGCTCCATGGCAGAAGTCTAATTTGAATCAAGATCTAAAATTTAGGTAGAACTTTTGCATTACAAAGATGAAAGCAGTCATTTTTAGGACAGGAAATAGCATAAAGAATAACACTGAGGGGTACCTGTGTGGCTTAGTCATTAAACGTCTGCCTTCAGCTCAAGTCATGGTCCCAGGGTCCTGGAATCGAGCCCCCACAACAGGCTCCCTGCTAGAGGGAAGTCTGCTTCTCCCTCCCCCTTACCTCTCCCCTGCTCGTTCTGTCTCTCAAAAATAAATAAAATCTTTAAAAAAAAGTATAACATTGAATAGAAAATTTATGGTGCATTTTCATATAGTAGAGATAAAACTCATTTAGCTACAATATAAAGTGCAAAAGGGATAATAGGAGCCAAGTGTGGAAAAGTAGATTAAGATTTTGGTAGATTTTGGTAGTCATTAGATTTTATGCATCAGGCAGTGGGAAGCCATACTCATTTTTATTTATGTGTAATTGATTCTAGTGCCTTAGAGCTAAAAAATCATACATAGCTGTTGTTATTAGGTCAAACCATTTGAGAGTTTGCCTTAGTGATTCATGGTATATATGAAATTACTGTGTGTGTCTCTCTCTGTGTGTGTGTAAGCTATGGCATTAGAATTCTGAAATGAAGATGATAAATTACTAGGCCAGAAGCCTGACTGACTTGATCAGATACTGAACCACAGTAATGAGTCCAAGCACTGAAGTGATAACTAGTATTTATAGATTCTTTCTGCTCTAAATAGGTTGATCATGTTGAACACAGTAATTATGAGGAATTGGCTGGAACCAATTGGTCTTCAAATAGAGTATTTTTTAAAATTCCACTAAATGGAATAGTTTGCTAAAAATAATATTAAAAATAGGGGTTGTGGCAACAAATCTATTATTAGGACAGAACAAAATCTTTTAAATGAAAAATCCTAAAGCCATCCCTTATTCTAAATTATCAACACCATTCCTTTTAGATGCTGAATAAATGCTGGATAAATCAGAATGTGATTTAAATTCAGTGTCCTTTCAAGGAGACACTTAAAGAGTCTGGTTGACACCAAACATTCTGGAAAAGTGTTCAGTGTTGCCCAATTGGAAGGTCATGGCTAAGTGATAAAGGCAATCCAAAAAGCACAAATGGTTGGATCCCACTGCTTCCACTGCTTCTGCTGCCAGTACTGGCTATAAATCAGTGTGTAACATGAGCAGAGTGTGTCATAGTTTCAGAAACAGTTCCCTCAAGCTGCCTGAGACTATGTGTGTATATCCCTTTAAAGTTTCATCCATACCTTGCCCAGCCTTTTCTCTACTTCTCTAGTGTGTCCTATTCAATCCAGCACTCAGCTAGAAGAACTATATTGGAAAGATCATATGATAGGAGAAAAGAATTCATATCAAGATGCTTCATATATAAAATCAGCTTGATACCTCTCCAGGAATCTTTTTATTTAGAGAACTCTTAAAATGTAAAATTATTACAAAGCAATTAAATAATGATATTCTACCAATGATTTCTGGCCTCAGTGGTAAGCTACTGCTAGATTGTTAGAGTCAGGAGGACTTCTGTTTTCTTAGCTTCCTTCAGTTTCTAATTAAAAGACTGCAAGATGAAATATATCTATGAACTAATTGTTCATATTTTTGTTCTCTAATTTTTCCTTTTTTCTTAATCTGTTTTAGCAGGTAGCCAAGTTGTGTGATTCTTTGCCTTGTTGTAGAGGTAAAGTTATTGGCAAGGCAGAAACCAGACTTGCTTACACAAAAATAACCCTCCTACCCCTCCCCAGAAGGGGAATGAAAGAGATGACTCTGGATCTAAGGAATAGCAAAACAAAATAAATACCTGTTTACCAAGCAGTTCCCCAAGCAAGAGGCAAACAAAGAGATGAGAAAGTAGAAGAAAGAGCAGAAAAAGTAGATGCACAGTATATACAGAGAGGCTGGATTTTCAGACTTGGAGTTTGCAGTTTTACCACATTTTTCTCATGCCCCAAAGGTAGGATGGAATAAGCAGAACCTCCAGAACTAAAAGGTCCACAAAAGGTGGGACAATGGGCATTTTGGCAGTAACCACTATGAACTGATGGCTCATGACCACCGAAGACTCCATGATTTGAATCAATAAGACCCCAGAATCCTGGAGATAGGAGACCTGAAAACATTTCTTATTAGAAACTTATTTATTTATTTATTATTTATTTCTAATAAATTTCTTATTAAAAATTTCTTATTAGTTCCACAGATCCTGACCACAAACTCAAAATTAATTTGACTAGAAAAAAGTTTTGACTGTATTGTTTTATGGCCTAAAACTTGCACAATATGTTGTTGTAACTATGTTCCAACATGCCACAGGAGAATATTCTTGGAGACCTCTGGCAGTCAGTTGTTCTCAGTACCTTTGCTTTTACTTACTACATGTTTAAGGTGACCATACATCCACATTGTTCAAGACAGTACCAGTCAATGACTGTTGTCTTGTTCTAATTATTAATAATGTATCCTTTTACTCTCAAAGATGTCCAGGTTTGAATGACAAATTATACGGCTTTATGATAATAACTGATTCAACTGTATCGGTCTCAATAGGCCAGATTATGCTGTTCTAACAAATAACACAAAATTGCATTGGCATAGCACCACAAAAGTTTATCATGTGATATTTTAGGTAGCTGTCCTCCATGGATAGGGTCAGTATTCCAGACACCACCATATTAACACATGCTTTCTGCACTTTTTATAATAGGAACAGAGAGCTCTTGGAGTGTCTTATGCCAGCAAATAAGTAGTCCAGCCTGAACATGACACACATCATTTCTGCCCAGAACTCATTGGCCAGAACTTTTCACAGGGCTCAATCTATCTGTAAGGAGGTAGGTAATTTTCCCATTTCCACAAAGAAAACACCAAAATATGAGGATGAAAAGTCTCACTGTTAGATACTCAAACAAAAAGCCAAGTGCCAAGGTGCATGTTTATTATTTGTATTAGAAAGCTGAAAAATATACTCTCACATGGACTGGTAACTTCCTTTGCCACTACCTTCATGCTTAGTCATAATCTTATTAACAATGACTCTCTGAGGATCCTAGTCCCAGTTCTTAAAGATAAGAGAGTTTAAGGTTTTGCTTGTCACTAAACAAGAAAGTCAACAGTAGATTAGAAAACAGTATCCCAAATATAAAGATCCTCTTAGTCTGATAGCAGTAGCAATAAAAAATGGAAGTCATAAAACAGAAATACACACTGTATGAATATATTTGTATTGCATAGCTCCCTAACAGTGTGGAATAAAAATGATAAGCTAATTCATATACATAAACTAATGATCTACTGGTATATTTGTTGTGAAAATTAACCATTTATTGTGACTATTGAGAGAAATTTTATGCTTCAGTAGAAAATTATAGCACACCCTTTTGGATTACTGGATTCTAGTCCTGTTCATTATCTTTGAGATTATTTTGAAATAATTGCAGAGTCACAGGAAATTACAAAGTAGTGCAGAGAGTTCCCTGTACCTTTTACTTGGTTTAATATCTCATATATTTATAATATCAAACCAGGAACTTGACATTGTACAATATGCATGTGTGACTCTTCTGCTTGATCATGTCTGCTGTTGAAGCTCTTTATTGCATTTTTCATTTCGTTCACTGTATCACCTCCAGAATTTGTTAGGTTCTTTTTTATGATTTCTATCTCTTTTTTAGACTTCTTGTTTTGTTTGTGTACTAGTTTCATGATTTCATTGTTTATCAGTGTTCTTTTGTAGTGTCTTATGCCAGCAAATAAGTGGTCTCTTGTAGCTCACTGAGCAACTTTAAAGCAATCTTTGCATTCTTTGTCAGGAAATTTGTAGATCTCCATTTTTTTGGAGGTGTTTACTCGAAATATATTGTTTTTTCAGTGGTGTCATGTTTCTTTGTGTGTGTGTGTACACGCACACTCAGTGGGGAGCCTGCTTCTCCCTCACCCCCCTGCTTCTCCCTCAACCCCCTGTTTGTGCTTTCTCTCTCTCAAATCGATAAATAAAAAATTTTTAAAAGGAAAAAAAAAAAGAACAGTCACCGCTTGCAGACTTTTTGTATTGGCCTGGTAGAGAAAGACCTTCACCAGTAGTAGGTACAAGACTGCCTGGAGATAGGGTACACAGCAGTCACAGGCTCAGCATCAGTATAGAGAGGTGTGGGGATCACTATAGGGGTTCTTTTTCTGGGGGCTTGTAATGATACTGTTTCAGGGGGAGTGCAGTGCACCAGGCCTGGAGGTGTGTTATGCAGTAACTCCAGCCCTGGCAACAGGGTCTCTGGGCTGGCTCCAGCCTGGTGGGAGGAGTGGGTGCAGAGGCAGCTCCAGTTAGGGAAGTGTGGTGCTCAGCAGCATGGTCTTCGGGCAGTTTCGTGGGCATCAGCAAAGACTGTGGGAGTCCTCGTTGGCAAAGGCAATGAGTGTCTGCTGCAGTGGTGAGGGCTGCTGGGGTCTTCTAGCTCTCACCGCCTACCACAAGGGAAGTTACAACTGAGGGGATCCCTCTCCACACCAAACTGTACTGGGCTAGAGAATGAGGCTAGCACAGGTAAAAATCCTTCCTGTACTTTTCTATGCAGCTGTTCTTAGTTTTTATGCTCCAACAAGTGGCTGCAATTTCTTAATTGTACTCTGGAACTTTCCCAAAGCTATTTTCTTCTATAGGTAGTTGTTCAGCCATTGTTTTTGTGGGGGGAGGCAATGGGGATGGGACCTCCTAACCTACAGTCTTGCTGACATTGCTTCTATATGTATAACTGTATGTAATTTTATTACATGTGTAGATTCCTGCTACCACCAGTGCAATCAAGACATAAAACTATTCTGTCATCACAAAGATCTCTCATCTTCTACCCCCTTTGTAATCACACCCATCCTTTCCAACCAGCCATAACTTATAACAACCACTAATCTGTTTTCCATGTCTGACTTTTTCATACAAAGATAGTTATATAAATGGAATCACACAATATATTACATTTTGTGACTGACATTATTCACTCAAGATAATGTCTTTGATATTTACCCAAGTTGTTGCATGTATAAGTAAGTACTTTTTCCTTCTTATTTCTGAGTAGTATAAATGTACTACAAATGAACCATTCACCTATTAAGGGACACTATGGTTATTTCTAGTTTAGGACTATTACAAATAAAACTGCTGTGAACAATTGTGTACAGGTTTTTCTGAAAACATGAGCTTTCATTTCTTTGGGATAAATATGCAGAAGTTCAATTACTAGGTCATATGGTAAGTGTTTGCTTAGTGTTTTTAAGAGTCTGCCAAACTGTTTTCCACAATGGTTGTACCATTTTACATTCTCACAAGCCATGTGCAAGGGAACTAGATTCTCCACATCCTCACCAGTCTTCCATATTGTTGCTATTTCTTTTTAAATTTTAGCTGTTCTAATAATAGTGACCTTGAACATCTTTTTATGTGCTTACTTGCCATTAGTATACTCTCTTTAGTGAAATGTCTCTTTATATCTTTTTCTCATTTTCGAATTGAATTTATTCTGTTTCTAATGTCATGCTTGAGAGTTCTTAACGTACTCAAAGTATGTGTCCTTTGTCAAAATTGTGGTTTGCAAATATTTTCCCCAGTCTGTCACTTGTCTTTTCATCCTTTAATAGGGTGCTTTGCAGAATAAAAGTTTTCAATTTTAACAGTCCGCTGTATCAGTTTTGTCTATTGTAAATTATTATTTTGGGGATCATACCTAAGAACTACTCGTGGAACTCTGGGTACCAGAGGTTTTTCTCTTATATTGTCTTCTAAAAGTTTTATAGTTTTATATTTCAAGTCTTATCATTCATTTCAAGTTAATGTTTTATATTAGGTATGAATTTTAGGCTGAGTTTTTTTTCCTATAATATTCAATTTCACTAACACCATTTATAAAAAGATTATCCTTTCCTCGTTAAATTGCTTTTGCACTTTTTCAGAATAACAGTTGGTAGTATGTATATGGAACTATTTCTGGGTTTTATATTTTTCATCGACTTATGAGTTTATCCCTCTGCTAATATCACATAGTCTTTTATGATTCTAGCTATATAATGTTTTGAAATTCTAATCCTCTTGTCTTTCCCTATAAATGTTAAAATAATCACATCCACATCTACAAAAACATTTCTGGGATTTGGGTAGGAATTCTGTTAAACCTGTATCTCAAAATATGGAGAGAACTGACATACTGTGTTGAGTGTTCCCATTCATAGATGCAGATTATCTCTCAGTAGTGGCTTTTTTTGTTTATTAGTTTGTTTTTTGGTTTTCAGCATACAAATCTTGTACATATTTTGTTAAATATACAACAAAGTATTTATTTCACTTTTTTGAGCAGTTGTAAATGGTATTAAATTTTAAATTTTGGCCTCTACATACTCATTGCTAGTATATAAAATACAATTGCTATTTGTATGTTTTCCTTCTATCTTGTGACCTTGCTGAACTCATTGATTATATAACTTCCATGTATGAGCCCATTGATTATACAACTTCTGTGTATGTGTGAATAGATATCTTGGGATTCATAGGTAAACTATCATATTATCCACAAATAGGAACAGCAGTATTACTTCTTCCAAGTTGTATGCCTTTATTTCCTTTCTTGTCTTCTTGTGCTTCCTCAATTAAGTTGATTATCGGTGGTTAGAGTACATATACTTCCTTTTTCTTGATTGCAGGGGAAAACGATTTAGGTTCTCATCATTAAGCATAATGTTATTTGTAGGTTTTTTTTTTTTTTTTTTGCAGATGTGCTTTATCAAATTAAAGATGTTTCTCCTTTATTCTACTCTCTTTCTGATTCTGTGAATAAAATCATGTGATTTTTTTTCTTTAGCATTTTGATAGGGTGGATTACATGGATCAGGTTTCAAATAGTGAATCAGCATTGCATCTTGGTAACATTTAGTTATGGTGTATAATTCCTTTTCTATATTGCTGAATTCTGTTTGCTAATTTTTGCATCTATGTTCATGGCGATATTAATCTGTAGTTTTCCTTTTCTTCTGTTTTGTGTTGTTTTGATAGCAGCACAATATTACCTTCATTGAATGAGTTAGAATGCGTTTCTCCTAATTTCTGGAAGAGATGGAATTTTCATTAAACCAAAGTTTAGTAGAATTCTTTGGTGAAACTGTCTGAGCCTAGAGATTTCTTTCTCAGGGGGTTTTAGATAAAAATTCAATTTACCCAGTAATTACAGGCAAATTCACATTGCCTATTTTATATTGGGTGAGTTATGGTAATTTCAATTAAGTTGTCAAATTATGTGCACAGAGTTTTCTTTGTATTTCTTCTTTGCCATTCTGATGAATGCAGGATATGTTGTGATATCCTGTGTTTCATTCCTGATACTAGTAATTTGTACTTTCTTTTGTTTCTTTTTTGGTCTTCCTGATGAAGTCCCAGAACCTAAGTCAGGTTCGGTGGGGTGAGGAGGTTCGGAGCCGACGACTAAAGAAAGAATTCTTAAGACGTCGTTGGTGCAAAAGGTGATTTATTAGAGCATGGGGACAGGGCCTGTGGGCAGGCGGAGATGCGGCTGCCCTGGGTTGTTAGGAGTGGTTGGTTATATACACAGGAGTTGGGTAGGTGAGGACAAGGGGGTATTCAGAATACTATCAGGATATTGAAGGCTTAGTTGCTATCAAGTAAAGACAATTGGAAGTCTGGTGGAATGTTACATTCCTGCTATCAAGCATCCCTGTTAATGAGATTTAGGTTTAAAGACAATTGGGAGTCTGGTGGAATGTTACATTCCTGCTATCAAGCATCCTTGTTAATGAGATTTAGGTTTAGAAGAAATTTAACTTTATTTACTTTTCCTTCTACCTCCACCTCCTTCGGTTTTTATGGAGGGGAGGGTAACATTAGGCTTGAGGAACTGAGTTCTGTGTCTTTGGAAATTGGGCTATTGATAAGGTAACTTCTTTGTTGTAATCTCAAGGACATTTGCAAACCAAGGGAGACTCCCGTCTTGTAGGATTGTGATCTCAGCAAGTTAACTATTTATTTTATGGCAGTCAGGGGTGCCTGAGGAATGCTACACCTATGGAGGGGAGCGGATGGAAGGGGGGGGTGCAAGGCGCCAGCTTTTGCTTTGTCCTCAGCCAGCCTCCTGCTCCCTCATCATTCCCCCCTGAACAATTTTGACCCTTAAATCTTTAAGGTGGTTGAAGGTGGAAGTTCTCATCTTCTGTAACTTCTTCGTGCTGAATAGGGGCGTAGAGCTGTCCCTACCTGCTTGGGTCAATATTGATCAGGGTAGGAATGTATAGGGGAGTTACGAAAGGTGGAGGCAGCTGAATCCAGCGCTGACAGTGAAGAGGCATCCTCGCGCCAAGGATCGTCTGTGTGGTGTAGTCATTGTAGCAATGGGAGTCTCGGCACCAAGTAGAGAAACATGGAACAAAGCAACATATTAAGGTTAATAAGGTGATAATGAGAAGCCCGAAAAGGAGATTAGGCCATAGTCCTCCTTCAAACCAGGAACTTAACCATTCACTGAGAGAGAGAGAAGGATCTTGTAGGGCCTTAATTTGGGTATTCATATCTTTTATTAGTCCTGTGACATTTTTGTGATAGTCTGGGATGTACACACAACATTCTGTTTTGATGATTGCACATGTGCCACCCTGGGCTGCTGTCAGGACATCTAAGGCCATCCTATTCTGTAGGACTGCCTTGCGTATTTGTGACACTTCGGTATTAAGTAGGGAGATGCTGTTCAGTAAGTCATTGAGTGCCTTTGTAGTATATTTATTAAGGGCTTCTACATGCCACATGACATCCTCTAGTCCCGCAGATGGAACAAAGATGGATGCTAAGTGATCATACCATTTAAAAACAGATCGTGTCCATCTTTGTTTCAAGTTGGGGAGATTAGCTGGAGTTGTAATGGTTTTAGTAATGCGCCCATGAATCCAGGCAAATCCTAAAGTACAGCGACCTATCCACCCTGGAGGAAGCCAGGGCCACAGGTTGGTTCCACATATCCAGTGGGTTCCATTTGGAGCTGGCCATCTGATGCCAGGTCGCCTTGCCCAGTCAGTAGCAAACCAGTCAGTTGCCTGGAGTACTATTACTTGGGAACACATTTCTAGTGATAGCCATCCCAGATATCGTGCGTTCTTTGCCCAAGTACCACTCGTATGATTCTTTTGTTCCCAGCATAAAACTGCCTTTTAACTGAGCTGTCCAATCGTGGGTGTGAACCACAAATATGTATCCCGGATCTGATATATGCCATCTTCAGTATAGCGATAAGGAGGGTTTTGTAACTTAGGCCCATATTTGATTGGGGAGTTATGGCTTGATAGCAATCCCCTTTCCTTCCAAATAGCTCCATGGGCATGTAATACCAGGAAAGCATACTTGGAGTCAGTATAAATGTTAATTCTTAGACTTTGGCAATTGCAAAGTGCTAGTGAGCACTATGGCACACCTAGCTTTTCTTATTTTTTTCTATGAAAACTACTGTCATCAGAAAACCAACTGTCATTCATATTTTTAACAGGGGCATCTTAAATCTGGACAAATAGAGTAAGCAAGATTAATAACCTTTTTTGCTCTATAAAGAAAGAAGTACAGTGGTCAGGTTCAGGCATACAGGTAACTAGGTTTAAAGTTTGACAAGTTTTAAGTATTATTTCTGGCATATCTGTAAGTATGGCCCAATATTTAATTAGTTGGCCTCCATCACACACTGGTGGCCTTTGATTTCTAAGACAAATCTGGACCTGATGTGAAGTCATTACAGTCAGGGACTGTCCCATAGTGAGCTTTGAGGCTCTTTTTATAGGAGGGCTGTTCTAGGTTTCGCTAAAGCATCTGTTTGCAATTGCACCTCAACAGAGGTGGCCTCTAGGATAAATATGACTAAGGGATGAAACCAATAAGAAGACCTTTGAGTGGTCCAGCCTTAACAATATCCTGATTACAGAGGATCACTGGCAAGTGAGAAAACTTGTCAAGAGATAAGGGGAGTCCCCATGGATCATTCAATCCAATCATAAAGTGGGGTCATCCATTATCTCCACAAGTCCATAGTTAATCCTATGGAGTGCGATAGGTTGGCTTTTAGGCAATTTCATTATCCCAGCCACACATAAGGTGTTAGTTAAGTTATACCATTGCAGGGGAATCAATCCCTTTTTTCCAGTTGTTTAATCATGTGCCGTGGGGTCTGCTAATATCCCCACAAAATAAAAAAGCAAGAAGATCATCTAAATGAGCTATTGTGTAACTTCTCTGAAGTTTACCTCAAATTGTTTAGCTTAGGTAAACAAACATTTAAAGACAATCAAATCTAGAATTTAACACCCATAAAGGTGTATTACTGAAACAATTTTTCTCTCTAAAATAACCCTCATTTCCAGAGATAGCCAAATCAGGACTAATTCACTTGTGAAACAAGTCCAGTTTTAACAAACTTGACCCATTATTTACATAAGCTCAGCAAGAACAGTGACTGTGATCAATAGATCTTTTAGAATCTGCTTTGCTGGAACTTCTTATAAGGAATCTCTAGGTTGAACTTTTAGCAGCCTCTCCAGGCCAGAAGCCAAGCCCTGTACTTGCCATCAGGCATGCCTGCAATACCTGTCGATTTGGGCGAGTTCCTCTTCTGAGTCTCCACACCTACCAAGGAGTGACATTCTTTACTCACCTGGTGAGGCTGCTGGGAACTCTGTAAGCAAGGCATCAGGCCAACAGTCCCAAGGGGCTTTATGGCTCCAGGTTTCATAAAGTCAACCTTAGTTCCTTAAAGCTGTCTGGTCATATCTGAGTCTTTTCAAATATGACATCCCAGTCAAAGCCTTGGTAAAATAACCCGTGTTTCCAATTCTTTCCTGTTACAAGGAGAACAGATTCTTATTGAACTTATGCAAATGACTGATTGCCTTGGAAGAAAGAATACTTACTGAGACCTTTTGGTTTCAGAGGGTTCAGATAGAGAGAAAAGGTGAATGCCTTGAGCACCTTTACAAATGAGCACTTTTACATCTCTATAAGCTACAGATAACTAGGAGGGAGTATCCCTAGTCTGTAAGAGCAAACATTAGAGAGAACCAGCAATGTTTAAAGATAAAACATTAAGAGACACAACACTATAATCTTTTAGTTCATTTAGTCCCATGTTACTAATTCTGGTGAATGCGGCTTTAGTCAGTTCTGGAAATTCTTACCCATTTCAGTTTTAGGATTTTCAAACATATCAAATATCTGTATTTGTCCTGAAAGTCCTTTATAGGAATCTCCTTGAAGATAAAACTCATTTTACAAGAGAATTAAAACAATTATAAATTACAAAAACTCAGAATGGATATGGTTAGAGCTAAAGAGACACGGGAGTTTACAATTTAGCTGCAAGGAAATCAGGTTATTTCTGTGATACATAACATTTCCATAATTACAGTATCAAGCGGTGATCTCTCAAAACGTTAAAACTTTAGGAAGTGTGTAGAATCTCTAGAATAGTTATAGCATTTTCCCAAATGTAACCCAAGGTTTATCATTGGTTCAGTAGTACTTCATGAGCAACTTCACATACCAAGGAAACGCCTGAGTTAAAGAGATTTACGATTTAAATCTCGTCAACATTTGCTAAAATCTTAGAAAGTTTTAAAGCACATGCCTAAATATAATTAGGGATGTTAAACACCTGATAAAACTGAACATAGAAACTGGTTTTTCTGGGCAGGCAAAGAGAAAACCATTTACATTTTCTTAACAGCAGATCAATTGATCTAAGAAAACATTGTCCTTTTGAACAGAGAATTTCAGTCTTGTACCAATGTACCTTTAAAACCCACTCATTTCAATCTTAATCCATTCTTGACCATGGCTAAAATTCCTTTTCTGAAGATTTCCCTTCACAAACCTTCTACAACTTTCCTTTGCATTCAGGTTTTGTCCCAAGCCATTTCCTTCTAAACAACCATCTCATTTAGGACAAAATTACCTTCCTTTACCTTCAACAAAATGTATTCCCATTCCTTAAATCTTTCTTACATATCTCCTACTTTCCTACATACAGAGTTTCCCTTTATTTCCATCAGTCTTAGTTACACTAAGCAGAACTTTGTATTCTTAGAAACACCTTTAGTTATTAACCAATTGTGAACTGTTACAACAGAATTCTTCAGGTGGCAATTTATGAATCAGTTAAGTGGCAAACAAGTTTACCAACAGATTTAAATACTCTTAGTTTCTTTGCAGTAAGAAGTCAAAAAGCACAAACCTACATCCAGTAATTAACAACTTAGCATTTTATCCTGTTTGGTTAAGATACAGGTGTCCACAATTTAATTCCATTTGTCATCCAAGCAAAACTTTAAAACTTTCAGGTTACCAAAGACTTTGAAAGCTACTTCAGCAATTACCCATTAGAACTTTGAGACAGACAATTAACCATCAGTTTAGTCATTTCTTTGCTAACAAATTTTAACAAGTAACACAAGCTTATTTGACCTTCAGTAAACTTTGATAGAATAAAAGCTTCACATTTACTGCTGTTAACTTAAAAGACAGGTCTTAATTAAACCAACAAACTTAACTTAGTTCCAATAGTGATTTATGTTCCACCTGGGCCCACTCCACTTTGAATGTTTACCTGAGACATGCGTGGGAAGATCTGGAGTGGGGAGTGTTAGGTCCAGGGGGTACTCTTCTTGCTCCTTGACAGTGAAGAGAGAAGGAGCCGTGGTGCATGATCTAGAAGCTAGTCATGCAGGCTGCACGCACCTTGGTGCAGAAACACGTAAGGGGGGAAACAGAGGAAACAAAGTGCTGCCACGAGGCAGAGAAGGGATTCCCGGTTTCAGAGCTCATAAGCCCCAACAGAGGAGCAGACGCCATGCTTTCCCACCAGCAAGGGGGGAGGGGTTAGGCAGTCCAAGTCGGGCCAGAGAACACAGGGAAACTTCCCCGAAACAAAGAGAGTTTCGGCAGCTGCTTGGGAATATTCCTTATAGTCTCTGTCTCGAGTTAGACTAACCCCAGTTGGCTCCAGTTATAGCCATTAACACGGGAAGGGAGTGAGGGAGAAGCCCCCACATCTATTAGGAGAAACAGAGAGAAATAAAGCCAGAATCCCCTTCGCTAGGGATGGCCCAGCAACCTGGGTTTACTAGAAGGCTTATTTACATAATTACCATCCAAAATGTCAGGAGAAAGTTTACTAGATGACTCATTTGGGCAAACACATTCTGCAAAAGCCCCTTAGTCCAGGGTCCTGGTGCAGAGCAAAAAGGCCTAGGTATGAGCAGTGAAGGTATCCTAGGTTCAATTGCCCTGTTTCCTGCAGAGGAGATCTAACTGATAGATCCCACTGAGGCCATGCAGTGTTTCAGGAGCTCAGTCCTTTCCTAAGTTTTGCAATCCAAATTATTTCCAGTGGGTTAAAAGGCACCCCAAGGTAGAGTCCTTGGGAACTGAAGAAGTCTACTGAGGCCATGCTTCCAGAAAAGTAATGAAGGTCCATTACCAAATCCCCCCTGACTCCTGGGTAGCGTCCCACGCAGGATATGTCAGAGGTTCCTGTGTGTCAAAAGCGACCAGAGGCGTCCCTCAAGATATCGCTATTGATCACCGCCATGCCTTAAAAGGCCCTGGAGGGGTGCCGGCGTCCCTCCACTTCCCCATCGCATCCTAGGCTACAGATGGGTGCCTGGTGAATGGACTAAAATGCTTGTGCCATGCTATCATATGTCCTGAAGACTGCATACTGTCTTGCCATATTAACCCATGGAAATACTAGAAAAGTTTGGCAAGGGGAAATTACTCAATTTCATGGCTTTAGGCGGTTTGCAGAAGACACTGACGAGAAACAGTAAAGACTGAAATCCATCATGGTCTATGCGACATTCCAACACATGTGGTCCTTACAGCCAACTTCCCTAGGAAACGGTCCCCGGTTGCGTTTTAATTCAATCGGGTACTAGTTTCGGCCGGCTCCCAGTGGAGGTCCCGCGGCCAGAAGTGGCTAGACCGGGCATGTGGAGGGGATCACATTAGATCAATCAGGAGGAAACCTCACACGGGAGTCTTAAGATTGGCAGCCGTCCTGGTGACTTAGGTGGCTGTCCCGTGCCCAAGAGAGACAACTTTCTATAAGAACAGGAATAAAGAGAGGCCATCAAGTTTCTGGGTCTTATTGCCATTCCAGCCAGGGTACTAGCTTACAGCCAAAAGGCAGACCCTCTCCTCCCCGTAGAGTAGCCACGGGCTAGAGGATTACAGCCTGAGCAACTGACATGCAAGTGTTCCAATAAGCCCATACTCCTTGAAAAGCCCTGGAATGAGAGTACAGGAAAAGGAGAGAAAGTACTCACCAATTTTGCACCGAAGCTCAGAGTCCAAATGTAAAGACTCACAAACCTCCTGGCTGGCTCGCCAAAAATGATGAAGTCCCAGAACCTAAGTCAGGTTCGGTGGGGTGAGGAGGTTCGGAGCCGACGACTAAAGAAAGAATTCTTAAGACGTCGTTGGTGCAAAAGGTGATTTATTAGAGCATGGGGACAGGGCCTGTGGGCAGGCGGAGATGCGGCTGCCCTGGGTTGTTAGGAGTGGTTGGTTATATACACAGGAGTTGGGTAGGTGAGGACAAGGGGGTATTCAGAATACTATCAGGATATTGAAGGCTTAGTTGCTATCAAGTAAAGACAATTGGAAGTCTGGTGGAATGTTACATTCCTGCTATCAAGCATCCCTGTTAATGAGATTTAGGTTTAAAGACAATTGGGAGTCTGGTGGAATGTTACATTCCTGCTATCAAGCATCCTTGTTAATGAGATTTAGGTTTAGAAGAAATTTAACTTTATTTACTTTTCCTTCTACCTCCACCTCCTTCGGTTTTTATGGAGGGGAGGGTAACATTAGGCTTGAGGAACTGAGTTCTGTGTCTTTGGAAATTGGGCTATTGATAAGGTAACTTCTTTGTTGTAATCTCAAGGACATTTGCAAACCAAGGGAGACTCCCGTCTTGTAGGATTGTGATCTCAGCAAGTTAACTATTTATTTTATGGCAGTCAGGGGTGCCTGAGGAATGCTACACCTATGGAGGGGAGCGGATGGAAGGGGGGGGTGCAAGGCGCCAGCTTTTGCTTTGTCCTCAGCCAGCCTCCTGCTCCCTCATCATTCCTAGAGGTATGTCAGTTTTATTAATCTTTACCCAAAAAATCTTTGGTTTTACTGATTTTTTTCTGTTGTATTTTGCCTTCAGTTTGATGGATTTCTGTTCTTATCTATATTACTGCCTTCTGCTTCAGTTTCAGTTCATTCTTCCTCTAGTACTTAGAGGTGAGAACTTAGAATATTTAGGACTTTCCTCTAATATAAGCACTTTAGTGCTATAAGTTTTGTTCTAAATGCTGCTTTAGCTGTGTCCTGCAAATTTTGATATATTATGTTTTTATTTTCATTCACTTTAATGTGCTTTTTAAATTGTCCTTCATATTTTCTTCTTAATCTGTAGGCTATTTAGAAGTATACTGTTTAATTTATAAATTTGAAATTTTTTTCTATTATCTTCTTGTAATCAGATTCTGGTTTCATTCTGTTATAGTCAAAGAACATGCTCTGTATAATTTTTTTAAAACTTGCATAATCTATCTTGGGGCAAGATTCCTGTCAATCTGTAGGCTTATGAAACTAGAAAACAAGAAATATAATAGTAGGACAAGTTTGGGATACTAGTTACTGAAGTTCCCATTTCAAAGAGAAAATGGAAGGTGAAAAGTACTTACTGGTTGGTAGCAATTTAGAAATCCAACTGGGCAAATTCCCTTGGGTTTTAGAGTCTGGAAATAATCATCTGTGTTCACTGATTCACCTTGGTTTCTCATTTTGCCTTCTGGACTCCTGGCTCCATCCCCTGGAATTCTCTTTCTTTTTTCATAAAAGGTAGCGGTTATCTGCATCTGAGTAGATCCATCAGCCTCTTTCCTGTCTGAAGAACTGTGGGAGTCTGACCATGGGGCAGCCTTTCATTTTGTTGTCTTTACCCATTTCAGTTCAGTGTTTCTGCCAGGATCCTTGTGGGTCTCTCATGTATGTCTCAGCTTCACTCTATTAAACAAGAGGCTCCTCCACAAATCATTCCCACATAATGCTGTATCTATTCCTGGTTTTTGCTTAGGTGGCTGAGGAGATCCATGCATCAAATTCCTACTCTTGGGAGAGCTTCTGTGTGACTGAGTACTCCAACCTTTCTATCCTTCTGAGGTACCTACCAAAAGGTTATCCAACCACACTCTTAGCTTTTCTCTCTGAGTATGCTTTCCTAACAGTGAATCTCTTAAATTTTAGCGTCTTTGGCAGTGTGGATAGAATGAAAATTTCCTAAATCATCAAGCCCTAATTCCTTTTTGCTCAACACTTCTTACTTCAGTTTAGCTCTTTCCTCTCACATTTTACTTATAGGTAGCAAGAAAAGCCTGCTTCACCTTCAGTACTCTACTTGAAGACCTCAGCTAAATATTGACAAATTCTCTCTCCTTTGACCAAACTTTAGGTCAGGCTCCTCTGAGTCCTCTTTCAACTAGGCCTTGCCCTTGAGCTCTGTCCTTGGCCTATTTAGTTTAGTGTTAGCAAGAATCCTGCTGGGTCAGTTTAGTGAAAATCCCCACCCTTGATAATCTGATCAAATTCATTATCCCCAACCTTTGTTAACCTGTCTTCAGCAAAAATCCTGTCAAGTTGGTTTAACCGGAATCCCCCTATCCCTAGTGTTTTTTTGGGTAGGAATGTTCCATCCACTTACCCCACCCTGTTCTTGGCTGTAAATCTCCACAGGTCCTTGTAACAGCTCAGTCTCCTGTTTAGCTCAGGCTCTGATCACCTCTTTCCCCCTCTTTAGCAAGTGCCTTCAAATATACTTTTCTTCAACAGTGTTTAAGTACATAACTTATAAATCTGCTTTCTACAAAAAAATAGGAAACAGTTCACCTAAGCCACTATGTAATGTAAATTATGCCAGCTACTCTACTATGTAACAAAGATCCCTTTTCCTCCAATTCTCAGTAATATTTTTCTCACTTCCTTTAAGGCCTTAATGTCTTTGTTTCTATTAACAGTCTTTTGTTTTTTTTTTTTTTCTCAACCTTGCCCTTCACTTCATTCTGAGTCCTTATGAACAGAGTCATTAATATCTGTATTTCAACTAACAGTCTGTTCAAGACAGTCTTAAGTTTTTTCTATCATTCTCCTTAAAATTCTTCTAGCCTTGGAGCACCTGGGTGACTCAGTCAGTTGGGCATCAGACTCCTAATCTCAGGGTCATGAGTTCAGGCCCCACAGTGGGCTCCATTTGGGTCTGGAGCCTACTTTAAAAAAGAAAAGAAAAAAAAACTCTTCTAACCTCTACACTTTACCCAATTCTAAAGCAACTTCTACATTTTTAGGCATTGTTTTATAGCAGCACCCTACTCTTGGTACCAAAATCTATATTAGTTTCCAATCGATGCCCTAAAAAATTACCATAATCTTAGTGGCTTAAAACAATACAGATTTGTTACTGTCTAGTTCTGGAGGTAAGGATTCTGAGAATGAGGCTCAGTGGGCTAAAATCAAGGTGTCAGCAGGATATTCATTCTGGAGCCTCTATGGGAGTCCCTTCCTTGCTTTTTCTAGCTCCCAGAGGCTTCCTGAAAACCTTGTCAGGAAAGCAGTTGTTTATTAAAAGTTCTCTGTATTGTTAGGCTGTCTCTCTCTTCACCTTTTGACTAGAGCAGGCTTAGCCTGGGACTTTTTTTTTGTTGGCACTCATTTATTATTCTAGGTTGCCAACTTCTCCAGCACCCAGTCTGGGAGGATAAGGTAAAAATAAAACCCAGGAACTCACTGCTGAGTCATTCCTTTAGGTCCCAAGGCCCCTATCATGTTTGGCCTGTTCTCTCCAACTTTGAGTCATCTTATGTTTTCTTATATGTTATGCCCAGGGATTTTTAGTTGTACTTAGAAGAAGTGTGGGGAAAAAAAAAAACCTTCTCTCATCTTTTGAGACTATATTGTATCTTTTTAGGCTCTTCAAAGGCCCTCCACACATAGCCGATGTGTCAAGTACTTGAGAATCCTTTTTTCTCTCTGGTGTCTTTTTCGTGATGCCCTTCAGAGGCACTTTCTAGAATTATGTGTACCTCAGAGTCAGTCTTCTCCTTTCTTTCCCTTCTGATGATTCTTGTTCTTTGATTTCTGGGATTCAGAGCCTCACAGTGGTGGTAGAAATTAATGTAGAACTACTAAGACAGAAGGCTAGATGTTTCCTCAAAGAAGAGGCTCAGTACAGAGTCACAAGGTAAGCACTGGGGGAAGGAATAAGTTTTAGTTTAGGCTTTGGTGACAAAAAAATTTATTGCTTATGATTGTATTTCCATTTATGCTTCAGATGTTGTTTTTAGAAATTCCTTCCAAGTTATTGTGAGGTGTGCTGCCAGTCTTATTTTTGGTGTTACCTTGTAGTCTTTTTGTGAATCTCCTAAGTATCAGAGAGGATATGTTGTGGAAAGCCAATAAGCACATCATAAACAGGACTCTCAGATGAGTTGTTTTGACTGTCCCTTGCCTGGTTCTACTTACATGTCCTATGAGCACATTACCTAGAGCTCAGTACATCCTAAATTAAGGCAATCCAGCATTTCTTCTTACTTCCATCTCCTGGAGTTTTTCTTTTAGTTAATGATAATACTATTAATTCAATTACCTAAGTCAGAAAACTGAAGGTCAAAACTCTATCCTCGTGCTCCACCTCCACATGTGTTTTATTTCTTGGATCCTCTCAGTCTTTTCTGGCTTTGACTGCATTAGGCCCCTCAGTCTCAGTCCCCTCAAACTCACTGATTCCAATCTAAGCCCCCTTCAGGTGATCTTTATTATGCTACCATATATCTTAAAGGTGTGTCTTCTCATGTTCTTTTCAGAACTCTTCAAGGGCTTCCCTCTCTAAGTATAAAAAAAATAACATTCAAACAAAATATTCATAAAATACAAATTCTTCCTAATCCAGCCCAGTGTTTCTCAAATCTGGATATTCCTTAGAATCACCTGAGCAGTTTTCAAGACTTAAAAGTTCCTGGACCCACACTTAAAAATTCTGATTTAATTGACATGGGTTGATGTCCAGGCTTTATTATTGTTATTGTTTTACTTTTTTTATTGAGTTGAGGCCAACATAAGATTAATATTTTAAGCCAAAGGAGTATTGAAAAAGAAAGCTAAAGTTGGTGGCATCACAATTCTGGATTTCAAGCTCTATTACAAAGCTGTCATCATCAAGACTGTATGGTACTGGCACAAAAACAGACACATAGGGCGCCTGGGTGGCTCAGTGGGTTAAGCCACTGCCTTCAGCTCAGGTCATGATCTCAGGGTCCTGTGATCGAGTCCCGCATTGGGCTCTCTGCTCAGCAGGGAGCCTGCTTCCCTCTCTCTCTCTCTCTGCCTGCCTCTCCATCTACTTGTGATTTCTCTCTGCCAAATAAATAAATAAAATCTTTAAAAAAAAAACAAAAAACAGACACATAGATCAATGGAACAGAATAGAGAGCCCAGAAATAGACCCTCAACTCTATGGTCAACTAATCTTCGACAAAGCAAGAAAGAATGTCCAATGGAAAAAAGTCTGTTCAACAAATGGTGTTGGGAAAATTGGACAGCCACATGCAGAAAAATGAAATTGCACCATTTCCTTATACCACACATGAAAATAGACTCCAAATGGATGAAGGACCTCAATGTGAGAAAGGAATCCGTCCAAATCCTTGAGGAGAACACAGGCAGCAACCTCTTCGACCTCAGCCACAGCAACTTCTTCCTGGGAACAGCGCCAAAGGCAAGGGATGCAATGACAAAAATGAACTATTGGGATTTCATCAAGATTAACAGGTTTTGCACAGCAAAGGAAACAGTCAACAAAACCAAAAGACAGCTGACAGAATGGGAGAAGATAACTTGCAATCGACATATCAGATAAAGGGCTAGTATCCAAAATCTCTAAACAACTTATCAAACTCAACACCCAAAGAAAAAATAATCCAATCAAGAAATGGGCAGAGGACATGAACAGTCATTTCTGCAAAGAAGACATCCAGATGGCCAACAGACACATGAAAAAGTGCTCCACATCTCTGGGCATCAGGGAAATACAAATCAAAACCACAATAAGATAATCACCTCACACCAGTCAGAATGGCTAAAATTAACAAGTCAGGGAATGATAGATGCTGGTGAGGATGCAGAGGAAGGGGAACCCTCCTACACTGTTAAAAACTGGACATTGTAAATAGTATAATGTAGTAAATATGGAAATCAGACTTTTCCCCCTTATATTTGTTTTTATTGTGTGCTGTGGGGTGTTTTTTGTTTAGTGACCCTTCCTTTAAAAAAAAAAAAAAAAAAAAGATTTTATTTATTTATTTGAGACCGAGAGAGAAAAAGTGAGAAAGAGAGAGAGAGAACACGAGCAGCGGGGAAGGGTAGAGGGAGAAGCAGACTCCCGACTGAGGAGGGAGTCCAATGTGGCACTTGATCTCGGGACCTTGGGATGATGATCTGAGAGCCAAAGGCAGACAATTAACGAAGCCACCCAGGCACCTGTTAGTGACCCTTCTTAACTATTTTTGTTAAGTGTGTGTGTTCTTTGTCATGTGTGGTCTCTGAAGCCTCTGTTCCTTTAGTTTGTATCTAGCTGAAGTTTTGAGAGTAAGTTCCTTGAACACCAGGAGCTTGGGTGGGGGGAAAGACAAAGGAGAAGAACAAGGAAGAGGAGAAGGGGAAGAGGCGAAACAAAAAGGCCAAAGACACACACACACACACAACCTCTCCCAGTCTTTGCACATTGACTCTATGCTGGTGTACTATCAGTACTTAGCCAGGTCATTAAAAATACATCTCAGTGCCCATTCTGCTTGCACTGAGCCCAGAAATCAGCCAGAAGTCATAACTTAAGGCCTTCTTGGTTCTTGTGTGAATATATCCTGTCTTGGGTATGTGCACGGCCCTCTAAATTCCATAGTGTACAAAGGTGCTTTTGTATACCCTAATTTTCTCACCAGCTTTCTCTCTTTTTGTCACTCTGTCATACACCTCAGTTGTAATCTTTTGTCCCAGGAGACTACAGGTTGCTAGTTCATCTTAGAATGATTTCAGGTCTGCCTGCTGCTTTTCCAACCTGAGCTCTGAGGTGAAACAAAAACAAGTGCTTCCTGTCTGTCTTTCAGTTAGCCCCACACAAGTTAAAACACAGAGACACAATTCTTTGCAAATAAGTTCTGCCCGGTTCCTCCCAGAGCCGGAGACCAGGGTCCCACTTTGGGAATATGCGTGGCCATCTTCAGGACTACGGCTGAGCTGGGGAAGGAGTGTGGCAACAGTAGTAAAAATGCCGTGAAGCTTTTCTATCATTTTTCAGTTGTCCTTCTTTCATCATTTAGTTGTGGCTGTTTTCCAGAGCTTTGGCAAAGGTGGTTCCATGATAGTTTTCCTTTGATTTTTTTTTTATTTTTTATTTTTTAATGCTTCTGTGGAGGAATGAGTGCTTTCAGTTGCCTACTTCCTCATTTTCACTGACCTCTTACTATTTTTTAAAGTCTTTTTTATTATTTTTGAAAAGATGATTCTCATGAGCAGTCCAGATAAGAACCGCTGTAGCCACAGTCTTCCTCTCCACAGTCATCTGTCTCCACAGTCTCTCCAGTTCTTTCAAACCGTTTATAGCTGCAGCCTGCTAGTGGATTCATTATAATCTTTGAGATTTCCACTTAAAGTGCACTACCATTTCTGACTTTTCTAAGGAGAGTCGCACCAGCTTTCCATAACTTTCATGATTGTCTACTTGTTTACTTTCTTAACTGAATGGAATCTTGGAGGGCAAGCATTTCCTCTTCCTCACCTTTCATACAACAACATCAGACCCATTGTAGAGTCAACAAAGTATTTAAAAAAAAGAGTCAACAATGTTATGTGAACCACAAGCTGGGCTTGCTAAGTCTTGCTAAATATAGATAGATAGATAGATAGATAAAAAATATTTACCGTATCTTGATGTAAAGTAAAACACTGACAGTTTTCTCCTCCCCTTCCTTCTTCTCCTTTCTTCATCATTTTCTCTCAGGCAACACCAGCCCCAGCAAGGGATAATCAAAGACTCTAAGTGAAAAATAACTGTAGTAGGAGAAATAGTCCTTAGCCACCAGATTGCACGAGTTCAGTAACTGGAGATCCTGCCTCATTTTAAATACACACCTTCCCTTGTGTCCTGGGATGTCGTGGGATGGATGCCTCTGATGCCCATGTGCTGTGGCCCTGGTGACACTCTGTTCTGTCCTCTCTTCACCTTAACTGCTGCTGCCCTAGCTCTTGCAGACTAGAGATGGGCCACTTCTCCTTATAACTGTCGACATGATGCAGAGTGCCGTTTCTCACTTCACTGCAGATCCGGGGGTTCTGGTAGCTATCAATTCAGGTAGTAGCAATGGAGCCAAGCATTAACTCTATCTCCTACACCTACATTTGAAAAAATTTGTTGATTTAAGAAGTATCATTGTATCTCAAACTGAGGGGCCTTGTCACCTCAGATTCTATAGAATTTAACATTTAAAATACTCTAGAAGACTTAGTCTCTTGACATTCATACTCACAGAGGCCTCTTATGTTAAAAATACTGATTGTCACCATCCTCCCCTCTCTTAGATTCAGAATTCGTGGTCCTGGGTGGAGCTTAGGGATTTTAATGTGTGACACATGCCCCAGGTGATTCTGATGCCTGCTGTCCTTGGGCAGCACACTGATGATCATTGTCACAAGGGGTTATTGCTTAGTTGTGAGATTCCAAGCATGAGAACAGTGTGCACTTAAAATTCACTGCCAGGTTCACTAATCCAAATATTTATTTATAATGATCTCTAAAAACATGTGTTTTTTTAATTTCCATGTTCAGACTGTATCAAAGTGACATGTTCATGGTTAATAAAAAACAAATCTTCTTGAAGAACTTAAAGCCAACAGTCCCTTTACCCAGCCTGCCTTACCTCTGCCCCACTCTCCTTACGGGACACCACCTCTAATCATTCCCTTTTAAGTTCTTGTACTGATCATTTCCTTATTCTAAAATTACACATGAACTGCTGTTTATTGATCATCATCTAATTTAGACTTTTTCATTTTCCAATAATGGATATGGAAATTGTTCCCTTACTACACTGCTGCTGCTTTCATTTTATTCTTGTAAAGTTACTGCTTCTATGATATCTTCTAATCTTTGGAAACGTGTATAAGGCTATGCTGCTTGCATTATCATTCATAAACAGCCTCTTGATTCTCCACTTTGTAAGAGAATGGCATTCACTTCCCCACTTTCTCTTCTTCCCTTCACAACTTCCAATCTCTGTGAGCTCTCAAGGTCATATCACTTTTATTGTTTGTAATAAAATTATAATTAAATTAGAAGGGTTGTTCAACATGCAACTTGATAAATATAGACTATAAAAAGGATGTAATTGAAGGACTACTACAAAATGAGAATTGTATAGTTAAGTTCAAGTATACATAGTTTTATACAACAAATTATGCAGAACTTATATTAATGTTCTTAAATTGGTGTTTCCAAATTAGCTTTCAATATTTCCTCACTTAGAACTTAGTACAAAGTTCAGCCAGCTGGATTTATCTATTGCAGATTTTTCTTCTCTTGTTGTGTGGGTTCTTTTGACCCTCTTCCCAGTTTTTGTTTCATGTTCTTCTGCACCAAATGCTGCTGCTTCCTTGTAGCTGAACCTCAAGTGGTCACTTATGTCGTTCTTGGTTTCTGTACCTCTAGTTGCTCCAGGTTTAGTTTCTATTAATAAATTCCATTTGATTTCTAAGAATATTTAATGCTTTCACAGCACTGTAGGTAAAATACCTGATTCTGGTTTTATATCATCCAGAAAGCCTTCTTTTTCTAATTATGTGTATATGCTTTCCTGAATCTTACTAATCACAGTTCGTGTGGTATATAACAGAACTCATACTACACAGTTTACATTTTACTTTCTTTCACTGTCTCTTATTTCTCATCTGAAAAGTCAGTTCGTCAGTGAGGTTTTCCCTCTTGTCCCAGTCCTAGCTGCGTACTCTGTATCCTAGGCCCTTGTTTTATTTTGTTCATAGCACTCATCCCTATGAGAAGTTGTGCCATTTATGCACTCGTGAGTCCTGCCCTGCTAGAATGTGAGCTCCCTGAGAGCAGGGTCTCCCTCTCACAGATGTATCCTGAGAACCACAGTAGAGCCTTGCTACAAATCTTCAATGCAACAACATCCATTATTTGAGAACCACTGCTTTGCACTATGCTCTCTCTCAGAAGTGCTCTAACACTTCTGCTTGGACTGTACTGATGGCATGTTTTCCATGTTTTCTATGGGTGGGAAAGGGGACACATGTTACCTCTAGATTGAGTTTGAGGTATAACAAAAAATGTTCACTAAGGCAGTAGGTCTCAAACTCCACTGTGCTTAAGAATCACATGAAGAAAAAAAAATCAGATGGAGAGCTTGTTAAAACCAATTGGTGGGTTCTGTTCTCCAAGATTCTGACTTAGTAGATACTAATGGGACACATGAATTTGCATTTCTAATGAGCTCACAGGATCATACTGTGAAAACAATGTTCTAAGACAAATCCATATGTCTTTCCTGATTAGTGCCAATACATCTGTGGCTGCAAGAACTGAGAGGTTTTGGGTTTTTTGTTGTTGTTTTGTTTTGTTTTGTTTTGTTATACTATCTAACACTTTTACATAATTTCCTCCAAAGGGAGCGTGGCATATTGCATTCTCTTCTCTCAATTTATGTGAAACAAGTGTATCCAGGTCAAGACATATTTGAGTAACAAAGTCCACCTTGTCCATCTCCAATCCACTTTCCCTTTTGTCTCAAATGTAGCCGGGACATGTCCTCTTTCTCCTATCTGAGGACAAGCATTTACCCACCACCCAGGGGCACATGGCAAATGATTAGAGGCGGAGTCTGTGTCATCTTCTTATCAGAGTCTTAATCTCAGTTCTAAGCATGCCTGGTGAATTACCTCTGAGATCAAAGCCCTTTTTGATATGAGTCTTGTAGGATCTCATTCTGTAAGGATTCTTGGTTGCTCACTCTGGCCTGTGAAGACACCAGGATAAACACAGACTGGGAGTAGATGTTGGGACCCTAATTAAATTGGTAAGACATGAGAAGAAATATTTCCCTTTCTGTGCTTAAATTAAATGAATAGGGTGAAATTTCTTTTTTTCATACAACTATAAATTTAAGATTGAATTACAGTCTTACAAACCTTATTAATATAGGATGATAGAACTTTTACTATTAAATCGACTTTTTGTGGGAACTCAAAAGAGTAAGAATTGCAAAATGAGCATCAAGTATTGTCGTATTGTAAAAGTAATGTAGAGCTAGAGCACTTCTGCAAGGAAGGTTATAAGGTTGTGAAATAAGTTTTCCTGACCTTCACCTGTTGCCCATCCCAGCCAGGATGAAGGATAGTGAAGAATTCTGAGTAGAATTGCAGAGCCAGTAGACTTTTTGGGGAAGAGTTGAGGAGCTCTGGTCTCCCAGAACTCAGAGAAATAACAAAACTGCTACTAGATTCATTTGTCAACATATGGGTACGGAGTCACATGGGCTGAGTTTGAATGTCAGCTCAGCTTAGTACAGCCATGTGCGCTGTATCTCTATGACTCTCTTTACTTTTCTGTAAAATGGAAATAATGGAGTACCCACTTCTCAAGATAGTTAAAAGGATTTAATGATAATAATTGTGAGGAACAATGCCTAACACATGGTTGTGATATATGTTGGAATATAACTAATTCATTCTTAAGTACAAGGGATTGTTTTTGTCTCTGGGGATATAGCAGTGAATTATGGCCCATAGATGTTTATGATTCTGACATGATTTGGGGGCCATAATTTAAACATCTCTGATTTTAGCTCTAAAAACCTTTCCAATTCCAAAATTCTATTAAAAAGGGAACTATTACTAAAATAACAGAGTAACTATCAGTACCTTATTGATCATTTTCCTACTGTGATAGTTAATTTTATGTGTCAACTAGGCTAGGTAGGCCATGGTCCTAGATATTTGGTCAAACACCAGTCTAGATGTTGCTATGAGGGTATATTTTAGAGGAGATTGACATTTAAATCAGTAGATTTTGAGTAAAGCAGATTATCTTCCACTATGTGAGTGGGCCTTATCCAATCAGTTGAAGGGCTTAGGGGAAGGAAAAAAAAAAAAAGATTGAGGCCACCTGATAAAGTAGGAACTGTGCTCCAGACTGCCTTTGGACTTGAACTGCAACATCACTTCTTTCCTTGTCTCCAGTCTGACAGACTCCCTGCAAAGTTTGGGCCACCTAGGCCCCACAGTCACTTGAGCCAGTTCCTTAAAATAAATCTCTTTGTTTCTCTCTCCTCCAATAAATAGCTAGCTAGCTAGCTCTGTTTGTAGATGTGTTATATAGAGAGTGTTTATATATATGTTTATATAGAGAAAGATACATATATATATTTTAATTTGTTCTGTTGTTTCTGGAGAATCCTGACTAATATACTATGTTTTATCGTTTAGGGATCATAAATAAGATCAAATCAGTTAACTGTAATATTTATTAGCTGCTATGAAAAACTACACTGACTCATCCTTTTTAATTGCCTAATTCATTAACGAGGGAGGTGAATATATAATTTATAACCATTAGTAAATGTTGATTTCTGTTAGTAGATGTTGATTCCTTTCCATATGTCATGTTCCTCCACTTTCCTACTAAATTTGAATATTGCAAAGAGTTAAAAGAAAAAGTCCCACACATGTTTAATTTTCAGATAAACTCTTCTGTATCCATCCAGAATGGAAAGCCATCACAAGCATAGCTGTTTGAAGCTGCGTCCTCCTTCAAGGGACTTTCATGTGAACTGTGTCCTGTCCTTCCTTTGCCAGTTTGAAGTTCCCTTCTCTCTCCTGCAGAACAATTTAAATAAATACTTAAAGACCATGGTTATATTTTACTATTATACAGGTAAAGTGTAACTTCTGTAGATGACCACATGGCAACATATTTCCTCTTTTATTAAAAATTAACTTCTCTCCTTTCCTGATATTTGCTTGTCATTGGGGCTCCAGAGAGGACCAACAGCCTCCTTGAATTCCTTGAATGCAGCTTGTTTAGAGTGTGGAGGAAGTGACAGGCCACCTATGTATTCTGTGCTCCTCCCCCAGAGATTCAGTGGCAAGATCTCAGGCAACACCCAGAGTTTTAGGGGCTTCTTATCGAAGTGTAAAAGAGATCCCTTTCCCTTTGTTATGTCCCAAATTTATATCAGAGCTCCAAGGGACCCCCAGCAAAGGATATTTCAGTAGTCGATTTATTTTCCACACCAAATAGCACTTCAAGATAAATTTTTGGCACCAATTTCTCCATCTTCTTAGCAAAACTATTCATTCTGTTTGGGTTTTGGTGATGTGTTTCAAAGTTCTGAGAGCCTAAGACACAATGCTCTCAGAAGAGGTAACCAGAAAAATGTTCATTCGTAATATGTCATGGGGATAACAATAATAACCTACCTGATAAATTTATCTAGAGGTTTGTGTAACTATTGGTTTGTGTAACCAGTAGTAACTCAGTACTACTGGTAAAGTACTCAGAAAGTTGCCTAGCACATGATTAGTGCAATGTATCAGTTTGTTAAGAAAACCCATGGTCAAACTTTGTGAAGACTATACATGCAGCCCTTTCTTATACTATTAATAGCACTAAATCACAACTCTAACTTTCTTAGTTGCACGCACTGAGGGAAGAAAGGTATTTGCTTTGTAACAAAAATATAACAAAGTTTCAAGCACACAGAAACTCTAGAGCAAGATGTAAAGATCAAAGAACATCTCATGTTTTTGTTCTCTTTTCTGTTTTGAAGTGTATCTCATGAGACTGAAATAGCATGACCACATGTTCCTTAAGGCAGTTTATCAAGAGTAGATATGCAGAGGTAAAAGAAACGTTGTTACATGGCAGAAGAGCCCAAAATCTGGGGTTTAGGAGTGCCTAAGTGTTTCCTGGAACACTTGGGAAATGGACTTTTTTTTAAGATTTCATTTGTGCATTTATTTATTTATTTTTTAGAGAGAGAGAGAGCACAAGCGGGGCAGAGAGAGGGCAGGAGAAGCCTCTCCTTGCTGAGCAGGGAACTGGATCTGGGGCACCATCCCTGGACCCTGAAATCATGAGCTGAGCCAAAGGCAGACGTATAACCAACTGTGTAACTCACGTGTGCCTGGAAATGGCATTTTTGATACACATCTCAGTTAATTCTGATGCAGGTGGTTTGGGGATCACTCTTGGAGAAACAGATCAATTCCTTTTTTAAATTTTAGTCAAATTCATAACTTTAAAAATATATTGTAATTGAGTTGAATAAGCTACCTGAGGTTTTCTGTTCTTTATCATTTTAGATGGAATGAAAATAAAAGACCTAGTCACAGCTATTCTGGATTCTTACATGCAAAATATTGTTCTTCAAATAGAAACAGGTTCCTTCCTTTATTTAACATTGCTCACTTAACCCTTAATCTCACATTAGAGTCCTCAATTCTTTTAGTGTTTTATAAACTACTAAGAAGCAATTGAGTGGTTCAAGCAATCCAAGTGCATATATTATAAAAAAAATAATGTTATTTGAGTATGAGCATGTTGTCTATGCAATGACTTAAGTTTAGTACATTGGGATTTTGTTGAGTGCTTTTGCAGTGTACCACAAAGTCCAACGTTTTAACCAGTTATATCAAAAATGTTTAAAAATTGATGAAAGGTCATGTCACTAAAATAACTATTCTTATATGCATAGGCTATATTAAAGTACATGAAACTGTGTTTTATTTCTTTGATGAATTTTATCTGTGACTCAGTGTATAACTTTATTCCTTTATAAGTATTAGAAAATGGCACACGTTAGATAATTTTTTTAATGCCATAAATAAATGTCACATCTCATAGAAATCATGGTTTTCCCAAAGATGAAAATTACAGGAAACAGGACCATTGAATTCTAGGAAGTTAGTGTCTCTACAAAAGACAATGGTCTTTTAAATTTCAACATTCCTTTGAAGTCATGCCTTTTCAGATAAGCATGTGGGACAGTAGGTGGTTCTATACAATGATTTTTGGTTATGTTGATGGTATTATGAAAGCTCTGGCCTTTTCAGAATGCTCAAATTACCATGTTTGAGCCCAGAACCCTACTTTGCTCTTAGTTGAAAATAAGGAATTAATGAAAAATCAACATTTGTTTTCTGAAGTATTCTTTTTTGCTTAAAAAAAAAAGAATGCCATATAGTTTGTTTTTGTTTTTAAGATTTATTTACTTGAGACAGCACAAGTCAGCATGGAAAGGGGGCAGAATCAGAGGGAGAATCATACCCCCGATGAGCTGGGAGCCCGATGTGGGGCTCAATTCCAGAATTCTGGGATTGTGACCTGAGTGAAACGCAGATGTTTAACTGACTGAGCCACCCAGGTGCCCCACCATTTAGGTTTTTGTTTTTTTTTTTTTTAAATCATCTTTCTGTCTTCCAATATAACATGACAGAAACTTTAAATTTTCTTTTAAACTAATAAGGTGAAACCATCATTTGCTAGTTAGAATCATTAATTCATGAGAATAACAGATCAGAGGGGAAGACAAACCATGAGAGACCACAGACTCTGGAAATCAAAGTGACGGTTTTGGAGGGGAGGGGAGGTGGTGGGATGAGTGAGCCCAGTGTTGGGTATTAAGGAGGGTACAAATTACATGGAGCACTGGGTGTTATATGCAAACAATGAATCCTAGAACACTACATCAGAAACTGTATGTACTGTATGGTGACTGACATAATAAAAAATTGTTATAAGAAAATAACAGATGGTAAGGCATGTATATGAAAGACAGGGGCTGTAGAAGAATCACAGTGTCACACTGCATGGGAGAGAAATGAGAAGTTATTACTTCTATTTAAAATAAATTCAAAGAGAGGGAATAAATCCCTCAGAAAATGCAGAGTAAGTGATTAGCAACAGTTGAACAAAGGGCGGATGTTAAATCAGACAATGTAGGGACTAAGGATATGTGAACTCGGGCCTGGAGTAATTTATTAAGGATGATATTTGTGGCCTAAGTGTAGAACCAGACATTTTCAAGAACAGCCCAGAGCATTCTCAGTGGCTTTGTCATAGGTGGGGACATTGTCTTTCTTGCCTAATCTATTTTCACAGCCTCTTAAGTGGCCACTCTGCTCACCTTCCACATGCCCCCTGGGACAACCTTCTACATAAATTCCTCCGTATTTTGGCCATTGGAGAAAAAAAAAAATCCTACACTTCTTAATAATTTTAAGTTGCAACTTAAAGTTACAAAGTTTCAACTCTTGGAACCAAAAACTCTTGGTAAAATTGGACAAACCTTGGCAGTTTTATAGTCTGTGGAAAACTAATAGCCCTAAAAGATTTATGGGATTCTAGGGCCTATTCTGCCTCTATACTTCTGTTTCTGCACTGGTTGCCAGGACAACAAGAAGTTGTGCCATGTATGAAACCTAGCTCCTTTATGAGATTATGCACACAAAATAATAGTAAAAATAATCTCAAAAAATAAACATGGATCTGCTCAGGAATGTGCAGGCTGCTAAAGGTCTGTGATCCTTGGGGAGAAACTATATATACTGTTTACGGTAGACACAAAGGTTCTCTCGCCTGCCTGATTTTGCTGTCTCCTCACATTCTCCCATGCACTTTTGAGGTAAAACAAACTTCTATTATTGCTGCCTGTGCAGGCACTAATAATGTTTTTGGTTGCCTGAGCATCACTTGGGAGTCTCACCAATCATCTAAAGGTGCTCTCTGAAGAATTTTTCCCCGTAAGAGAGTTCTACTGTGCTGGATATCTTCTTATGGTCCCTGATAATTTTTCTCTGACCTGTTCCATGGCCCGCCCAGCAAGCCTGTGGACTGCATCAACAAAAGTCTCCCATCTTAAGCTTCCAATTAGATTCAGCTAGTGGCAGACACTGAAGATGGTGGAAGACTGGGGAGAAGGCAACATCTAGGCGCAACTTTCCCAGTGGCATCTGGGCAGATCCCAGGGTGGGCTGTGTCTCTTCTGAAAACTCTCCCTGGATCTAACCATTCTTCAATTTCCACTTCAGGCCTAGGGCCAGCAGAGGATTCCCAGGGAGCGGTGCTACCCCTTTTGGTGTCTTTAAACCCTGATCCACCTTTGTAAATAGTCTGTTAACTCTTCTCAAATTACCCAGCTTGAATGTGCCAGCAGCCTGACTTCCTGTGATGAATTAGGTGCCTGCTGTTACGATGTTATAATTTCTCCACTTGACACCACATAGTGTATGAAACACTTGATGTTCCACCTTTCCTTGAACCTAACAGTGTTGTAACTCTGCGCCTTCCTGTTTTCCCTCCTGCAATATAATGCTCTTTTTTTCCTCCTTTTCTCCCTAGCACTTATCTCTTCATCTTCAAGATCCCTCTCAAATGTCACTTATCTGAGGAGTCTTTTCTCTGGCCTCCCATCCAATAGGACTTGGACTGTGTGCTCCAGTTACTTTGACATATTTGTCTTCCCCACAGGAATTGTGTCTTCATTCAGGCATTCATTCATTCCCCAAACAATGACTGACTGACTTATTTCTACGTTTCACACACTGTTCTAAATCTGTGGGAATATGGCATTGAACAAAACAAAGTCCCTGCCCTCATAAAGCTTATGTTCTCTGGGAGAGACCGACAATAAATGAGTGAACAAATAGATTTATGGTACGTGAGGTAGAGATAAATACCACAGAGATAAAGCAGGCTCAGGGGTGGACTGTGTAGTCTCCAAATGCGGATAGTTGTTGCCTGGAAGACCTGAGAGTTGGTATTTGAGCAGAGCCCCGAGTGAAATGAAGATTATATCTGCAAGTAGGTTTTTTAGTCAAGGAAACAGCAGTGCAAATGCCCTGAGGGAGAGGTGTGCTTAGTACTTGCAAAGAAGAACATGGAGCCCAGTGCGGGGGTTGGGGGCGGGGGCATTAGGATATGAGATGAGGGGGTACCAGGGAAGATGAGCTCAGGGTAAGCCACAGCTCAGGATCCCAGATTTGGAAGCTCCTGGGGAGCTGTGAGTAACAGGTACCCTAACTTTATTATGTATTTTGTTACCCCCAGTGCCTTGTCCAGTGTCTGGATGAATGGAAGATTAAATTGTAGTAGTTCTCAGTTAATTCTGTGATCCAACCCCTTGCTCTTTAATCAATGTAACTTTCCGAAGTGTTACAAAAATAACTATCTTTTCTTGGAGATGTAGCACCATGCAGTAGAGCTGACATCCAAGGTGACAAGGCTGGGAAGTGGCCAGCCCTGTCCCCAGCTAATGTCTGCCTGTGTGTCTGTCTTTACCTAAACTGCAAAGCTCTGTTCAAACTCAAACACCACGTAGCCTATTACATAAATTTAAAGGCAGTAGACAAAGATGCAATTTCACCTCTGTCAGAACCATCGAGTTTATTTTTCACAGATTTTGGCTAGTATTTCTAATTTCTTAGGTCAATTTTTATTGAAGTAAAGAAATGAAGGTCAAAATAATGATTTTCACTAAGAAAAACAGATGGGGATAATCCATATATTAACAGAATTACCCCCTTGCTAAAAGATAAATTTGTGAAGTTTTATATTCTCTTTCATGAATCAAAATATGAAGTTATCCAAACAAGATAATTGATTTCCTTATGTTTTTCTTTTTGTAAATTTTAGTCTAATGTAATTACTTGAGGCAATGATGAATTAGATAAGAAGAGAAAAACTCAGCCTCTAGTTCTGCACCAAATATTTATTAGTTTCCAGATAATGCAAATATTTGATCAGATATTGATTTGCTTCTAGTAGATATACTTGGCAATTGAGCATTCCGAAAGGAAAACTTAAAAATATGTATATTTGAATTTCACAACTTTACTATTCTTAAAATCTTTTATTCCTAAAGCAAATAACACATCAAAAAACAAGTTATAATTAAATGTAAAATAGATTGGTCACAGAAAACTAAGCCTATACCTTAATTAAATGCAACCAAGAAGCAAGTGCATCATTTTCTGTCACACCAGCAATGCACAACAGTTCCAATTTCTCCACATTCTTGCCAACATTTGTGGCTTTTGTTTTTATTTTCTTAAGATAGCCATCCTAATGAGTGTCAGTTGGTTGGTGTTTCATTGTGGTTTTGATTTCCATTTCCCTAATGATTGGTGATGTTGAGCATCTTTTTATATATTTATTGGCCATTTGTATGTCTTCTTTGCCCATTTTTAGTCAGGTTGTTTATTTTTTGTTGCTTGTTGAGTTTTAGTTTTATGTATTATAGATATAAGTTGTTTGTCAGATATATCATTGGCAAATATTTTTGCCTATTCTGTGGACTTTGTTGACAGTGCAGAAAAGTTTTCAATTTTGGTGAGTTCCAATTTATATTTTTCTTTTATTTCCTGTGATTTTGGCATTATTCTATATTTATAAAAATTTTGCTCTTTAAAGATAATGTATCATTTAAAATGCTAAATGACTACATCATCTTTTGGGAAGAGACTGTTTTAGTTCACAACTAATGTGGCTATTAAACTTAAAATGTAAAGATGAAAAGTAAATATTGACTACTAATAAAAAATGTACAATAATAATAGCTTTTCATTCAGTGAGTCAGTTGGTCAGTCAGCTAATCACTGGATATTCGGTGCCTACTTCAGTTATAATCATATGCTGTTTTTGACTAAGAGGAAAATTCTAATATAAAATGTTTTCTTAAAATATCATATAGTCTGGTTGAGGGGGGCAAAAAAGATAATCCCTATATGATGGTCCCTAAAACAAAGGAAATCTGTAATAGTAAATCATCTTTATTGATAGCTTACCATATTTCTAACTTTGTATTATTCACTTTTCATGCTTTATCTCTTTTCATGATCGAAACTACATGTCTCCACGTAACTAATACTAATTTCATTAGACATGTAGGAAAGTTGAAGCCCAGTGAAATATAGTCTTGAACTAGTAAACAACAAAGTGTTACTCAGTGCACACCTCTCTGATGCCTGTGGTCGAATATAAACTGTGTGGTCAGGGCATGGGCTGTCTCGTTCACCTCTGTATCTCTGCAACATAGGTGTTTCTCAGTTACAGTTTATGCATGGTCTTGGAAGGAAAAACTTTAATATTTGGTACTTTTTTTTTTAAGATTTTATTTATTTATTTGACAGAGATCACAATTAGGCAGGGAGGCAGGCAGAGAGAGAGGAGGAAGCAGGCTCCCTGCTGAGCAGAGTGCCCGATGCGGGGCTCCATCCCAGGACTCTGGGATCATGACCTGAGCTGAAGGCAGAGGCTTTAACCCACTGAGTCACCCAAGCGCCCTTAATATTTGTTTTTGTTTTTTTGTTTTTGTTTTTGACAGAGACACAGCAAGAGAGGGAACACAAGCAGGGGGAGCAGCAGGGGGAGAGAGAGAAGCAGGCTTCCTGAGGAGCAAGGAGCCCCATGTGGGGCTTAATCCTAGGACCCTGGGATCATGACCCAAGCCAAAGGCAGACGCTTAATGACTGAGCCACCCAGGCACCCCTTAATATTTGGTTCTTAATGATTCTGCTATATCATAAAAAAGAAAACTTTTCCCTTCTCCCTAAGTATAAACACAAAGAGAACCCAATTTACATTGCTGCTAATTTCTTCCCTTGGGTCTTGGGACATCTCGTGTCTTTATTCATACTCAAATTTGATGAAGGTTGATAAAGACAAAACCCTTGCAAGAAAACCTCATTTGTTTGAGCAGATGGTACCATAGTTTACTCATAATAATCTTTTAGAAAGTTCTCTAAGTCACATTTTAAATGTTAGTATAAAATTGCTGTGAATTTCTTTATTTGCTTAGCAAAACTTTAGCCAAAGTGGGTGGAGATATGGCAGCAGCAGGCTCATGTACTCTGCTTCATCACCACGGGAAAAACAAGTAACATTTTATAGTGTTAGGATCAAATATCCTTCTGTAAACAAAACATATAAACAGAGGTTTTGTATGAAATATTCCAGTTAGTTGTATAGTCTTGGGTAAGTCACCTGACTTCCCTGGGCCACGATTTACTCTATATTAAAAAATAACCCTCAGAATAACTTTGATATCCCTTGAATCTTGTATTGTTTTATAGGTAAATTTAGGAGTGAATTTTAAATTGAACATAGTATTCTTCTGGAAAATTAAGTGTTTTATCAATCTTTGGAGAAAGAACTCAATAATGAGTTCTTCTAAAATTAAAATTGATGTTACAAAACAACCCCAAAGCAGTTAACAAAGTGGCAACAATTAACAAATTATTATCTATGACTAATTACTTTGTAAATGGGGTAGGGGTGCCTGGGTGGCTCGGCCAGTTAAGCATCTGCTCAGGTCATGATCCCCAGGTCCTAGGATCTAGCTCTGCATCGGTCTCCCTGCTCAGCAGGGAGCCTCCTTCTCCCTCTCCCACTCCCCCTTCTTATAAGCTCTCTCTCTCTCCCTCTCCCCTCTGTCAAATAAGTAAATAAAATCTTTTAAAAAACATAAATGGACTAAATATTCCAGTCAAAAGGCATAGAGTGGCTAAATGGATAGAAGAACAGGTTTGCTGCCTATAAGAGACTTACTTCATATGTAAGAACATGCACAGACCAAAAGTGGAAGGATGGAAAAAGATACTACATGGAAATGGTAATAAAGGAAAAGCTGGAAAAGCTCATATTGGACAAAATGGACTTTGAAACAAAAATAAAGGCATTGTGTAATGATAAAGGGGTCAAAGAGAAGACAACATTTGTAAATGCTTATGCACCTGACATAGGAGTACCTAAATATATAAAAACAAAAATAACACATAAAGGGAGAAGTCGACAGCAATATAATAATAGTAGGGGGTTTCAATAGCTTATTCAATTTCATCAATGGATAGGTCATCTAGACAGAAAATCAGTATGGAAATACTGGCCCTAAACAACACATTAGACCAGCTGGACTTAATTGATACATACAGAACATTCCATCTAAAACCAGCAGAATACACATTGTTGTGAAGTATGGATGGAACATTCTCCAGGAGAGATCACATGTCAGTCCACAAAAGAAGTCTCAATAAATACAAGAAGACAAATAATTTCAAGCATCTATTCTGACCATTGTGGTATGACATTGGAAATCAATTATATGAAGAAAAAAAAAAACTAGAAAAGACACAAACACATAGATACTAAACAACACAATATTAAACAACGAATGGGTCAATTAAAAAAACAAAGAAAAATTTAAAAAAAATACCTTGAGGCAAATGAAAAGGAGCATAACTTTTTGAAATCTATGGGACACGGCAAAAGCAATTCTAAGAGGGTAGATCATGCTTACTTAAGAAATAAGAAAAATCCCAAGTAAATAATCTAACCTGGCACCTCAAGGAACTAGAAAAAGAAAAATAAGCAAACCCAATGTTAGAAGGAAGGAAATAGTAAAGATCAGAGCAGAAATAAATTGAGACTTAAGATCTGATAGAAAAAAATCAAACTAAAACTGGTTCTTTGAAAAGATAAACAAAATTGATAAGTTTCTTGCCAGACTCATCAAGAAAAAAGAAAGAGGACCCAAGTAAATAAAATAAGAAATGAAAGAAAAGCCACAGTTGAAACCACACAAATACAAAGGAATATAAGAGACTACCATGAACAATTAGAAGCCAAAAAAATGGAAAACCTGCAAGAAATGGATTAATTCCTAAAAACACACAACCTTTCAAGAATGAATTTTGGGGAAATAGAAAATCTGAATAGACTGAAACAGTAATTTATAAACTCCCAAAAAACAAAAGACCAGGGCCAGATAGTTTCATAGGTGACTTCTATCAAACATTCAAAAAACAATTTAGTATCTCTCCTCTCAAATTATTCAAAACAAAACAAAACAAAAGCAAAAAACCATAGAGGAATGCTTCCAAACCCCTTTACAAGGCTGCAACCACCCTTATGCCAAATGGGAGAAAACACCACACACCCCCAACATTTACAGGGCAATATTCCTTATGTATATAGATGCAAAAATCCTCTACAAAATATTAAAAAACTCAATTCAGAAGTACACGGGAAAGATCATACACCACAACCAAGTGAGATTTATTCTAAGGTTGCAAGGATGGTTCAATATCCACAAATCAATCAATGTGACACACCCCATTAACAAAACAAAGGATAAAAAATATATGATTACCTCAATATGTGCAGCAAAAGCATTTGATTAATTTAGTAACTTTTCACAATAAAAACCTAAGAAAATGGATGTAGAAGGAATGTACCTCAAAATAATAAAAACCATTTACAACAAACCCATAGCTAGCATCTTAATCAACAGTAAAAGAATGAAAACTATTTCTCTAAGATCAGGAACGAGACAAGGATGTCCACACTTACCACTTTTATACAACATAGCCACAACAATTATTAGGAAAGAAAAAATAAATGTATCCAAAGAAGAAAGAAAACTATCACTTTTTGCAGATGACATAATACTATATATAGAAAACCCTAAACCTCTGCCAAAACTGTTAGAACTAACAAAAGAATCTAGTAAAGTCTCAGGATACAAAAGTTAACATACATAAATCAGTTGTGTGTTTATAGACCAATTATTGGGCTATCAGAAAGAGAAATTAAGAAAAAAAAATCCCATTTATAGCTGCACCAAAAAGAATGAAATACCTAGGAATAAATTTAACCAAGGACATGAAAGACCAATACTCTGAAAACTAAAAGACACTGATGAAAGAAATTGAATATGACACAAATAAATGAAAATATGTTCTGTGTTCATGCTCTGTCTTCAAATAAATTTAAAGATTCAATTGATGGCATGTGCCATCATGGGTATCATGTGCCCTGATTTCAAACTATACTACAGAGCTGCAGTAATCAAAACAGTATGAGATTGGCATGAAAATAGACACATAGATAAATGAAACAGAAAAGAGAGCCCAGAAATAAATCCACACAGATATGATCAATTTATGACAAAGCAGGCAAGAACATAAAATGGGAAAAAGACAGTTTCTTCAATAAATGATGTTGATAAAACTGGGAAGCTACATATAAAAGAATGAAATTGGACCACTATCTTATACCATATGCAAAAATATATTCAAAATGTATTAGATTTGAATAACATCTGAAACTATAAAACTCCTAGGAGACAAACATAGGCAGTATGCTCTTTAACATCAGTCTTAGCTGTATATATACATATCTTTGTGGGGTCAACAGCAGGGACCAGTCTCCACAGATAAGGCCAACAAAAGCTAAAATAAGCAAAGGGATTATATAACACAAAAAGTTTTTGCAGAGCAAAGGAAGCCATCAAAAAAATGATAACACAACTACTGAATGGGAAGAGATACTTGCAAATTATATATCTTATAATGTGTTAACAGCCAAAATATATAAAAAGCTCAATATCAAAACAAATGACATGATTTAAAAAAATGTACAAAGGAGTTGAATCGGCAGTTTTCTAAAGAAGACATACAGAGGGACAACAGACACAAAATGATGCTCAACATCACTAATCATCAGAGAAGTGCAAGTCAAAACCACAGTCAAATTAGCCATTACCAAAAAGACAAAAAAAAATATTGGTGAGGGTGTAGAGAAAGAGAACCTTGTACCCTGTTGATGGGGATGTAAACCGCTACAGCCACTGTGGAAAGCAGTATAGAGGTTCCTCTGAAAATTAAAAATTGAACTACCATAATGTCTGGCAATTTTGAGTATATATACAAAGAAAACAAAAACACCAATTTGAGGAGGTATATGCACTTTTATGCTTATTACAGCATTATTTACAATAGCCAACATATGGAAGCAAACCCACTGATGAAGGAATAATGAAACTATGGTGTATATATAACAGAAGATTAACCATAAATAAAAGAATGATATCTTGCTATTTGTGAGAACATGAACAGACCTAAAACATATTGTGCCAAGTAAAATGAGTCAGACAAAGAAAAACACCCTATCATTTCACTTATATGTGAAATCTAAAAACAAACAAGTCAACTAAAGGAAACAGAAACGGACTCATAGATACAGGAAAGGGACTGGTGGCTGCCAGAGGGGTGGGGGTCAGGAGAGAGAGAGGTGATGGGGATGAAGAGGTACAAACTTCCAATTATAAAATAAATAAGCTGGGGTGCCTGGGTGGCTCAGTGGGCTGGGCCTCTGCTTTCAGCTCAGGTCATGATCTCGGGGTCTGGGATTGAGCCCCGCATCGGGCTCTCTGCTCAGCGGGGAACCTGGTTCCCCCTCTCTCTGCCTGCCTCTCTGCCTACTTGTGATCTCTCTCTTTCTCTCTCTCTGTCAAATAAATAAATAAAATCTTTAAAAAAATAAATAAGCTGTGGGGATATAATGTACAGCATAGGGAATATAGTCAATAATGCAATAAGTTCGTGTGGTGAGAGATGGGAATGAGACTTACCATGGGCATCATTTGTAAAGTACAAAAATATTGGATCACCATGATGTACACATGGAGCCAATAGAATATCATATGTCATTTATGCTTCAGTTAAAAAATGGTGTGAAATACACTCTGCCACCTGGAATCTGGGTGTCTCTATCAGGTTATCGGAATCATTTTTTAAGATATTACTGTCACAATGACAGATATTGAATAGCAGCCATAGAAATAAAGCTCTTACCTCCCTATGCACGGGGTGGTTGAATCAGGATCTTAGGTATCTGCACTTTAACTAAACAAAAAAGTACATATAAAAATAAAGATAATTTACTTAGCATATATTATATATAGACAATACAGCATATATACAACACAGCATAAACCATTCCTATATATTTTTTATATATTAACAAAGTGTAATTAATAATATATATTGTTAATATTGCCAACTTTCAAAAATCTTCTTGGTATTTCTGCATGAATTCCTTCATTTTGCTCTTTATTTCAATTAATATGTGCATTTTAAAAGGATCCAGACTTTTCTAAATGTTATTTGTGTGTGTGTGTACACTAAAAGCTTTTTTTAAAATTTTCATTTATTTGAGAGAGAGAGAGCACAAGAGTTGGGTGAGGGGCAGAGGGAGAAGCAGACTCCCCGCTGAGCACAGAGCCCAATGTGGGGCTCAGTCCCAGAATACCAGGATCATAACCTGAGCCAAAGGCAGACATTTAACCATCTGAGCCACACAGGCATACCTACTACTTTTTTTGTTTATTTGTGTGGGGGTGGAGGGAGCTATTTTCCCCACACTGCCAAACAATATTCTGATACCAGTTTGGTGTTCTAAAATTCAAGTAACCTCTGGCACTGTGCACCTGAAGACATGTCAGATCCCACAGATTAAAGACTCAGTCCCAACAAGGCTACCTGCCCACACAGTTTGGATGCCAGTTGCAAGTCCAGATTGTTACCTGTGCTTCTGACCAACTGGGCTGTAGATAAGAGGTTCCATTGATGACCTCAGGTTTGAGAGTATGCTAAAGTGATTCACAAAACTCAGAGAAGGGTTTTACTTACTAGAACACCAGTTTATTATAAAGGATATAACTCAGGAATAGCCAGATGGAAGAGGGTAAGGCACAGGGAAGAAGCATGGAGCTTCTATGTCCTCTCTGAGCTTGCCACTTTCTGTGAGCCTCCGCATGTTCATAAACCTAAAATCTCCACAAACGCCAACCTTTCGGGTTTATGTGTAGGCTTTATTACATAAGCATGAATATTAAGTCACTGGCCATTGGTGATTGATTCAACCTCTAGGCCCTCTTCCCTCCCTGGAGACTAGGGAGTGGACTGTGCTATTGTAATTTATAATAAATACATATTTGGTCTTTGTCCCTGATTCCAGCACAGAGCTCCTAAAACTCTTGAAATTTCCTAAGCAATAAAACAATGGGAGCATCTTTTGCTATATTTGGTCTCTCGTCTTCAGTTCCTGAAATCATTTTGAAGCTTTTGCTTGTCTTTTTACTCGTAACAAATACGTTTCAACCACAACTGAGTTTATGTTCCTGAGGTGACTTTTGGAAATCCCCTAAATATGGGGTAGGTGGTTGCTATGGACACCAACATGATTAGAGGGTTGAAACTTTCAGTTCCACCCCTTAAACTCTGGGGCAAGGGGAAAGACTGGACGGTGTGATTGGCAACGGAAATTGGGGGGAGGGGCAGTCTTGTAGGATGGAGCCCTTAACCTGTAGGATCTGACACGGTTTCCCAGTAAGTAGTATCAGAAATGACTTGAATTGTAGGACACCCAACTGATATCAGAGAATTGGTACCTGAGTTGGTGGTATAGGAAAAATACCCACACTTTGGAACTGGTGCAGAATCTTAAAGAAGCTTTCTAATCCTGAAATTGTTTAATAATGGCTTTAAATATTTATAAATATTTTTTGATCTTATGTCATATTCAGGATTTGTGATGCCTTTTTGGTTTCTGTTTTTGCATATCAGTTGAAAACATCTGCTCTGAAATGTTTAAGAAAATTAGCTAAACATGCATTCAAATAAAGTAATCTTCCAACTCATTTGGCACCATCAACCATTCACCCAACAAGAGTAGGGAGGAAGGGGAGCATAGGAAGAGGAGATCACAGGAGAGACATCCTGTCAGCAACTGCAAGGGGAGCAAGAGGCAGGCATCTTGTTGCTGTGAGGTCAGCACTCTTTGAGATAACACTTGCTCCAAGGAGCCCATGCACATCTACTTATTTAGAAATTCTACTTAAGTCTCAAATGCAATTTTAAAATTATGTGTTATTCAGTATTTGGAAGTTGAATGTTAATTTTATATATCCACAGAGAAACTCTGTGCCAGTTTGTGAACTAAGACAGTTTTAAAAATGAATGTGAGCACATGCTGTTACTGTGTAGTTACTTCTAAACATTTATCCTGGGGCACCTGGGTGGTTCAGATGGTTCAGTGTCTGCCTTCCTCTCCAGTAATGAGCTCCAGGTCCTAGGATGGAGCCCCTAGGTCAGGCTCCCAACTCAGCGGGGAGTCTGCTTTTCCCTCTCCCTCTGCCTCTCCCCCTGCTTGTGCTCTCTCTGCATCTTTCTCTCTCTCTCAAATGAATAAATAAAATCTTTAAAAAAGTAAATAAATAAACACCTATTCCCTAGCTGCAAGTGATCTATGGTTGAAGTAAGAAATTTCAGTTAAAAGTAAGAATATTGTAATGTGATCCATATCACAAACACTGGAATGGACTATGGGCTAACTGATTTCCCAGGAAGGTTCTAACTGTAAAAAATCTAAAAACATTTAGTATATAACCAAGGCATTAGGACCCTTTTTGGATATTATCATATTTTTAAAATAAAAATTTAGAATTTTTAAAGGAAGGATTATTTTATTCTTTTAAGATAAGGTCATAGATAAACTTATTAATGAATCTTTAATACACTCACACTGACCACATGTACCTTAAAATGGAGAGATAATTGTCTTCATTTGTTCCCAGATGTCTACTACCAAAAAAATATTCTAACAATAAGTGTGAAATCTTAACTGAGAACTTACAGATCTAGATCGCACTGATAACAGTGCTTTTTAAATATGAGTGAATATACTGTCCCCCATTTTTTTCTTTGTATTTAAGACTAAAAAACAATGGAATTAAAAAGAAAAAAACTTCATGAACAAAGATTAAAAACAATCTCCTGTCTTGTTTTGTATGAATATTGCAAGTTCTCATCAAAACAACTCCACAATTTGGCAGAAGAGCTAAGCAAAATAAATGACATAGGTGAATTTAAAAAGTGGATTTTCACCCTAAGAGCGAGGGTTTCACTTAGCTGTTTGTCAAGCAGGCTCTTATTTTCCAAATGGAGAGGAGGAGGAATGATTTAATTTATTGCAGACGGTCTGGCACCACTGAAGGTTTACTAGCACCTGTCTGAGGATTTGTTTTCAAGACTCTGCTCAGCAGGATTCTCTGTTTGACCTCCACTAAGTCATTCACACTCTCAGGGACCTTATTTTTTTCATCCCAAAGCTCACGTTTAATTTTATTGTGCTCTTTGGCTAGGTTACACAACTAGGACTCGTGATTTTTGTTCTTAATATTAAATAGGCTACTTTTAGAATTCACTTCATCAAAAGAATCCAATGTAATCTGGAGAAGATACTATCATGACTTAGGTAGTTAAAGGAACCATGCTTTTAGAATGATTTAAACTCAATCGTTGATCACTTTCTCTAACCCTTTTTTTCTCTCTTCAGCCTCATACTTTTTCTTAAAATCATAAAATATTATATGCTACTATAAATATATTTTGCAACTAAATTTTTTACATTTTTTTATGTAAGGTCACTCAATATACTATATTAGTAATTTAAAATTATCCAATATTAACATTGTATAAGTTATTAAAATTTTATTGCCAATAATTTCCAAAGGCAGTTTTAATTAATAAGCATTCAACATTATGATACCCAGATTTGAACTGTAATTTCTCTTTGTTCAAATTATTTTTCACTGCCCACCAATACTGTCTTAAAGCACTACAAGTTTCATGTTATGGTATATAAATAAATGATGGTAGATTTAAGACAGGGCAGGTTCAAATTTGAGTTTGTAGAGGTCAGTTCGCTTAGAAAGTATTGATCATTCTTGGAGCTGGTTTCTATTAATGGATTACTACTGTCAATCCTATTTTGCTGACTGGCAGCACACTCAGAACATGGGATTTATGGACCATTACTAAACAGGTCTCCAGGCTTCTGTGTTGCTGATATTCTCCTGTTTGAGGTCCCTGACAAGTCTCCAAGCAGTTATTGCTACTTAGAATTAAAGGATGTTGGAAAGCTCTGGCTATATTGATTATTAACGGACTTCTTTAAAAAGCAAGATGAACTTCTGCCCAGGGGAACTAATTTAGCCAAAGTGCTAAATTGTTCAGGGACGTACTGAGCACAAAGTCTCTGCAGCTGTTAGCACCTGCATGTGAACCATCCTTGATCTTTGATCCCTCCTCTGGTAAATATTTTGATAGTGGGTACAGCCATATTCCACATGACCCCTGATCCCATGCAGTTTCTCTGCCTACTGAGAGCTGCCAAGGCAACTCAGGTAAGAGCTTAACATTTCATTTTCATATTCTACTTGGGTGGGCTGTGTCACATACAACTTTGCAGCTTTTCCTTGGACTCCATATTCAATTTTATTTGCTTATTTATTTTTAAATGTTTATTTATTTACTTATCACGCAATGGCCACAGGATACATCAGTCAAGTGTAAGACTTTTAGGTATTTCCATAGGGTACATTATTTTTTTTTTTAAAGATTTTATTTATTTGAGAGAGAGCAAGAGAGGGAGAGGAGCCAGCACAAATCGGGGTGGGACTATTGGCAGAGGGAGAGAGAGAATCAGGCTTTCTGATGAGCAGAGAGCCTGGTGCAGGGTTCGACCCTGAGATCATCACCTTAGCTGAAGGCAGACACTTAACCGACTGAGCCACACAGGCGCTCCATGGGTCACATTATTTTTGTACATCATTGGTTTAAAATATATTCCTCTGTTTTCCACTTTTCCATTTCGGTTAACTCATTTGAAGTGTCAAGTCCTCTAAAGCTTTTGCACAGTAAAGGAAACCACCAACATAACAAAAAGGCAATCTACTGAATGGGAGAATATATTTGGAAATGATGTATCTGATAAGAGGTTAATATCCAAAACATAAGAAGAATGTGTACAACTCAACATAAAAAAAAAATCAATTAAGAAATCAGAGGACCTGAATAGGAATTTTTCCAAAGAAAAAACACACATGTCCAAAAGACGCATGAAAAGATGCTCAACATCACTCATCATGAGAGAGTTGCAAATCAAAACCACAATGAGATAGCACCTTACACATGCCAGAATGGCTAAAATCAAGAAGATGAAAAAATAACAAAAACATGACAAATGTTGATGAGGTTGTGAAGAGAAAGAAACCTCATAGACTCTTAGTGGGAATGTAAATTGGTGCAGCCACTGAAAAGAGTATAGAGGTTCCTCCAAAAATTGAAAATAGAAATACCATATGATCCAACAATTCCACTACTGGGTATTTACGCAAAGAAACAAAAACACTAATTAAAAAAGATATATGAGCCCTTATATATATTGCAGCATTATTTAAATAGCCAAGATATGGAAGCAACCTAAGTGTCCCTTGGTAGATGAATGCATAATGATGTGGTATATATACACAATGGGATATTGCACAGACATAAAAAAGAATGATATTTGAGGTGACTTCATTATGCTAAGTGAAGTAAGTCGGACTGAGAAAGGCAAATAACACATGATTTCACTCACATATGGAATCTAAAACCAAATGAACAAACAAAGAACAGAATCAGACCCATGAATACAGAGAAAAAACTGATGGTTGCCAGAGGGAAGGCGGCTGTGGGATAAGTAAAATGAGTGAAGGGTAGTAAGAGATACGGGCTTCCAAGTATGGAATGAGTATGTCACGGGGATGAAAGGCACAGCATAAGGAATATAGTCAATGAGATTTTAATAGCGTTGTATGAGGACAGGTGTTAGCTACACTTGCAGTGAGCATAGCATAAGGTATAAAGAAGTTCAATCACTATGTTGTATACCTGAAACATTGTGTGTCACTTATACTCAAAAAAGGTTTAAAAATGAAATGTCAAATCTTTGAAGAACTCAAAAACAAAATGTTTGCTAGTATCAGCAGGCATTCACACACTTGCGGCTTGGATCGACTTGCCTTAAATTATAGTTTCAGGTTGTGGTGGAAGAAGCAAGTGACCAAGTTTTGCCTTTTGGAAGGTTCAGAGGGTGTCACCCCTGTGTTTCTGTGCAGATGTCATGTACCAAACACAACTAAGTTCAAGAAATCAGAAAAAGATATTACATTTTTTTTCTTTAAGAAAGTGCTTTTCTGTAAACCTGGTGATTCACAGACCTGTACCCCTGGGGATAAAAATATATGTTTATAAAAAATAAAAAATTAAAAAAAAAGAAAGAAAGTGCTTTTCTAACTTTTTTTCTATTAAAAACTTTTTAAAAGATTTTTTAAAAGATTTATTTATTTATTTGACAGAGAGGAGCACAGAGGGAAAGGGAATAAGAGCTGGGAAAAATGGGAGAGGGAGAAGCAGGGAGCTCAGTATGGGACTTGATACCAGGATCCTAGGATCATGACCTGAGCCAAAAGCAGACACTTAACGACTGAGCCACCCAGGCACCTTTTTTTTTTTTTTTTTAAGATTTTTAAAAGTAATCTTTATTCCCAACATGGGGCTTGAACTCACTACCCTGAGATCAAGAATTGTATGCTCCACTAACTGAGCCAGCCACGTGCCCCAATTTAAAAATTCTTAAAACACATTCCAACATTGTCTATTGCATGTGCCTATTACTCGGTGAAGAAAATGGGAAGAGAGAGATATAGGCAATGTTCTCCATGTTGTAAAGAGAATACTATCTAGAAAAAACAGGACAAAAATCTGCAGACAAAGTGGTACTGCTATGGCAGATGAACTCAGGTTAGGACCTGGGGCTAGTGCCGAAGTGATTCATAAGTTCTCTTCTAAGTGCAGAGGAAGGGCAGGGTTGAAGGGTGTAGGATAGGAGGACTGGAGCCTCTCCTTGGTGCAGAACACTCAAGCGCCATGTGCATTCTCAGGGCTCCATGATGCTGGGCGCACACCTCACCCCAGTTAGATCACCCGCCTGGGTGATCTCCACTTCCCCAGCTCTGCTGCTGCTCCTGGAGCTGTTCTCTACCCAGGGCACCTCCCATACCTATTCACAAGCTGTGGCTCTTTTGACTCCTGGGTAACAGAAGAAGACAGCAAACAGGACTTCTCAGACCTCCCTGACCATGTCTCATTAACCCCCAGCCACACGGGCTTGCTTTTCCTGCTGCCTGAAAACACCAGGCACATTCCTTCTTCCATTCACGGTCTGTTCAAATGTCACCTCATCAGAGGGCCTTTCCTGGTTGTCCCATATGATGTAACACCTACAACACTCTCAATCATGACGCTCTTTAAAATGTTTCATAGTACCCATTATTGTTATTATTATTATTCATTTGATTACTTGTCAGTGGACTGTCTTCTTTCACAAGGATAGTGAGTGCATAACCTCAGGCACCTGGTTGGTCTCATTCATTGGTGTAGACTCACAATCCAGAACACTGCATGCAAAAGTAGGTGCTCAGTAAATGGTTGTTAATGAGTAAATAAAATGTTGACTTCATGTAACACCGGCATCATGGGATTAGGCAATATTGCTCAATCGTCCTTCAAAGTAGGTTTCAGCCAGGGCTAATCTGTGTCAATGAAGATCTTTCTCCTAACCTGTCAGTTAAATAAAACCTTTCTACTCCGTAAGGGAAAGTAGAAGCTAGACCAGGTTTTCTGAGGTGACTGTTTAATAAAAAAGGAAGTTGACAGAGACAATAGATAGTGCCCAAAACTGAAGGTTAATTAGGGGAAATGTGATTTAAAGCAGGTCTGGGGTTCAGACTCCTTTCCTTAATTGCAGTGCATAGTATGATATTAGAATTCTAATTAGCATGTCCTTTTTTTTTTAAGATTTTATTTATTTATTTGATAGATGGAGATCACAAGTAGGCAGAGAGGCAGGCAGAGAGAGAGAGAGGGAAGCAGGCTTCCTGCTGAGCAGAGAGCCCAGTGTGGGGCTCGATCCCAGGACCCTGGGATCATGACCTGGGCCAAAGGCAGAGGCTTAACCCACTGAGCCACCCAGGCGCCCCTAGCATGTCCTTTTAAAACCCTTTCTCCTTTCTCCCTTCTTTTCTCCCTCCCTCTGATACCAGGATCTCAGAATCAAGCATTGCCATATCATAGAATAATCAGATCACTTTCAAAAATACCACAAAATGTATACATCAAGAAGTTACATTTTCTCTTCATTTTGCAGTCCACATCCGTATTTCCAACCCAGACAAAAACCTACTACTGGAGCTTGTTTCTGTGACTACCTGGAGTCTATGACTGCCCTCTTTCCCAGACAGCCTCATGTACAGTGTCCCTTCCTCCTGAGGGAGGAAGACATGTACCCAGGGATCATGTTATCCATGGGGTGGCCAGGGATGCTCCTGAGCTGGCCTGACTCCCACCATTTCTGTCCTCTGCCTTCCTCATATCTACCATGCTGTGTGCAAAATCTGCGTAGTGCTTAGCAGCCTGAGTAAGTACCACAGCGACACTGCCCTACTATGAGCCCCACTGCTACCTTAGACTGCTTTTGCTGATCACAGACCAGAATTTGGGGAAGGAGAAAATGTCCGGACCTCAGATTGTGTTGGAAGAGGAGCTCATCTGTGAGTTGAAAGACACCACACTCTGGGCCCTGAGTGTCTTGGGGGAGCTCACCCAGGGCAGGGGCCTATAGGGCCAGGACTAAGCCTCCTCCTGAGATAATGAGAAGGTGAATGAGGGCTGGAGAGCTTTGGTCTTGCATTGAGTTGAATTAATCCCTCATTAGCCCATTTTTTGGTCTAAAAATGAGACTGCAATTGTTATTCTCATTCAGAAGCATATCCTTGAGAACTGAAACTGAGCCACAAGCAGTAAGTAAAGGAAAGGGCATATGAAGGCTATGGTTAGAACTTCCTGCTTTGGGGGCCACAGGCCACGCGTGGGAAGCCGGAGGCGTCCTGGTTATAAACAGAAGTTTACCCAAGCTTCACAGGGTTCCAGAGTGTGCCAAGATGCCTCAAGGATGTGAATAAGGAGATGGGCCTGTCAAGGCTGGCTAGGACTGGCCTTGCAGAAATTAAACTCTCCAGGCCACTACTTAAGACTCTCCCACACAATTTCAGAGGGGAAGTAGTAGAACCAAATAAAACATAAACAGTGACTCACCCCCATCTGGTCAGTTCGAAACTTTTGTGTCTGTTTTGCCATTTTTTTTTTTAAAGTAGGCTTCACACCCAGCATGGAGCCCAACACAGGGCTTGAATTCATGACCCTGAGATCAAGACCCGAGCTAAGATCAAGAGTTGGATGTTTAACTGACTGAGCTACCCAGGAAGCCCTGCTTTGCCATTTCGATATAAACAGAATCTGTAGGATGCTTTGGGTAGTGTGGACATTTTAACATTAATTCTTTTCCAATTCATGAGCATGGACTATCTTTCCAATTTTCTGGGTCCCAGAGTAATATATCCACTTGTGTTTATTTGAGCAACAATGGAATATTAGGCTTCTTTTTTTTTTTTAAGACTTTATTTATTTATTTGACAGACAGAGATCACAAGTAGGCAGAGAGGCAGGCAGAGAGAGGGGAGGAAGCAGGCTCCCCGCTGAGCAGAGAGCCCAATGTGGCGCTTGATCCCAGGACCCTAGGATCATGACCTGAGCTGAAGGCAGAAGCCTTAACCCACTGAGCCACCCAGGTGCCCCAAGTAATGTTAGAATTCTTATGCATAACTGCTTAGCAGGTATAAAATACATATTTATTTTTTTGTTTATTTAACTTATTTAATTTATTATTTTTTAAGTAGGCTCCAAGACAGGGCTTGAACTCATGACCCTGAGATCAAGACCTGAGCTGAGGGGTACATGGCTGGTTCAGTTTGTTAAGCATTTGCCTTTGGCTCAGGTCATGATTCCAGGGTCCTAGGATCGAGCCCCAGTGGGGTGGGCTCCCTGCTGAGCAGGGAGTCTTCTTCTTCCTCTTCCCTCAAACCCCTGCTCATGCTCTCTCTCACACTCTCACTCTCTTTCTCTCAAATAAATAAAATCTTTGGGAAAAAACAAAAACAAAACCTGAACTGAAATCAAGAGTCGGAAGCTTAATCAACTGAGAGACCCAGGCACCCTTAAATACATATTTAATTTTAGAAATAAAGGTCAATCAGACCCATGTCCTTAAATTGCACACACACACGCACACACACACACACAGATATACATACATTACACATACATTTTTTCATCTTATTGAGGTATACTTGACAAATGAAATTGTAAGATTTAAAAGCGCATATTGTGATGATTTGATAAAATACATGCATTGTAAAAGGAATCTGCCCATCTAGTTACTCATAACATCCATTGCTTCACATTTTTATCTTTTTTACTTTTTGGTGAGAACATTTAAATCTACTCTCCTAACAAATTCTATTTATACAATACAATGTTATCAACCATAGTCACCATGTTTGACATTAGATCCCCAGAATTTATTCATCTTACGGCTGGAAATTTACCAAATTTACCAACTTTTCCCTATTTCCCTCATTTCCCAGCCTCTACCACTGGAGCCATTTTTCTGCTATTTCTGTGACTTCAAATTCTTCTTTAGATTCCACGTATAAGTGATTCCATGCAGTAGTTGTCTCTCTCTCTGACTCCTTTCACTTAGCATAATGCCCTCAAAGTCTATCTATGCTGTTGTAAAGAGCAGGATTTCCTTTTTCTCAGGGTGAATAATATACCATATTTTATATAATATTCCATACTATGTATATGATATTTAATTTATGTAATAAATATATATTATGTAACAATATAATGATATATATTTATAATTAAAATTATATAATTTATATATTATATATAATATTCCATACTATATAGATATATAATTCAATCTTTTGATTCACCGACAAACACTTAGGTTGTTTCCATATCTTGGTTATTGTGAATAATGCTGCAATAAACATGAGAGTGCACATATCTCTTCAATATCTTACTTTCATTTCCTTTGGATATGTAATGAGAATTGAGATTGTGGGATCATAATGTAGTTCAATTTTTAATTTTTTAAGGAATCTCCATAATGTTTTTCAAAGTGGCTGCTGCAACAATTTACATTCCCCCCAACAGTGCAAAAGGTTTCCTTTTATCCGCATCTTCACCAGCACGTACCTTTTGTTTTTTTGATAATAACCATTCTAACAGGTATGAGGTGATATCTCACTGTGGTTTTGATTGCCATTCCCTAAGGATTAGTGATGTTGAGGATCTTTTCATGTATCTGTTGGCCATTTGTGTGTCTTCTTCAGAAAAATGTTTAATCAAGACCTTTTTTAATTTTTGAGTTAATTTGTTTTTTTGTTATTGAGCTATCTGTGTTCTTTATATATTTTGTATAGTAACTCCTTATTGGATATGTGATTTACTAATATTTTTTCTTGTTCCACAGGTTGCTTTTTATTTTGTGGATGGTCTCCTTTGCTGTACAGAAGCTTTTTAGTTTGTAGTCCCTCTTGCTTATTTGTTCTTTTTCTGTGTGGTTTACTTGGGTGTCAAACCCAAAAATCATTGCCAAGCCCAATATCAAGGAGCTTACCCTGTGTCTTCTTCTAGGAACTTTATGGTTTCAGATCTTACATTCAAGTCTTTTTAATCCATTTTAGGTTGATTTTTGTGTATGGTGTAAAAGAGTGGTCCCATTTCATTCTTTTGCATATGACTGTCCAGTTTTCCCAGTGTGCCTCTTTGGCTCCTTTGTCAAAAACTAATTAACCATATATGCATGGGTTTACTTCTGGGTGCTCTATTCTGTTCCACTGATCTTTGTGTCTGTTTTTTATGCCAATACCATACTGTTTTGATTGCTATAGCTGTGTAGGATAGCTTGAAGTTAGAAAGTGTGATGCTGCTGGCTTTCTTAAGATTACTTTTGGCTATTAGGGGTCTTTCATGGTAATAGTAGGATTGTAAAAGATGCCATTGGGGAGTTCTGATAGGAATTGCAGTGAATCTGTAGATTTCTCTGGGTAGTAGGGACATTTTAACATTATTAATTCTACCAGTTTGTGAGACTGGATTATATTTCCATTTGTTTGTGGCTTTGGTTTCTTTCATCTGTGTCTTATAATATTCAGTGTTGAGATCTTTCACCTCTTTGGTTAAATTTATTACTAATATTTATGTAGAAGATACATATTTATTTAAATAAATTCAACTTCCAACAGGTACTACCTGCTCAGAAAGCTAATCCATGGAGGTCTTTTATGATAATAAGACTGAAATGGATTCCATGATGCATGAAAGATTCTGTTACTTAGGTAATGGGTTACATTCATGTTTTTGCCTGATGGGCAGTTTAACCCACAATACAAATATTAATGTATCCCCCAAAAGAAAATGCATCTCTTCTGAGGTAGTAACCCAAGTAAACCACACAGAAAAAGAACAAAATGAGTAGGATGCAAGGCTGAGGAAGAGACAAAGCCATGAAGGGCAACCCACAACAGGTTAGAAGCAAATCTTTTGTTGGTAGTTGGTGTAAGTCATTGGAAGAAACACCACCATAGGAATACAAAAGAGAGTGACTCCTTCTTCTCTCTAGGGTCACCCTTTTTGCTGTTCCAAGAAGACAGATTCTGTTTTTCTTGACCCTAGGGACTCTTCATTCACAATCCCACACAATGTTATGAAGGCCATCTTTAACCTTTTGAGTAGGGTATTAGTTTTCCTTAACAGACTTTGCCCCACGGCTTTCCTCCCAGCTGGATTTGGAGTCTGGTCTCTCAGCTGGACTCCAGCCAGACGTGTGTTATCTTCTCTTCATCCGCTACAGCTAGTTGTGTCTCCCCAAAATTCATATGTTGAAATCCTATCCATGTGTACCTCAGAGCTGTATGTGGAGATAGGACTTTAAAAGGATAGTTAAGGTATTGAGGTCATTAGAGTGGGCCTTAACACAATGACTGGTGCCTTTATAAGAAGAGATAAGGACACAACATACACACAAGGAAGATCAGATGAAGATTCAGGGAGAAGAGGGCCATCTACAAGCCAAGGAGCGAAGCCTTGGAAAAAAAATCAACCCTGGTGACAATTTTATCTTGGACATCTAGTGCCCAGAACCACGAGAAAGTAAATTTCTACTGTTTAAGCCACCCCATAGAACTTCATTATGGCAACAGTAGCAAATTAACACAACCATCAACCCAGGTGTGAGAACAGAATTTTACCTACTCTTCCAGCCATTAGGCTTTGCTTATTTGTAACAGATTCTTTTATGAAAGGTGCTTGTTAAGATGATTGTGGTGTTTCCTGTTAAAAGCACAGGACTGGTGTGTCTCAGTGATTCAGTCGGTGACTTTGGCTCAGGTCATGATCCCAGGGCCCTGGGATGGAGCCCCTCTCCCCTCTGCCTAGTGCTCTGCCTACTTGTGCTCTCTCTCTGTGTCAAATAAATAAATACTTTAAAAAATATATTTAAAAAGCACAAAACTTTGACATGTCTTTTTATTGTAGATGTGTGTGTGTGTTCCAAGCCATTATTTCTTGAAAATGCTTCCAAAGAAAGGATGTTCACTGAACAAATAGCATGGTTAATGGGAATCTACAGGCAAAATAGTTGACCTGTAACAACTGGCCATATTTTTTAACTTTAAAGTTTCAAAACCAACAAGCATATGACAAGAGGCTCAATATCACTAATCATTAAGAAAATATAAATCAAAACCACAATGCAATAACATGTCATATCCATTAAGATGACTACTATTAAAAAATCAAACAGAAAAGAACAAGTGTTGATGAGGGTATGGAGACACTGGAAACCATGTACACTGTTGGTGGGAATGTAAAATGGTGCAAGCATTATGGATAACAGTATGGCGGTTCCTCCAAAAATTAAAAATAAAATTACCAGCAATTTTACTTCTGGGTAAATCCCAAAGAACTGAAAGCAGAATACCAAAGAGATAGTTGTACACCCATGTTCCTAGGATTATTATCCACAATATTCAAGAGGTGGAAGCAGCCCAAGGTCCACTGACACATAAATGGATAAACAAAATGTAGTATATACATACATTGGACTATTACTCAACTTTAAAAGGAATGATGTACTGATGTGTGCTATGACATGGTTGAAGCTTGAAGACATGCAAAGTGAAATAAACGTCACAAAGACAGATACTGTAAGGTTCTCTTTAATGAAGTACCTAGAGTAGTTATATTCATAGAGACAGAAAGTGGAATGGTGCTGCCAGGGACTGTAGGGAGGTAGAAATAAGGAGTTAGTGTTCAGTTTTACAAGATGATAGAGTTTAAGGTTTACAAGATGAAAAAAATTCTGGAGATGGGTTGCACAATGGGTGCACAGGGTTAACACTACTAAACTGTATGCTTAAAAATAGGACGGTAGATTTTATGTGAGGTGTAATTCCACCATTAAAAGTTTTAAAGATATAAAACAGCTTCAAGGATTTCTAAGCAAGGAAGTCTTAGGCCTTATTATGTCATGGAGAAAAAGAAATACATCCCATAAAAAACCATCCTGAATGGATCTGACAACTTTGCTGTGTGTATAAAAGTAATTTTCATGTACAACTCAGGGAGTAGCTTTTAATTTTCCAGAATACAGAAAAAAAAGGTGGGGGGAGCATGAAGTCTTTTAAAAAGTCACATTGTGGGGCGCCTGGGTGGCTCAGTGGGTTAAGCTGCTGCCTTCGGCTCGGGTCGTGATCCCAGGGTCCTGGGATTGAGTCCCGCATCGGGCTCTCTGCTCAGCAGGGAGCCTGCTTCCTCCTCTCTATCTCTGCCTGCCTCTCTGCCTACTTGTAATCTCTCTCTGTCAAATAAATAAATAAAATCTTTAAAAAAAATAAATAAAAAGAAAAAGTCACATTGTGCCTATAAATGTTCTGCCTTGATTCCTCAAAATGTTTTATGGAACACACTTACTAGCTGCTAGTGGAAAGCTCTTGCTAGATCATTTTTCACCTGTCTGACCATCGGGGGTGGAGTTTAAGATTTACGAGATGCTTCAGTGCAGAGGTGGAGATCCTTGCCCATGGTTCTCTCCTTCAATAATTCTAGAATCTCTCTTTTTGGGGAACTTTGCTCCACAATGTTTTTTTTTTATAGAGGTTTTTCTTTTTTTTTTAAAGATTTTATTTATTTGACAGAGAGAGAGGGAGCGAGAGCGAGCACAGGCAGACAGAATGGCAGGCAGAGACAGAGGGAGAAGCAGGCTCCCTGCCGAGCAACGAGCCCGACGTGGGACTCCATCCCAGGACGCTGGGATCATGACCTGAGCCAAAGGCAGCTGCTTAACCAACTGAGCCACCCAGGCGTCCCTGCTCTACAATGTTTTAATTATTGGTAGCTCATTAGCCGTCAGTGTTTTACTTCTTGTTTCTGATGATCATTTTCAAACTCACTTTAACAACTTCATAGTCAGTTTCTGTCTGCATTTGCAGTCATGGAGCATGAGGAAAATAACAACTGAACCTAAGTAACTGCTTTCCAGGTTTGGTGTTGACTATCTACTCATCTGGCTTACAGACTATAAGATTTAGGTCATAGTCTGTCATTGCAGCCTATAGTACATGAAAAATACTTCCATTATTATTAATGTGCCTAAATCTACCAGTGAGAGCCCTGGAGAAAATAAGTATTCTGGGCATGGCCCTTATGCTTCAGAAGTATTGTTTAATAAATTATAGATTTATTGAATCAGACCTCTGCCTAGCTTTATAAACCATTTTCTTGATTTCAAAAACAAAAGTAAGTCATGCAAAATGTAAGGTATCACTCTTCAAGGTGTTGTAGATATAAAACTATTATTTTACTGAGATGTATATACCCATTTCATATCAAAATTAAGAAAATTCTGAAAAAATAGGATTTCTCCAAATTTACTACTCTCCTGGAACTCCAAGTTGAAAGAGCTTCCGGGGTAAGGAGTACCATTGGATCCTTTCACTCAGCTGTGAAGGGGCTACAAAATGGACCTGCAAATGGGAGCTGCCTGTAGATGAGTTCAAAAATCCAGCTGGCTGTATTTTACTGGTAGCAAAATTTTCACCTGCCTGGATCCTCTTGTACAATTATTATGATATTTTAAATGGCGCAAGACAATAATCATCCAAAGAACTCGAATACTGCTTGAAAGCCTCTTCATTTTTCTCTTCTCTTCCCTTCCCTTCCTTCTTCCTCTGCTCTCCTCTCTTCTTTTCCTTTTTCGCTTCCTCTCTTCCTTGTTTTGTGTTAGAAACCCATTTAATGTAGATGCGGAGTGGGGAATGCCCTGGGATGGGGTAAGCTGGCCAGGTAGGCTGTCCCAGACCTGATCCCAAGAAGAGACGCTGGGTGGTGGCGGCCGGCCCAGTCACACCAAGGGTAGTAAGAGAAGGATGGCCCGAGCAGGCAAACCCACCCGAGGACCTGTGGGACAGCCCTTGAGAAGATATCTAAGCTAGATGGTGAGTGCCCAGACCACAGCCCCAAGCCCAGGGAAGCAGGGTTAGGGCTGACTGAAGGGCTTCTAGAGCCTAAGGACTGGGATCACTAGGGGCCTTCCAGAGCTGCTGCTGCAACTCATGGCGTGTCTGCAGGTTGGACTCAAGAAGCTCCTGGGGGCAGGCATGGACGTGATCATTCTTCTCCTCCAGACGGTTTAGACAGCAGGTGCTCTGGTCCAGCATGGAGCTGACGGTAGCTTATTTTGCTTCCCAGGAGCTGTCGTTCTTGCCTCCCTCGCTCGCTTCCACCCCCAGGTTCCAACTGGGCCGTAACATTACAGACTCAGGCACCCACAAGGACCTTTCAATGATGGAACAAAGCAACGTCACGCAGACAGCAGGTGCCGGAGAAAGAAGGAGATGTGGTGAAGGCATATTTTCAAATAAAATTCCTAAGTTTCAATAGTTATATTTAGCACACCAGTTTAAAATATTATGTGGCTTTGCTAATTTTTAGCAGCTTTGTTCAGTTTTCATTTACATACTATAAAACTCACTGATTATAAGTATAATTCAGTGATTTTTAGTAAATATACAGAGTTTGTGCAATTATCACCACAATCCAATTTTAGAACATTTTTATCCGCCCCCCCCAAAATCCCGTTTGCCTATTTTCAGTTAATTCCTACCCCTTCCACAGCCTTAGGAACCACAGAACTCTATGGAACCTCTCCAACTCTATGAATTTGCCCTTTTTGATCACTTGGCATCAATAGAATCACATATGTGGGCTTTCTCATCTAGTTTCTTTGGCATAATACTTTTGAGATTCATTCATGTTTTAGCACATATCAGTAGTTCATTCCTTATTAGCTAAATAGCATTCCATAATGAATATAACATTTTAATGCATTTATCTCTTTTTATTTCAAAGTGCTTTTTTTTTTTTTTTAAGTAATCTCCATATCCAACTGGGGACTTGAGCTCACAAGCCCAAGATCAAGAGCCTCATGCTTCTCTGGTGGGGTCCACCAGATGCCCCTAACGTATCCTAACACATTTATCTCTTGACAGACATTTGGAGTGTCTCCAATTTTGGTCTATTATGGATAAGAATGCCAAGAACTTTTACATACATATCTTTGTGTGGATACATGCTTTTGTTTTTCTTGGGTGAATTTCCAGGGGTGGAATTATTGGGTAACAGTAAGTTCCTGTTTAACATTTTCAGAAATAGCTGAATTCTTTCCCAAAACAACAAGGGAACTATACCGTTTTACATTCCCACCAGCACATATGAGGGTCCATATTCTCCACATCCTCAACAATGCTTGGTATGGTCTGTCTTTTTTGTTATAGACTTGATATGTGGTTTTTATAAGTAATGCTCTTTGTCACTAGATTCCTCTCTGAAGAGCCAATCACATTCTTTCTCCCTGGGTGGGGATGGGGGGTGGGAAGTAGGATGCCAAAAAATGAAAGATGTTATTTTTATTGGTGGTGGAGCTAGACTGGAGAATGTAGCTTGCATTTGGAGCAAGAAAATAGGGTTGCTAATAATGTCATCTCTGAATTGAAATTATCCGCCCCAAACTGCAGGCTTCTTTCACTTTCCCCTACCCCCAAGAGTCCCAGCCTGCCCAGTGAAGCCACCTGGGAGTGCAGAAAGCCATGAGCAGAGAGTAAGGAGATGGGCACTGAAGTCCCAGGGAAATCATAACAAATAGATGACCGGAGGCCAATGGATGTCAGACACCGACTTCTCCCTGATCAGGTGGATCAATTTTTATGTGATGAGCCATGTGAAAGGCTGAAATTCATCCTCAGATACAGATCCATTTTGAGGAATAGAGTAGAAATCCCCACTTAGAAATATGAGCAAAGGGGCGCCTGGGTGGCTCAGTGGGTTAAGCCGCTGCCTTCGGCTCAGGTCATGATCTCAGAGTCCTGGGATCGAGTCCCGCATTGGGCTCTCTGCTCAGCAGGGAGCCTGCTTCCTCCTCTCCCTCTGCCTGTCTCTCTGCCTGCTTGTGATCTCTCTCTGTCAAATAAATAAATAAAATATTAAAAAAAAAAAAGAAATATGAGCAAAGAGGAACAGAATCCCTCTCAAACATATAACGATTGTTATTTCTTGCTTATACACATATGTAGAACTTTAGTCTCTGTTTTCTAGCAATATTGACTTTGATACTAACACTTTATGTGTATATAGAATTTATCACTATGTGCAATGCTACCATGTAGGTTATCTTGTCCAGACTCACAGATGGGAAACTGATCTCCAAAGGGTATGATAGCTCATGAGTAACAAAGCTTGACCCTGTGCTAGGTCTCTGGCTCCAAGTCTGTGTCTTTGCCTGCTCACCTTTGCTGATCAGCTAGGAAGCAGGAACTACCTTTACAAAATTTATGAAATTTCCTGGTGTGACTGTGTACTTTTAAAAGGCAAACCATAGCCTCTGCCTTCGGCTCAGGTCATGATCTCAGGGTTCTGGGAGGCTCTCTGCTCGGCGGGGAGCCTGCTTTCCCAGCCCTCTCTCCCTGCCTCTCTGCCTACTTGTTATCTCTGTCAAATAAATAAATAAAAAATCTTTAAAAGGCAACATGGGGCGCCTGGGTGGCTCAGTTGGTTAAGCCACTGCCTTCAGTTGTGATCCCAGAGTCCTGGGATCGAGTCCCGCATCAGGCTCCCAGCTCCACAGGGAGTCTACTTCTCCTTCTGACCTTCTCCTCTCTCATGCTCTCTTTCATTCTTTCACTCTCTCTCTCTCTCAAATAAATAAATGAAATCTTAAAAAAAAAATTAAAGGCAAAACAGGGGGTGCCTGGGTGGCTCAGTCGTTAAGTGTCTGCCTTTGGCTCAGGTCGTGATCCTGGGGTCCTGGGATTGGGCACCACACCAGTCTCCCTGCTCTGTGGGAAGCCTGCTTTTCCCTTTTTCACTCCCCCCTTTTGTGTTCCCTCTCTCACTGTGTTTCTCTGTCAAGTAAATAAATATAATATTAAAAAAATAAAAGGCAAAGGAGTATTTGACATATAGAATCACAAATTAAACCAATATTACTAAAAACAAACTGTAGCAAAATTCGAATGGGCATTACCAAAGTGAACAGATTGCTTTCACAGTGCCAGAGCCAATAGAATTGCCTTATGCATACTATGCTGTTGTATTTTCCACCAGTAATCTGCATGAAAATGACTTCCTTGAGAAACACACTGTGCTAGTGCCGTATAATTACATTGTGGGACTAAGAGTTCCCTACATCAGGGAAGCACACTCCAAATAATTATTTCCATTCAGCTTTTCTGTAGTTCCTACAGACACTCCATCTATACATGTTCTAATGAAATGTTCCCAAATTGGGTCCCATGTAACAATAATATCCAGAGAGTTAGTAATAGATGTTCTATGAAAATAAAATATTTTCTGGCCAAATAATTTCCAAAAGACATTGGATTAACACAAATTTAAGTCAGTTTTTTACTATAAGGAATCTCTGAGCCTTTATTATGGCATTGTACATGTGAATTTTCAAAAGGGAATATTATGTTTTCCCACATCAATTGATTTTGGAACTTTTCTCATGGAATACCTAACAATATATGTGGGGCATTATTAATTTCCAGGGGACATCTCTGAATATGTAGCTATATAGATATATTTTGCATTAATTTGCCTAAAAAATGTATAAAGCTGCCAAGTATGGTGAGGAGAACTTGAGATTTGAATTTGATAAGGTGAATGTTTTCATATTAAATATATTAATGGTAATATTAAGGACCACAAAACTTGCTTACTTTAAATGTTATGAAGATATAGTAAGAATAGCTATCATCAAAAATAGAGTCCATTTTGACTATTAAAGTTGAGTCAAGAACTATTGTTGGGGTGCCTGGGTGGCCCAGTTGGTTGGGCGATTGCCTTCAGCTCAGGTCATGATCCCGGAGTCCTGGTATCGAGTCCCGTATCGGGCTCCCAGCTCCATGGGGAGTCTGCTCCTCCCTCTGACTTCTCCCCTCTCATGCACTTGCTCTCTCTGTCTCTCTCAAATAAATAAATAAAATCTTAAAAAAAAAAAAAAAGAACTATTGTATCTTGTGTTCCCCAGATCCTGAGAGATGGAAACCATTACCCTCAATTGGTTAACAGAAAGGTAAGCTAATTGGAGTAACTTTTACTGAGAGCACTCGTCTAGTAAGTTACGGAGCTGAGATTGGAAGCAAAGTTTGCACAGCTCTATCCCCTATTTCCTGTGTTTTTCCATTCTAAAATATAACTTTTACTTTGAATGACTCAATGTGCTGTACTTATCAGAGATTTAACTAATGAAGATTGTGACCATGTAGAAGTTATAACTTTTCAAATACACAGGAAATATTATTCTAACATTAATTTTCTTGTTCTGGGGTTTGGCAATTAGTTTGACACAACCCTTGGGAAATCCGAATTTTCTGGAAACAAAATAGGAGCATTGTAAATGAATTTAATATAGTAACAATAGTTCTGCTAGAAACACAAAAACAATTCTAAATGTTGTAAAACAAAACAAAACAAGCTGTGAAGTGCAGATGTAAATTCCTCTGTATCAGGTTCTAGTACGGTGCCATGGGAGAACACTGAAGTGTGTGTGTATGTGTGTGTGTGTGTGTGTGTGTGTGTGGTGTTATTTGCAGAAAGACCAAATTAAAATAGGAACTTTTGGGGAACCTGGGTGGCTCAGTGGGTTAAGCCTCTGCTGTCAGCTCGGGTCATGATCTCAGGGTCCTGGGATCAAGCCCCGCATGGGGCTCTCTGCTCAGCAGGGAGCCTGCTTCTCCCATCTCTCTGCCTGCCTCTCTGCCTACTTGTGATCTCTCTCTCTCTCAAATAAAGACATAAAAAAAAAAATAGGATGACTTTTTTTTTTTCTCCTCATTTGTACTCAAAGGTGGGAAATGGCTATATGAAGAGATGATCTCCGAGAACCTTTAAAGGACTAACATGGCTTGACTGAGGTAATCATGAAAATAAAGAATGGGCTATTGGGTCATGGCTTAGGCCATGAGAGCTACCTCTGATATTGAAGGGTTGTATTTTTGATGAGATGGTAATCTCTGTGTCATTCGGGGAAGAAATCCTGAGCAATAGGGCTGTGAAGGGTAATAGTCTAGCACAGCAGTTCAGTCTAAACTCAGGCAGTTCTGTTTCATGTGCTAGCTCACCCTTCAATAGCTGTGAAAACCTGGCTCTGCTAGTTGATGTATTTAAGCTTGATTACCCTCATCTGTTTCCTAAAGACAGCCATACATACCTCACAGGGCTCGTGTAAGGCATACATGAGACAACATCAGTGATGTGCTCAGTCCACTGCCTGGCACTTAAGGCAAGTATCATAGACAGCAGCAATAAAAGCATGATCATTAGGAGTCAGATTTTAACTCAAGTTAAAACTTCCTAACGACATGAGGTAACTAATTCTGGAGGTACTAAATCTTAGTCTGGATGACCCATCTTAAGGAAGTTACAGAGAAAGGCAAAGATTGCAGGCAGGTTTGTCCTGTCTCAGATTTTCTGACTCCTCCCCCTCTTTCACTGGATGACTCACTCATACTGAATTGCCTTTCCACTTTCAGACTCGGAGGAACACTAGGTGATGTGGGGATTGGCTCCCGTGTGGCCATACAACAAGAGCCAGAGTGTGGGAGTTACCTGCCTGCAGGGAGAACCTTGGACAGCGAGAAATGGGATGTAGGAGGGAGCTGAGCAAATAAACTCACCCTTTGCTGTGGACTACCCCGAGTCTTGCATGTGGACAGGCACGCAGGTTGTTCTCCAGCTGATGGCAAGTGTTGTCATGTGTCATGCAGCAGTGTGTCATATATTTCCTTGCCTAGTTTTACCTTTTTCCTCACCTCACTGTCCGGACTGTGCACCTTTCATACAAATATTAGGAACTGAAACCTTACTTCTGGCTCCACTTTCTAGAAGATCTGGGCTCAGAAGGTGTTTCTTACAAATCTGAAATTCATTTTATTGCAAAGCTAAATTTTGACTTTCATCTCATCAGACAGGACATCATACAAAATGCAACATCAACTGACCTGTCTAGGACTTATCTACCTCTGTAATAAACTAATCACATTTTCATATTAGACATTATACATAATTTTGAGGCCATGAAACTGGAGTGGCCTCTTTTTTTTCATGCACTTTATGATATTGTTATAGGGGACACTAATCTCATGCATTCCAGGGCACTGATTATTATTGAAGAACAAGTTTGTGGAGGCTTTCTGTCACCTCTGGCAATTTGTCTTACCCTAGTACATTGTGACTCCTCCACAAAGGTGGGAAGAAAAAACAGGAGGGTGGCGTCCTGGGAGCTAAGGGAAGGAAGTGTTACTGGAAGGGGAAAAAACAACTCTACTGAATAATGCTGAGGTTCTGTGAGATGAAGACAGAATTTTCCACAGCATAGAGTAGCAGGGAGACAAGTGACCTTTACAAGACTGTGTGGCATGAGCAGGGCTAGAACCAGACTAGATTTGCTCAGAGTAGTGAATTGAAGGGGCCACAATGGTGTAGGTATAGATACAAGACATCAAATGGTGGCTGGACAGAGGATCAAATGAGGGTTTCCACACTGATGAAGAATTATCCAGGAGAGAGGAAAAGATTGGTGATTCAAGAGAGAGTAGATAACAGAAAGCAGTCACAAGAGAAGACGAAGACATGTGCACCAAACCACAGTTGAAGAGATTGTCTTCTGGTACATATTATGATGAGAGCAACATATTAGTGTTCTAGGGCTGCCGTAACAAGGTGCCATGGACTAGGTGGTTGAAATAACAGAAACATATTTTCTCAGTTCCAGAGACTGGAAATTGAGATCAAGTTGTCAATAGGGTTGGTTCCTTCTGAGGGTTGTGAGAGATGGACCTCTTTCCTTTGCCTGTACATCTGTCTTTTCTTTGGGTGTTCAGGTGGTCTTACTCTGTGCATGCATGTCTCTGGGACACCAGTCATATTGGGTTAGGGGCCAGTGTAATGTAATCATTTTAAATTAATTATCTCCATAAAGACCCTGTGTTCAAATGTAGTTACTGTCTAAGTCCATTCAAGCTGCTGTAAGAAAAATACAATAGATCCTACTTATATATGGAATCTTAAAAACAACAAACAAAGAAACACACAGAAAACAAAAAAAACAAAACCCAACCCAAACAAAAAACTGAACTTGTAGATATAGATAACAACTTGGCATTTGCTGGAGGCTGAGATTGGTGGGGGTGGGAGGGATGAGGACAGGGGTCAAAAGGTACAAACTTCTAGTTAAAAGATAAATATGGGGGCGCCTGGGTGGCTCAGTGGGTTAAAGCCTCTGCCTTCAGCTCAGGTCATGATCTCAGGGTCCTGGGATCAAGCCCTGCATCGGGCTCTCTGCTCAGCAGGGAGCCTGCTTCCCCCTCTCTCTCTGCCTGCCTCTCTGCCTGCTTGTGATCTCTGTCTGTCAAATAAATAAATAAAATCTTAAAAAAAATTTTTTTTAAAAAGATAAATAAGTCCAGGACATGTAACGTACAACATTGTGCTATAGTTAACAATACTGTATTGTATATTTTAATTGCTAGGAGAATAGATCTTAAAAGCCTTCATCACAGGAATAAAAGTTATTACTGTGTGCATGAAGTGATGGATGCTATCTAAATTTATTGTAGTGATCATTTTACAATATGTACATATATCACATCATTTTGTACACCTAAAGCTAATATAATGTTACAGGTCAGTGATACCTCAATTAAAAAACAGAAGCAAAATAAGAGTGAAAATAAATGAAAATTAGAAGATAATTATGGGAGATCCAACATCAAAATAATAGGGGTTTCAGATGCACCACAACCAAAAAACAATAAGGATAAAAATATAGGGAAAGAAATTTTAATAGGATACTTCAAGAAATTTGGTCGGTTTGAAGGGTGTACTAATTGTCCAGCAAAAGAAATGAAAATGGATCCATACTACACAATGATCAACACATCCTTGTTTCCCTCTCCTGGTCCAAGCTATACAATTTAATGATTAGGATACTATAAAAAGTTGACAAGTATTCAGTTTTTGGTCAACTTGAGTCATATCTGTGTATAAACCTTGGAAGCAACAATGAAATGAGTGCTTTTTAAGGCTTCCATTGCACTCAGAATACATTGAGAGCTCGCCTTTTGACCTAAAAGTCTCTCCATGATTAGGACCCAAGTAATTCTCTGGCCTTCTTGCCTTGCATGTTCTCCTTTAGCCACACTGGCTCCCTTGCTGGTCCTTGAGCATGCCAAGATGACGACCTTGAGGCTTGCTTTTTCCATTGTCCCGGAATGATTTCTTTTCCTCTATATTTACATGTCTTCTCCCATCGTTTTATTCAGGTCTTCATGTAATGCAACGTTTTTCCTGACATTGCAACCTACCTTTTACTTTCATTGTTATTTCTTCCTTTACTCTCCAGTACTTTTCTTCAAAGCACCTATCATTGATTGAATAAGCAAACAAATGAATTTTCTTATGCATTGTCTTCTCCATAAAATATGAGCTCTGTGCTGACAGAAATATTGTTTTGTTTATTGCTGTACCTGATGTCTAGAAATGTGCCTGATAGAGACTGGAAACTTAATACATTTTTATTGGATAAATAAATAAAATTGTAGATAATTTCTTTTTTCATCTATACCTAGAACTTTGTCTTGCCTCAATCTCACTTAAAAACAAAACAAAACAAAAAAAAAACAGAACCAAAACAAACAAAAAAAAACTTGGCCAAATTCGAGGCTTTTTTTGGTTTTGTTTTTAAAGAAGCTTCTAAAGGAAAGTCCAGTAGACTCTACCTAGTCTTATAAAAATGGAAGGAGTATAAAATCTTTAAAAAAGCTGGGGGGCGCCTGGGTGGCTCAGTTGGTTTGGCGACTGCCTTTGGCTCAGGTCATGATCCTGGAGTCCCAGGATCGAGTCCCACATCAGGCTCCCTGCTTGGCAGGGCGTCTGCTTCTTCCTCTGACCTCTTCTCTCTCATGCTCTCTTTCTCTCTCATCCTCTCTCTCTCTCAAATAAATAAATAAAATCTTTTTAAAAAATGGAAGGAGAGCAAAAGCAGATGTCACAGACATGGAGCCACAGGGAGAAGGAGCTGAGGAGATTTCCATACAGAATTCTAGGAAAGGCAACATCTCGGAGAGAAACAACAGTGTGGTGTCCCTGAGAGATTTAAATCCTGGGGACTTGTTTTGCTAAAGACCCTGTCTACAAATTCAGCTCAAGATTTTTTGAGTCCCATAATTTCTGGATTTGGACAGTGAATATGTTAGCTGTGACCAGTGTTCTGGAAGGTATAGGAAGACATGAGCTTTCCTTCAGTCCTGAAGGAAGGGTAAGAAACTCCCCTCTGGGTCCTCTGGTTGAACCTGTTCCCAGCCCAGAAGGATGGGGATTCAGGAAAAAACTAAACTTGATTTGGAGAAATTCAAAACTTATGACTTTCTTATCCCTTATCTGGGGAGTAAAGTCATATTTTCAACAGGTTGAATAAAACACTTTACCTATTTAATATAATGAGTAAAAATCTCAGCTTTACCAGAATTTTTGACCCCACATTCACAATTCAAAATAGCAAGTGTACATTGAATATGAATGATCCAAATATTGTAGGGACTATCATCAAATACAAGGAATAATATTTTATGGAAATAAAACCTATTCATTTGAAGAAAAAAATACCATAGTCTAGGTGGCTTAAACAACATCTGTTTCTTATAGTTCTGGATGATCAAAGTCCAAGATCAAGGCACAGGCAGAGCTTGTGTCTGGTAAGAGCGTCTTCTCTGGTTCACAGGCAGTTAACTTTACACTGTGTTCTCACATGGTAAAGGGGCAAGGGAGTTCTCTTTGGCCAATTTTCTGAGGGCACTAATCCATTATGAGGGTTCTGTCCTCATGACTTAATTACCTCCCGAATGCTCTACCTCCAAGCATCATCACATTGGGAATTAGGTAGGGTAGGGGGATGGGGTACACAAACATTCATTTTATAGCAGTCACATTCTGAGGTACTGGGGGTTAGGACTTCAACATATGAATTTTGGAGGTGCACATAATTCAGTCCACAACAAAGAAAAATATTTTTTTTTCCTCCTGTAACAGAAAGGGAAAAAGAAGGGGCAGGCACAGTGTATCTAATTTATGGCTTCTACAATCTCAGTGAAACATGTATGGGGAAGAGATTTAAAAAGAGGACACAGAGGTGCCTGAGTGGCTCAGGTGGTTAAGCATCTGGCTCAAGGTCATGAGGTCATGATCTCATGGGTCATGAGATCCAGCCATGGGTTGGGCTGCATGCTCAGCAGGGAGTCTGCTTGAAGATTGTCTCCCTCTGGCCATTCCCTCTACTCACTTTCTCTCTCTCTCTCAAATAAATAAAAGAATCTTTAAAAGAAAATAAAAAGAGAAAAAATGTTTGAGACAGTTGGTTAGGGGCATGGGAATATTATTCAACTAAAGAAGCATAGTAGGAGTCCTATACTGTGATAAGGCCCATTTCAGTTTTGTGGTCATGAATTTAAAGTGAAACCATTCAGCTTGGTTTGTAATTTCCTCTAGTAATACGCAGCTGCTCCGGAAGGCAGAAGAAAGCAGATGGGATTTTACCAAGCAAGTGTCACTCACCACTAGGAATTAAAATAACATGCAATTATGAGAGAGGTTTAAAATAACACAAACATTTAGATACAATCTATCACTCTTTTCACCAAATGTTAATGGCTACCAATTATGCCTCTGTATTTTTCTGGTTCACTCAGCTTGGATAAATCAACTTGCATTAAATCTTCTCTTGGAACCCAAGACTTCCTAAGGTCCATGTCACACATCCAGGCTTCAGAATAGCTGAACCTAATAAGCTTGACCATCTAGATTAAAGTCAGAGGTTTTCACCAGTGAGCCCTAACAGAGGACAGACGTTTGCCTGAGGGCCATACAACAGAGCCAAAATTCCCGACTGGTGAAGGACTCAAAATTCATTGACTTTCACATTTATGTAAAACTAGGGAGCTGGGAAAGTTTATGACATTTTGTAGTCATAGCCTGAAGTGAATTTTTATTTATTCATCTATCACTTACCTTACTGAGTACTTGCTATGTGCAGGTGCTATTCTCATGCTGGAGGTAATAAACAAGAATGTCTCTGCGTGTGGAATTTAACAGGGGACAAGGAAAGGAACAAGCAAGTAAGAAAAATGTCAGTATAATTTTAGGTGGGGATAACACTGGGAAGAAAAAAAACCAGTAAGTTTAGAGAGAGGGGGAGGGTTTAGATGAGGTGATTGTGTGACCTCCTGAGGGGGTGTGTTTGGTTAGTGTGTGAAGGAAGCAGGGCAGAGAACTTTGAAAGCATTGTTTGCTGAATTGCAGATTGAATGTTGATAAATCTGCCTCAAGGGGATTCTACTTCCTAACACACAGTGTTGACTATACAAAGTTTGATTAACCATTGCTTTATTATACACATTGTGACAATGTAAAAAAAGTCCCATTTAACAGTTGTGATGATGTAGGGAGAACCCTTTTAGTGTCTGTCAGTTGTCCATGAAAACTGAGAATTTATGTGGCTTCAAGGTTTCTATTAACTTGTTCGTGAGCACTAAACACTCACTAAAATTTTAAATAATAGGGACGCCTGGGTGGCTCAGTTGGTTGGGCAGCTGCCTTCAGCTCAGGTCATGATCCCAGCATCCTGGGATTGAGTCCCACATCGGGCTCCTTGCTCAGCAGGGAACCTGCTTCTCCCTCTGCCTCTGCCTGCCATTCTGTCTGCCTGTGCTCACTCTCTCTCTCACTCTCTCCCCCCCCCCTCTGATAAATAAATAAAATCTTTAAAAATTTTTTTTAAATAATAGAGGAGCCAACTGATACAGTGGAAACAATAATTGTGCATTCACTGATAACTTGAAAATGGGACTTTTAATTATAAAGCCTCCAATTTAAATCATAGAGCTTATAATAAAGTAGAGCATTGGTTCTTTCTTCTGACTATACATTAGAATCACCTAAGAAAAATTAAAAAAAAAAAAAACTGATATATACCTCAAATGAATCAAATTGGAATCTCTGTGAATGGGCCCCAAGTATCTGCATTAATATTTTTAAGTTCCTTATCTAATACTTATGCTTAGTAAGTGTTGAGAAACCTGCAGTTTTAAGTCTGGCACTAATTGATTTAACCAACTTTTGCGAATACTCAAAGGAAGAGGACTATTCTCCAGAAGAAGCAAAAACAGAATGACTTATGGGGAAACTCTATGATTCAAGGTGGAGGGAAGGTTTCGGAGAAATCCTAAAGTTAGGAAATATCTCTCACTTGTGTAAACATATATAACTAACATTTACTGAACTCTTGCTATATACTTGGTGCTGTGTCAAATGTATTAAGATGATTTCATCTTAATCCTTCCAACATCCTCTTAAGATAATTGGTACTTTTATAAACCCCATTATGTAGATGAGGAAAGTGGGTCTAAGAGTGGTCAGATAACTGGCTAAGGAATCCAGTTAGTAAGCAAATGGACTAGAGGGAAACCTGGGTCCAGCTCAGCCCAACACCCATAATTTTACTCACTGAGTATATATATGTGTGTGTGTGTGTGTGTGTGTGTGTGAGATTAATTTGTTTAATTAATAAAAATAAAAATCTTACTTCATTGGAAAAATTATTTACTGGAATGTATCCAAAAAACATAAAAAAGCATACATTGGGTCAATTGATCTTACATCATGACTCATTCAATGAATAACAACAAATATATTTAAACATTTATGTAAAAAATTGAAAATAACTTAAATCTAGAAATGTTCATATTTGAAGAAATTTACATCAGCTATTTAATCAAATTAAGATATGTTTTCATATAGTGTTATAGAATTATATATGTATCATAATCAAAACTATTGATATATATAAAATAGTATATAGAATTATATATATAGTATACAGAATTATATATGTATCATAATCAAAACTATTTTAGAAAGCATACTAAAATTTTAATAGTAGTTACCTTTAATCTGTAGAAAAGGAAAAATTGCTAATTTCGTTTTATTTTTCTGTGTATTTCAATTTTCTAGCATTTATAAAAAAATTAAAACTTAAATAAAAACACAAGACATAAACATTAATTTCCATAAAGAGTTTGTGAATAGTTGTGGGTTTGATAGTTGTGGGTTTATTGGGATGCCCCCTTAAGTTAGCTTGGACTGCCATAACAAAATACCACAGACTATGTGGCCTAAACAATAGAAATTTATTTTCTCACAGTTTTAGAAGTCCAGATGTTCTGGCCAAGTTGGTTTTTGGTGAGGATTTTCTACCTGGTTTCGAGATAGTTGCCTTCATGTCCTCACATGGCCTTCCCTTGATGCCTACATACAGGGAGAGGTGGGAGAGAGAGAGGGAGCACTTTTTCATATTTCTTCTTGTAAGGACACTAATCCTATCAGGTCAGCCCCCAACTTATGACCTCATTTAACTTAATTACTTTCTTAGAGGTCCCAGCTACAAATACAACCACACTGGGGGTTAGGGTTTCACCATATAAATTGGGGGATGAAAGGGCAAACCAACATTTAGTATAATAGACACCAACTGAATATTGAAAAATAGTTTTAAAAATAAGATATTTAGGTAAAAAAGATTCAGAGTGGATTTTCTTAATCTAGGTTCCATGAAAGAATTTTGGGGGCTTGTAATCTTCTTGAAATTATGTGCAAGACTGTCTTTGCATTTGATTTGGGGGTAGAAACTAGTGCAGAACTTATATCAGATGTGACCTCAAAGAAATTAAGAAACAGTTAAATAGAGAAATTTCACTAAAAAAAATAACACAACAACAAGCCTGGGTGATTCAGTTGGTTATGTATCTACCTTTGGCTCAGGTAACGATCCCAGGATTCTGGGATCAAGTCCCACATCCGACTCCTTGCTCATGGAGGAGTCTGCTTCTCCTTCTGCCCCTCCCCCTGCCTGTGCTGGCTCGCGCTCTCTCTCTCTCGCAAAAGTAAATAAATAAAATCTTTAAAAAATTAGAAAAATAAAAAGAACACAACAGACCAAGGAAAAGTAATATTTTGAAGACAAAACAATTCAAAAGGATTTTCTTAATACAGAGCAGACACACTATTGCAAGGAAATCAAAGACACAGGCTTTGAAATGGTGGGTGGACCTGGGTTTAAAGTCTAGTTCTGTCATTTTTGCTAGAATTGTGGCTTAAATGAAGTGAGTCAACCTCCTGAAGTATATTGCTGAGTTTGCACATCTGGAATATTGGCTAAAGCTGATGAATGTTGCCAAGTACTGTGCTAAGCAGTTTACGTGAGTCACCTCATTGATGGAATGACTCCAGGAGGCAGGTAACAGTATTCTCACTTCGAAGTAAGGAGGTTGAGGCTTACCCAGCAAGGTAATATGGAATCACATAGTAAGCATTTAGCACACAATCTGGCATGCATGAAGAAGTCAGCAATTGTTTGCTTCCATCCTGTTGGATGGTGACATTTATATTTTTGTTACCAGAGAGAGCCCTTCCAATCCTAAACTTTCTGCTTCCTTCCCTGATAAAGATTGCTAGAAATACAAAGGAACATTTTTAGTTCGATTCATAATTCTTGAAGGAGAATTTGAACTATGAACTATGCCAAACATGAAGGACTAGATTTTCCCTCTGGGGAAGTCTCTTGAACACAGGTCAGGCTGAGGATTCACAGAAAGATGCACATCCTTTGAGGGGCTTGACTCTATGTGAATAGAATATAGCAATTTATTGCTCAGAATGATAAACTTATGATTATTAAGATGAGTACCAAATAGTACCCATTTCATAAAGCTTTCTATATCATTCTTTGTCCACTCCAGAAGTGTTCATTGAATAGTTACTTGATGTCAGACTCTCCTTGGGGGCTGGACACAGCTGGGAGGAGATAGACACAAATCTCCTTGGGGATGACCATCATGACCATAAAATGCCTTAGGTACTCTCCATGTCGTTTGTTTGGTAGCTTTAATGGATTTATACACCAGATTTACATACCAACAAGAATTTGTATGAAATTTTTGGCGGAAATTTGGACCTCAAGAAAGTGTTTCATTACTTGAAGCAGTAGACCTACTGCCATCTTGTGGCAAGGCTGCAAATTTCAGGGCTAAAGAAAAACTGAGCATTAATTTTAATAAACCATGATAGAGATCATATTACCAAATCACACCAAGTCAAAAGAATTGTCTATTGCCGGGGGGTGGGGGGGTAGATGACATTTATAAAATTAAGTCAAAAGTAACTTGTACCAATTATAAAGTTATTACACAATATTTCTGGAGTAGATTTCAAAATACTGCCCAACAGTCCTAAAAATGAGTTGACAAATTTACTACTTACAAGGCAGATTTTTATAACATGAAATCGTTGATAAATCTCTTCCTTGCCTAAATTGCCAATTAGTTTTATTGAAAAATATATTGCCTCATGCCATCCTTTTTGTTTATTCTTTTCTTTCCCCCTCGCGGTGGCAATCAAGAGCAGCTGGATGCTTAATCTACCAGAGTTTGTAACATGATCTGTGTTTTTTGACCTGGCTGTGTAGTGAGGTTAAGGTTGTAAGCAGCGAATGAAGCCAATGCCATAGTAGGGAACTCTGTTACTTTCTATATGGGTCACTTAGCTTTGCATTATTTCATAGCCACAGTGTGTGAATTTAACCAGCGCTAACAATCCATTGTAAAAATATGCATCAAATGTTATCAAGGTTATCCTGGTAGAAATCCACCAACACCACAGGGGGAAAAAAAACTGTTACAAGCAACTATCCTCTTTTTTTTTTTTTTTTTAAGATTTTATTTATTTATTTGTCAGAGAGAGAGTGAGTGAGAGCAAGCACAGGTAGACAGAGTGGAAGGAAGAGTCAGAGGGAGAAGCAGGCTCCCTGTGGAGCAAGGAGCCCGATGTGGGATTCGATCCCAGGACGCTGGGATCATGACCTGAGCCAAAGGCATATGCTTAACCAACTGAGCCACCCAGGCATCCCGCAACTATCCCCTTTTGTAAGTGATTAGCATTGTCATTCTAAATCTAAGGTAACTAACACTATGTAACAGTGTACTGATGGGCTATTTATTATGTATGACAGTACAAGTTATACACATTCCTATGCATATTGAATTACCAATGTTAAGTGGCATGTAATACAATGCCACTGACAGGAACTTTTAGGAGAAAGTCATCCATTCTTTTTGCATCTGACATTTTACAAAGACTTTTTTATTTTTTAAAATATTTTTATTTATTTATTTGATAGAGAGAGACACAGCGAGAGGGAAAACAAGCAGGAGGAGTGGGAGAGGGAGAAGCAGGCTTCCTGCTGAGCAGGGACCCAATGTGGGGCTCGATTCCAGGACCCTGGGATCAAGACTTGAGCTAAAGGCAGATGCTTAACGCCTGAGCCAGCCGGGTGCCCCTTACAAAGACTTTAAAACACCAATTATTTTCCAGTCATTAACATTACAGGAAAGCCCTTCAGGCCATGCACACACCCACGCAAACACATAGACACAAAACTGAAGCAGAGTATTATAAGCACATCCTATCGTTCTGTTAAACCTGTCTGACTTTGTAGACAGTCACCTGGCAAGCAAATGTTCTGTTGAGGGGACCAAGATAAAGGGTTAATAACATTCACCTATGCATAATAAAATTATGCAATTAGAAAAGTAATTATACAAAAGAGCTGTTGGCTAATGATTGTTTAGCAGAAAACACTAATATTTAGCTTTTTCCAGTGTAAAACCCAAAAAGCGAGAAAATACTTTTAGTGGTCTCTCTCCCTCAAAGTTTTAGCACCTCGTCTTGCTAATTTGAATTAGATTAAACATTTAACATGGCTTTAAAGAGATTATGAATTCTGGGAAGAAAATGGTGAAAAAAAATTTTTCTATTATCCTAATGCAGTCTTTTGATCTTCAAAATGACTGTATTTATGGAAAAATTACTTAAACCGAGAATGGGGCAAACTTTTAACACACTAAAGAGTTATGAGCCTTTACTGACTAGAATTCTAACAAATTTAAAGGAAGCAAGAAAACTTTTCAGAGCTCCCCAGTCAGAATATTCAGTGGTTCTTTTAGCAGGAGATATAGATGACAACTAAACACGTCTTACAGAGTTTCATTCAAATAATGTTTCTTGATTTACTACGTTCATTTAGGTATTGAACTGTGAAGTTGTAATAAAATCATCCTTACTCTTATGGAAATAACACATTTCATATTCTTATTTTAAAATCAAATTATCCTCCATCAGCTTACTCTCTCTCATCTCAAGCCCCACTCCAAAGTGTAATAATTTTTAGCCTGTTTAGCAATGTCTAATGGTCTTACATGTAGATAACATTTTACCACCATTTTAAATTCTTCTTTGCTTCTTATTTCTAGTATTGCTTAGTTACTTAGTATTTATTATTTCCATTACGGAAAAAATGAAGGATTGGCTATGTTCCCCCCTTCCCCCAACTTTCTTTCTAATATGTCATTATACTTCACTTTGGGCTATGTAAATCTTCAGTGTTACTAGCAAATTTGGAGGAGAGCATTTGTCTTTGGCAGCTGTCTTTCCCAATCCTCCAGTATGCTATCTGGCTGTACCTAACCTTACACCTCTTTTCTAATATCCTTTGCACCCTGTCCTCCAGGCACAAAGCGCATTTTCTTCTTTCTAGGGCACCCTGGAGCCTTCCATGTGTTCTTTCCTGTCCTGGAAATGGCTTTACTCTCATCCCCACCTTGCAAACTCCTTGTCTCTTTTAAACCTCCCTGGTGAGAACCGTTTTACAGCTGTCCTGAGCAGAGGCTGCCACTCCCCTCCTTGTGCTCCTGACAACACCCCAGTACCTCTGGCATCGCAATTATTGGATTAAACAAAATTAGAGACAAAAACTGATAATTTAAGACTGTTTCCAAGCCTTTCAGGTTCTTCCAAACCAGAGTTGGAAGGGATAGTAGTACCAAAAGATGAAGAAGCTAGGAGTCGAAAGAAGCTTTTTTTTCTGGGGACGGAGAGGGCCATGTAAGAAATATTAGGAGGGTCTCCTGATCACCTAGAGTGTTTGAGAAACCCACGTGTTTGAGTGTTTGACGAGTCCACGGAGCACACAGTTGGGACCCTACCAAAACTGCTGTCCCTAGCTTTCACCATGCAGCAAATTGGCCTGACCCCTGACTCCAGCACCACATCTAGTGTCCCCACAGCACTGGCCTCCAAGAGTCCCAGGGGAGGTGCAACACTATACAACACCCATTGTTGGCTTCTCTCCCTTTCTGTTTCACTTCTACACTTTACCAGTGATGTTTCCTGGAATCAACTCCCAAATCATTTGCATTCCCTTGTTTTAGAGTTGGGTTCTGGGAAAACCTATGTTAAGAGAGCACTTATTTTGAAATTTCTTTGCGCCCTGTGAATTGTGGTCCAACTGTTACCACTCACTCCAGCACTGACCCGTGGGGTCCTTGATGTGGTGGTCTTTCTCACCAGACTGGCCGGCAGAGGCTTTGTCTTTGATTGATCTCACTTTCAACAGATTTTTGTGAAGGTAATAAATGTGTGACTGAATGAAAGATATCCCATAGGAGCCCCAGAGTAATATAGGAGATTTCTAAAAATGCTGCAAGTTAGATTCCATATTGCTTATCTACTTCAACAAACATGCAGGCTTGTCTGAACTGGTCCATATTAGGTAGTGAATGAAGCTCACTAAATATTTTAGTCACATTCACACTCCCCAAATGAGTCATTTTTTCCAAACCTACATAGCATTTTATTGGCTCGAAAGATGTTTTCACTCTTTTTAAAAAAATAATGTTTCAGCAGAGGAACTTTTTATTTAGAGTTTAATGATCCCAGAGACTCATTAATTTTCTTTCTTGAAACACGGAAATAAAACATTTACATCTAGTTCTAAACCATTTTTATGAAGCTAATTTTCTCCACTGCTGAATTTAGAGAAAACCTTTTTAATTCAGAATCAGACTTTACATACCATGTGTTGTCTTAAATATATAAGTATATGTTTAAAGTAGCTTATTTTCTGTACCATGAAGCAATACAATACTGAAGTTGATATTTTAAAGAATCAAAATACAGAAACTGAAAGGAATAAGTCTTAAATAGTTTTAGTTTGCTAGGAATCAGGTTTAAGACACTAAAAAAATATTCAGACAAAGATGGTTGTTACTCTTCATATCACATGAATAGTTTGAAAGCATTACAGTTTGACAGCCTTCAAAGGAAATCTTATTTGTCCTTTCTCTATAACTGTGTGCTAGAGAGGAGTTGGGGATATTACCGGTCATCTTACTTTTTAACTTAATGTGCACGTGGTGCCAGGATTTTGCCATGGAGTGAATATTTGAGTCTCCTCAAATTCATATGTTAAAGCCATAACCGCCAGGGTGATGGTGGGGTCTTTGGAAGCAATTAGCTCAGGGGGTGGGGCCTTCATGAATGGGATTAGTGCCTTAAAAGAGTAAACACCAAAGAAATGATCTCTCTTCCTCTGCCATGCGAACAGAGTGTAAAGGCAGCCAGGAGGGTTTTCACCAGGAACCAAATTGAATGGCACCTTGACCTTGGAATTCCCAACCTTCCAAATTGTGGGATATAAATGTCTCTTATTTAAGCCGTCCAGTCTATGGTATTTTTGTTATAGCATCCAGAGCTTAATGAGACAGATTTCTGAGAAGGCTAGGGGACTGCTCTTCCCCTGGCTGTTTAGCACTAAGAAAGTGTTACTGGTCTTGTCACTCCTCTGAGCCCCCAAATCTCCAGAAGTTGCAGAGAAATTGGGTGATCTGGCATGCCACTCTCTGTGGTATCGTGAAGGCCAAGTAAAACACTGGTGGAAGTGCTTTTAATCAGGAAAGCTTCGTGCAGGAGTAGAGTGTTCTACTTATTCTTAGATTTGTTTTTGCCCTTTCTGCCCAAGGTTAGGCGAACAAAGAATATATATACTTTAGGTAGTAAGGGGAAAGAAGAAGACGAGAAAAATAAATATACATTTTGTCAAATTGATTGGATTAGAAGCTGGTAGACACATCCCCCCCCCCCACTACTTCTCACTAATCAACATGTCAGGGTCCTAGTTTTCTCCTTCCTAAAATAAAAAGTTGGAATGATTTTAAAGTTCTTTCAGGCACTATGAGGCAAGGAGTCCATAGAATTTATGGATAAGTTTTAATAGGAATGTATTAAATATATTGCTGCCATCCCTCTGGAAAAAATATGTCCTACAAAATAATGTTGATTTGGAATGAGAAATCCATTTTAGAATGTGTGAACCCAACATAGTATGAACTAAGCTCTTCTTTCCAGACCCCATCCCAGTCATTTCCTGCTTCAAGAGCAGGTGCCCACCAGGTAATCCCCAAAGCTGACACAGGTTCCCTCTCTGACCATCTCTAGTTAGGCTCCTCTGGCCCTCTTCTGGACTAGGCCTCTGTCCTAGCCTACACACACAGCAGAGTCTTAACACAAATGATTGTGTACCCCCCTCTGAAGCCCCCACGAAGAGACCGGACACACCCTAGCATAGTCTGTGTCAGCTCAAGACAGCATCTCTGGGATGACTGCTCCAGCCCATTCACCCTGCCTGGGAAAGGTCAAGGCTGTCCAGAGAATTGACTGTTTGTTCCAACCAACACCTGAAGATAGGGCCCCTCCTCCCGGTGTTTGTGAGAGGGTAGGAGCCTGACTTTGATAAGGGTTAGCATGAGATCGACTCAGATCGACTAGTCACATTAAAAACCTGCTTTCTGCTTTTTGTAATTCCCTTTCCTTACTCCACTGAGTGCCACTCACCCAGTCCCTATTTACTCATATTCCCTTTAAATTGTGCTGTCACCTCTTAGTGAGTGGAATTTGAGTACAGTTCATGCTGGACTCTTTTCTTTATTGCAATAGTTACTACTGGTTAATATCTGTTCATAAGGTTTTAACTAATGCTAGGCATAGTTTATTTTTGACAGGGTCCAGTGCAAAATGAAAGCACAGGTAATCTTGTTTGTGTAACATAAAACTGTCATTAAGAATACTGAAACATAAACAATTTTTTCTCTTTCTTCTGCCATCTATTTCCAGACTTGCCATATTTTTGATTCTTAATATTTTCTAAGTAAAGAAAAATTTGAAAAAATTTTGTTGAGTTATAATTAGCATGTAACATTATATTAGTTTCAAGTGTACAACATAATGATTCAATATTTGTACATGCTATAGAATGATTACCCCAATAAGCTTAGTTAACATCCATCACCAAACATACTTACAAAATTTTGCTTTTCTTCAGACAAGGACATTTAAGATAGTCTTTCTTAGCAACTTTCTTATATATAGTGCAGTATTATTATGTATAGTTATTATGCTGTACAGTACATCCCTATGACTAATATATTTGAGGAATGGAAATTGGTGACTTTTGGCTCCCTCCCACCACCACCTCTGACAACCACCAATCTGTTCTCCATATTTATGAGCTTGCTTTGTTGTCACTGTTGTTTAGACTCCACATATAAAAGAGATCATATAGTATTTATTGCTCTGTTTAACTTATTGTACTTAGTATAATGTTCTCCAAGTCTATCCATGTTTTCACAAATGGAAAGATTTCATTCTTCTTTATGGCTGACTAATATTCATGTGTGTGTGTGTCTGTGTGTGTGTGTGTGTCTGTGTGTGTGACATCTTCTTTTTCCATTCATCCACTGATGGACGCTTAGGTTGTTCCCATATCTGGATAGTGAAAATAATGCTACAATGAATACAGGGATGCATATATCTTTTCAAATTAGTGTTTTCAGTTTCTTTAGATAACCAGAAGTGGAATTGCTGGATGATACGGTAGTTCTATTTTTAACCTTTTGAGGAAACTTCACACTATCTTCTGTAGTGGCTCCACCAATTTATGTTTCCACCAACAGTTCACAAGAATTCCCTTTGCTCTACGTTTTCACCAACACTTGTTATTTATTGTCTTTTTCATAACTGTCAATCTAAGAAGTGCACAGTGGTATTTCATTGAGGTTTTGATTTGCATTTCTCTGACACTTAGTGATGTTGAACAACTTTTCATGTATCTGTTGGTCATCCATATGTCTTCTTTGGAAAAATGTCTATTCAGGTCATCTGCCCATTTTTTAATTGGATTTTTTTTGACTATTGAGTTGTATAAGTTCTTTATGTTTTTTGGAAATTAATTCTTTATCACGAATATGATTTACAATATTTTCTTCAGTTCAGTACGTTGACTTTCTATTTTGTTGATTGTTTCCTTTGTTGTACAGAAGTTCTTTTTAGCTTGATGTAATCTCACTTGTTTATTTTTGCTTTTGTTGCTTTTGCTTTTGAAGTCAGATCCAAAAACTCATTACCAAGACCAATGTCAAGATTACAACCCACGTGTTCTTCTAGAAGTTTTATGGTTTCAGGTCTTATATGCAAGTCTTTAATTCACTTTGAGTTAATTTTTTGTGTGTGGTGTAAGATATTGATCTGATTTTCACTCCTCTCTGTGTGGTGTCCCCTGTTCTCAATGACATGTATTGTAGAGATTGTCTTTTCTCCACCGTATATTCTTTCTTCTTTGTCATAAATTAATTAACCCAGATATTGTGTTTGTTTCTGGCTACTTTATTCTGTTCTACTGATCTATGTGTTTTTATGCCAATACCATACTGTTTGATGACACAGATTTGTAGTATAATTTGAAATCAGACAGTGTGATGCCTCCAGCTTTGTTTTTCTTTCTCAGAATTTCTTTGACTATTCAGGATCTTTTGGTTCCACACAATTTTTTGTTCTATTTTTGTGAAAAATACCATTGGAATTTTGATAGAGATTGCTTTGAATATGTAAATTGCTTTGGGTAAATGGACATTTTAACAATATGAATTCTTCCAATCCATGAGCACGAATACCTTCCCATCTATTTATGTCTCCTTTAATTTCTTTCATCAATGTCTTACAGTTCTCTGTATACAGGTCTTTCTTTCACTCTTTTTTTTTTTTTAAAGATTTTATTTATTTATTTGACAGAGAGAGATTACAAGTAGGCAGAGAGGCAGGCAGAGAGCATGCTCCCTACAGAGCAGAGAGCCCGATGCGGGACTCGATCCCAGGGCCCTGAGATCACGACCCGAGCCGAAGGCAGCAGCTTAACCCACTGAGCCACCCAGGCGCCCCATCTTTCACTCTTGTTAGATATATTCTTAGATATTTTATTATTTTTTATGAAATTGTAAATGGGACATTTCTTAATTTATCTTTCTTTTAGTTTGTTATTAGTATATAGAAATGCAACAGATTTCTGTATATTGATTTCATATCCTGTGATTTTATTTTTTGAAGTATTAGTTTTAATAATTTCTTGGTGAAGTCTTCAGGATTTTCTACATGTGATGTCATGTCATTTACAAGTAGTGACAGTTTTACTTCTTCTTTTCCCACTTAGATACATTTTATTTCTTTTTATTGACTAATTGCTATGGCTAGGACTATTATGTCTAATGAAAATGGCCAGAGTGAACATCCTTGAGCTAAGAAAAAAAGCTTTCAGCTTTTATCATTGAATATGATGTTAGCTGTGAACTTGTGGCCCTTAATGTTAAGGTACATTCCCTCTACACCTCTTCTGTTGATAGTTTTAAAATCATAAATGGATATTGAAGTTTGTCAGATGGTTTTATTGCACCTATAGAGATGATTATATGATTTTTTTTGTTTCATTCTGTTAATGTGGCCTACCACATTGATTGATTTGTGGATGTTTAACCATTTTTGCATCCCTGGAATAAACACCACTTGGTCATAGTGTGAGATCTTTTTAATGTACTGTTTACTTATATATGTACTGCTTATTAATTTACTTACGCCATTTGGTTTCCTAAAATTTTGTTGATAAAAAATTCCTCAACAAAATTTTAGCAAACCAAATACAATCTTGTCTTTTTGGTCTCTGGTTCACTAATATCCTCTCCCGATTTTGTTTTTTTCTGCCTTCTACAATCTTTGGGCTTCATTTGTTCTCCTTTTTGAGTGCCTTGAGATGTGAAGTTAGGTTATATATTTGAGATTTTTCTTGTTTCCTTAAATAGGCATTTATAATTTTTCCCACTTCATAACTCCGTGTGCTTTCTAGAGCTGAATGTGTTTGCTTCCCCAGGTTATGAACATTTTCAATCATTATTTCTTCAAATAATTTTTCTATTCCTAAAATTTTTTGAATTTTTTATTATGTTGTTAGTTACCATACAGTACATCATTAGTTTTTGATGTATTATTCTAAGATTCATTGTTTATGTATAATACCCAGTGCTCCATGCAATATGTGCCCTCCTTAATAATACCCATCACCAGGGCCAACCCAACTCCCCCAGCCCCCTCCCCTCTAAAACCCTCAGTTTGTTTCTCAGAGCCCACAGTCTCTCATGATTTTTCTCCCTTCATTTTTAATTAATAGCATGATTTTCACCCTTTGTCTTTATATGGTGCAATTCCAGTTTAAAATGCAGATATAAAAGCATTGAACCCATATGCACAATCACTGAAGTTACACAATTTGTATTTCATGGCTTATGCATACATATGCACTTCATTCTTATGAGGAGAGCAGAAACCCCACAGCAAACAAACTCAACCGTTTCCACTGATTCTTGATACTTGCCCATTCCACCATGGCTATCTTCCTTGGGTTACTGATGACTGAGAAAAGAAAGAGAGGAAAAGAACTATGTGTTGCCTTATCTTTCCCTTATGCTAAGGTTTTGAAGAGACAAGAAATATTACTTAGCATAAATATAAATTATAGTCTTAGAGTCCTTTGGTTCCAAACAATATTGATATTTGAATTTTTTATTCAGCAAACAGTTTTCAGTCTCCATGGAAACATCCTATAAAACAGTGAAAGATATAAACAAAATCCCTTTGTTGTGGAATTTACATGATGGTCGTGGTAGGGAAATAATCTACAGTAGGTAATTACGATATAAGGAGAGCTAATGCTAATAAGAAAAATGACAGTGGGTCAGATGATTCAAGGTGGTATTTGTTAGTTTATAGAGGGTTGTGAAGGGGCCTCTGATCAGAAATATGAAGAGAGGAGCATGCAGGCTGCCATCTTGGCATATGCACCTCCAGAGCCAGCATATACTGGAGGTACTTGAAGAGCTGAAGGCTTAGCCTGAACTTGTCAGAAGAAACATTGTAACATTTGTCCATGCATTTCTTGATACTTCTTTCTCCAGAATTGAGCTGGTTGTAGTGACTGGCTTCTAACAGAGTATGGAAAAGGAAACACAGTACCTTTCCAGTGGAGAAAACTGGCATCTTCCCTCAGAACTTTGACAAAATGTTTATTATTTAATAGTAACGAATTAGAATTGCCAAAAAGAATTTTAATGTCACTCTGATTCTTGTTCCCCCATCTTCTATCCTAACTACAGCTATTAGAAGTTTTATTTGTCTTTTGAGTTCTTTTATTTCATCAGGGTGCATATAAGTCATAGTCTTTGACTTACTATCCTATTTGGTCTTGGACTAGGCATGCAAACTCGAGGATTTGTTCTTCTCTTTAGCTGGGAGAAATATTACTTTTTTGACTTTTTCCTTTCTCTTTTTTCTCCCCCTCTCTCTTTTAAAATCCTTATGGAGCTCCCCTACTAAAAGCATACTGGATTTTGTGATTTCTTTTTGTAAAATGTTTTCTTATATTGTCCTTCTTTTTGTCTTTTTATTTTGTGTTCTTAGAGAAGTTTTGACTTTGCCCTTCTACTTTGTCTTTTAGATTACTAATTTATGCCATTTTTTTTCCAGTTAGGTGTCTTAATTAAAAAAAAATTTTTTTTGCAATCACATTTTGAAAGTTTTTAAGGTCATGTTTATTGAATATAATTTGCATAGAGTAATATGCATCCCTTTTAGTGGCTAAAAACTAAAGCACACAGTTATATAACTATAACTACAGTGGAAATATGGAACAGTTCTACTACCTTAGATGCCAGTATATTGTTTCCATTCTTTTTCCCACGGAATCTGTTCTTTTTTGTACATTATTCTCTCTGATCCATTAAGTAACTTTAAAAAAAAATATTTACTTATTTGAGAGAAGAGAGAATGTGAGCACAAGCTAATGGGAGGAGGGGAGAGGGAGAAGCTGGTTCCCACCTAGGCAGGGAGCCTGATGTGGGACTCAATCCCAGGACCCTGAGATCATGACCTGAGCCAAAGGCAGACACTTAACCAACTGGACCACCCAGGCCCCTGCCATTTAATAACTTTTAAATTAATTTTTTCTACTTTTTTTTTTTTTTCTTCCTGAATCATATGGACTTTAAGGATCAATTGTTCCATCTGGTGATTCTCCCTGTCCCTGCAATTTGCAGGTTGGTATTTCTACTGGTTTTTCCCTTGAGTGAGAGAGCAGGTTAGTAAGGTGGACAAAGGGCGTAGACGGCAGGTTCACATTAAGGTCATGAGCATGACACAGTCAGGCAGGACAAGGATCCTGAAGAATCAAGTCAAGGCATCCTTATTTGGCTGGATGGTATTCCCATTCTGGGTAGAAGCTTCTTTTTTATTTCTTTGTCTTTTATGATTGTTATGGTGGTCCACAGTTTCTCAAGATATACTTGAGATATACTTCCCTTTTACTCCTCACTTGGAATCTTCCAAAGGCAGTTACTTCACTGTCTTCATAGGACAAGTTCCAGGTTTCAAGCTCTGTGGTAGGCCAACTGCTGACCTCTCCTGCAGTCTGTGAGTGTGTGTGGTCAGGAGCTCTCAGCTGATTCACTGCTCCATTCACTCTCACGGCCCCAGTGACTGGGAATTCCTCACCTGTTCTCTTCCCCTGGTGCCTCTTTCTTGTTCCCAGCACTGTTACAGGTTTTGTGTTTCTGTCCCTTCTTTTTCGTTTTTTCTCCCAAGCTCCCTACTTCTCTCCCTTCTTCTCTTCCTCCTTTACTTCCTTCTTTTTTGCATGTGTACTGTAATTCTGTTTTCAATCCATTATCTAAATTTAGTCTTTCTTACTTTTGGATCCTCTATTTTTATAGTCATTAAGGAAGAAGTAGTGTATTTTCACACCAGACAGCCTGATTGGGAATATCAGCTCTTTCATATGCTATCTGTGTGACCTTGGGCAGGTTGCTTTGCTTTTCTGTGTTTCTGTTTCCTTATCTATAAAATATAACCATATTAGTGATTACAAATGATCTCACTTCTACGAAATTGTCTGAAGGATTAGAAGTGAATATGTGTAAGTCACTTAGAACATTGTCCAGCACATATTACTGTTTTATATATAGTTCTCTCTTTAATGTTATGATTTCAATTTTTTTGGTTTTATGGATTGTACCACCAACTAATTTTATTTTCTATTTCAAAGGTAAGAAAAACATTATTTATATAAAGATAGTTTTATAAGGTATTAATAATAACTAGAAACAACTCAAATGTTTACAATGAATAAGTAAACCACAGAATTTTAACTTGAAAATATGTTTGCTTTTAAAAGGCAAACATATGGAAAAAGTAGATTCATAAAATTTTTTTATATGGAAAAAGAAAAAATTGAATACCAAATACATTTATACATTGATTCTGCATTTAACTTTTCTGGGTTTAAAGATAGCAATCGGAAAAGATTATATTTTACTTTCTTTGTTTTAACTTGGTTCATTGTTATTTTAAGGAAGATATAGAAAGGAAAATTTAAAATTCCTTTAACAACCAGGTCAGTTTTGAGATGCCTCTAAGCTGTTCCAGTTCCAGAGACAGACAATGTAGGCTGTCTGGAAGCAAAGCCTCAAATACCATAATTGCCACTGGGACCCACCCTAGTTTAAGAAAACAATTCTGAGACACTCTATTTTGCTTAAATGAAATAGCTCTTTGTGTCTGAACCTTTGAAGGCAGTCCAACCCACCTACATTACAACATTATAAGTACAGTCAATTTCTAACAAGTTTTCCAATGAAGGACAAAGCTTCATTGAAATTTACATTATAGGAATCTGAAGGAGTCTGGAAATGATGGTTCATATTAAACAAGAGGTACTGGGTGCCTGGGTGGCTCATTCGGTTCAGCATCTGTCTTTAGCTCAGGACATGATCCTGGGGTCCTGAGATCAAATCCCACATTGTGCTTCCTGCTCAGCAGGGAGTCTACTTCTCCTTCTCCCTATGCTGCTCTCTCTCTCCCTCTCTGTCAAATAAATAAATAAAATACTTTAAAAATGGGTATTACAATGTTAATTAAAATAAGAATTAGGATATTGTTCACGAAAAATATTTTAGGTTTTTTTCTAGAGGCATGTACTGGGATAAGATGGGTGAAATATTTGAGAGATTCTTTCTTTCTTATATGATTTATGGTCAGAAAATCAGTAAGATATTTTAAAGAATGTAAGCAGAGCAAAGAAAGCTAGGGATGTAGTCAACATGTGTAATTTAAATAAAATGCATTGTTTTGATAGTTATATTTTGAAAATGGTATAATTTTAACATTGAATAATCATTAAAACATTTTAAAAGTGTAACTATATCCACTGCTAGTGTTGAGTACAATTATATATGTAGTGTGACCTTTTAAAACTGAATTTGTAAACTAATCTATCAATCATAAAAGTAGTGTTATGCTCATCATTCATTAACATGTTGCTTAATTTTTGTGTTATAAACAAGCAAACAAGATGTTTAATTTTTTTCTTTTAGCAAATCGAATTCTGCACAATAATACTGATAAACCCTGATTTTTATACTTTTAAAAATTATGTTTGTAAAGATACACTACATTCTTCAAAAATGTCCCTCTGACATTTTCTTTCAGTTAACAAATTAAAAGAAAAAAAATGAAATGTGACAGCTGAGAAATATGAAAGAGTCTATTTACTAAAAACTAGTTTACAGATTGAGTTAAAATAATGAGATGAGGAGACTTCTGGCAGACACATAGGACTTGTTTACATTTTGATTGCAGTTTAATAATTTGCTGATTGCATTATAATCACAGCAATATTGCATTTTAATCACTTGCATACATTTGGTTAACTAAATTACTGCCTTTAAATCACAATTTGATTTTTGCTAATACATAACCAGTTCTTTTTCTGTCCCTGCTCCAATAAGGATCATAATCAGTAAGCATGGTTTTGAATCAATTCTTTTTGGTAAACTCCCTAGCCATATTCTGCTTCTTGCCTACTAACGACATTATCTTTCACACAAATGTGGAATAATGAGTAATGCTTCACAGAATAATGTATAATAAATTGGAAGCAAGCCTCATCTAGCATAAACCTGCAATATTCCTTGTGTGACTAAAAGCCACAATTACTGAAGCGGAGAATTGGCCCTGCTCTTCCCAAAATGGGTGTCTGTCTATCCTGGTGCTGAGGCTGCCTGGCTTCATGTGGGCCAGTGGCTGAGATGAGTCACTACAGAATGGGACACAGGACATGTCACCAGACCCTTTAGATCTGCAAATGCTGTGGAAAGTTTTTTAAATGCCCTCCTCCCCCCAATTAATCAAGCATTTATTCATTTTTAGAAGAAAATATTATAAGAAAGCAAAAATAATTCATAACCCACTGCCCAGGTAGGTAATCTCTGTACCAGATTAAAAACAAAATAGAGACAACCTACTTATGGTAGAAAGTTCAATAGTGCAATGTGTTTTACAGTTTCTATTAGTTTCTATTAGTTTCTGCTTCATTCTCTTTCTACAAAGCCACAGTGTCTTTGAGGTCCTTCCAGGAGGAGGAGCTGGGGAGGGAGGGACAGACATCCCTGGGATGATGGGGAATGAAGAAACAGGATTTGTCTCATGTTCTCTGACTATCCAGAGCCCTAGGCCAGGTTGCAGAGAGCCTAGCAAACATGGGAGACCCCAGGAAGCAGAACCACGACTGGAGGGTAGGAACTGGGGTATTGGGTGGCACATGTGTTCAGGGGGTTGGGGGACCAGGTGGCCCAATTGGCTGAGAGTCAACCAGATGGGGTGAACTAGTTAGAACTCCACAGCGGGGACCGAGGGCAGAATCATACACTGAGGACAAGGCAGATGGAAAGCTTCTGAGGAGCCTATGAGGACAGGATATGATGTGCTGGCCTGGTGCCATGTTTTACCTAAGTTTCTTGAGAGTCCAGGAGCCAACCAGTCAGACCATGAAAAAGATGACAGGAAGAAAGAATCTTTGAAAAGGGAAGAGGAGTAAACCTGAAAAAGGGAAAAGGGAGTAAACCTGAAAGTGATGGGGTTAGCTCAGGAGTAACTATATTTTCTGGCAAGATTATTTCCACCACCAATGAAAATGGGTGTTTCAGAACTAAGCTCACTTCTATAATAGAAAAGTTTTTTTCCTGTACATCTGTACTGTGATTTTCATGAATAAACCTGTTCTACTTGAATTTTATCACTTAATCCTCACAGCTTTAGCAATACTACCATCTCATTTTTATAGATATGGGAACTAGCACTTGGACTGATGATTTTACTGACTTATATAGCTCATGGGTTGTGTTCCCAGTTTTGTGCTCAAATCCCCCAAGTTCAAAGTTATTTTGTCCACTAGGTCAAGGGACAGTCAGGAAACAGAAACCATACCATTTATTTTAACAGAGAATTTACATACCAACTGTTAACTAGTTTCCATGAAATAAAAATTCAGAAAGGTGGACCCTTGGTTTTTCAGGAAGCAGTTACCACTTGTTGGGCTGTGGGAACAAAGGGAAGTGTAACAGCTTACACACTTGGGAAAGGGACCCTAAAGAACGGAGGAGGCCTTAAGAAAGGGAGGCTGCCTGACCATGCTGGTGTCTCTGAGCTCATAGAAGGCTCCAGGGGGCTGGACCCAGAGCTCTAAAGAGGAGGCAGCAACTGGGGCTAGTATCTCTGAAGAGACATGATGAGTTTGGATCTGTTAATCAACTGCTGCTGTTGGAACAAACTTGTACAACCAGAGTCAGGGAACATTGTCTTGGTGACCATGACACAAAGGAAAGGCTGAAACAAATAGGAAACAGGAAGTAGTGTGTCCCTTCCTCTTTCTTCAACCTCTGGCCATCTGCTTGTGTTCTGATTGGTGGAGCCTAACATGGAGCCAGTGGGCAAACTATATGTGGTCTGCAGAGTTCCAACAGAGTTTAGAAGGATGGGTTCAAAGTTGAAAAAGTATATTTAATCACTGATACAGTCAATTTATAATTCCCTTTCCATACATTTTTGAACTTCCATACTCCATCCAAAACAACTCCATACATCTTCCTAATGAACTGCAGTTAACTTTTGTACAAAGAATTTCTCACTCTTTCCCCAGAACAGGGACACACAAGGTGCCAACAGTGATGTTATATATTTCCAGGTACTATTAATCATTCTTTAAATTCTGTCACAGATCTATCTGAATACTCTGTTATCTATACACCAAATTGGAGATCTATCTGAATACTCTGTTATCTATACACCAAATTGGAATGCTAACCATCACCAACAGATCTTGTATCAAATTAAGGGAAAGGAGAAGAAGTAAGAAATTAGTTAATATGGGAGACCTGGGTGGTATTTGGTTAAGCATATGACTCTTGCTTTTGGCTCAGGTCATGATCTTGCAGTTGTGGGATCAAGCCCCACATTGGGCTCTGCACTTAGCATGGAGTCTGCTTCAGATTCTCTTTCCCACTCTCTCTCTCTCTCAATATGTAAATAAATAAACAAATAAAAATCTAAAAAAAAAAAGAAAAAAGAGGAATTACTTAATATATACATAAATGTAAAAAAGGCAATAGCTGCCACAGTCTTATGACTTTCCTCTTCTTCCGCTCAGTCTATGTTTCCTTTACAGGACCTGAGCAGGTTGGGATGACCCAAACCTTCATTGCTAAACACTCTGAATTATCAGTGGTTCTGCACTGTTGTTGCTTGAGTTTTCCTGTATTTTTTTCTCACAGGATAGGGAAGTACAAAGAGGCCCTGAGTGAATCCCATTTCCCAGACACAATGCACTTTGCTTGCCCCATGAAGAATACAATTTCCCCAGAATCTTAGGAACAAATCACTAGGAGAGTAATTCCTTTCTTTGCCTGTTAGGTTCAGTGGCATGAGGATTCCTAAAGGCCAAATGGTTGTCACAACTTTCACTTCAATGGAATTATTATCATGGTCTGGCAAAAGAGTTCTGTGAAGCAAGACCTTCGACTAGCAAAGCTCAAAGTTTCAGGAATGGGAAGTGAAAATTTTATGAGTGAGTTACTAAGTATAAAAGGGAGAAGGGCATTGCCATCTTCATCCCCCCTTGATTCCTGAACCAGTATATATTTTATGGGAGAAACTGTATCATTTATTGGTCATAGATTCAAAGGATTTACTGTATTCTGTGAGCTACGAGCCCATGCTTTCAGGGTTGTTTTCTCCCAGTTGGCACTAAAACAGTATTATCAGTAGGCTCTTTTCTTGTTATATTAGTCTAACTGATTTAAGTGATGGTATCTATGATATTAGTTAATTCCATGGACTTAAGCATATTTTCCATTGCAAAGATTTCTTTTTACTACTCTTCTGCAGGACAACTCTTGAGTGGGCCTGTAATTATGTAAACATTCACTTTCAGCTGGAGCCAGAATATTCAGTAAAAGTATTGGGAAACCAGGCCCAAGTTTCCCCCTTCTCATTCAGTAGGTCATAAGGAATGCACCCCCACCCCCGGGGGGCTGAGGCTCCAGGTATGGTTTGAAGGGAAGGAGGTAATACAGGAGTTGATGAAAGTTATCTTATCTATCTGGCCCTATAGCTTGTATCTTTATGACTTAAAGATCAAGCAACATATTAAGTCCTTTTCAACCTGATAATAAATTGTGATTATCCATATCCAATCTCATGGTTTGTTGGGTTAGATAGTGCTGATTCATGACAGGTGCCTTAGTTCTTACAGTCACTTGATGAAGCATCATTAGATATTCAGCTTTCAATTAGGGTTTAGGAGTAAACTAGAAGCTATTTCTTCAAAAGAAAATCACTACTTGCAGAAGACTTTAATTTACTATGAAATATCGGAGATCTGAGCAATGCCTTCCCTATTTGTATTTTCCAGAGGCTTTGTACATCCACAGATGCTGCAAGTACAATTCTATCTCCTTGGTCAAAGGCCCAGGTAGGAGAGCATCTTGCACTATAGCCTAAACTTGCTGCACAACCTCCTCTTGCTCTGATTCCTGCCTTAAAAATGACAGGCATCTAATTCACTTGATAAATGGGTCAGAGTAGAATATTCAAATGTTACTACAAACAACCCACCAAAATCCAAAAGGCCTACCAGGCCTTATGCTTCTATTTCAGTGGTAGCCATTGCAAGACGTAATAACATGTCATTTTCTTTTATGAAATTGACATGCTTTAGGTCACCAGGTGCCAGAACATCACTGAAATGTTAGGGTCCGAAATTTTCATGGAGTATATCTCTTATATTCTGGTTCACAAGTTATCTTACCAAGGTATACAAAATACCTCTTATGTCCGTTCTTTCAGTAAATTATCACAAAATCATCAATGCAGTGGCCCAGTGGGATACTTTGTAGAATGTCAAGATGATCAATCTCTCAATGAGATGTGTTAGGGGAGAAAGCAAGAAAGTTGATAAGGCCCAGAAATATGACTGAGAAGTTGTTTTCTTGGTCCTACCTGGAAAAAGCAAACCTCTTCTGGTGGTCCTTATTAACTAGTGTAGATAAAGGAACATTTGACAAATCAATACTTACATATCCAGGGCTGCGTTATTTGCTTTAGTAGAGATAGCAGTGAGGAGGGGATGCTATAGTTACAGCCCTCATATAATTATGTTTATGACAACCCAAGTCATTCTTGAACATTTTTTTTTCATCTTTTGCATAGAAAAAAAGAGGCAAATTAGATGTAGGCATGTACCCTACATTTTTTAAGTCTTTGATGATGGCACAAATCTCAGCAAATCCCCTGCAAGTGTATTGTCATTGGTTTGTACACTGATAGAGGAAGTCTTTGGGGCTTCCCCTTTGTCTTTCTTATCATAATGGACCTTGTTTCAAAAGTCAGAATGTCTATTCTAATCATACATTCTGCAAAACAGGCAAATACCCATAAGTTTGGTTCATGAATCCATTGGTACACTATGATTCAGACTTTAGCTTAAACTTCATTTATCATCTCACCACTATGGCCCCTACTTTCACTGGAATTCCATAATGGTTTTTCTTTGGGGGGGTGCCCACTAAATAGTGGTATTTCAGAACCAATGCCTAGTAATCCCCCAAAGATATGGGTATTTCCCTTTTCTCCAGGATATAGTAACTTCATTAAATGGCCACAGATACCTTTGGGGGAGTATAAAAAAGGACTTATTTATACACTTGTATTTGTGCTGCAGGGTCTCTTCTTTGAGGGGATCTACCTACACTTTAGTCAAGGAACTCTGGGTTTGTGAATGGCTTACATATGGAACCGAGATAAAAGTTGGTGAACCTCCATTGTGGTGTCTTAAATCCAGATCCCTGGCCACAAGCCTGAAAATATTCCCTTTGCAAAGATGCTGGTGCCCCACTCCTTAATACATTTTTCAATGTCTTAATATTGGGAAGGTCCTCTGGTTCCTCTCAGGGAATTTAGTGGATAGATGGGTATCCAGGTCATGGAGTAATAAATTCACACTAATATATTTGTTTCTCTAAGCTACCATTACGTCCAGGGTTCAACCAAATAACTGATGGTGAGCATATAGCATAACACACACAGTTGTTGAACCACTATGTTGTTTGCCTGAAACTAATATAAGATCATGTGTCAACTATGTTCAAGTAATATTTTAGTAGGTAGTCACCCTCTTTCATCGTAGGGACACCATGGTCAATTAGCCACTGACAAAGATTCCAGTGGGCCAAAACATGTTCATGACTACCTCATCCTTTTCCCATTATGATTAATGTACCTTCTTTGTCTTTGGAAGTTAGGTACTGTCAGTTGAACTCTGCAATTCTAGGACTCTGTCACTTACACTCTTTGAAATTGGGGAGTCCACCTCAATGGTGGCATTTTCTTCCTTGATACCTGGTGTACAGAGGGCAGTCACCACAGAGCTTTGCAAAGATGCTGGTGCCCCACTCCTTAATACATTTTTCAATGTCTTAATATTGGGAAGGTCCTCTGGTTCCTCTCAGGGAATATAGTGGATAGATGGGTATCCAGGTCATGGAGTGATAAATTCACACTAATATATTTGTTTCTCTAAGCTACCATTACGTCCAGGGTTCAACCAAATAACTGATGGTGAGCATATAGCATAACACACACAGTTGTTGAACCACTATGTTGTTTGCCTGAAACTAATATAATATCATGTGTCAACTATGTTCAAATACAACAACAACAACAACAACAACAACAAACCCAATAAACTGTCAGAGCTATCTACAACAGCATCAGCTAGCACATTAAATCCCAAATCTCTGGCAGGTGCACTGTTTTAATAATTCTGGCTTTGTATGGTATTTTAATATATTTTCCTTGATATAAGACCAAGAGACTCCATTCTCATACAGATTCCTCAGTTTTCTGATGACAAAAATTACCAAAACCTTGCAATTAGTTTGGTGCATGAACTATTTCCTCCAGTCAGATTTTGTTTTTCTCCCCCTTGAGATGCTGATATATGACATCAGCTTTGGATCTTGTGGCAACAATAGATAGCTGAGTTGGATCTTAAGGAAAATAGGCCTCCCTCATGTGGAAACTATCCTAGATGAGCTTATGCATCTTTTATAAAGGAAGGCTTTACTTGATTCATGTTCTGGAGGGCAAGCAGTTTCAGCCAGAATGATGCTTAATTTTATGCATCAATTCAGCTGGGCCACAGGATGCCCAGAAAGCTGTCCCAACATTATTTTGGGGTGTTTCTGTGAGGGTGTTTATGAAAGAGATTAGCATTCGAATCAGTGAAGTCAGTAAAGCAGATTGTCTTCCCCCATGTGAGTGGGCATCGTTCAACCCACTGAGGACCTAGATAGATCAAAAAGGCAGAGAAAGGTTGAACGAACTCTGCCTGTCTTCGGAGCCCTAACTTCAATCTTCTCCTGCCCTTGGTGTTGCTGATTCTCAGGGCTTCACACATGAAATGGATTCCCACCATTTGGTTAAGGCATTATTTACCCCATTTTATATATCAATACAGTGTTAGAGGTAATTGTCTTCCAATATCCATCTCATCTTCTTTCTAAGAAATATAATTCTTACTACATTTGCGACTATCAGTGTACCTACTTAAAGGCTTAAATTTCTATACTTTCTTAATAATAGGTGAAACCATGAGACTACATTCTATTTCCTGAGATGTAATTGGAAGTGTTGTGTGGGAATTCTGGGAAGTTCATTAAAGGAACCTAACTTGGTTGGGCTTCTGACCCTCTCCTTTTCATTCTGCTTCCTCCTGGACTACGAAAGTGATGGCTGGGGCTCTGGCCACTGTATTGGATTATGAGGTGATCTTAGAAAGAAGCCATGGACTCTGAATTTGAGAATGAAAGAGCAGAAAGAGAAAGTTTCAGGAATCCCAAATGACTGTGGGAGTTTATGTGTGATAGAAATATATGTCCATCTTGTTTAAGCTAATCATTTTGGATTTCCTTTATATGTATGTAGCTGAGCATAATCTAAAATACTTTATGGATATAGGATTCCAGAAAGATTAAATAAATTGCCTCAAAACATGCAATTTGTAAGTAGTAGAGCCAGGATACAAATCTAAGATATAGTCTTTTTCTGTTTGTAATAAAGTATTATGCAATAATGTATAGTAATACATACTATATTTATACCAATTCATATCATTTCATTGACTCAGTTCACTTGCTACAACTTTAGCATACTTTATGGTACTTAAACTAATAAAAAAAAGTTACTGTATATTAGGTTCAAAGCAAGGTAAGACAGTTTTTTTTTCATTTTAAATAAACAGGTAAATTTAAAATAACAATAAAATTTTAAATAACAGATAAATTTAAAACAGTGTTTTACTTTGATACAGTTACATATTGGATTTCAATCTTCTTAAATTGGCTAAAACTTTTTTTTGTGTCCTATCATATGATCTATTCTGGAGAATGTTCTGTGTGCATGTAAGAATGTGTGTTCTGCTGCTGTTGGATGGATGTTCTGCTGTTGGATGTGCCTGTTAAGTCCATTTGTTTTAAGGCATGGTTCAAGTCCAATATTTCCTTGTGGACTTCCTGTCTGGATCATCTATCCCTGCTGATAGTGGGCTATTGAAGTCTTCTGCTATTATTGTCTTGTTGTCTTACTTCTCCCTTAAGATCTGCTACCATTTGCGTAATATATTTCAGTGCTCAGACGCTGGGAATGTATGTATTTACAATTGTTATATCTTCTTGACATATTGATCCTTTTATCATTATATGATGACTTTCTTTGTCTCTTGTTACATTTTTTGGGTTGAAGCCTATTTTGTCTGATAAAAGCATGGCTTTACCTGTCCTCTTTTGTTTTCTGCTTGCATGGAATATTGTCTTCCATCCCTTCACTTTGGGCCTATGTGTGTCATTAGTGCTGAAATGAGTCTCCTGAAGGCAGCAGAAAGTTGAATCTTGCTTTTTAACCCATCCAGTTTCTCTGTGCCTTTTTTATTAGTGGCGTTTGATCCCTTTACATTTAGGGTGATTATTAATAGCTCCATTGTTTCTTTTTTCTTCTGCTTCTGCCTTTGCGAGTTGGTGGTTTTCCATGGTGATTTTCTCAGTCTCCCATTGTTTCATGTTTCATGTCTCTGGTCTAGATTTTCATCTTGTGGTTGCCATAAGGTTTGTATAAAAGATCTCACAAATAAAATAGTCCTTTTTCTGCTGACAGACATCCTTTTCATCTCTTTTTATATTTTAATGTCATAAATTATCTTTTTATGCTGTGATTTTGTTACCAAATTGTAGTAGCTATAGTTATTTTTAATGTCCTTTTCCTTCAACCTTTATGCTATGATTAACAAACTATTCTAAAATACGGTTACAGTTTTAAAAGTTTGACTGCCTATTTATCACCTTAATTAAAGTTTGTGCACTTATGTTTTTTCATGTAAGTTTGAAGAGCTCCTTCCAACATTTCTTGTACGGCAGACCCAGTGGTGGTGAACTCCCTTAACTTTCAATTGCCTCAGAAAGCCTTTACTTTTCCATCATATCTGAAGGATAACTTAACTGGTTGAATCATTCTTAAAAGAAATTTTTAAAATTAGAATATTTTTGATGAATAGTTTTTATCTTTCAATAGTTTAAATACATCATTTTACTCTCTCCTGGCCTGTAGAGTTTAATACATCATTTTACTCTCTCCTGGCCGGTAGAGTTTCTGATGAATACCTGCTGATGGCCTGATGAGAGCTTTTTTGTCAGTTACTTTCTTTCTTTCCTTGACTGCCATTAAAATTCTTTATTATTGACTTTTCACTGCTTCATTGTAACATGTCTAGGAGAAGGTATTTTTGCATTGAGGTAATAAGGCATTCTATTAGCTTTATGGACATAGATACCCAGTTTCTCCCTTAGGTTGGGGAAATTATCAGCCATTATTTCTTTAAATAACCTCTCTGATCCGTTCTCTTCTTCTTCTCCTTCTGGTATACCCATTAGTCTTTTGTTGACTCTCCTAATGAGTCTGATAGTTCTCAGGGGATTTATTCACTTCTTAAAAATTTTTCTTCTGTCTCTTGCACCTGAATCATTTCTAGATTCCTACGTTCCAGATTACTAATTCTCTCTTCCATCTGATCAGCTCTGTTTCCAATGCTTTCTAATGCATTCTTCATCTTGTTTATTGAGTTCGTTAGCTCCAGGATTTGTTTGGTTCTCTTTTAGCATTTTAGTCTCCTTGGTAAAGTTCTCCTGTTCACTAATTTTTTTTTCCTGAGTTCAGTGAATTGCCTGAGTTTTATTTTAGTGTTTTGAATTTTTTCATAACAGCTGTTGAATATGAGTTCAGAATATTCCATGTCTCTGTTTGGTTGCTGAAAATTTTTCTTCGTTTTGTTTTTGTGATACTGTATTACTTTGATTTTTCCTGGCGTTTGATGGGAAGGGTCTCTGCCGCTGAGCTTGAAATAGTGAACACTTTTCTTATTTAGGTAAGATTTTCTTCGCTCGAATTCTGACTGTTCAACAGGTTGACAATTAGAAGCCTTTCTTTTGTTTTCCAGTAGGTGGCGCTTTAGCACCAGTTTTTAGTTTCTCTTATTTGAGCTGCGTGGCCTCTGAATTTCTGAGCTGGCATAAGGAAAAGAAAAACTGATAAAATTGTTTTTAAAAAAGAATATTTGAACAACAACAAAAAAGAAAGGCTGTTTGAAGAGTTGGGGGAGGAATGTGCTTAGCCCTTGGGGCTTTGGGTGTGCCCACCACCTAGTGGGGGAATCCTCAAGCAGGGGAGTCCCAGAGGTCCTGGTAGGGCCTCTTGCTGAACCCCAGGGCTGACAGCAGCAGGCAATGTGTTCCTGCAGAACGCTTGGTGGGCCTTCCTCTTTCCCCTCCTTTCTCCTGCCATGGAGACCTCCCCTCAGAAATCTGGGCACTATCGATGAGCAGCCAGACCCTCCAGCTGCAGCCTGAGCTACAGGCTGCAGGTGTCCACTACAAACGTCCACTCACCATCTTTACCCTCCACCTTCTTTGCGGGGGTTTACCATTGCTGCTGCTGCCTCTGCCACCTCTGGTGCTACCGCCATTGTCACCGCTGCTGCCACCACCGCGCCCGCCTCCTCCGCGCCCCCCCCCCCACCGTTGCCATCCAGATTCCTCTGTCTCTGTAGCCTCCACGAGGTCCAATCCGCCCACCTGCACAGATGGATCTCCCAGGTGTCCGGGTGGATGTCGGGCTAGTTGGCAATGGAAGGGGAGGCACAAAAAGAAGGACTCACGTGGCCACGAAGCTGATGTCCCTCCGAGACAGTTTTTCTTGCAAGTCTGAACCATCATTTTCACGATCACAGATTGCGTTTCATTTTTAACTAGAACCTCTGCTTTCACCTCAGCTGTAAGTTTCGTCTTCACTAGCTTGCAATGATTGTAGTTCACAAAAGAATGCAGCTGTAAAAAGGTCCAGAAATCCCGCGCTTTTCCAGATCCTGCTGCATCTGGCATAGACCAGCCAGGGCAGCCCTGTGATTGCTGTCGAGGACCTCGATGCCCCCGCGCTCCCTTGCCGGGTGGCTGTGCACTGTGCAAAGTCTTCCGAGCAGGAGGCTTAGAAAGCACAACTGAAGGAAACGGAAGAAGTACCGTGATAATTCTTTTCCTCGGAAGTCACCTGTGTCCTTTAGACTTTGAGGAAGGGTAGATTTCTTTCTTTTTCTTTTCTTTTTTCTTTCTTTCTTTTTTTTTTTTTACTGATTTATTAGCATTTATTTTATATTGTAAATAATAGTGTGGAAATAAAAAATCTGGGTAGACCACATGTTAGAAAATGTAAATCTAAACCAAAATGATAAAAGACATTTGATTTAAACCTTCCTGGGCATGTTGTCTTCTTTTTCTTTTACATACTCACTCTTAAGCCATCTGAGGTATGATGATGTCTTAATAATTAATACAGTGAATTAGCATAATTAATATATTTATAACCTAACAAATTAATCTTTATATTTTGTTTAACACCAAAACTTATATTTGTGAGTTAGGTATATAATGATTAAAAAAGTTATACCACTAGATCCCTGATTTAATTAGTATTCTCTTAACTTGAAAGGTATAGTTGTTAGGTAATAAAAATTCTAGATTGAGATCATTTAATCATTTCAAAGAAAAGGACACTTTCTTTGGTCCTATACTATATCATAAAGTCTCCAAAAAAAGAGTTATTCAAAATAGGTACATTGCATGGGAAGTTTTATACTCTAGTAATTCAGTTGTTAGCTAAAGGCTACTTTTTGTAATAATACCACCACTGATTGTTGAGGCTTTTGAAGATGGTGAGGTTGGAAAGGAGAGAAATAGGAATATCATAGGGAGGCTTAGGATACCTGGAAGCCACAGGTAAGGATGCATCTGGAAGGATTTATGTGCAAAACATTTCACACAGAAGCCTGCAGACCTGGGGCACAGCCCTGGGGGCAGGGGTAATGATTGTCTCTGGGCTTGGGTGACCAAATGGTAGACAACCTAGCTCAGGACATTCCTGAGAATAAAAAGGAGTCCCTAAATTAAAAAAAAATTTTTTTTAATTATCAGTATGTTGACTGACACATTGATTTATTATAGCAGCAGGTCTATAAAATAATTACATTGAAAAATCATTTTGCAAATACCTATTTTTTCTAAAAAATGAAAATAGCATGTATTGAAAAATTTTAAAAGACTTTATACTGATTATCTGGTCATTAAAATAATAGAATCTTCTATATTTAAAATACTTTAATCAACTTTTAAGATATATCTGTTTTTTAAAACCATAGTGCTGGTATTTTTCTGAAAAAATTTTTTTTCAATACAGTTATTATTTAAAATTGTTAAAAATAAAATAACCTGCAGTCTTTTTCAAAGTTCCATTTGGAGTTAATAAGTGGGAATGATTGGCATTTTCCGTTGACTTCTTTCTATGGACTTTTAATTGAAGAAACTCTCCACAGACATGGAAGTGTTTAGCAATAGCAGAGTAAATTCTGCCATGTGGAAGATACTAGTTTGGGGATGATAAAACAGAACTTTCGGGGTGGAGTGGAGACCTGGAAACAATGTTGATCTTATTAAGTTAAGAAAACTGTGAGGCAGAGAAGCCTTTGAATTCTGTTATGATGCAGACCACAGTGTGTCCACACCAGCTGTGGTGGTGTTCTGACATGAAGAGAAGCTGCAGCTGTCCAAATGTGCAAGAATTTGTAAATAGACTTGTTTCTGAGTGCATTTTATTTAATCCACACATGCCTGCATATGTCCTTGGAAGGGAGGTGAAGTAAAATTGCTTCTGGAAAGGGTAAGGAAAAGACATGAGTTATTGAAAGAGTTTCCCACACGTCAGCCTCTGTTCCCCGTGAAATGTGTCTCCTTTACCACTAAATGAGAACACAACAGAAGCTGGAGTTCTATCATGCAGATTTGCAAAGCTCATTCCAGCTTATTTTAATGCAACTATTAGTACCACTTTGTTAAAAAAAAAAAAAAATCCAAGAGAAGTGCCAAACTGGATCTTTCCATAAGGACACCAAGCATAATTTAAGACTGTTCTGGGCAGACCAGGACAGATGGCCATCCAACTCATGTTATAGATCAGTGCTCTCCAATAGAAATATAAAACATATTAGATAGGTGACTTAAAATTTTCTAGTAGTCACATTTTTAAAAAGACACAGAAACAGATGAAATTATCTTTTATTCAGTATCTCCAAAATATTATATTTTAAAGGTAATCGACATAAAATCATTCATGAGTTATTCTGTATTTTTCTTTTCTTGTCCTGTCGTTGAAATCTGGGGTGTATTTATAGTTAGAGTTTCTTTCTCTTTGGACTAGCCACATTTCAAGTGCTCAACACCACCCACTGTGTTGAAAACCATTTCAAGTGCTCAACACCACCCGCTGTGTTGAAAACCATGTCTATAGATGGTAAAGTCATGGTTGTAAACGTGCTTGGACACACCTGAAGTTGTACAGCTGGTGAGAAGCAGAATGGGTTTTGAACCCAGGTCTGGTGATGCCAATGTTGGTGTCCCTTCTACTCTTCTCTCCAGAGGCAGCCTTATCGCTCTGGGGGATGAGGGGCCTCAACTTGATCAATGCACCCCAGTGTTCCCTAAGCCCACCTTGACAGAGCTGGCTTTTCCTTCCTTTGTCTTCCTTCCCTTCTGGCCTGATCACTGGAACTGATTTCTGCATGGGAAGGCAGTTGACGACACCAGGGATCACAGAATGGTGAGAATCGGTGTAAGGGAAGGGGCTGGCCAGCTCAGGGGGGCATTCACATGGCCAACAGGGTGGGCAGGTGGGCACCCTGGCCCATTTGGGGATGCAGGGTGGGGATGTTTGTGGAACAGTCTGTGTGAGGCCCTCCCCTTGAACACAACCTGAGGGCAGTGGGATTAGGGTTCTGTCTTCCACAGGGCAGTTTTGGGAATTATTTTGTTCCAGATCTGGGAATATATATATATATATATATATATATATATATATATATGTATATATATGTGTGCATGTGTATTTATGTACACACACATACACACACACATATATATGTAATTTTATTCAGGGTCTTTGAGATATAGGAATCCCTTTGAAATTCAGAGACCATCTGAAGGATACCCAAATACCAGTTGATTATTTTTTAATGGTGGGTTGATAACTGTCATTTGCACATGGTGCTCTTTCCTTCTGAGGGATGAAGTCTGCATTACAGAAGTTTCATACTGAGTAGAGAATGAAAACAGAAGTTGTTTCATATGCTGAGGGTAAAATCTCCCCAAGCTAGGTGTTGTAGGTTGAATTGTGTTCCCTCCTTCTCATGTTGAAGTCCTAGCCCCCTGTACCTCAGAATGTGTCTATATTTGGAGGCAAGGTCTTTAAAAGTGGAAATTAAAGTAAAATGAAAACATATGGGTTTTTCTACTCCAGAATGACTGGGGACTGTATAAAAGGAGGAGATTGGGACACAGGTACACATGGACGGAAGACCATGTGAGGACGTAGGGAGAAGTCAACTGTCTGAGAAACAAGGAGAGAGGCCTCGAGAGACGCCAACCCCACTGACACCTTGATCTCAGACTTCCAGCCTCCAGACTGTGAGAAAACAAAGCTCTGTTGTTCGTGCCACCCAGTGTGTGGAACTTTGTTACCTCCGTCCTAAGTTTGTTACCTCCAGGGTGGACGCTGAATCACTCACATCTGTTTTTCTGGGTTTCTCTCTAGATTGAGGGTCACTGGACTCAAATGCCTCCATTTTGGATCAGTCTGACCTGGTGACACATTTTTTTTTTTTTTAAATTTGGATTTAACTTTTCTGGATTCCTTTCATACCTTCATTATCACACCCAATTAAACAACTTACTCTGTCGTGATTTTCATTATTTTTGTGTGGCCAGAGGAAATAGTAGAAATATATAAAGAGTTAAAAATGATAAATCAAACTAAAAACTGTTAAATGATGAATGTCCCATCCTCAGACCTTTCCAAATGGTGATGGATAAGGCCAGGTGTGATGTTCCAGATCTGGGACTCACCCAAATGCCTTCTGGAATATGGTGGTGGAATGAGTGGCCTCTCCTCTTCTCTGTCACCCTGGAGTCCTTGACCTGGCAACAGAACACCCTTCAGGCCTAAGGACACAGACTGATGTCTGGGCCCACCCTCTGGAGAGTAGACCCAAGGAAAAGAAGCGCAAGTCTCTGAAAAGGAGCAGGCGCATTGGGAAAGGAATTCTGTTCTCATGCTTAGATTGTGGGGTTGAGGGGCTCAAAGGAGGCCAGGGTCTGAGTCCTTTTCACCTGGATCTAGTGATGGGGATGCATTCAGTTTAGTCTGCTTCAGAAATAAACTGACAAGGGCACCTGGATGGCTCATCAGTTCGGTCTGTCTTCAGCTCAGGTTGTGATGCCGGGTTCCTGGGATGGAGCTCAGCATCAGGCTTCCTCCCTGCTCAGTGGGGTCTTCTTCTCCCTCTCCCTCTGCCCCTCCCCCTGCTCATGTGCACTCTCTCAAATAAACAAAATCTTAAAAGAGAAAAAAAAGAAATTGACAAGTACTTAGGCTCTCATTGAGCAAATGAGTTCTAATTCCTGCAAACATTTTCTTGGCATGACTTGAGATATATGAGCTTAATTGGTTCACTTTCACTGTTGTAGAAACTTTCTGCCCTTCAGTTTCCTAACAAACATAAACCCCACAATTGGGTGGCCTGAGACCTTACTTCATGTGCTGGATTGGAAGCAACCAGACTTCCTCCCCACAGGGCTGCCTTACCCGCACAGCCCTTCTGCATGGCTCAGTCACCTGCCTTCCAAACTCCGTCCACAGCAGCACCAGAAATCATGGGCTCCTGGGCCAGGTCAGGACCCAGTTCTCCCTTGTCATTACCTACACAACCAGCTGAAACCAGAGCCTCCTGCAGTGCATTTCCTTGTTAGGAAGGAAAAGTGGGTTGAATAAATTTCAGTTTAAATTATTGAGATGATGTACCTCTTTACATTTTGTTCTCTTATAGTTTGTGAAAGATTGGGAATTTTTTTCATTGGGTATTCAAGTAATTTATTAACATTTTTATATATTTTACTCAAGCTGTAGTTTTTATAAGGCAGAACAAATACTTTTAGATGTTTCTAACGCATAAAAAAATGCTGTTTCCTATATGATTAATATCCTTCTTAAAATCTTTGAGACTTTTGTAGTTCATCATGACAAGGTAGTCAATGAAAATTAATGTCCTGAGAAAAATATTGTTTATAACTTTAAACAAACACAACTTTGTACAACCAATGTGCATAAAATGTAGTTTCTTATAACAATCAGAATCTTAAGGTTATAAACCCTTGAAATTATTAAGTTGAACCTTTTATTTTTTTACTTTTTTATAGGTTGTATTTATTTATTTGACAGAGAGAGAGAGTGAGAACACAAGCAGGTGGAAAGGGAAAAGCAGTCTCCCTGCCAAGCTTTTGCTGAGCTTGGACTCAGGGCTCCATCCTAGGACCCTGGGATCATGACCTGAGCCAAAGGCAGACACTTAACAGACTGAGCCACCCAGAAGCCCTATGGGGAACCTTTTATTTTATGAAATTCTTTTTTTTTTTTGGCTGGGGCACCTGGGTGGCTCAGTTAGTTGAGTGTTCAGCTCTTGGATTTTGCTCAGGTAGGTCATGATCTCAGGGTCGTGAGATTAAGTCCCGCATGGGGCTCCATGCTCATGCTGGAGTCTGCTTGAGATTCCTTCTCCTCTTTCCTTGGCCCTTCCCACTCATGCTCTCTCACGCTCTCAAATAAATAAATAGCTAAATCTTAAATTTTTTTGTCCTTTTAATGAGCTAACAGAAGGAAAGAGATACACATAGACAAGCTAGAGATTTAACCTATTTTTTAATAATAACGAATAAATTGTAAACAACTTTCCTTCTTTTCTCTCTAAACAAAAAGTAATGGTCAGTTTACCTCTGTGTATTACTAAAAGCACATTTGTCAAGGTTTTCAAATGCGAACTTGGGATTCTTAGTTTTAACTATGATTAAAATCAAGGCTGAGTCAGAGAATTTGGGGCCCATAATCATCATCATCACCTTTTTTTAGATCCTTAGCCATTACAATGTATTTATTTAAGAAAACTGTTTCCTTGCCATTTCTGTAGATAAGGTACAGAAAAGTCCTTTATGCATTACATAATATGTGTATGACTATTATTCTTTCATAGGTTTCAATTTTTATATTGTTTTGCTGAAAAGTTTTCTTTAACTGGGTTGACTCCAACATCTGAAAAAGGAAAGGGAGCTTGACATGAGAAATTAGCAGCCATTCTAATCTGACCCCTGGTTTTATGGTTTGAGCTTCCTAAATGGATCTTGGGTCCACCTCCTCACTGCTAAGGCCATGTTCTTGTTCAGGGATTCCTATGAAGTGAGATGCACAGCAGCATGATGAGGTTATTTTACATGCTTCTTAAACGTGGTTTTAATTGTTACTGACTCATGCAGAAAAAGTTACTCCCTTTCAATCCTTCCAATTATATAAAGGAAAGATCTCGATCTGGACCTATGAAAATCAGCATCCTCAGGCTGGGGTCCTTACTTGGCAAGGATGCCTACCTAGGATTCAAGAGTGTGATTTTTGTTTCCTTGAATGTATTTTTCTACCTATATTCTATTTATGACAAGTAATACTGTCATGCCATTAATAAGTTTCTTTTAAAAATGAGTTACTAAAAAATGTTAAAGCCTGTATTTACTCTCTCCATAAAAATTGCAAAGATGGGAGCTAATCATTCATGTGTAGAAAGCACTATTCTAATTCAAACCCTTATGAACTCTCATAGACTGTTGCAAGGGCTGCTTACGTGTTCTCCTTGCCTTCACTGCCTCCATGTTATGCCAACACTGCATCACTCTAAAGCCTGAATATGATAGTTACTGTCTTGCTTCAGGGGTTCCTTCAGGGGTTCCTCCACAGCCTGTGGAAAAATCTAGACTCTTCGGCACGGTATGCCTATAAGGTGTTCAACGTCTGAGCCCATCTCTTGCCATCATTCCTTCCTGTGTGCTCCATGCTTTAGCCATGCCAAACCACCTGAGGCCTTGACCAGGACAAAGACATGACAAAGACAAGTCTCTACATCTTTGTAGATACGTTATGTTTCTGCTAAAAGCAGTTCCCTCCATGTACGTCTAGAAAGGGGGAGAGGATGTATGATTCTGGAAGCTAAATGTAAAAGAGGAAAGAAGACTTTTTTCATCACCAACACTGGGCTAAGTCCCATTCCTAAAACAAGGACTTGGGAGAAGAGTTTTTCTAGCAGAGATATTTGATAGGGATGAAAGGGATACCCGTGTTAGAGCTGAGGGCAAAGGTCGCCTGTTAGAGTTTGAAATGAAGTTGATGGGAGGGTAAAAGCAGATGAGAAGGTCATTTCAAAGCTGCCTCTTGTTCAATCTTTCACCGGAAGTTAGACTTTCATTCCTTTTAGGGTGAAGCCAAGTTTATTCTGGAAAATCCACTCGTGTGGGTTCTGTAGTTGTATTTATGGAGTGTAGTGGTTCAGAGTAGGTATTTGGCAGCCTGAGGGGCAGTCCTCTCCCTGTCTCTCAGTAGGTGTGTACTTTGGGTTTTGTGAGGATTAATTGAAGTGGCTAAAGTACTTATCACAGTTCTTGGGCACACAGTGAACACCACAGAGCTATTTGCCAATCTCTTATGTGTTATCACAATATTGGCAAAGGTAGAGATACAGAGTTTGGGCAGAGGCCACTGGCGCATCTATGCGTCCACTCACTGTCACTCTTTCCTGGTTTCTCCTGGAGTGTTCTGAAGAAAACAGGAGACATTACATCATTTCATCCACAAATATTGCATTATATATATAATACCAGTATATCTAATATACAATTGAACAGCTGTGGAGTATTTCACCCAGTAGACTTTATTTATTTATTTATTTTAAAAGATTTTATTTATTTGACAGAGAGAGAGAGACACAGCCAGAGAGAGAAGACAAGCAGGGGGAGAGGGAGAAGCAGACCACCCGCTGAGCAGGGAGCCTGATGTGGGGCTCCATGATCCCAGGACACTGGAATCATGACCTGAGCAGAAGGCAGATGCTTAATGACTGAGCCATCCAGGCGCCCCCACCTGGTAGACTTTTAAACAAATCCTTATTTAAACTTTCTTTGTCTAGCCTGCTAGATTTTTAGGTGGTAAATTTTAAACTTTTCACTCTATTTCTTACCATATATATGTATATAGTGATACATATATATCACATACATATATAGTAATATGTACATATTGCATGTAAAATATCGTTTTATATGTTTATATAACATATAATAATTCCTCCAGATTAAATTATGAGATCAAAGAATATGAACTTTTTAAAGACATTCACTTGCTACATATTCCTGTTTTTCAACACTTAAAATGCACATTCGGTATTAATAAATGTTCTACTCTTACAAGCAACATGAGCATTAAGTCTGTTTCATTCAGTGTTTCAATTCCAACATCTAGAACAATGCCGGACACAAAATAATGCCAATAAATGTTTACAAATGAATGAATGGTTCTCCTTTTCCATCATTCCAGCTTTCATTTGTTCATTGGTTTGACAAATATTTATCGAGGACCCTCTATGTTCCAGACATCGTGCCAGGTGCTGGATGTAGAGTAGTAAATGATATTTCCTCCACTTCTGTCTTCAAGGAACTAACCTCTCCATTCAGTATTCTGGGCTGTGTTGCCTTAAGGAAGGTGCATGGCTGGTGCCAACCCATAGACTCTTGGTCTGTGAGGAGATCAGCCTGGGAATTGAGAGCAATCATGTAGAAACAGGTATGGTAGTATAATAGTAATTTTATATTTTGTGGATATAATAATAAAAATTATTTTGTATTTTGAATGTATTTCTTAAAAATGTATTTTAAAAAATTCCTAGTAATTTATTCTTATTATATTTTGCAAATGTATTTGTCAAAGAGAAGGGGGAAAGAACGCTAGTCCTTCACTAAAGATAGGGTGGGAAGCAATGCTCTGCTCTATTTCATGCAAGAAGAAAAAACTAGAACTTTGCACCTTTTTTTTTTTTAAATGTATCATGAGTAAGTAATGCAACTGGGCTACAACAGTATTAAGTTCCAATGAAGACTGTGTTCTCGTGAGTTTTCTGTGTCTGGTCCCTTTTCAAGCACACTTGCAAAGCCTCCTGGGAGAATAACCAGGGAGCCATAATCCACATGGCCAAGAGTGTCATGTTATCTCTGTTTGCTTTCAGCATATTGCAGTGTTGTATCGTTTGGTTGGGCCTAGTTAAATGTATTTGCAGACTACATTCTCCGTTATTAACTAAACCACCACTGCAGAATGAACAAGAGACTAAAAATATTCCTGCAAAGAAATCAAAAATTAAAATAATGGCACCAACACGAACACACACTAAAAACTAAAAAGTGGCAGAGAAGTTACTTTCATAACTAAAAAAAGCTCTTTATCAGTCATATTACAAGGCAAAAAATTAAAAAAAAAAGACAAAATGACGTCTGACAATGAATCACACAACAACGGAGGTTATGAAGAAAAAAAGTTGAAAAATGTATTTACAATGTAATAATGAGCCTCAGCTTAGTATCTTGACAGATATATTAGTGATAGCACAGAGGCATTGTGAGAGTACAGTCTTTACAAAGCAGGCATCCATACGTGAAGACAAATCCCTACATCTGTGTCGCTGTCAGTAAAGATGGAATCTCTGTCACAGTCACTCAGTGCTGCTTGTTCGTTGTTAGAAAAAGAAATTTAGAAGCCCCATAAAAAAGAGAAAATCTTCAATATTATGTTTTCCAGACAAACATTATGATTTTTTTCTAAACAGCCTTTTCTGTGTTTATAAGACATGCCCTCTCCTCCCTCCTAAGGTTCAGAAGCCCTTTGTCCTTGCAATCCTGGAAGCTGGTCTTAGTCAGTAAGAACACTCACTGTTTATATGTTAGAAAAACAGGGTTATGATCCTACAGTGTCATGATTTCTCTTTCATCTTGCAAAGTAGTTCTTAATCATTGACAGTGTAAATTTTAATGCGAAGTCTGTGGTCTTCCATTTAACAATATTCAATTTAATACTTCACAAAAATTCATTAAATTAGGTGAAAAAGTGACTAGAAGCCATTTTTTGAGTTTCTGGATTTAAAAAGGCAAAAAGCCACATCACAGGGGTAATACCAGAGCCCACCAAAAGCACAAATGTGGTTAAAATTGAGTTTACTGCTGTTCAGTCTGGGAGAGTGCACACCGTTGGGGTGGGGGGGATCCATGGCTGTCTCAGGAAGGTGTTGGAAAGAAACGATGACAGGATCTGGGTTTGTATTAGGTGATTTTGGAGGGGATTCAAACAACTGCCAAAGAACGATATTGTCAGGAAGCCGTAAGATGCCTTACTAAATCTCACTTATATGATAAGAAGCAAGGCTACTGCTGTAAGGAAAGCGCAGTGACTTATCCTAGCCAGGAGAGGGCGATGTTTGGTCATTTTGTGGATTGAACATGTTGATGTTTTGTTCAGACCAGAGGACCCTGGACATGGTGGTGTTGCTTTTTGTTTTGGTCCATCATGGCCAAAGAATGGCCTTGTCTGATGTTGGTGTGAAATGGTTTGTGTTCAACAGGAGAACATTCATTTGTTCCAAGAGTTTTCTGTGAGTGCCCTGCTGGCTCCTGGATATCAGGGGAATGTTTCTAAGAACTTTGTCGGAGGAGAAAGGAAGCCATTTCAGAGCTTGAGCAGATATGGCTTGATACCATATCTGTCTTTTGTTTAAAAAAGACTACCTGGGATGATAGGTGGATAATTTATTTTACAATAGAGTACTTTCATATACTTCAGGAAGACAAAGTTATGCATGAATCTTTCACAAAATGGTTTCAAATCCTGTTTCTTTCTGCCAGTCAGATTTTGATACGGCATCTTGCATTGCATTTCTTAATGAATATGACAGAATACATCCTGAAGAATAACAACTCTGCCTTCTGTATATGATTAATGTTCATTCTATTAAATAATTAGCCAAAGTTCAGAAAACAAAATGCATTCCCCCACCCACCCCCCCTTTTAAATGATTTTATTTATTTATTTGACAGAAAGACAGCAAAAGAGGGAACACAAGCACAGGGAGTGAGAGAGGGAGAAGTAAGATCCCTGCAGAGCAGGGAGCCTGATGTGGGACTCAATCCCAGGACACGGGGATCATGACCTGAGTGAAGGCAGATACTTAATGACTGACATACCCGCACACCCAAAACACACCCTTTTAAAATAGTTCTACTCAGCTCTCTCAGACATCATCAATAAACCTAATCATTTTAGGTTGACTAGAAAAAGAAAAAGAAAGAAAGAATTACCCTGATAAGGTATTTGATTTTAGACTGTGGAAGTAAAAGAGAAATTTGTATTTGCTTAGTCATCACTAAATTTTCGTAGAAGTTTAAAGTTCTCACTCAGAATGCCCCGTGCTACAGATTCAAGCAAACAAATAGAAAAGCATCTCAGAAGTTAGGAGTCTCAAGGCTTAATGAGGCTTGCCCTCCTTTCTGGAACCGAGGGGTGTTTAGAGAAATTTGGTTTATTCCAGGCTGCCCTCTTACAGCGTCATGCCAATCCAGGGGAAGGGCACGAGTCAGACCAATGTAATGATCCTCTTCTGACAACTTCTTACTCTAAAATTTGTAAATCATTCAGCACCGACAAATACTCCTTTTTAATAGTTACCGTTTAAAGAGTGATGATGACATACTTAAAATATTTTTAAAAAATCACAGTACAAAGCATAACAGGAAACTACCACCTATAATTAACAGATGTCAATATATTTCCAAAAGAAAAAATACCCTCAGATATTTTCTTAGAGAATCACAGGTTTAGAGTTGTGATTTTGCTGACAGGAAGTGGGAAGAGAAAGAGTCTATCTGGTGGCAAATGAATGGAATGTGCCAGTCTAACTTAAACACGGTTAGTGACATGGAAATATCCCCCCTATTTTCCACATCAGTGTCATCAGAAGATTCTGGCACTGACCCACAGGACTCGTGATTTGGGCTAGCTACCATGAGAGTAATTTAATAAAACACGTTCCCAAAGTGAAAAACATACTTCATGGAAAGATTTCTGAAAGAGCAGAGGGCTAAACATGTATTTCTAAAATGCATCCTTTTCATATTTATCATCCTCCTTTTTCTTCCTTGGCTCCTGCTTTCTCTGTTCTCAGATAGTCCTGGACGCTTCTATGAGCAATGCCATCTTCCTTCAGCATTCTGTTCATCAAGTAAGTCGGTTCTAAGATTCAGTGAGATAGTAAGTTGTCCAAGTAAGTAAGATAGTAATTTAGTAAAAACTAAATTAAATATGATTCTGTATAAAATCTACATATACACACCATCTATATAGACACAAACTGTCTAGATATACACACTGTATATATATTTTTTCCTTAAAACTTAAGATTACATCTGAAAATGAGACTTGAAAATAAAGTTGTAAAGTTGGGGTATTATTGTTGGTTAGGGCCGCTGTGATCTTTTTGTGTGGTTACGGAATTTTCTATTTGTTGATTGATATTTTTCGCTATATTGAGAATGTACTCACTTTGTATTCTGAATTAAAAGAATTAATTCTCAAGAATTTATTTCTTTCTCTATCTGTCTGTCTATCTACCTACCTGTCTGTCTATCAAGAGGGCTACACCTTTTAGGACAACCTAGCTATAGGTTCACAGTTGGGAAAATGGAAAAATCAGGTGATGATTCCTGTCAAACGGCCACATTCACCCCCAGTCATCAGTATTTGGAGAAACAAAGCTAATTTTGATAGCTTTTATGACTTTCATGATGTGGGGGTCTGGCCAGTCTTTTCAGGATCAAATTCAGGCTTCCCTGTTAGGGTATATTGTATTACGTGGCTGTTTACCATTCCATGGAAACTCTGTACCTGTTAAATCTCTGCTCTCTCTCTCTCTTTTTTTCCTACATGAGATGTCTATTCTTCCCTTTTTGCTTGGCACAATGTTACACGTGCTTCGAGGCTCAAGTCAAATGTCACCATCTCTCCAGGTAGATTGAACAGTGCAGTCTTCTGAGGTTTCATTGTGGAGTACACAACCTCTTTAGCATTTATCAAAGTGCACACAGGCACGTACATAGTTAGCTCCTCCAAAGAAGCCTTGTCTTGTTAAAACAGCACAGGCTTTGGAGCACAGGGCTGGAATTCTGGCGCTTCAGCTCTGTAGACGCTAGGTATAACTCTTCTATGCAGTGAGAAAAATCATATTTACATTTGGATGATATTAGAAAAAAGACAATCAATAGACACATTGTTCCCCATCCACAATGGCTACATTATGATCCCTACAAAGGTCTACTCATGTCTGTGTCTTTGTATCCCAGTACCTAGCACAAAGTCTGGCTATAACATACCCTAAAATATTTATTGAATGTATGATAGAATACAGACACAGAGATTAAACCTAGGAGTTGGCAAGAATGCAACTAAACATATGTACTGTGTACTCTATTAATAACAATTACATAAACTCTAGCAGGACACGAGATACAGCTAAAGCAGTGAGAAAAATATCATCTTGTCAGTTTAACTTCTGCTTAGAAAGAGAAACCAGTGGTGCCTGGGTGGCTCAGTGGGTTAAAGCCTCTGCCTTCGGCTCAGGTCATGATCCTAGGGTCGTGGGATTGAGCCCCACATCGGGCTCTCTGCTCAGTGGGGAGCCTGTTTCCTCCTCTCTCTCTGCCTGCCTCTCTGCCTACTTGTGATCTTTGTCTGTCAAATAAATAAATAAAATCTTAAAAAAAAAAAAAAAGAAAGAAAGGAAAGAGAAACCAGAAACCTAAATTCTACTGCCTTGATTTACTTGTACAAAATAATTTCCTGGATGAAACAACTGGTTTCTATCCTTTCAACTCAGAATTTTTAACTCAGAGGTCCTCAATCATTCAAAATTTGGTTAAATACAAAATCAAACCTAATTCAGACCATTAATTACAGAGCTTCTAATGTTCTATTCAGCTCTGATAGCTCTATTCTCTTGAAAAAATCTGCAACAATAAAAGAGTTATTCCTGTTGCTTGGAAATTTCAACTTCTTTGGGATTTTACCCAACTCTGCATTTATTAAACCATATTTTTCCACTTGCTAAGAATAAGGTGCATTGGAAAATTGCACAGGTTAGTTTGGACTACTCTGCATTTAGCGTCACCAAAAATAAGCCAGAGCTGTGAACCAAGAACAGCGGACAGATGTCAATTTGCCTGCCCAGTGTGTGTTTCTTCTTAGGGCACAGTACCCACATTTAGAGTGGGGATTTGACTTCCCCACACTGTCTTATCTTGCTAGAACTGTAAATCAAGACGTTTCCCACTCTGTGCAATCAGTGGTGACCCTCTGGGCTCCTTATCCATCTTACACTCTGTTCCCAGATGTCCAGGTGTCCATGGCTTCCAGTTTCCAGAGCTGTCCCTGGTTCTAATTAGCCCAAAGCTAAGTTCTGAAGTTTGCTTTCCACTCTGGGGACTGCCTGAGGGCCATTTTATACTTGTTTCATGGAGTGAGCTCCTCTTACAACCAGAGAATCTTAAGTAATACATTTAAGAAAACTTGCATTTAAGGGCAAATATTTTAATCTCAGAATCATCTTAATCATTGTGGAGTACCTATATCAATCCACTGCACAATAATGAATGTCTGATAGCAAGGATCCTATGTGACTGTGAGTGGATTGGGCAGCCCTTATGAGACTTGACTTTCTCATCTGTAAAACGATAATGATAAAGCAACTAGATATATTTTTTCTATAGCTCTTCTGTGAGGGCAAATTAAAAGAAAAAGGAAAGAAAGTGTTTTTTTAAATCACAAAGCACTCTATAAAGTAAGGCATTTATTTGCCTCATCTATTTATTTTTTTTAAACACACATTACCTACAAAGTAATATTTTTACCATGGGGGTAATTTTGGTTTTCATAGTGTATATTTGAAGGAAATAGTTCTTTTCTAAGGTGTGCAATCTATGTGGCGGAACATTGATAATATCCCAAGCAGGTACAATGGCTCCTTGCTTTATTTTGGTTTGCAATAACCTCCAGTATTCCTATCACTTCATTTCAATAAGTCCACATAATAATATGTTGAAGACATATTTTAAGGGAGGTTATTGAGGAAGAATAAAATAGAATTGTATGGAAAAAAATGGAATTGTAACTGATAGTACTGATTAGCAATTCCAGTTGGCCTTTCACTTTCTCCTCCCCCACCCCTGCCCCTTCCTCCCCCTCCCCTGCCCCTTCCTCCCCCTCCCCTGCCCCTTCCTCCCCCTCCTCCTCCTCCTTCTTCTGTTATTCATCTTCTTTTTCTTTTTTTTTAAGATTTATTTATTTATTTGAGAGAGATCACAAGCAGCGGGGCAGGGAGAAGCAGAACTCCCCACTGAGTCGAGAGCCCAGGACCCTGGGATCATGACCTGAGTCGAAGGCAGATGCTTGACTGCCTGAGCCACCCAGGCGTCCCAAGGCCCTCCACTTCTCATGCTGTAAAGTAACAGCCATCCTCATTGTTTTCATTCTAGAGATGCAGGGATGGACGGGAAAACACATGTGATTATTAACCAGGGCACCTGAATCCCAGTCCAGGCATTACCTTTCATTATTTTTTTGTCTTTAGAAAACTGGTTTATCTTTCTACACTTTCCCTCATTTGCCAAATAAACCTAATTCAGCTTATGTTGCAAAAATCAAATGAGAATATTGAATTCTTTCTGAAGTGTTGAGCACTCTCAAACCATAGGGTAGCATTTATCCATCTGCAATTATTGCTTTCTTATGGTAAGGACTGCTGCTTGGATGACTCTCTGCCAATCTTTTCTCTGATGCCTCTTTTTCAGCCACCTTGGACTCCTCCTTATTTCTTGAATGCCCCAAACATGTTCCCACCCCAAGGTCTTGGTGCTTGCTAGCTCCTTTGCTGTCCTCCCAACCTTTGCCTGATTGGTTCTTTTCTTTCTTTTAGAGGACGATGGAATGCCAGCTTATTGGTAAGTTTTCCCAGACCACCCTCCCTAACCAGACCCCCTTTCCCATTGATCACCATGGACTTGTGTGCTCCAGACGGTGTAAACCCCATGAGAGAAGGGGCTCTGTCTTTAGGCAGATGTTATTTCTCTATAATGGAGGATGGGGACTGCCACAAAGGAGATAATTGATTTGCTAAATGAAAGAGTAAGGTACATAACTGTGTGCATGTCCTCCAACACTTGCTGAGTACCCCACGTTTGCTAGATTGTGTTGTCCTGTGAAATTTTTGCAGGTCATGTTCTATAACCCAAATTCTCAACCTCCAGGCTGCTCAGGCTGACTCCCATAATGTCTGAAGGACCAAAATATGTGTATTCTGTGATACTGTCTCAGGGATTTCAGTGTGCCACTGCGGTCAAGGCCCCCAAAACAGTCGTTTACCCACACTACCCTTGTGGTGGAGCTGTCAGTTGACAGTGGTCAGGCACAAAGGAAGGGAGTGTGGGGGTCATCAGCACAATACTAACAGTGTGTATTCGTCAGTGTTCTTCAGAGAAATAGAACCAACAGGATGTGTATATACATATACACACACATATCTATCAATCAATCAGTTGGTCAACTGATGGAGAGATAAAAAGAGATTCATCATAGGGAATTGATTCACATGATTATGGAGGCTGGTAAGTCCAAAATACGTAGACTAATGGCTGATGTCCCAATTCAAGTCCAAAGCCTGGAAGTTGCTGCAGAACCAGGAAGAGTCCCTATTCCAGACTGAAGACTGTCAGAAGGGAGGACTCCCTCTTACTTGGGGGAGGGTCACTTTTGTTCTCGATAGGCCTTCGCTGATTGAATGGCGCCCATCCACATGGGGGAAGGCAAGCTGCTTTACTCAGTCTACCAATTTAAATATTAATCTCATCCTAAAACACCCGCACAGACATACCCAGAATTATGTTTCAGCAAATATCTGGGCACCCTGTAAAGTTGATAAGTAAAAGTAACCAGCATAGGGGCGCCTGGGTGGCTCAGTGGGTTAAGACTCAGCCTTTGGCTCAGGTCATGATCTCAGGGTCCTGGGATGGAGCCCCACATCGGGCTCTCTGCTCAGCAGGGGGCCTGCTTCCCCCCCACTCTCTGCCTGCCTCTCTGCCTATTTGTGATCTCTCTCTCTGTCAAATAAATAAAATATTAAAAAAAAAGTAACTAGTATATCATCACTCATAGGGTTGTTTTCATTCCATTTAATTCCATGAGTATGTTATTCATATTCAGACATAAACACAAAAGTTTCATTCACTATGACTGTCAACTTTTGGATCTCCTTTGTAATAACCCTACAGTGTCTCTTCTAAGCGTATTGTCAAAATATTGATGATAAGTCTTTGGCTAAGCACAGCTTCCTCTCTGGATGTTTTTCCTCCACTGTAAATGTTCTATAAAACAAAAAAGGAAAAATAATTACTTAACTCCTGAGAATAATTTTTAAAAAATACAAAAAGTATCTTCAAATAAATAAAATCTTTAAAAATGGGGGGCACCTAGGTAGCTCAGTGGGTTAAGCCTCTGCCTTCAGCTCAGGTCATGACCTCAGTGTCCTGGGATCAAGCCCTGCATGGAGCCCCGCATTGGGCTCTCTGCTCAGCAGGGAGTCTGCTTCCCCCTCTCTCTCTGTTTACTTGTGATCTCTCTCTCTGTCAAATAAATAAATAAAATCTTTTTAAAAAAAACTTCACATAAATCACATTAAGTTCTAATATTTCCTTTTGAATTGAAGATAAGATTCGTAAATTCCTCTTTCCCCCCTGGAAATAAACGGAAAAGTTTGAAATGGAAGGACAAAACCTTTGCATGAAGGCAAGCTCACTGGAGATAGAGGTGTTGATGTGGAGAACAAAAGCAAGAGAACAAAAGCAAGAGGAAATGGACATAAAATTAAATTTCCTTACAATTTGCAGCCCATTGACAAAGAGTGAGACATTCCTCCAGGAACTGCAAACTATGTTAATGTTAATGCTTTGCTAGATTAAACAAAACCACCTTAGCTGGACAATAGCCAGGCCTCCAGGATCCTGTAAGTCTTCTTTCAAGTATGCAAATCCTTTTGGAAATGACTTTTATCTCTGCCCCTCCCAGCTTAAAAGTATATAATCAATTGCTCCTTGCAATCCCAGTGCAGCTCTTTTGCCCTTGGGTCCTGTCCCCATGCTATAATAAAAAGGAACTTTTTGCACCAAAGATGTCTCAAGAATTCTTTCTTGAACACTCACTCACAGTCCAGGTCACATCAGGGGTCAAGGCAGCCCTTACCTTGTGAACTTTCACTATTGGGCTCTTTCACCACCAAAATGAAGGTTAAAAACGTAGACAGGCATAAACCCACAAACTCTAAGTGGATGCAGGATACTTTTAGTCTGTCCTTTGTGAGGAGGAGGAGTGAGGAGTGGCCATGGAGCCGATGGTGACTAAGGGAAGGTTGCAGAACAGATGCAGAACTGCAAGTGTCTGTGGAGGGATGGCTGGTGAAGCGGAGGCTGGTGCTGCCTGCAGTCTCAGGAAAGACCTCCGAACGAGAGCCAGCAGGTGTAGAGGAAGGCTGGGGCTGAGAACAGGAGGAGCATCTGGAACAGGAATAGGAGCAGGAGCCTAGATTCTCCCCCTCCTCTGCTCTGTTCTGATGTAGGAAAGGATGCTAGAGTTCGAAGCCCATGGCCAAGAAATAATAATAATTTTTTTTTAAGATTTTATTTATCTATTTTACACAGAGAGAGAGAACACAAAAGTGCACAAGTAGGGGAAGGAGCAGAGAGAGAGGCAGAAGCAGGTTACCTGCTTTCAGAGCCCAAAGCAAGGTTCGGTCATGTGATCATGACCTAAGCAAAAGGCAGACATTTAGCCAACTGAGCCATCCAGGCACCTCAAAGAAAGAATTCTTGAGATGTCTTTGGTTCAAAAATGTGATTTTATTAAAGCATGGGACAGGGGCGCCTGGGTGGCTCAGTGGGTTAAGCCGCTGCCTTCGGCTCAGGTCATGATCTCGGGGTCCTGGGATCGAGGCCCGCATCGGGCTCTCTGCTCAGCAGGGAGCCTGCTTCCCTCTCTCTCTCTGCCTGCCTCTCTGTCTACTTGTGATCTCTCTCTGTCAAATAAATAAATAAATAAAAAAAAAAAAAAAAAAAAAAAAAAAAATAAAGCATGGGACAGGACCCCTGGGCAGAAGGAGTTGCCCTGGGGTCATGAGGAGTGGCCCATTCTATACTTTCAAGTAGGGAGGGGGTGAGGGATAGCATAAGTCTCTAAAGAATTTGAGAAGCAAGGTTTCTAGGACCTTGAGGGGGCTAGCTGTTGTTGAGAAAAGGTCATTTATTACTGTCTAATAAAACCCTAGTCATGAGACCCTTCAGATGTGTATGGGTAGGACATATACTTGGGGGGAAGATGACCAACACAGATGTTAAGGGGGGTTAGAGATAAAGGAAGTTTCCAAAGGTATTTTTATATGTTGAAGTAGACTTACAGGATCCTGAATGGGGAGGCAGGGTTCAGGCTAGGATTGCCTTTTGCCATTTGCAAAGTATTAACATCTAGGCAGTGGAGCGCTAGAGCAATGTTACTCTGCCCATTTCAAGGACTTCTCAATGGACCGTAGGTAGTAAGGAAATTTAATAATTTTCTTCTGCCTTTGTTTCCCACATCATGTTCCGCAAGCATCCTTTCCCACAATGGCATTAGACGTTTATTTTCTGATGAGAATGAGTCACCTGGGCTCAAACTCACCAGGATCAGCACAGGGTGGTATGAGGAGGAATTAAAGAAGTCTGGGGAACGAACGGAGAGAGTCCACAGGTGCACGCAGAGACACTCATACTCAGCTCCCCATCGGCTCCTGGCATTCCCTTCCAGGTGGAGCTTTGCGGGACTCTTCTCTGGAGAAACAAATCAGCCTCAGGGAAATGCCTGAGATGAGGGACTTCAGAGCCGCCCCCCTCCCATATTGATTCATCCTCAGGGGAGCCCACTCCTTCCAAGCCCTGCCCTGCTGCAAGAGCTTTTCAGTGTCTCATTCTTTAATATGAATTAAGAGCCAATACCAGCAACGAAGACATAAAGTTGATGAATTAAAAAAAGGAAAAAAAAAAAAACAAGATGGGAAAAAAAAACAAAGGAACTCAGTGGGAAAATAATAATAAGGATATTAGAATAAAACAGTAAAGTTATACTTAATGCTCTCAGAGAAAGAAGACATGATGTTTTATTCACATAAAAATATTAGAAGGAAGAAAGAGGGAACAAGAAAGAACTCTGGATAAAACAATATGTGAGAACTCAAACGAAAAACTCAGTTGAAGATTCAGAAGATACGGTGGAGAAAGTCAACCAGAAGAAATGAAAATAAATGGTAAAACAGTGAAAACTGGGATAAGGAAAGATAAGAAAATAAGAAAAGTAGTCTGTGAGCTCCAGTGATTTTTAAAGAATTTCTTTAAAACAAAATCTTTCTCCAAAAGAGAGAAAAATCTTTTTTAAAAGGCAAGTTTTTTTTCTTTTCTTTTCTTTTTCTTTATTTTTTTCAAAACTGAAGAAAATTATTTTCGGGGTTAGTCTAGCCTCTCCTCCCAATAACCTAACTCTCGAAGAGAATGCACAGTAAAGGAAAGAATCTAAATGTACAGTGGAATTAAAATAAATGTTTAAAGCAAAGGTGAAAGGTGGGAATGCTCTGGTACTTCTGAAGATCACACTGGAATTGAGAAAGACAATGGAGACATACCTTTTAATTACAAAGGATAATAATTCTAACCCTTGACGGCACAGCAGACAAGCCCATAGGAGGGAGTTCTTGGAAAGCTTACCAGTCACACACTCCCAAAGAAAAGAGAAGTCTTCTCTCGATATGAAGGTATAAGTCAGAACAGAATACGATTCAGGTTCTGGAGAACAGGTGATGTGACACAGGGGAGAGGGCAATGAAAGTGACAGAAAGAGAGCTGAGCAGCAGAGCAGGGGTCCAGTTCCTCTTGGAGACTAAGAACAGGGCCCTCCCTGGGAACAAGAAAGCTAACTGATAAACTACCAGATGTGCTGGACTACATGGAAAATCATGTTCAAAATGTTTAAATGATACTGTTGGGAAGCTTAAGAATTAATAATTAATAACAGGGATCTAGAAAAATTGAGCTGCTGGAAAAAATCAGTCAATTAATAAAAATGTACAGAAAAGAAAATGTATTTATAATATGCTGATTGGCTCAGCAGAGAAACAACAGTCACAGAAGGTCAATAAAAGTATTTACACACAATGTTGATGATGAAACATTGCAATGTGTTTATATTGGGATGAAAGCAGGAGAAGAATAGGGGTAGCCAGATAGAGACAAAGCCTCCATGCTTCACAGTCTGATATCAGCAGACATAGCAAACCTAATAAAAAAGGAGCTTTAGATAATCTCTAAAACTGGAAATATAGGGGTAAGTGTTGAGGAAATAGTTAAATGAATTGAATGTGGGAGGCTCTGAGAAAGATACCAGGGGTGAGGACAGGAGGGGTCAAAGACTGGATATTTTAATTTGTAAATGTCTCACTTCAGTGGTTCAAAAATCCATTTTAAATAGATATGTTTCAGTAAAGGTATAACTTCTCATATTTTTTAAAATATTTTTTTCCGTATCTCCTATGTTTTATATAATTTCTTAAATTAGGAATCTGTGATAAAAATATTCTTCAAACTGGTTCTGTAGTCATATGTGTGTATCAGTCCTAGAACCTGCAGCGGTCAGTGACATGTTCCAGTGAAGACCATTTTAGGAACATTTAATAGAGGGCTACTTCCTACGGAATGGGCTGGGTGTAAGCAACCAGCAGGGCTGTTCCCAGACTGGAGGGAACGTTGTGCACAGCCAGTAGTGTTACGGAGACCTGGGATCTAAGGGAAGATCCCACTCTCAGGCTGGGGAAGATCCAGTAATAAAAATTCTGCTGCTTTTCCCTTCCTCTGATCTCCGGCTAGGACTCAGGAGCTCTGAGATGAAGGGCAGGGCCGGGGGAAGGGCGGAGAAGAAGCACTGGACGGAGCACAGGGAAGTTATCTGCAAGACAGTGTGGAAAACGATGGACTGCTACCAACCCCAACCCTTGACCTGAGGCTTGCCTCTCAGGTGCAAGGTCCCCAGCTTAGGAATCAGGACAGTGACACCTGTGACACCTGCAACATCTGTTTTCTTCCTGGATCTTACCTCTTTCTGCTCAGTCCAGCCCTCCAGACTTTGATCCCTGGGCAACTGGCTTCAATTTCTCAATTTATGAGGGCTGTTGTCCTTCTTCTCTGCCAGGCTTTCATTGTGGGCTGCATCAGCCACAACGTGGGTTTGATCCTCACTATGAGTGCCAGCTCCCTGACCTACAGAAACTGTTAATGTTTAAGTCTCATTGTCTTCTATGAACTGGGGAAAATGCTTCCTACAATTTCTATGAGGGTGCAATAAAGAAATGTATATAAAGCAACTAGCACAATGGTCAATAGTAAGGGCCATTTCCTATTTCACACAGTGAAGTTATAACTCATTAAGAGAATGTTTCATGGGGTTGGTGAGGGTAGATATGATGAACTCCAGGAATCAAGGGAGAAAAGTTTTATGGCAGAGAAACTTCCAGAATTTTTAGAAAGGAGTCAAAGAAAAGACAGTGAGAAATAAGGCCCAGATTATTTTACATTACAATGCAGGTAATGGAATAACTACTGTGCAAATTTTGGTTTCCTCATTGTAAGAATAGGACTAATCATGATAGCACCTATCTATTTGGGTTGCCATGACAACGAATGTGCTAGTACATGTAAAGTGCTTAGAGCAAGGCTGGGCTCTAAACTCATGCCAGTTATTTTCAGGGGGTTTCCTGAGCCTTTGAAACTTCCCCCATGCTTGCTACTTTCCAAGTCTCTTGTCTTTTGGTAAAAGAGTAGTAAAAGCCCAAATAACACAGTGTGTTTTTCTTTCCCAAGAAAGCAAGGAAAATGGGAACTGGAAACATAAGAACAGTCCCTAAGCCAATTTTTAGAAAAGAGAGAAAGAATGCTTCTTGAGAAAAGCAATAGGCAGAAAGGAAGGAAAGAAAGCTCAGTTTTTTGGGACCCAGAAAAAACTTGATCTAGGTGGCCTACCTGACAGGAGGTCCAGGTATAGTTTTCTGACTTGAGAAAATGAACTACCCATCTGCAAGCTCCCATTGGCATCTGCATTTCCAGAGTTCTTCTACATCTAGTACTATGCCATATGCTTTAATGCAGTGGGCTAGCTCAGTAATATGTCTTCAGCCAAACAAGGAGGGAATTTCATCCATTAGGCTCACCGTTTGGACAATTACCTCTGCCATTCTCAGACTTCTTTAATGATGTGTTTCCATCTGTCCATTGTCCATTATCTCTCTATTTCTTTTGAGCAATGTGTACTTCTGGCAGGGGTGATGCATAGTCCATCATCATGTTGGTGAATATATACTTAGCCTTACCTATAATTATCAAGTAGAATTTAATGTTAAGAGAAGGTAAGGTGCATGCAAAATGTTCATGGCATTTTCTAACTGCCTGGAGTCAGTCTTAACTTTCAGCTCCCCCACTTTATTAGTGTAGAAACTTTTATTCAACAAATATTTATTGAGCATCTACTATACACCAGCTACTGTAAGTCTGGGAAGAGAGGCTTTAAAGAGAGAGATGCCATATTTGTAAAAATAGCTGCAAGTGTATATAGAGCAGGACAGTCTTTCAACTACCAAGATACTAATAAATTATTTGAAGAGTCTTCATCAATCAGACCAGGCAGTGGACTGTGTTGTTTTCAACCTGTTTATTTGGCTCCCCTAGAGATCCACTGGGATTGTGACACAGCAGTCTATATTAAATTTGTGAGGAATAGCCAAGAAAATTTTTCCTTAAAAGCATTTATGTTTATCACAGTGGTGATAAGAAGATGGACACAAAAATATCACATTGGGACGGTGATCAATTATGATTTCCTAGGTTTTTCAGAATAAGCTCCAGAATCTCTTAAAACCAAATTGTTGTTTTTCATTAGATAGTCTTTTTACATTATTTATGTATTAAAATGCATTATTATGAATTATCTCAAATAATAAAATAAATATATCCACAGTCTTTGTGAAATACATAGTCAGGGCCTGGAATCACTGTAGTCTTCAAGTTGAAGCTGCTGTGAATGATGAAAGTACTTGCTTCTGGGGTGAGCAAACAGTATTCAGCTACTTAATCCTATTATCAAAGTGAGTTAACAAAATGCAATTTAAATAGTACCAGTTCAGAGCTGCCAGAGGAGATCTGAATAATGAATGTGTGGTATAGATCTTCTGGCATTTCTGGCTCTAAGCAAATACCCATTGGTTTCAGACTTTCTCATGTACATATGCTTCTGTTGGCATGTGTGTGTGTGTGCACGCGTGTGTGTGTTCATTCAACATTCAATGCATCCCTGACATTTGACTGGTTTTTCCTTTTGTATCTCTATTAAAAGAATGCAAATCCTATTCCAGTAACAAACCCCTTTTAGTAAACTAGTACTTAAATTTGTCATGATTTTCAGGAAGAAAATTGAAACAATGTGCATAGATTTGGGTATTGGTTCTACACCAACATCTTTGTTCAGCAAAAATAGTAAAAATTTACTATTATTGACTCATGGCATAATATTTAAAGATGTGTCAGCCATGCAGTTTTTGACTCTTAAGAAAAAAAATGGGAATGAAAATTAATAAGTCAAAATGAAAAGGAATAATAATAATTAGAATATCAAAAAGAGATGAACAAATTTTATAGGAGCTCAGAAATCACAATCAGAAATGCAACTTATGGAGAAACAAAAGATTTGATCTAGGAAAAAAAAGTCCAAACAATAAAACTTACTTTCCACAATATCCTGATATAGTCATAATTAACCTTGTTTCAAAATTAAAAATGAGTCAATACTATTAAAGGGTGTTTTGACAAAGAGCTCTTTTCTAGAGGAAATAAATATGCCTAATTTTCAACACACTTAAAATAGAAATAAATTTCCAATGAACTTACTGTGTAACTTAGCACCAATTTATAGAAAAGTTTAATGACATTAACTGGTAGCCTCGGGTCAAATATTTTTTATTTTTTAAAAATATTTTATTTATTTATTTGACGGAGAGTGATGACAAAGAGAACACAAGCAGGGGCGGGGGGTAGATAGTGGAGGGAGAAGCAGGCTCCCCACTGAGTAGGGAGCCTGAAGCAGGGCTCAATCTCAGGACCCTGGGATCATGACCTGAGCTGAAGGCAGACACTTAACGGACTGAGCCACCCAGGTGCCCCTATTTTAAATTTTTTAATTGAAAATTAGGTAGTATACAGGAATAAAGTAAAAATCAGATAGCAACTAATTCAGATGGATTTTTGCCATTATCACTAACATTTAATATATGAAAATGACCAAAGATATTTTACAAAGTATAGGATAAAAAGGTTTTAAATTGCTATGTGGTGCGGGAGTTAGTACTGAAATCATTCGTATGAAAAAGTGGTCTCAAATCATGTAAATAATGCATGGGTTATCTTTCCAATAGATGTTATATTTTCTGATTACAAATAGCAATTTGTAAATGTAATTCCTCTGTTTTCTATAACACTTTTGATTTCTAATAGTATTCTTGTCTACTTAAGCTATATTTGCAAGGTTGGGATTATTTCCATAATGTCACAGTGTAGGAGCTTCGGGTTTCTTTGACATTAACCTTGGGAAGGATTCTCTTTAACTCTGCTATGGTGAAGCCATAATTGAATTTTTTTTTTCTTTAAGATTTTATTTATTTATTTGACAGAGAGAGATCACAAGTAGGCAGAGAGGCAGGCAGAAAGAGAGAGAGGAGGAAGCAGGCTCCCTGCTGAGCAGAGAGCCCCATGCAGGACTCGATCCCAGGACCCTGAGATCATGACCTGAGCTGAAGGCAGCGGCTTAACCCACTGAGCCACCCAGGCGCCCCCATAATTGAATTTTTAAAATTTCTTCTGGAAATGAATTGCTCAAGCTGAGTCTATGCAGTATTAAGTGAAAGGACTATCTGGAAATTATCCAATTTGGAGTGAACAAAGATAGGAGGTTTAGATAATGTAAGTCTCAAGGCAAATATTTGCAGTATGACTTAGTTTCCACAGTTTAGATTAACCTGACAAATTTCATGTCGACCCAGAAACCTCAACCCTTAGAACTTGACTTGGGTTTCTTTTGTTGCTTAAATGTTTTCTATGTCTCCTAAGCTGCCTCTATACTCCACCAGTGTTTCAGGATCTTGTAGAGAAGATTCCCTGAGTAGCAAATCTTTTAAGGAGACAAGATCCCAGCTGGGACAGGGGCTGACACTGCACTAGGCAAGCTCGGGAAAGGTGACCTGGAGCTCAGGAGAGGCCAGTGCACTCTGTGGCTTGGGCCATCTCCCTCCTTTGAGACTGGCAGTTTCTTTCTGGGTGTGGAGGGAGTTGGAAGTGGGGGCCTTACACTTGGGTGTGTACTCCTCATCTCCGTTCCCTTGTCACCATCTTCTCTTCCTGACTCCCGCATTCCTCCTCCTCCCACTGCCACCGACAGGAGACATATTTAGCATGTTTCAATGTTTTGTGTCTTTTCACTATTTTCTTTTTAAAGATTTTATTTATTTATGAGAAAGGGAGGGAGGGAGAGAGACCGAGTAGGGAGAGGGGCAGAGGGAGAGGGAAAAGCAGATTCCCCACTGAGCAGGGAGCCCAACACAGTGCTGGATCCCAGAACCCTGGGATCATGACCTGAGCTGAAGGCAGACGGTTAACCAACTGAGCCACCAGGGGCCCCTTTTCACCACTTTCTAACCCAAATTTTAAAATTAAAGCTTGAACCCACTAGCCCCGTTTCCTTTCTTGTTTTACTTTCCCTAAATGCCTCTCTGGATGGTTGAGCAATAATCTTTGCGGACTTGATTTCTGTCCTTTTACTTCTGCTTCATCTTCGTTCCATTTGAACAGCAAAATCTCCTTCCCCTTCACAAAGTTAACTCGTCCATCTAGCAGGTCAATTGCGTCATCAGTTTCTCTCATTGCTTTTCATTCTTACCACTTTTATTGGATGTGGAAATTCATCCCACACGGTTGTGGGGAGTTGTCATTGACAAGCATCTGGGAATCATAGTTGACATCTGCCTTCCTTACTGTTTGTGTTGTCACCGATGGCTAGCCATGATCGCTTCTCATCATCTGAACCCACCCTTCTGTGCGTCCCTGCTGTTGCTGTGTGACTCTGACCCATAATATGCTCCTGGATTGACCCACAGCAGCCTCCTCTGGTGTCCACACTGCAAATTGCACCCTGGTCCCAACATATTTGCTGGGATGCTGGTGAAATACGTGAGCTTTCTAAAACTCATACCTCATGCTATTCTTCTGTCTGAAATTCTTCAATGGTTCCCAACTGGACAAATTCTAAAATCCTTGCAGTGAGAACTGAATTCCTGCCTGTATCTGACAGTTGCCAGTCATGTTCCACCCTAGATCCTGCTGCTTCCCGGGACCTCGCTGCAGTATGTCGTCTCCTACTAATGTGTACCCTCCTGCTTGGGGAGCCCTGGCCCTGTCACTGGGAGGCCTTCCATGATACCCTTACTCTGTCTCTCTATTGTACCTAAGATAACATTTTCTGGTATCACATACTAGAGTAGATCATTTTTTATTTGTCTGATTTTCCTGCTAGAGTCTAGACAAGGAGCCTTATGGGCACAGACCATCTTTTTTTATATTGTATTTTTTTTTTGCACATTGAATGCAAAACAATTTTTGGTGGATTAATGATATATTTGTGCAAATACGAGGTCAAAATATCCTCCCCACTATTCTTTCCTCAAGTTATATAATTATCGGCCATTTTTTGAATAACTGCAATGATCTACATATCACATATTTCAAAAAAATTTTGAGTTATTCTAACAAGAGATCCACAGTGTATCATCAAAGCTTAAACAGTAGGAGTTATAGAGCACTTAATGGCTTGGTATAGATAATGGTATCTTGAGTGCTAGAGGAGACAAATGAAAAAGCAAAAAATAAAAACACAGAAACGTTACCTATCACTGGGTGTTATAGCTTAGCTATTAAAAAAAAGGGGGGGGGCTGTGAGGGCCTATTTAGCCAGAGCGGCCCCATCTCGGTTGAACAGCCATTTTGTTGTTTATGCAGTAAAACTTAAATTAACTCCAGTCCCAGGTAACAAAGCCCAAATAAAAGGGTGGGTCAGGTCAGGAAGAGATAACAGCCCGAATGCGGGGATGAGTCGCGTCAGATGGAGACATCCAATCAGTAAAGCACGCATACTGTCTCCCTAGCTACCAAGGAGTGTGGGCCTCGCCTTTTGGGCACCAGTTCTCACCAAGGCGATACACTAGTCCAAATGTCTACTATAAGGTAAATTGTAATTCAATTGGCCACCCATGTGTGACCTAGCATGACTGTGCAGCCATCTCTGTGTATTGCAATCTCATTGGCCACCTGTGTGTGGCCAGGTTCAACCACATGGCCTTTGCTCTATAAAAGTTACTCTGTGAGGCAGGGAGGGGTCTCGCTTTCTGTAAGAGGCATGGCCCCAGCCCGTCGGTTTGATTCTCGATGCTTGGCATGAAATAAAGCTTTGCTTGACCTTCACTTTGTATCAGTCTCGCTCCTTTAATCACAGACCCATAATTGGGGGACCCAACATTGGGGACCCAACATTGGGGACCCATTCCTATTGACTCTGGATTCTGTTTCTAACTTTTAAAAACTCTTAAATATTAAACAGTTCTTTTATACCTACCACGTTTTTTTCTACTGAGCATATTTCCCCTTTTCCCAGCAAATAAAGACTGTATGAAGATCCCGGTCAGGATTATCTTGGCCTTTGGATTCCATGAGGGTCATATTTAGAACTTGGCTAGAGCAAAAATCTGGCTTCCGCACACCCCTCCCTGACCAGCATTCTGTTTGGCAAAGCCTGCCAGGTGCCTGATTGCGCAGAGAAATGGGATGCGATCACTCAGTGTGACAGTCAGGAGAGATTTCACAGATCACAAGTGTTCAGAGAGACAAGTCAAAATCCAGCCATGGAAACGTGGCCTGCCATCTTCCCACTACATGGGGGTGGCTTGCCAAGCAGGAGTCCAAGGTCACATGGCGGCACTGCTCTTTGGGACAATAGCCCAATAAAAAGAAATGCCTCGAGGTATACCACTGGTGTATATAATTTTTTGGGGAAAAAAAAAAATCCAAACTCCATTCTTTACCTAGTTAGCTAGCAAGCACAGGGAAATTGGAGTTTAACATGACTCGGTGGATAATAAGCCTTTAAGTAATGACATTTTTACAGTCCGTCCTCAAAGGAGTACAATGCCAACTTTGTTGTGAGGCAGATGGTGGGGAAAAAGGTGGATGTGAATCTGATCATTTAGCAGGCAAATTAATTTATGTGACAATAACCAGCCTCCAAATTGGGTTTATTGACTCATTACATTTTCTCCCTATGAAATTTAGTAAAATGCCAAACTCTACATTTTAAAGGAGCTGAAGGTTATTTTCTCATTTTAAAAGGGGGCACATTCAGTATTAGTTAGGATCTATATTGACAGTATTTCTACAGTTGCAAGTTAGTTGGTGGTTTTTCTATAGTTTATGGATGATGTGTTTGCAATAAAATACTATCCCCAGGCAATCCTTAACTAATCTTAAAAATAATTAATTACTAAATTGATGGATCACCTTTTTTTTTTAAAGAAGCTTAAGTAATTTTTAAAACAAAAATAAAACAGAGCAGTAAAACCTCAAATCATTTTGACAAGTGAAAGAAAAGAAGGGTTTAATGGGGAATGTGGTGAAAATTTTAATGTCATTTTTAGCTACTCTGAGTTAGAAGAGTCTGCTTACTACGGACAGTTTGTCTCATTTGATCTGCTAAGGCTAACTTAATAAAGAGAAAGGACTTTTATTACAAAAAAATTGAGAAAAAAGGGTGCCTGGGTGGCTCAGTCAATTCAGCATCTGCCTCAGGCTCAGGTCAGGATCTCGGGTTCCTAGGATCAAGCCCTGCATCTAGCTCCCTGCTGAACAGTGAGTCAGTTTCTCCCTGTCTCTCTGTCCCACCTCCTCCCTTGTTCCCTCCCTCTCTCAAATAAATAAATAAAATCTTTAAAAAAAAATCAAGAAAAGAAACAGAAACACAGACATTGTTGATGAAACCATACAGTAGAGTGTGCAATAAATTCTTATAACCCATATATTAGAATTGCTGGCTGAGTCCTTGCAGGACAATATCAGGTATGTGTGGCTTTCCAAGGCCAGTCAGCTTAGCATGCTGCCTTGTTGGACTGACAACAGCTGAGGCCTCTTTGGACAGGTGTGTGCTTTGCCACACCAGGGTTCACACAGTCCTGGGCTCCTGCACCTGTTCCTCTTGACCCTTTCAAAGAAACATCTTCTCAAAACTTTTTCACCGTAGCTTTTGCTTATCTCTACATGCCAAGAAAATTGGGTAAAAATTTCTTTTCTGTCTGCAATATACAAAAATAATTGGCATAGTAAACACACTTTACCTTTGTTTTTTTAACAAAAATATCACAAAAATACATTCTTGTTGTTGAACATTTGAATGGCATAGATGGGTATAGGCTGACAGGGCATGTTCCTTTTTCCTGTGAAAATGATTTGGGAGAGATGCCTTTATGTTTATGAGCAAGGGGGTGCGCGTGCACACGCCGATTATTGCCCTATTTGTTTTTTAAATAGTAGGCTGGTATTACAGTGTTGTTCTCTGACTGGTATTATGCACAGAGCTACATGGGGTTCTTGAAATGTTGGCACATCACTGCAGAACACCATAGTCTTTTCATAGTTGCCTAATACTCCCAAGTGTGAATGTATTCTATTTTGTGCAGTTGGGTCTTTTTGTGTCCTCCTCTGAGATGGATAAAGGAAGACACATATTCTTTGCTGTGGACAAAAACTCTAACTTCATCACTTTCTTATGTCTTGCCCAGAGGAACAATCTGGCAGGAAACACTGGAAAATAAGTACAAAAAAGCATAACAAAGACTAACATTCTTTAATTTACTCAGAAAGCAGTTTATCAAACAAATTATTTCTATAAAACGTTCTCTCCCCAATATGTCCCCTAAAACACTCATGCCATTGTTACCTCCTCCTGGCCCAGGGTCTCCCCGGTAGCCTGTCTGGCCCTTCTTTTCTGCCTCTGTCTAGCCTTGAGCATGACTTCCATACTGTTCCTCCTACAACTTGGATCGTGACATCTTGTGCTCAAAGATCACTGGTGGCTCTCTCCTTGGCCAGGTTCGGACTAACTCTGAGTCTCTGTGGGGATATCTGTGTCCCTTCAGTGACTGATCTCAGTGGGACTCAGGAGGCATGTCTGCTCCGACACAGCTCTCACTGCCTGTGATGTCACAGGACACCTCGCCAGCCCTGTCTGAGCCTCAGTTTCCTCATCCATGGAAGGAGGGATCTGACTGCAAAACCTACGTGTTTATTTTCCATTGTAAGACTCTAAGCATTTCAGCATTGATCAAAGAGCTGAGAAATCCGTCTGCCATGCCAACTCTCAGATCAGCAGTCTATTTCATCCTCACTCCAGCACAGTTTAAGATCTTTTGAAGGATTTTGCTTCCGTTTTAAACATATGAGTATTGATGTTTATTGAAATCCGAAAGCCGGATGGGACCCGGCTCATTTTCGCATTCTGGCACCACTTGCAGCTAGTGACATGAGGTTCTTTTGCCAGCAAGGCCTGTTTTAATCAAAAGCTTTCATCTGAAATGCAATTCACAATTTCTGGGTGGTAAAGAACAATCCCCCATGGGATGAATGTACAAAGCTGTAATGCTGAGCGCTTTAAATACTTGCGATAGGAGGTAAAACTGATTTCATTCAGCAAACTTGTATCAACCGCTCTTTGCAAGTCACTCTCCTAAGGACATGGGATGAACAGGATGAAGGTCCTGCCCTTGAATAACTTAGAGTCAGGTAGCAGATAAGCCATGAATATATTAGATGTTCTAATATGTTAGAGTATAGTGAATGCACTACAGGAGGCTAAGAAACTCTAGGAGTTCACAGAAGGCAGAAGATCACTCTTGACTGCCATGCAGAGAGAAACATTCACGAAGAAAATGAAATTTATTTTGCATAGTTGTTTTGCTTTTGTTTTGGTTAATAGCAATTAAGGAGTTTTATGGAGGAGTGAATTCGAACTAGGGTTTAGAGTTATTGGTGGTGACTTCAGTTTTCCTCCTCCTCCCCCACTCCAGGCATCAAGGTTAGCCAAGTTTCAGCGATAAACCTGGTGAAAAAGAGGCATCAAGACTCCCTGGGGCATATGTTCCTGGGAATCTTAGCTGTGGGAAAGTCAGGGGTGGCAGAGTCTCAAATAGAAATGAGAGAGCTGTGGGTTGCCTGGGTGGCTCAGTGGGTTAAGCCTCTGCCAGGTTCTGGGATCAAGCCCCACATCAGGCTCTCTGCTCAGCAGGAAGCCTGCTTCCCTTCCTCTCTCTCTGACTACCTATGATCTCTGTCTGTCAAATAAATAAATAAAATCTTAAAAACAAGATTTTAGAAATGAGAGAGCTGTGACACCATTCTTCGAAATTCACAACCCATCTAGCCACAGCCAGTAGTTTTTGCTACCAGAGTTGAGGTTTGAGCAGTGATAATCATGTACTCTTCAGACCCTTCTCCAAGTTTGGAACTGATGGAGAAGTAGATGCGGAAATCAGAAAGGTGGTCAAAATGACATTTTCCATCCTATTGATGCACCTAACGGGGAGCATGCAGATGACATCTGGTCAGTATGCCCCCTCCCTCTCCCCCTCTCCCTACCTGCCTGAATGGACTCCACCTTCGGAGCTGGAGGCCCTCTCTGGCAGACTGGAGGGTTGATCAAATGATGGAGTACAGGCTGCATGCCTGGAGGTAGGGCAGCTATGTGCAGGGGAAGAGACACGTGAACAATTCAGACAAGCTCAATCCCCTCTCAGAACTCTCAGAATTCTTTTTTTTTTTTTTTTTGGATTTTTTTTCAATTTATTTATTTTCAGAAAAACAGTATCATAATTTTTTCACCACACCCAGTGCTCTATGCAATCCGTGCCCTCTCTAATACCCACCACCTGGTACCCTAACCTCCCAACCCCCTGCCACTTCAAACCCCTCAGATTGTTTTTCAGAGTCCATAGTCTCTCATGGTTCACCTCCCCTTCCAATTTCCCCCAACTCCCTTCTCCTCTCTAACACCCCATGTCCTCCATGCTATTTGTTATGCTCCACAAATAAGTGAAACCATATGATAATTGACTCTCTCTGCTTGACTTATTTCACTCAGCATAATCTCCTCCAGTCCCGTCCATGTTGCTACAAAAGTTGGGTATTCATCCTTTCTGATGGAGGCATAATACTCCATAGTGTATATGGACCACATCTTCCTTATCCATTCGTCCATTGAAGGGGCATCTTGGTTTTTTCCATAGTTTGGCGACACAGCACAGCAAAGGAAACAGTCAAAAAAACAAAGAGGCAGCCCTCTCAGAATTCTTCAGTTGGGGAAGCCATGCCTCCCTCTGAGATGGTGAGTGATCGAGGCACAGGCCAAAGGCCAAGGTGTTCTGATTAAAGAACTTGGCAAGTTCTTCTAAAAGAATCTTGGCAAGGCCCAGGCTCTAATAAAAGAGCTCAGCGGACAACTCCAAGGTATGAGGAACATTCCCTGGGGTTTCATTTTCTACAGCAGGCTGTGGTTTGATTTCTGGATGGAGAAGGCCATCGGTTTAATGTTTCATCACCATCCTGGCTCTAGCTTTTATGAGATGGGCGCTCTGACACCCAGGCTTGCCTGCTTCACTCCAGATTACCTCAGTGTCCCAACACAGTTCCTCACTGCACCGTTTTGGGCTCCAGGACACTGTTGTTTTGAGACTGACACCTCCCTGTTGTGTTCTCCAGCCCTGGTCCTGCCCGGCTGAGCACGTCTACAGATCTCCAGACATTATACCATATAACTAAAAGACCAACTAAAAATGCATCCTTCTATGACACCAGCAAATAGAAATGTTCCAAATTTGACTATGGTGAATTCCTGCACATTAATAGATTTCCAGGGAGAAAGTAGAAACCCAAAATGATCCTCCCTGGTTTTTAAACCTCTCAGCCTCAGCCAAAAAGTCTTTACTGTGATTCCTGGTGACAGCTGTAGCTCAGGCTGTCTCTGCCAACCACACTTCCTTTAGACTTCATAAGTCCAACCAAGGTAATGCAAGCTTCTAATTGTTTCATTTTCTAGAGAATCCAGAGGGCTAATAGGACATGAACCACACTACCAGCTCCACTTCCATCAAATGAGTATATATGCCTATGCATGCATACATGTGCACGTATGCACACAGAGACACAAACATGTGTACACATACATACATGCACCCAAGGCACATACACATATGTGTACATATACACAAATGTATACACAAATATATGTACACACTTGTGTGTAGATACATAATAGATACATACATAAGCAAATCACTGTTGGTGTCACGGTTAATGAGGCAATGTTCACAGAACCCAGCATTTAATGCCGTGTGCAACCACACTGTTGGCACCCAGGGTGAAGGTGAGGTGCTGACTGATGGAAGAAGGGAAATCAAGACAACTTTGTTTTAATCTCGCTGCAGTGTCAGCTAGTCTCCGTCACTATGTCAGTTAGTGTTCCACCCCTGTATGGACTTAGGTTTAATTGGAAGATCTCACTCATCAAGATGGGGAAAAGTTCATCTATGTATAATGTCCTCTCTGTATTTTGCAAATTTTGTTTATCAAAAATTGTTTGTTAAAAAATTAGAAATTTAGACAAGCTTCAGCTACAGACTTGACTGATGTGAGTTTCTTTCCCACCCAGCATAATCAAACCTCTATTTCAGGTGCCCCTTTTTTCCACATTGCCCTAGCCTCCTAAGGCTGAGCTAAGGGCAGAACAGACAAATGATACAATGCCTACTCCTTCTGCGTTGCTGTCACTGCCTCTTGTTGTTGGGACTGCAACAGCTTCTTCCTTGGGCAGGTGTTCCCACCTCTGTGTGTTTATTTATATAACATTATTACTTCACATTCGTATATACTGCACAGTGTTTACCAACATAAATTAAGTTACCAGATGTCACTATACGATTAAGCCCTTTTACCTATTTCTCACCCCAAACCCACTCCCTCTCTGGTAACCACCAATCTGATTTCTCTATTTTTGTTTGTTTGGTCTTTTAAATACCACACATACATGGGATCATAAGGTATTTGTCTTTCTCTGTCTGAGTTCTTTCTCAAAAGACCCTCACGTTCCAACCATGTTGTCACAAATGGAAGGATTTAATTCTTTTTTTATGGCCGAGTAGTATTCCATTGTGTGTATCTATCTATCATCTATCTGTCATCGATCTTCATCATCTATCTATATCTATCTTCTGTCATCTATCTTATCTATTTATCTATCTATATAATCTATCATCCTCTCTATCCATATATCCATCCCACATCTTCTCTACCCATCCATACATTAAGGGACACTTAGGTTGTTTTCGTATCTTGACTATTGTAAATATGATGCAGTGAATATAGGCATGCATATATCTTTTCAAATTAGTAGTTTTGTATTTTTTGAATAAATAAGGAAAAGTGAAATAGCCTGATCGCATGGTATTCTGTTTTTAATTTTTTGAGGAATCTCCATCTTGTCTTCCATAGTGGCTGCATCAGTTTATTTCCCATCAAAGAGCACGAGGGTTCTCTTTACTCCATACCATGGCCAATACTTGTTTTTCTTGTCTTTTTGACACTGGCCATTCAAAGAGGTGTGAGTTGATATCTCATTGTGACTTTGCATTGCATTTCCTTGATAATCAACTCCCTTTCATGTGCCTGTTAGCTATCTGTGTCTTCTTTGGAAAAATGTCTGTTCAGGTCCTCTGCCTATTTTTTAATTGATTTTTTTCTTGTTGAATTGTATGGGTTCTTTGCATATTTTTGATATTAACCCATCATCAGATATACGATTTGCAAATGTCTTCTCATTTTAAGTAGGCTGTCTTTTTGTTTTGTTGATGGTTTTCTTTGCTGTGCAAGAGGTTTTTGGTTTGATATAGTCCCATTTGTTTATTTTTGCTTCAGAGACTCTTGTCTTTGGAGTCACATCAGGAAAAAAAATGACTAAGACCAATGTTAAGTAGCTTACTGCCTATGTTTTCTTCTAGGAATCTTACGGTTTCAGGTTTTGCATCTAACTGATTAATTCATTTTGAGTTTATTTCTGTATGTGGTGTAACTTATGTGTGTAATGGTCTTCATTCTTTTGCATGTGGCTGTCCAGTTTTCCCAATAGCATTTAGTGATGAGACTATCCTTTTACTATTTATATTCTTGCTCCGTTGTTAGAAATAAATTGACCATATATGCATGTGAATTTATTTATGGGCTCTCTTTTCTGTTCCATTGATCCCTATGTCTGATTTCTGTTTTTATTGCAATACCAAACTGTTCTGATAACTATAGTTTTGTTGTATAGTTTGAAAATAGGCAACATAACACCTTCGGCTTTGTTCTTTCTCAAAATTACTTCGGGTCTTTGGCATCTCTTGTGGTTCCATACAAATTTTAGAATTATTATTGTTATTTTTTGGCTCTTATGTACAAATTTTAGAATTATTTGTTCTAGTTCTGTGAAAAATTGCATTAAGAAATTCCATTGAGAGGGGCACCTGGGTGGCTTAGTTGGTTAAGCGTCTGCCTTCAGCTCAGGTCATGATCTTGGGGTCCTGGGATCGAGTCCCGCTTTAGGCTTCTTGCTCAGCAGGGACCCTGCTTCTCCCTCTGCCTGCCTCTCCCCCTGCTTGTGCTGTCTCTGTCAAATAAATAAATACAATCTTTTAAAAGAAACAAACAAACAAACAAAAGAAATCCATTGAGAATTTGGTATGGATTGCACTGAATCTCTATGTTCCTTTAATAATTTAATCAGGTAATTTGGACATTTAATAATGTTAATTACTCCAATAAATAGCATATACAGTCTTGTGGGCCAATAATTATAAAGTCTGCTGGCTTCTAGATCAGGAGTTCTGGAAGTGTCCCTTGGGCAATAGTTGCAAATATCATTGCTTTAGATGAATGTATAAACTCCTTTCTGGGGGGTATCGTCAAGCTGTGGTGAGGCCAAGGAAGAGTACTATACAATGTCTTCCTGTTCACATTCCTAGGAGCACCCCTATAGCTTCTGGATATATGGCAAACCTGAAGCCCACTCCTTAGGTTGTAGCTGAGGAATAAGAAATCTTGTTTCACATGAAGACTAGAGATATGTTTCAGTTTGCTGTTTGTGCAGTGCCCTGGGAATGGTAGCTCACCAAGGATTGTCTCTCTAGTTATATCAGACCCATGGTACCCAGAAACACATTTCTCCCTGGTCATCAGAGCCAGATGCTCAGTGGGTATCCTCTGTATGGGCTGCACATGTCTGCTGTCTGTGGTGGGGTGAGCTGTGGCTGTGACATGTAGGGGCAGGGTAATACTATTGGAGTTAACAGGCTTTGGCAGGAAAGGGTGCAAAAGTGGCACCTGTTGGCACTGGCATCAATAAAGCAGTAGAGGGACGCCTGGGTGGCTCAATTGGTTAAGCAGCTGCCTTCGGCTCAGGTCCTGGGATCGAGTCCCACATCGGGCTCCTTGCTCCGCAGGGAGCCTGCTTCTCCCTCTGACTCTTCCTTCCACTCTGTCTGCCTGTGCTCGCTCTCACTCACTCTCTCTCTGACAAATAAATAAATAAAATCTTAAAAAAAAATAAAGCAGTAGAATACATAAATTAGGCTCACCAATACTTCCATCCTGAGGGAGAGTAACAATAGGTATCTGACTCTCCAGCAGATGCTTTATATTAAGATATGAGTCTCCTTTGCATATGGTCTAGGTGCCTTCCAAATTGTTGCTTTTGTGCTGAAATACAGGGTGACTGTGTCTGTGTACAAGCCTTTTAAGAGTGGATTTTCTGTTTCCTACAACTCTGTTGTTCTCCTGGCAATAAGTTCTGTTGGTTTTCAAGGCCAGATGCTGTGGGGTCTTGTCTCTCTGGTGGGGGTCCCAAGGGTTGAAATAACTGCAGTGGGGCACAGACCCTTCACTCTCCAGGGGGCAAGCTCCATATTATGAGATCCCTCCCAGTTGTGAGTACCTGCATCTGGAGTTGGGTTTCTTGCTAGACCTTATCTCCCCCTCTCCTACTGATCTTGATGTGACTCTCTTACCCTTTTTTTGGTGAAGATGCTATTTAACTAGGTTTCAGGTTCTTTCCAGAGGCAATTGTTTCTTATGCAGCTGTAGATTAATTCTGCTTGTGCAAGGATTGAGTTTAGAATCCTTTCATAGCACCATCTTCAACCCTTCTTCTTCTTTTATGAAAAAGTTTTGTTGAATTTTTAGCAGTTTAACTTACTTTTAAATAGTTGGTCCCTTCACTTTCCTGCTATATGTTAGGGCTGGGCCATTTTGTTGGAGCTGAGTGTTTCATTTATTTTTTTCATTATTTTTAGACCTACACTTTCACATACGTTCTTAGATTTTTACCTCATTGGAAAAAAAATGATGTAAAGAGTTTCTGCATCTAACAGGAGCATCAATTCTTTAAACATGCCTAGATTACCAATCTGTGTTGATAACCTCACCTGCGTGATTTGCCATTATACCCATCTCCAACTCTGGGCCAGTCTTTTCAGTAAATCAGTGATTCTTAGAGTGTGGTTCCTAGTCCAGCAGCATCAGCATCCCCTAAGAATTTGCTAGAAATATAAATCATTGGGCCCTTCCCCGTACCTACTAAATTACTGCCTCTGTGGGGTAGGGGCAGCATTTGTACTCAAGCCCTCCAGGTGCTGTTGATAATTACTCAATGTCTTAGTCATTTAGGCTGCTATAAAAAAATAATGTAGACTGCCTTGTTGAAGCAGTAGAAATCTATTTCTCACAGTCAGGAGTTTAGAAAGTCCAAGATCAAAGTGTCAGCTGATTCAATTCCTGCTTAGAGCTCTCTTACTGGTTTGAAGATGGACACCTTCTAGCTGTGTCCTCACTTGGAGGAGAGAGAACTCTTGTGCTTTTCTTAGAGGGATACATCCCATTTATCTCGGCTCTACCTTCATGACCCAATTACATTCCAAAGACCCCACTTCCAAACACCATCACATTGGGGGTTAGGTCTTCAACATAAAAATTTTGAAGGACATAAACATTTATTCCTTTACACTCAAGTTTGTGAACCACTGTCTTAAACGATATTCAGGTTCTAACTCATTCATGTTGGCTTAGGAGAAAGGTTTTTCTCCTTTCTTCAGCCATATTGAAGTAGTCTGCCGGATTAATAGATGGGATAGCTCCTCTTCTTCAGGCTGTTAGCACAGAAGTAATAATAGTAGTAAGAATCTCTAGCACTGACTGTGCCCCAGGCAATTCTAGTGGTTTATGTAGAGTCTTCCCCGCAGGCTGTCTGAGATAGGTACTCCTTTTTATATTCATTTGTTTTATCCCTTCTCTTTCCATCCCTGTCAGCCACTTAATTTTTTTTTTTTTTAACTGTCTTCATAGTTGGGCTGTCTCTAGAATGTTATATAGTTAGAATCATATACCATGTAGCCTTTTGAGGTTGACTTCCTCCATTTAATAATATGCATACTTCCTTCATGCATTTTCATGGCTTGATAGCTCATTTCTTTTTAGGACAGAATAATATTCCATTGTCTGGATGCATTACTATTTGTTTATCCATTCATCTACTAGTGTTATACTCATTTTACAGATAAGAAAGCTGAGGCACAGAAGATTAATAACCTACTCAATGCCACATATTTAGTGGGAGAGAGAGGTGGAGTTTGGCCTCACAAGCTCAGTCTCTGTTACCCATTTCTTAAAGCATCTCTATTCTTTTTCTCAACAACTATCTACTAAGCCCTTAGAAACTGTTCTTCTGAGACAAGTTTACTCTTATAAAAATAACTTGTGTACATTCTTGTTTGAAATTATATTCTCAAAAACTTAAAAAACTATATAATTTCTTTAGTGTTAATTAGGTTTCCCTAAGTAGTTGTTGACAGGACATCTCACAAAAGGTTGTCACGCTCTGATGGCCAGTAGGGGCCAGACATTTTCTCCTGTACCTAATTGAAGGCATGCGGCACCTAAATACCAAGGTTTTGATGGACCATGACCATATGATGGGATTTTAGTATTTCCACTTATGAGCTATTTGCTAATAGGAAAGTAACAGTGTTGAGTTTGTTTCCTAAAAAGGCAAAACAAAAACAAGACAGAACAAAACAAAGAAGGAAAGAAAGAAAGCAAGGGAGAGAGAAAGAAAGGAAGAAAGAAAGAAAGAAAGGCCTTCTGAGCTTGTGAGGAAGAAATGAACAGGTAAGATGAAAACAATCTAGCATGAGCCTTGTAAGAAGGTGCTCAGCCCAGATTGCTTTTCTCTCCTCACACAGAGGGTGAATGGCTTTGCAAAGTCTTATAACATTCCTCCCAGGACAGTTCTGTGCTGGGGCTTCTTTTCTTTTATATCAGGCCTTGAGCTCACCACTGAGCCCCAGAACCTGCTAGAGTATGAATTATTCAAGAAACCCTTAAGCCACAGAATTCCTATGGTAATAAATTCCCAAGCCATAGGGATATAACACGATTTCCTTAAATGCATTGTATATAACATTGCATTTCTACATTCATGAAAATAAAAATAAAAATAAAAAAATATTTTTATAGGTATAAGAAGGACTAGAATCATTCAATTTAAATTTGAGTCCAACTGAAGAAAACACTGTCAAAGCAAAAGGCAGACTCTTGGTATCTCTTAAGCTCACTGAAGCAGGACTCAGCTTATTCTTGGAGATGAAATTGTAACCTGGACATTAGGGTTCCACATGCTTGGTCACCTCGCCTTGTGACTTGAAGTAATTTTAGTCTGCTAGTGGGGTCATTGGAACTGTTTGCTGTTAGCAGAGCAGTGTTTCTATTATTAACAGAAGCCAAAGTCACTTCAGAAATGCCAGAAGACATGCTTGAGTCTAAAATTGGCAGCCTTAGAAAATCAAGGTGAGTGCTTTCTTTTTAGCTGAATATCCAATAATTTATTTCTCTTTCTGTAAATACTTAGCAGATTCTTGGAGTCAGCTAGCATAGTTAACATCGAATCAGAATTGAAAACAAGGATGAAAATCATCATTTTGAATTAAAATAAAAGGGCTTCTTTCAGAAAGTGGCATCATGAATGAGTGCCCTGCCTCTGTAAACCGGTTAGAGTTTGGGCTTTGCACAAGTGTTATATAATTGTTATGAGCTGAATTGGGTCCCCCAAATTCACTTGTTGAAGCCCTAACCCCCTGTCCCTGAGAGTGCAACTGTATTTGAAGACAGGGTATTTAAAGTGGTAATTAAGTTAAAATGAGGTAATAACTGGGTGCCTGGGTGGCTCAGTGGGTTAAGCCTCTGCCTTTGGCTCGGGTCGTGGTCTCAGGGTCTTGGGATCGACCCCGCATTAGGCTCTCTGCTCAAGGAAGAGCCTGCTCCCCTCTCTTTCTGCCTGCTGCTCTGCCTTCTTGAAATCTCTGTCAAATAAATAAATAAAATCTAAAAAAATGAGGTAACAAGGATGGGCCCTAATCCAACATGGCCTTGTATAAAAGGGAAAATTTGGACACAGACAGAAAGGCATCAGTCATATGCACACACATGGAAGACCACGTGAGGACACAGGGAGAAGATGACCCTGTATAAGCCAAAGAGAGGCTTCCAGAGAAACCAACTCTGCTGACACCTTTATCTCCGACTTCCAGCTTCCACAACTCTGAGAAATAAATTCCTGTTGTTAAATCATCCAGGCTGTGGTATTTTGTTAGGGCAGCCCTCACAGACTGACACAGTAACACATACATTCGATTTTTCACTTCTGTTCTGATTGAACAATAGATAGTGAATGATTTACCCTGATTTTACGTCACAGTCTCCATTTTTCCAGGAAACAAAAGAGAAAATGTGTTCAGTCTGTCTCTGAATCCTTTTCTCCTACCAAGTGTTATATTTTATAAGGATAGCAATGGATAAGTCATAGTTCTGGGTCATTTCCAAGGTTTAAAAGAAAATTTCCTACAATTCACCTGTAATCCTTCAAAAAATAAACATGGCATATACACTCCACTAGATTAGAGAATGAAACAATTTAATAATTAGAAGGACCATTTCCAATTTATTGAAGCACAACTCTTCACAGAGAAAGTATTTTAAGAGTCTCAGAGAAATATTTTCCAAGATAAAACCAACCAATGTTCATAAATTGGAATGTAAATTCACTTCGCTTTAACTTCTGCAATTGCTTCTGACAAGATGATTTTACAAGAGCTTTTAATGTACACTTAAATGACTATTTTAGCTTCCAGATTAGATTACAATCAGAACTGGCTATACTTCAAAACTCATTCTTTCTGTTGGAATGTTGAGAAGTGCCTGGATCATAAAATAACAATACTGTCTCTCTGCTGGCTGAAGTTGGCCATAACCGGGGTATCCCATGATTCAAAAAGCCTAAAAATAGCCCAAATGAGTAGTGACTATTTTCTGTATCATATTGTAATGTTATATGCATTTATAAAAAGAATCAGATGGTGCAGTCATTTTTTTATCTGAATATCTAATGAGTGACAAAAGAAGCCTAAAAATATTAAAAAGGTAATTAACAGTAATAAAGCTTCCTTTAATGTACATTCGCTGGTATATGTCAGATTTTTTAACAGTTTTATACAGACTGATTTTAAAAGTATTTCTTATTGCAATTTTTTGATTGTTTGCTTTAGAGCAAGTAAAAATAAAAGCTCATAGTAGCTAATAACAATTATGACAAAAAGATTTCATTTGGCTTGAGGCACAAAAGAGAAAAGAACATGTGTCCAAATTTCAGCCAAAGAATGTGACCTGAACTTTTGATTCTCATTCTTACCCAGGTGTATTTTCAGACTCCTTGTCATACAATTAAAATAAAGGCCAGTGAACAAATGAAATAAATGTTAAAAAATGTAAGAACAAAATGTGAAATAAATCTGATTTCTTAAGCTGGATTCAGGATACATGGGTATTTATTAAATTATCCTCAAGATTTCTTGGCATGTCTGAAATATCTCATAATAACAAGAACAAAAGAAATGTCTCCCCAGCATTTTTTTTTTTTAATTTCCTTCTTTTATGGATAATGACTTTTAGGTCCATCATTTTCTGTGGTGGGTCCCTATGGCTGGAGAAGCTAAAGGGAAGCCTGGTTGGCCCATTCTTAGTGCAGGCAATTAGAAAAAGCACTTAGCTATGTGTCTATAACTTTTCTTCTGTTTTTGCACAATTTTTAAATAATTAGGCCATTTTCTTGCCTTGAAAGGCACAGAGTAAGGTATCAAAATGGTCTTTTAAAAAATTATTTTTATTAACATATAATGTATTATTAGCCCCAGGGCAAAATGGTATTTTAATGATGAAAATCTCATAAGACGTCAGGGAGCTCTTATGGAATTTTAGAGGTTTAAAAGAGGAAATCATCTGATACTGAAGAAGAAAAAAGGAAAAAAACCACTGTCAGGAAGTACCCATAACTGTTTATAGGCTAAGGCAGCTTATTTTGTTTAGAACGTAAGTATTAAAAGAGAGATAAGATGGGAAATGAAGTAGTTGCTTAATAAATATAGAGCATGAAAAACAGCTAGGTAGAGAAGCCCTGAGCTTAAAACCCTGCTGTATATACACCAAAAATTAAAGTTTCGTTATTCTATAATTATTTAAAAAAATTTATATACCAGACAATGTGAATAATACCAGAACTTCAACCAAAATAAAAATCTGGTGGTTTCCACTTGAGTTGTTCATTCTTTTTGCTTTCAGCCAATCTTATTATTATTCACTTGTTATAGTATATTATATTGATATTCAGATGGTAAAACAACCTTGCATTACTAAGATGAACCCCACTTTGTCATGGTGTATAATGCCTTTTATGGTTCTGAATTCAGCTGGCTAGTATTTTGTTGAAAATTCTGGATCTATATTCATAAGATATATATATTTTTTCTCTTATAATATCATTTATTATTCTTTTTTTTTTAATTTTTTATTTTTTATAAACATATATTTTTATCCCCAGGGGTACAGGTCTGTGAATCACCAGGTTTACACACTTCACAGCACACACCAAATCACATACCCTCCCCAATGTCCATAATCCCACCCCCTTCTCCCAAACCCCCTCCCCCCGGCAACCCTCAGTTTGTTTTGTGAGATTAAGAGTCACTTATGGTTTGTCTCCCTCCCAATCCCATCTTGTTTCATTTATTCTTCTTCTACCCACTTAAGCCTCCATGTTGCATCACCACTTCCTCATATCAGGGAGATCATATGATAGTTGTCTTTCTCTGCTTGACTTATTTCGCTAAGCATGATACGCTCTAGTTCCATCCATGTTGTTGCAAATGGCAAGATTTCATTTCTTTTGATGGCTGCATAGTATTCCATTGTGTATATATACCACATCTTCTTGATCCATTCATCTGTTGATGGACATCTAGGTTCTTTCCATAGTTTGGCTATTGTGGACATTGCTGCTATAAACATTCGGGTGCATGTGTCCCTTTGGATCACTACATTTGTATCTTTAGGGTAAATACCCAATAGTGCAATTGCTGGGTCATAGGGCAGTTCTATTTTCAACATTTTGAGGAACCTCCATGCTGTTTTCCAGAGTGGCTGCACCAGCTTGCATTCCCACCAACAGTGTAGGAGGGTTCCCCTTTCTCCGCATCCTCGCCAGCATCTGTCATTTCCTGACTTGTTGATTTTAGCCATTCTGACTGGTGTGAGGTGATATCTCATTGTGGTTTTGATTTGTATTTCCCTGATGCCGAGTGATATGGAGCACTTTTTCATGTGTCTGTTGGCCATCTGGATGTCTTCTTTGCAGAAATGTCTGTTCATGTCTTCTGCCCATTTCTTGATTGGATTATTTGTTCTTTGGGTGTTGAGTTTGCTAAGTTCTTTATAGATTCTGGACACTAGTCCTTTATCTGATATGTCGTTTGCAAATATCTTCTCCCATTCTGTCAGTTGTCTTTTGATTTTGTTAACTGTTTCCTTTGCTGTGCAAAAGCTTTTGATCTTGATGAAATCCCAGTAGTTCATTTTTTCCCTTGCTTCCCTTGCCTTTTGCGTTGTTCCTAGGAAGATGTTGCTGCGGCAGAGGTCAAAGAGGTTGCTGCCCGTGTTCTCCTCAAGGATTTTGATGGATTCCTTTCGTACATTGAGGTCCTTCATCCATTTTGAGTCTATTTTTGTGTGTGGTGTAAGGAAATGGTCCAATTTCATTTTTCTGCATGTGGCTGTCCAATTTTCCCAGCACCATTTATTGAAAAGGCTGTCTTTTTTCCATTGGACATTCTTTCCTGCTTTGTCGAAGATTAGATGACCATAGATTTGAGGGTCTATTTCTGGGCTCTCTATTCTGTTCCATTGATCTATGTGTCTGTTTTTGTGCCAGTACCATGCTGTCTTGATGATGACAGCTTTGTAATAGAGCTTGAAGTCCGGAATTGTGATGCCACCAACGTTGGCTTTCTTTTTCAATATTCCTTTGGCTATTCGAGGTCTTTTCTGGTTCCATATAAATTTTAGAATTATTTGTTCCATTTCTTTGAAAAAGATGGATGGTACTTTGATAGGAATTGCATTAAATGTGTAGATTGCTTTAGGTAGCATAGACATTTTCACAATATTTATTCTTCCAATCCAGGAGCATGGAACATTTTTCCATTTCTTTGTGTCTTCCTCAATTTCTTTCATGAGTACTTTATAGTTTTCTGAGTATAGATTCTGTGTCTCTTTGGTTAGGTTTATTCCTAGGTATCTTATGGTTTTGGATGCAATTGTAAATGGGATTGACTCCTTAATATCTCTTTCTTCTGTCTTGCTGTTGGTGTAGAGAAATGCAACTGATTTCTGTGCATTGATTTTATATCCTGACACTTTACTGAATTCCTGTATAAGTTCTAGCAGTTTTGGAGTGGAGTCTTTTGGGTTTTCCACATATAGTATCATATCATCTGCGAAGAGTGATAATTTGACTTCTTCTTTGCCGATTTGGATGCCTTTAATTTCCTTTTGTTGTCTGATTGCTGAGGCTAGGACCTCTAGTACGATGTTGAATAGCAGTGGTGATAATGGACATCCCTGCCGTGTTCCTGACCTTAGCGGAAGAGCTTTCAGTTTTTCTCCATTGAGAATGATATTTGCGGTGGGTTTTTCATAGATGGCTTTGATGATATTGAGGTATGTGCCCTCTACCCCTACACTTTGAAGAGTTTTGATCAGGAAGGGATGTTGTACTTTGTCAAATGCTTTTTCAGCATCTATTGAGAGTATCATATGGTTCTTGTTCTTTCTTTTATTGATGTGTTGTATCACATTGACTGATTTGCGGATGTTGAACCAACCTTGCAGCCCTGGAATAAATCCCACTTGATCGTGGTGAATAATCTTTTTAATGTACTGTTGAATCCTATTGGCTAGTATTTTGTTGAGTATTTTCGCATCTGTGTTCATCAAGGATATCGGTCTATAGCTCTCTTTTTTGGTGGGATCCTTGTCTGGTTTTGGGATCAAGGTGATGCTGGCCTCATAAAATGAGTTTGGAAGTTTTCCTTCCATTGCTATTTTTTGGAACAGTTTCAGGAGAATAGGAATGAGTTCTTCTTTAAATGTTTGGTAGAATTCCCCCGGGAAGCCGTCTGGCCCTGGGCTTTTGTTTGTTTGGAGATTTTTAATGACTGTTTCAATCTCCTTACTGGTTATGGGTCTGTTCAGGCTTTCTATTTCTTCCTGGTTCAGTTGTGGTAGTTTATATGTTTCTAGGAATGCATCCATTTCTTCCAGATTGTCAAATTTATTGCCGTAGAGTTGCTCATAGTATGTTCTTATAATAGTTTGTATTTCTTTGGTGTTAGTTGTGATCTCTCCTCTTTCATTCATGATTTTATTTATTTGGGTCCTTTCTCTTTTCTTTTTGATAAGTCGGGCCAGGGGTTTATCAATTTTATTAATTCTTTCAAAGAACCAGCTCCTACTTTCGTTGATTTGTTCTATTGTTTTTTTGGTTTCTATTTCATTGATTTCTGCTCTGATCTTTATGATTTCTCTTCTCCTGCTGGGCTTAGGGTTTCTTTCTTGTTCTTTCTCCAGCTCCTTTAGGTGTAGGGTTAGGTTGTGTACCTGAGACCTTTCTTGTTTCTTGAGAAAGGCTTGTACCGCTATATATTTTCCTCTCAGGACTGCCTTTGTTGTGTCCCACAGATTTTGAACCGTTGTATTTTCATTATCATTTGTTTCCATGATTTTTTTAAATTCTTCTTTAATTTCCTGGTTTATCCATTCATTCTTTAGAAGGATACTGTTTAGTCTCCATGTATTTGGGTTCTTTCCAAACTTCCTTTTGTGGTTGAGTTCTAGCTTTAGAGCATTGTGGTCTGAAAATATGCAGGGAATGATCCCAATCTTTTGATACCGGTTGAGTCCTGATTTAGGACCAAGGATGTGATCTATTCTGGAGAATGTTCCATGTGCACTAGAGAAGAATGTGTATTCTGTTGCTTTGGGATGAAATATTCTGAATATATCTGTGATGTCCATCTGGTCCAGTGTGTCATTTAAGGCCTTTATTTCCTTGCTGATCTTTTGCTTGGATGACCTGTCCATTTCAGTGAGGGGAGTGTTAAAGTCCCCTACTATTATTGTATTATTGTTGATGTGTTTCTTTGATTTTGTTATTAATTGGTTTATATAGTTGGCTGCTCCCACATTGGGGGCATAGATATTTAAAATTGTTAAATCTTCTTGTTGGACAGACCCTTTGAGTATGATATAGTGTCCTTCCTCATCTCTTATTATAGTCTTTGGCTTAAAATCTAATTGATCTGATATAAGGATTGCCACTCCTGCTTTCTTCTGATGTCCATTAGCATGGTAAATTCTTTTCCACCCCCTCACTTTAAATCTGGAGGTGTCTTCGGGCTTAAAATGAGTTTCTTGGAGGCAATATATAGATGGGTTTTCTTTTTTTATCCATTCTGATACCCTGTGTCTTTTGACAGTGGCATTTAGCCCATTCACATTCAGGGTAACTATTGAGAGATATGAATTTAGTGCCATTGTATTGCCTGTAAGGTGACTGTTACTGTATATGGTCTCTGTTCCTTTCTGATCTACCACTTGTAGGCTCTCTCTTTGCTTAGAGGACCCCTTTCAATATTTCCTGTAGAGCTGGTTTGGTATTTGCAAATTCTTTCAGTTGTTGTTTGTCCTGGAAGCTTTTAATCTCTCCTTCTATTTTCAATGACAGCCTAGCTGGATATAGTATTCTTGGCTGCATGTTTTTCTCGTTTAGTGCTCTGAAAATATCATGCCAGCTCTTTCTGGCCTGCCAGGTCTCTGTGGATAAGTCAGCTGCCAATCTAATATTTTTACCATTGTATGTTACAGACTTCTTTTCCCGGGCTGCTTTCAGGATTTTCTCTTTGTCATTGAGACTTGTAAATTTTACTATTAGGTGACGGGGTGTGGGGGCCTATTCTTATTGATTTTGAGGGGCATTCTCTGAACCTCCTGAATTTTGATGCTCGTTCCCTTTGCCATATTGGGGAAATTCTCCCCAATAATTCTCTCCAGTATACCTTCTGCTCCCCTCTCACTTTCTTCTTCTTCTGGAATCCCAATTATTCTAATGTTGTTTCGTCTTATGGTGTCACTTATCTCTCGAATTCTCCCCTCGTGGTCCAGTAGCTGTTTGTCCCTCTTTTGCTCAGCTTCTTTATTCTCTGTCATTTGGTCTTCTATATCACTAATTCTTTCTTCTGCCTCATTTATCCTAGCAGTTAGAGCCTCCATTTTTGATTGCACCTCATTAATAGCTTTTTTGATTTCACCTTGGTTAGATTTTAGTTCTTTTATTTCTCCAGAAAGGGCTTTTATATCTCTCGAGAGGGTTTCTCTAATATCTTCACAAAAAAAAGAACAAGAGGCAGTACCGAAGGCTAGGGACCTAATCAATACAGACATCGGTAATATGTCAGATCTAGAGTTCAGAATGACAATTCTCAAGGTTCTAGCCGGGCTCATAAGATATATTTTTTGTAGTTTTCTTATGTGTTTATAGTTTTCTTAGACATCTTATGATGTCTTTGTCTGGTTTTGGTGCCAGGGTAATCACTGGTCTCATATAATGAGTTGGGAAGTGTTCCTTCCTGGTGGTTCGTTTATGAAGAATTAGTATTAATTTTTAAACATTTGGTAGAATTCACTAATGAAGCTATCTGGGCTTGCATGTTTTTTTAAACATAGATTTTTGGGGTTTTTTTGTTACTAATTTAATCTCCTAAATTGGTATAGGCCTATTCAGATTTTCTATTTCTTCTTGAGTCAGTTTCAGTACTTTTTGTCTTTCTAGAAATTCATCCATGTTATTTATCTAATTTATTGATAAAACTGTTCATAGTATTCTTTAATAATCCTTTTTATTTATATAAGGCTGGAAGTAATGTCCCTTCTTTCATTCTGAGTCAAAATTTTTGTGTCTTTGAATCTATAGTGTATCTCCTATAGGCCTGACATAGTTGAATTTAAAAAAAAATATCTACTCTGACAAACTCTGCCTTTTGATTAGATTATATAATCCATTCACATTTAATGTTACTTTGATATAGTTAGATTTATGTGTGTCATTTTATTTTATTTTTCAAATGTCTCATATCTTTTTTGTTCCCCTATTACTACCTAGCTACTTTATTTTGCATTAAGTGAATATTTTCTGATGTACCATTTTTATGTATTTATTTTTTCACTATTTTTTGAGTTATTTCCTTAGTGGTTGCTCTAGGGCTTATGATATACATCTTAATTTATAAAAATCAGTTTCATATTTTTACTAACTTAATTCCAATGAGATATAGGAATGTTGCTCCTTTATTCTCTTTTTTTTTGCTTTCTGTGGTATTATTGTAATACATCTTGCATCCATAAATATTACAAACTCAACAATACATGGTTACAAATATCCACTTACACAATTTTATATCTTTTAAAGAGCTGAGACAGGAAAGGCGAGTAAGTACATATTTGCAGCTTTTGTTATATTAATCGTATTTGTTACCATTGCTGAATCTCTTCATATGTTCCTGAGCGTTTGAGTTACTGTCTGTGGTCATTTCCCTAGGTTAATGCAGCTTTGCTTCCATTTTTCCCTTTTGTGTCATTTTGGGCAAATATTTTGATATGTTATAGGTCCAACAACATAGTCATTTATATACTGTTTTATATAATCAGTTTTTTAGAACAGTTAAGAGACAAAATGAGAAGAAATATGCATTTATGCTGTCTTTTATAGATTCATAATTACCTTTACCAGAGCCCTTGTTTTTCATGTGAATTCAAATTACTGTCACTTGCTTTCAGTCTGAAGAACTTAATCTTAAGTATTTTTTGAAGGTAAGTCTGCTATCAACAAATTCTGTTTGTTTATATGGGAAAGTCTATATTTTGCTTCCATTTCTAAAAGGTAACTTTGGTAGATATAGGATTCTTTGTTGACTTTTTTTTTCTTTGAGCACTTTAAAAATGTTACTCGTTTTTTTTTCTGACATGCATTGTTTATGATGAGAAGACTGCTATAATCATATTAGGGTTCCCTTCTAAGTTAAACTTTGTTTTTCTCTTGACAATTGGCAGAGTCACTTCTGGTCCTCTTAGCTTGTCTCTCCATGTCTCTACCTTGTGAGCCATGATGAACTGAAAGATATCCAGGTCCCAGTATTTTCAATGTCTGCAACCGAGGTAGAGCCTCCATCCCACAGATGAGGACTGGGTGAAAGCGGAGAGTACCCTATATTGGCTGCTCCCTTCTGGAACTTAGCTTCTGTCCCAGGTTGTTGAGAGCAAGAGGACAAGTGCTGACATCCTACCCATCCCAGGAAGATACCTTAACCATCCCAGGAGGTTACTAGAGAGAGAAGGAGGCCTGTGTTCTTGGTACCTGCATCTAGAGTGGAATTTCCACCTTAGTGGAAGGAGAGAAAGAAAGGAAAAATAGGCCATGGTTCAAATGCCATAGACTCTTGCTGTTCTTACTAAGTTTTAATAGTTTTTATTTTTTTAATAAATGTTTCTTTATTTACCATTTTACCTTAGGACTATTTCCAAGAATTTAAATGGCTGTCTTTTTATAATTTTCACCAATTGCACTGTGGAGTGGGTCTCGGGAGCTTCTTACATTTCCATGCCCAGAGTGCACCTCCTATTTTTGTCCCTTTATGTCTTCACCTTGTATTAAATCTCTATTGATAGAGTATAGATTGTTTTAGACCATCATCATGGACTTAATTATGGCTCCCAAGCCCAAATTCATATGTTGAATTTCTAGCCCTCAGTACTCTACAATGTGACTGTATTTGGAGAAAGGACATTTTAAGAGGTAGTTAAACTAAAATAAGGTCATGTAGTTGGGGCCCTAATACAATATGGTTTTTGTCTTTATAAACAGAAGAAGAAACACTAAGAATGCGCACAGAGGAAAGGCTGAATGAGGGCATAGTAAGAAAACATCCACAAGCCAAAAATCAAACCTCTTGGACACCTTGATCTTGGACTTCCAGCTTCCAAAATTGTGAGGAAATACATTTCTGTTGTTAAGCTACCTGTGGAATTTTTGTTATAGCAAACTAATAAAACAACTGTGATAATTTTGCCTTTATACATTAACATTTTCCTCCATTATTGGTGGGCTAACATTTTCTCATTTCCTCCTACTACCACCAAAACAAACCCAACCAAATCAAACCAAACAAAATAAGAGAAATCATACCGTTTTCCCCCAGCCTGCAGTGGAAGTGGTGAGCTACTGAAGTGGTGAGAAGCATTTCTACTTTTAGATGGTTTTCTGCATCTTTTGGGGCTAACCCCCCAAGGAGCCAAACCCATTGGACCTCTCTTCTGAAAATTTGGTAGTATTATCAAGATTTTTGAAGTTTTGTTAACTCTCTTTGTTAATTGTACACACATTATTTCGATGGGTTAGAAAACAAGCGTATGATGTACTCAAAGTCTTTAGTATCTTTTGATTTTCTTTCTATAATATTCTCTTTTCAAGATAATAAATTGTGTCCTTAATTAAGCTGTGCCCCTTCCTTTGTAGGAGAATCTTGCATAGTTTTAAGCACTTTTAAGTTTTGATGTTATTTATATTGTCCAATTTCAGAAAACTATATCTTGTGTTTCAGCTTCGTTCTGCTATTATTTCATTATTTCATTCTGCCTTCTTGTTTCATAGGAGCCTCTTGAATAAGAGAAAGATTGTGTAAATTTGGGGTCTGTCAGCCTACTTCTTGAGACCTATCCCAGGAGGCTTTGATATTACCTGAAGCAAACCCAGGGTTTCCTAAAACTCAGCTTCTGTGTTTCGGACAGTGCTCTGGTAGAAGTGTCATAAGATCCCTGTCTCCAACCGTATAAGCTAATATCAAGAAACGTGTGACCTTATGAAAACACACTTCTGATGGGCACAGTAGCATAAGCTACCTCTCCATGATTCAAATTTTATAATTGGAATTAACAGTCCAACAGTGGCATTGGTGCTAAATAGCACAATTGTGCCATCTGTTTCAATGCCATAGTTTTGGGGATTTCTACATGGTATATTGAAAGATTATTTTAAGAGGTGCAGTTTATGATGAAACTTTCTAATAGTGCCTCTTTACTAAACCAACTTGATATTTATAAATGCCTGGGATGGGGGGAAGCTACTGAAATTGTATCACTACCTTCAGAAAGATTTTTAAAGGGCTTGTTTAATATTAATGTAGTGTACAATTACTTTTGAGCTCTTGCCAAGAGTGCCAGGATAATATAGGATATGAATATCCCAGTGTGCCTGAAAATTATTTTAATTTACAAAACCCTACTCAAGCTGCTCTTTGTAGATTTTAAACTTGAGGGCAGATTTTGTAAAGGAGCAGAATATTTGCAAAACTATGCAAATATGCATCAGAATGTAGCCTCAGGCTTATAGCACGTAAAAACACCTGAGATCTCATGGTCCAGAGGGAGACATTACATAATATTCAAAATGACAAGATGCTTCCAGGACTCACAGGTTTTGCAGAAGAGTTCAAAAATGGCTATAAGAAGGGGTGGCATGTTGCCTAAACAGCTCTTCTTCATGGGGTCCTCACACATTCGCCTTTTCTCTTGGTCTCTGTGTTACTCAATTTCTCTCTCCTGGTCTAACATTTAACTCAGCTGCAAAAAACCCCAGCTTTCTTTATTCTCCCTCTCTTTCCAGATTATACCTTGGAGACTTTATCTTTTCCCTAAAAAGTATATTTTCCTAAGCTAAGAGTCACCTATTCTGAGATGAATTATGTATCTTCCATAGTGTCAAAACACTAAACATTTTTAACATAGCACTACAACATATCATATTCTCATGCTTAATGGTATGTTTTTGTTAAAATTATACAAAAATACAAATTATTATTAGACTAAAAGGAGATAGGATAACATTTAATATATACATAAGTGAAGCTTGAATTGAAAACTCTGAACTGGAGCCTAGAGTATCTTTGTTAAAGATCTTTTGGATATTTTGTATAGGGGCAGCAGAAGTTCAGTTTTCTCTGAAGTCCTACCACTGATTGGATGATTCATGCAATAAGAATTTATTCTAACACTAATTTAAAAACAACCCACCAGAGTTTCTATTCATGGAATAGAAAATAAGTACATTCTTTGTGGAGTTATGTAAATTTCTTAAAGCAGTACCTATGATGAGTAGATGAATAGAAATTTTACTGTTAATAATTAGTGCAATTTTTTATTGGAAATATTTTCTTTTCATGGAAGTTTTGGACAAAACGAAAGAAAAATTGAATAGGAGCTTGGCAAATAACATAATGTTATATCTAACCAATAAAATATGTAATATCAGTAGTGATGTGTGTATTGTTATTCTCCTTCCACAGAAAAAGGAAATAGATTGCAGAGAAGTTAAGTGACATCCAAAATTACACACAGAGTAACCAACAAAGTCAGGATTTCAATCTCTGTTTGTTTAATTCCAAAGTTCATGCTCATGCCAAGTAGAAATGCAGCTGCTTAAAAGTGCTATGATTTCAATGATAGTCAAAATAGTCACTTTAAAATGTATGCAAATCTAAAATGTATCCTTTGGAAGGCTGTAGCTTCTTATTCTGTGGCCTGGATAACTGACATGTTTTGGTACCTGACAGATGCCTATTGAACATGGTCCATGCAGTCACCATGTTCACTGTCCTACAATGGCACATGGGAAAGAAGAAACTCCTTCATGTAAAAGTTAATAGTCTCCATTGTGGGAAGAACTGAAGAATAAGCTTAGTTCTTTCAGAGACATTTTACTATTATTATTTTACTTAATCTTCATCATGAAGCAGCAAGGCGATATTATTCGTACTTCTTGTGTGAGAAATGGAACTTAAAGGTAAGGAAGTGGGTCAGAGAACTACTGTGCTAGAACTGAACTCTGACTTAATTCTCAGGTTAATATTCCATACTCTCTACCAATGAAATGTATGAGTAACATTTGACTTTAATTCTAGGTGAGAAGAAAGAACTAGTTGGTAAAATGAGAGTGGAATGTTGGAAGGTAGTTTGTTAAAGTATATCTGTTTCTACAAAACAAATGACCCCAAAACTTCACAGCTCAAAATCATAACCATTTTTGTACTCATGATTCTGTAACTGGGGATTCATGCAAGGCTCAGCAGGTGGCTCATCCACTTCCATGTGATATCTTCAGGGACTGGAATGCTTAAGATGTTCTTTCCACTCATGTCTAGTTTCTCAGGTGAGATGGCATCAAGGGCTGGCTGGGACCACCAGACTGGAGCAGTGTGTCTGAGATCATAGGACCTCTTTTTTGGCTGTGTTTCTCAGTTTCCTTCTATGTAGCTTCTGTGTCTTTGTCACTCTCCATATCTCTTGCTCTTGGTCTTGCCCTCACTCTTATTCCCTGTGGCCTGTTCACCTGGTGTCCAACCAAGTTTCTTCATATGGTTTCTCCAGCCGGCTGGCTAGACTTCTTGCATGGAAGCTCAGAGATCCCTCAAGTGGAAAAGTAAAAGCTTCCAGAATTTATGAGTAGTCACAAAATGAACACAATATCTTTCAATCATATTCTTTTCATTAAATAAAGTCATAGGCCCAGCCTGTATTCAAGGGGAAGTCTGCATACTGGGAAATGTGGTTAAATGGAGATAGCAGTTCAAAAGACTACCACAGGCCACTTCCTGACCTCCAGTGATTCATGTTTCCACCATATTTATTATACACTTATCCCCTAGAATGCCTTCCAAATGTCTCATTCTATTATGATGTAGGGCTCATGCTTGAGGTTCCAGATCTCTTTCTCTCAATTAGGTCCACATGCAGATGAGGCTCCTTGGGAGTGGACCTTCTCAATGTGAAGACCTGTGAACTCAAGATCCAAATTTTCTGTTTTTCACTCATGAACACATTTCAGCGAGACAGTGATAGGAAAAACTGGATACCTTTAATCAGAAAGGGGGAAAATAAGAGGCCCACAGCAGTCACTGATCCATAGCAATTCTGATATATGACAGGTGCAGACTGCTAGTTCTTTGACTAGGTTCTAGTTCTTACCTGGGAGTGCTTCTCCATGGACCTTGGCTCCCCACTCCAAGTCATATGCCTTTTCTATGAGAAATGGCCTTCTCTTACAGGAAGATGGTTTTCACACCTCATGTGTTGGAGGTCCCCAAGACTACCCTCAGTTTTGGTGATTCATTAAAAAGACTCACAGAGATTGGATGTTTTTTTATACTTATGTCTATGGCTCATTACGTGAAAGGATACAGATTAAAATCAGCAAAGGGAAAAGGCACATGGTGGGGTGATGTCCAGGGGAAAGCAGTCACAAGCTTTTAGGTATCTTCTTCCATTGAACTGACTCAATGCCTTTAATTATCCCAGTGATAATGTGTGACAATATAAGTAAAACATTGCCAACCAGTAAAACTCACCTGAGACTTGTTGCTTAGGGTTTTTGTTGGTGTCAGTCATACAGGCACACAACATCTCAATTACTCAGACTCCAGACTGTAAGAGAAAAGCAGGCATTCACCATAAATCATATCATCAGCATAAACTTTCTGATCAGACTGGTACAGCATGGCCCAAAGTCTCAGGCATAGAGAATTCTTCTTATATCAGAGAGAATATTCCAGGGTTTCATAACTCATTACCCAGGAAGGAGTCAAGGTCCAGTTCTGAAATGATGCCTTTCTTGGGATTGTGCAGTGTTTGAGAAACCCAGATCTCCTAACCTTTTCCTAACCTGCCCTGGGGTCTCCTTTCAGCAGGCCAATCATGTTTTTATGAACAACTGCCTGTAGTATAACATTTATATAACAGATACATGAATATGCTTAACATTTGGAGAAGCCAAGGTGGGACAAAGATATATTTAAGGAAATAACTAATCCATCCTTTAAAGGCATTACATACATTTTTAATTTTTTTGTGTACTGATTTGATTATTTGCTTTCCCCCTTAACCTATTATTTGTACCTTGTGATAAACTTGTACAGAACTATTTAACATAGAAATCAGCTGATGGCTTGCTAAACCCAGTATTTCCACAGGCAAGTAATTTTCCATTGACATTACATCTTGAGGGGTTTTTAACTTGATCTTGCAACACATTTGATCATTAGTATCAGTATTGTCACATCACTTATTTACATAAAGTACTTGAATTTTATCAATAATGCCAGTGTTACGCTATACTGCAATGTGATCATGGCACAATTCAATTTTATCACAGAGCACACTGGAAAGAATTACAGAGGTATTTGTCATGCCTTCCCAACAGAATAATCCCTTACCCATATACCAGAAATTACAGTGGACAGAAATGACTACATTTGGCTATGATTTGGTTATTTTTGGATTCCAATTCAATTGGGGGAAAAAGTCAATACTTTTCTCTTAGTTCGGAGGCTTGTACTGAGATTGGCTTCCATTGTGTGGTGTTATATAGTAAGGTTCACATCCCTTTTACAGGAAAGACGCAGGTGGTGTTCAGAGTATTTCCTTTTCTTTTCTTTTTTAAAAATTTATTTGACAGAGAGATCAAAAGTAGACAGAGAGGCAGGCAGAGAGAGAGGGGGAAGCAGGCTCCCTGATGAGCAGAGAGCCCAATGCGGGGCTCAATCCCAGGACACTGAGATCATGACCTGAGCCGAAGGCAGAGGCTTTAACCCACTGAGCCACCCAGGCGCCCCCAGAATATTTTTTTTTCTTTTTACTTTCTTTTCTTTTCTTCTCTTCTCTTTTCTTTTTTTTAAGATTTTATTTATTTATTTATCAGAGAAAGAGAGAGAGAGAGCACAAGCAGGGGGAGCAGGAGGTAGAGGGAGAAGCAGGCTCCCCACTGAGCAAGGAGCCTGATGTGGGCCTCCATCCTAGGACCCTGGGATTATGACCTGAGCCGAAGGCAGTTGCTTAACAGACTGAGTCACGCAGACATCCCCAGAATATTTTCTAATTCTGCTCACTGTACTATAAGATATGTCTTATTTTGATCTATTCTTGGGGTGAAGATGGTCAAACAGTGTATCAAGGTAAATTACAAGTGCCCTCAGAGAATTTAGATAATTTTAAAAGTCTGTAAGTTTTTCATAGGTGTGTCCCTTGGACCTCAACAGCTAGGATGGAGGACCATTGTCCCATGGTTACTTCAGACTCTATCTGTGTTAAAATAGTCAAGAGACCCTGTTGGGCCAGGAACAAGCCTTTCCACCTGGCTTTATTCAGCACTGTCTGTTGAGTCTGCCTGACTACTTCACTAAAACCTCATTATCTTTCCAGATTGACTCACATCCATTGGTCTCTTCCTAGGAGAGAATACTCTTTAATCTGCTTATTCTAGTTAATGAATCTTTTTCTTCTGAGAGCTTCTCCTCATTAAATAGAATTCAATTTGTCCTGGGACACCTAGACCAGCACCAGTGTCCCTCTAAAACCCTTTCCATCTTGTTGGCCAGTGTTGCTTAATCACCATGCCTGCTGTGGTCACCGTATTCTAATCACATGAGTGCACAACACTTGTTGTGTCCGCCAAAATATTAGGTCCCCCATACTAGGATCAGGTGAATGGTTGGTCACACCTAGATGTAATTTAGTCTGAGTATGTTATAAAACTACCCCACAAACTTCCTTATCTCAAGGGGAGACCATTTCCTAGGGAATTTTAGAGCCACCATGTGATGCTTACTGCTTAAGTCTCATCATCCTTTCTATTCTGTCTCATAGTTTTCCATACACAAAAACAAAGCTGGTATGTATTTGTGCACAGCACATTTTAACATGTCAGGCATGCAGTCTCTATGCTTTATCCACTAAAACCAGGAACTTTTCTAAGCATCTGGTCATCAAGGTTTATAGTTATATAGATCCATCTGCCAAGAACTGTACATTATGTGGTCCAATGGTTATATGTGGAGTAGTTCCCAGAAATTCCTTGCCAGATGATATCTTTGATAATAGATGTAATCTGAAAAATAAGGGTCAAAAGATATTGACATATTACGAGAGTCCCATTCATCATTATTTAAAAATTGGTCTAGTTTATTGTCATACTGATGGCCAAAATGTCTCAAAGCAACCCCTCTCATGTTTGCATGCTTCTATATAACCTTGTCAGGTTCAAAAGCAGGTGTGGTCTTGGCAGTATATAGCTTCACCCTTTCAGACATCTCTTATAATTGAACGAAGAGATTATCATCCCTTCCTCTGAAGCCTTCTTGAGGCATCAGAGTAATATTGGATTTCCATGTTTCATAGTTCATTTACACATTACTTTACCCTTAGCTACTTTTTCTCCTTTTCTCCATTTGTCATTGATTTTTTACCCAACTTTTTTCAATTCTGGAAGGAACATAGGTTCCACCACTGCGCTGGTTCTGATTGCCAGCAGCAATGTTTGTCTAGCAAGTGCCTCCCAATTAGTCTCTTTCTACTGACATGGGATAAGGTTAGGTGTAGACTAGTGGACTATCTTGATCATTAGGTAATACAGCTGTATACACTGTCAACCCTAATTTTGACAGTAAGAATAAAGGCACAATTCACTACATAAAGCCCTTAGGAATTCTGGCATAAATGTTTAAAACTAAAATTCTTGCTTAAGTATCATTTCTGTTTCTAGTACCACTGTTGTAGCTCTTGTCCTGGAGCAGTTGAGGTGACGTGGGGGAAAATTGTATAATCGTGCAAACATACCATACCTTCTTTCCTAGATGTATACAGAAATGCATCAACAAAACAGGATCCTCCATTCTGCAGTATTCAAAACCAAAGAGACTGTCCCTAAGTTGGTTACTCTTACAATCCATTTTAGTAAAAGTTCTTCAGAAAGCTGACAATATCAGTAGTTTCTTGGTTTTGCTTCCCCTCAGTACCAAGACTACCTTCATAGTGATCAGAGGTCCTGGAGGTTCTACCTGTTTATTCAGCATAATTGTCCCTTCAGTAGTGGCTCTGAAATTAAAAGCTATAGCTCAAACCATTTAAAATCTGAAATGGGCACAGGACCAGGTTCTACCCCAACAAAACCCTTTACTTTCATTTCAGCAATTACAGATAAAGATTGAATATTTAATTTGTATCTCATTATTTTGCATTTCCTTCCATATTCAATGACTCAGTTATTCAGATGTCAGGTCTATGTTCCTAAGTTCCACTGATAATTTTTAACTCCCATAAATGATTGTAGTACAGCAGTTGTCTCATTCCACAAGTGACTTGGTAGCCATTCAGGCATCAGAGTTTTGTCATCCGCCATCCTAGCATCTTGCCTTTTCCCAAACAATTTTTCTTATCATATTTTAAGTGAGTCAGTTCATTCTAGAAAATCCCACCTCTGATGCTCACTGTATCAAAGGTCCCCAAGACCACCCTTGCCTAATGACTCACTGGAAGGACTCACAAAACTCAGGAACCATTGCACTCATAGTTATGGATTATAACAGTAAACTGATACATACTAACATCAGTAAAGGGGCACTATTCAAGAGAAACCAGGTACAAGCTTCCAATGTCCTCTCCCAGAAGTCAATGGACAGACTTAATTCTTCCAGAAGTGATGTGTAACGATATACATGAATTGTTGACCACCAGTAAATCTCACCTGAGCCTTAACCTCCAGTGTTTTTATTGAGATCAGTTATGTAGGCATATAGTGCTACTCAGACTCCAACATCAACCACAAAGCATCAGGTATACAAAACCAGTTCTATGTAGAATATTCCAGGGCTCAGAGCTCATATTCCAGGAGCCATCCAAGGTCCACTTGTGAACACAGGTATTTCCTGGGAATATGAAGTGTTTGAGAAACTCAGGCCAGTTAAGTTAACCCTTGCCCACACAACCTGTTTTCTTAGGAAGCTAGAGGCCTAGAAGCCTCTTTTCATTTTGAATTGCTTCTGGTCTTTTTAGTGCAATATATTATAATTCCTTTGAAAAATGATCAAATTTGTAATGTATCAAATTATAAATCTATCCCATTGAATAAAAGCCGCATCCATAAATCCCTTCAAGAAATACATTTCTCTGTTTTGAGGTGAAAGTCAGGGTGGTGTGGGATAAACTAAAATTCTTAGAAGCTCTACTGTTTACCTGAGCAGTCTATGAGATACAGTCTTAAGATACTTAGAAACGAAGCTTTTTTGTTAATCTGACAGAGTTTATGAGGTTTTGCCTTAAAAATTTCTGTGATTTGGTGAGTGCTGTGAAGTGTGTAAGCCTGGTGATTCACAGACCTGTACCCCAGGGGATAAAAATATATGTTTATAAAAAATAAAAAATTAAAAAAAAAAAAAAAAAAGAAAATGTAAAAGTTTAAAAAAAAAAAAAAAAAATTTCTGAAGTCTCAGCAAAGTGTCTTACAGGGTTTTGTTCCTGGGGTTACTCTCTTACTGGTGGCACTTTGGATTTGATCTTTGCTTTGGGGAAATTGATAATGTTGAGAGTCTTTCACTAAAAAAAGTTGAGGATGAGCAACAGTTTTATTTTAGAACCCAGAAAGTCCTGGTCTTCATATATTCCTCTAAATTTCACTTGAAAATGAAACAGTTCCTTCTTTAGCTCATTTTATTTTTTCCATATTTTATTATAAGCAACTAATAGAAGACAATTGCATTTTGGCATGGAAATCTCCTTAGCCACATCTTTAATTTTATTAAGAATATTTTTTTGTTGTCCATTTACTGAAAGCAAGAGTTTTGCTTGCTGTTCTGACACAAATCAGAGCTCATTTCCTCACTGACCTTCCAGCCTTAGGTGTCTTGTGAGGCATCTTGAAGCTTTTCTCATTGCGTGGTCTTGAATCCAATGAGGCATGGCTTAATTTTTTCCACCTTGATCTATGAGTTTCTGATGAGGACGTGTTGAAGTCTCCTACCATGATGATAGCTTAGACCATTTCCCATAAGATTCCATTGGATTTTGAGAATATCTATATTTGTATTTATCTCAGGGTCATTTTGTGCATATAATTTCATGATTTTATTATATCTATACGCCTAATTGTCCATTTTCATTACTACGTACCATCTCACATCATCTGTCTTCATACTTTTCCTGGCTGGTATTAAAATCTCTATACTATCATTTGACATCTTTTTCCAATTCTTTATTTTCAACATTTCTGTTTTTATGCCTTATGCATATATTATATAAGTGTCAAGTTGTTAGACTAAAAAAACAATTCCAATGGGTGGCTCAGTGGGTTAAGCCGCTGCCTCCGGCTCAGGTCATGATCTCGGCGTCCTGGGATCGAGTCCCGTATCCGGCTCTCTGTTCAGCAGGGAGCCTGCTTGCCTCTCTCTCTCTCCCTCTCCTCTGCTTACCTCTCTGTCTACTTGTGATCTCTCTCTGTCAAATAAATAAATAAAATCTTTAAAAAAATAATAATTTCTGATGGATTTGGGCATATTTCTAAGATTTAAAAAAATGTCTGCTTGTCATTTCTGAGGACATGGTGTTTGGTATGAGACTTTAAAGATGAAAAGCATTCATGCTTGAGACAGAAACTTTGTAAGCAAAAAAACCAAAAACAGGGGCGCCTGGGTGGCTCAGTGGGTTGGGCCGCTGCCTTCGGCTCAGGTCATGATCTCGGAGTCCTGGGATCGAGTCCCACATCGGGCTCTCTGCTCAGTGGAGAGCCTGCTTCCCTCTCTCTCTCTCTGCCTGCCTCTCCATCTACTTGTGATTTCTCTCTGTCAAATAAATAAATAAATAAAAATCTTTAAAAAAAAAAAAAAAAAAAAAAAAAAAAAAACCAAAAACAAAACCAAAAACAAAAAACCCAAAAAACAAAACACAGAAAAACCCCACAAAGAACAAGTACAAAAACATGGAACCAGGGAAGAAAAAACTTGACATATTTGAGGACAAGAGAGGAGATCAGTGGGGCTGAAATCTTGTGTAAGAATTCTCTGGGGAGGAGGATAGGAGCCAGGTGGGGAATGGTCTTGTAGTCAGGTTGAGTATTGAAAGAATCTGTGTCCCAAGAAGGGAGCTCTCCATTACGTAATGTTCCCAGGTTCTTTCCATCCCCAGGGGATCAGAGCATTTACTGAATGGTGATACTGGGAAAAGAAGCTGAGCCTTTCCCTTCTGAGCTCTCTCTTTGGTGGGGGAATACACTTGTATGCAGAAGGCATGTGTCAGGTCTGTGCTCTGTCATGTGATGAGCTCTGCCTGCTGTTGTCATTGAGCTCATGATCATCTGGAAGTGCCACTGTCTAATCCAGGGCTGAGTTGTCTGCAGTCTTAGTTGGCCAATATTCAGGTGATTCTCTAAAGAATGTTATCAAAAGCAAAGACATGCTTTGTCCTCTATATGCCTGTCTCCTGGGTCTATTAGGATGTAAAGTTATTATTTAATCAGCCCATGAAAAACTGACATTAATAGCTTAGTATTTTTTAAAAGTACAGTGAGAAGATTTTGAAGGGTTTCAAGGCAGGGATGAAGCTGATTTATGTTCTGTAAAGATCATTTTGTCTACTGAGAGCAGAATGGAATGTAGAGGTAAAAAATAGAAGTGTGTTAGTAATCCAGCAAAGTAATCCAACAAAGAAAAGTGAGAAATAAAAAACAAAAAACCCTTGAGATTTGTTTAGGTTGAGTGTGGGGAATGAATGATAAGGTGGAGTTTATTGTAGCTCTTGGTTTTTAGGTTTAGTAGTTGGGTCAAAGGTGCTGCTAGGTACTGAAATGGGAAAGTCTGGGAGGATACTATCTTTAGGGGTTTGGAGCTTCTTGAGTCTGGAACACCCATTAGACAATCAAGCATAGATATCAGGTATGCTGTTGAATTAGATGAAGAAGCTTAAGGTTACATTAAGCCAAAAGGCATAAAATTGGGAGCCATCAGTGAAAGGTGGTATTAAACGACTTGGGATTCTTCATAAAACGTAACAAATATTTGATAACCACAATTATGTGGTGGGTGGGTGTGATGCTGTAACAATACAAGGTAGGGGAGAGAGCCAGTGGGAGTGCGGTTATCACAATTACCATCTGCAGAAATAGTTGCTTTATGAACTTACACACTCTCTTCACAGTGGGGATAATCAGAAAGGTATTATGGTATAAAGCTTGAAAAACAATATCAGGAATGTTATGTTTAATCACGGGGATGAACCATCATCTCTGAGTGTAAAATTACTAACTTTACTCTTTTATAATTTATTGTTTGAGTATAATTTTATGAATGTTATTAATTTCATAGAACAATATTTCAGGAAACAGAAAAATGCATATATCAATACCTAAACTCAGATCAAATTATTTTGATACTGTTTAGCTAAAAATAATAGTTCAAAGTATGTTGGGGGGGAATCTAAGATCTAAGGGAGCCAAAACATATGTAAAATTCTATGGAAAATATGTAATTTTTTTATATTAGGAAAAAATTTGGATTCACTTGTGAGAATCACTAAAGAAAAATCCGAAGTCTTTGCCATTATGAAACTGAATTTTTTTAACTGTAAAAATTTAGCAACTTGATAATAATGTAAAAGGATGAAACATTTTTTTAATGATCCAAAGTGGACTAAAACCATCACAACTACTGCCAAGAAAATATCTACAAACAGATTGTCCTCCTATTATTAGATTGGCGTTAATAATTATCCGGGCTCCAAATGGTAGTTTGGAGAATTGCTGAAAGAATACTTTCAGACCAATTCTTCCATTTGAGACAATTTTGGGACTAAGAAATATGTGGAATTGAATTAAAACACTGGTAAAGCAACCTATTTTCTCTTCTCTGTTGCAAATAAGTTTATCTAGCATTCTGGTTGAATTTCTTAGGTGGAGGAGAGGGAAGAAAAGGGAGTGACTTTTATTTAGGCCAGGGGTACAGGAGACCCTAATCAGTGGGTAAGGGTTGCAGGAGTTAGGAGACTGAATCTGACCTCAAGGAGCTCAAGCAACTACTTTACACAGAAGCAGTTCCCCAGACAGATACAATTGCTCTTCCTGGATGATGTCACTGAAGCTGAGCAAGAGGGACAGGATGTTACCCATAGTCACCTTTGATGGTGGTGGTGGGGTTCCTGCCCACCACAGCTGGAGGGAACATGGGATCAGAAGCCACAGAAACCGAATGTTTGAGAGAAGTTTTATAGCAACAAGCATTTGTTATTCATTGATTCATTCATTTAACAAATACAGTGTACTGCCAAACTAGCCATACTAGGCATATGGTAGGAAACGGAACTCTAATTGTGGGAAGAACAGATGTGTCCTTCTCTTAAGAGTTTACAATCTAAAGGGAGATAATAATTATGAAGGTAAAATGCAGCATGGAAAACACTGTGACAAGAAATGCTATGGATGTCTACACTTCACTCTTTCACATTTACTCCAGCAATAGCCCACTCAAAATTACTGGGGTCCTCTCAATCTCTTTTGTTTAATATGAATGTTGATTATCAAGAGCTTATAGCCTACCTTGACCTAATCAATAGGCCAGTAAATGTGTGATTGGTGAGTTGTTTGGGGGCTATATATGATTCTGCTTCCTCTGGTTTACTCTCCATAATTCCCCAATTTTGTCAGGGAACAAGAGGAATTAAACTTTGTAATTGACTTTATTTGCATGTTTGCTTAAAAAGAGATGTGAAAATAAGTTTTAAACCATATGTAAATTTCAATTATGCATGCCTTTGTTGGCTTCTCTTTGTTTCTGAAGATGTTTATTTGCCTTTCCAATAATTTGTCTCAACATATTATGGAGTAAGTACATTAACAGACCTGATATTTTTTTGAAAATGGAATAAACTTGAAAGTTAAAAAAAAATCTGGGAGATATGAAAATATAAGTTAATGGTACTAAAATTCTAAAGTTCATATTAAAAAAAGTAAGTATATTTCAACAGTAATTTCATTAATCAGAGATAACAATTGGTAATATTTTGTTATATTTTTATATTGTTTTAAGCTTACAATTTCTTTTTTTTTTTAAAGATTTTATTAATTTATTTGACACAGAGAGTGAGAGCACAAGTGGGCAGAGAAGTAGGCAGAGAGAGGGGGGAGCAGGCTCCCTGCTGAGCAGAGAGTGGGGCTTGATTCCAGGACCCCGAGATCATGACCTGAGCCAAAGGCAGAGGCTTAACCCACTGAGCCACCCAGGTATCCTGCTTACAATTTTTCTTAAGAGTATATGAGGAAAATTTTTTTTCTAGATTAGTGAACATAATTTTTAAAAATATTTTATTTATTTATTTGACAGAGATCACAAGTAGGCAGAGAAGCAGGCAGAGAGAGAGGAGGAAGCAGGCTCCCCACTGAGCAGAGATTCCCAATCTGGGGCTCAATCCCAGCATCCCGGGATCATGATCTGAGTCGAAGGCAGAGGCTTCAACCCACTGAGCCACCCAGGTGCCCCTAATGAACATAATTTTAAATTAACTTTCTAATATTTTTATTTATTTTTTAAATTTATTTTTTATATTTTATAAACATATAATGTATTTTTATCCCCAGGGGTACAGGTCTGTGAATTTCCAGGTTTACACACTTCATAGCACTCACCATAGCACATACCCTTCCCAATGTCCATAACCCCCCCCAACCCCCCTCCCCCCAGCAACCCTCTTAAATGAACTTTTAATGGTTGTAGTATTTTATTGTGTGAATGTACCATAAATGACATAATGTACCATAAAATTATGCAGATGATTTTATATTTTCCTTATAAAAAAGCTACAATTAAGATATTTGCACACATCTTTTTAGTTTCATGCACATATGCACAAAACAGAGAAAATTAATCACTAATGACTTGAAGGAAAGGTTTTCCTGTTTTCCTACCAGGCATAAGGTGAGGCATGATAGGATTAGGTTCACCAAGATTTAGTAAAAGTATTGCTTATTATAGACATTGCTTAACAAGGAATCTTTGAGAATGAATGAATCTTTGTTAAATCTTAGTATGATTTGTCAAGAGATGCCCAGGGAAGGAGAATGCTAGTGAGGGGAGGCAGAAACCCTGGGATGGAAGTCCAATAAGAAATTATTATGGGGGCTAATTGTAATGTTACAGTAACAACCCCCAGAAGTTAAAAGAGAATAGTGGACCTGGAGTCTATTCTGACCCTCTCATAGCTCTAACCATTGTCTTCCTACTTTCTTCATATCTCAGCTCCTGAGGTCTGTGAAGGAAGGACTTTATAACTTGTTATTTGTTGTTTATTTTTTAAAAAATTCTATTATATTTACAATAGCCAAGATACGGAAACAACCCAAGTATCCATCCACAGATGAATGGAGAAGATGGGTAAAGAAGATAAAGAAGATATAGATATAATGGAATATTATTCAGCCATAAAAAAGAATGAAATCTTTTCAGTTGCAATGACATGGATAGAGCTAAAGAGTATTATGCTAAGCAAAATAAGTCAGAGAAAGACAAATACCATTTTATTTCATTCATATGTAGAATTTAAGAAACAAAACAAATGAATAAGCAAAGAAAAACAGAGACAAACAGAAACAACAAAACAGACTCTTAAACACAGAGAATAAACTGGTGATTGCCAAAGGGGAGGTAGGTTGGGAATGGGTGAAATAGATAAAGGGGATTAAAAGTACACTTACCTAGGTGAGCACTGAGTAATGTGTAGAATTGCTGGGTCATTATATTGTACTCCTGAAACTAGCACAACACTATATGTTAATTATACTCCAATAAAAATGTTATTATATAAGCATCTTTACATTGCCATTAATACAGGTTTTAGTCTGCATACAATAAACCTAGGATAAGGTGGTTGTCCATTCTGAGGTGGAATTGAAAAAACTGACTAAGGAGGGTGAGGAACAGTGAGTTTTTATCACAGGTCCAAAAGACATGAGTATTAAAATTAAGTGAATCCAGACTACCAGGTAGTCAGCATAAGGGTAACAGGATGGGACTGGTGACCAGTCTTAAGCCAGACTCCATCCTACAGGAAAAAATACAGTTTCCTTGTGGGGAGAATTCTTACTGCCAACCCAACTAACAAGGCAACAAGCACAAAGAGGCAATGACTGTTGTTCACAGATTTGCAGGTGAGAAAAATGCAAGAAAATCCTTGCCAAGATAAAAATAGCTTCTCTTATACCTCCAGATTCCCCTTCATCACATCAATGCACCAATAACAACACTGGTAAAAGGTATATTACCAAGTACTCATACCAAGTACCTTCAGAGGTAAGACTGTTTTCTCCTCATGGAAAACAGCCCAGTGCGGTTGGAAACTGTGATTGTTATCTACTATCCTTAATCACATCAAAAGCTGTTAACACCTTTCTCTGAAATATTCATTGTGCATATTGTAAAAGTGAATTTGTAATTCTTGTGGCTTTCTAAATGTTACTAGATCAAATAGAAGGATTTGTTGTCATTATGGTTTGCATTTGCCTATTCCTGATGATCAGCGATATTGAGTATCTTTTGCATGTTACTGTCCAGTTTTCCCAACACCATTTGTTGAAGAGACTCTTTTTTCCACTACATATTCTTTTCTGCTTTGTTGATGATGGATTGACCATATAGTTGTGTCTCATTTCTGGTTTTCTATTCTGTCCCATTGATCTGTGTGTCTGTTTTTGTGCCAGTACCACACTATTTTGATCACTACAGCTTTGTAACAGAACTTAAAGTCCAGAATTGTGATGCCTCCAGCTTGCTTTTATTTTTCAAGGTTGCTTTGGCTATTCAGGGCTTTTCGTGGTTCCACACAAATTTTAGGATTGCTTGTCCTAGCTCTGTGAAAAACACTGTTGGTATTTTGATAGGGATTGCTTTAAATGTGTAGATGGCTTTGGGCAGTATAGACATTTTACCAATATTTGCTCTTCCAGGCTATAAGCACAAACCATTTTTCTATTTATTTGTGTCATCTTCAATTTCCTTTATCAGTGTTTTAGGGTTTTCATAGTTGGCTTTATTACTAGATATCTTATTGTTTTTGGTGCAATTGTAAATGAGATTGATTCCTTAACTTCTCTTTCTAATGCTTTGTTATTAATGTATGGAAATGCAACAGATTTCTGTATGTTGATTTTGTGACCTGCAACTTTACTGAATTAATTTATCAGTTCTAGCAGTTTTCTTGGTATAGTCTTAAAAATGGTGTGCATGAGATGCAGTCTAAACTAGTACTCTTAACTGCTAGGGTAAATGAGGCAGAAGAATGAATTAGTGATCTAGAAGATAAACTGATAGAAAGGAAGGAAGAGGAAGAGGCCTAGAACAAATACATCAAAACCATGAAAACAGACTTAGAGAAATCAACAACATCATGAAATGCTCCAATCTCAGAATTATTTGTGTTCCTGAGGGGGTGGACAGAGAAAGAGGACTAGAAGATATATTTGAGCAAATTGTAGCTAAGAACTTACCTAACCTGGGGAATGAAACAACCATTCATGTCCCAGAGGCAGAGAGGACCCCTCCTAAGATCAAAGAGAATAGACCAATGCGGCAGCATGTAATAGTAATACTCTCAAATCTTAGAAGCAAGGACACCATCCTACGGGCAGTTAGGGGGAAGAGATTCCTTATGTACAGAGGGAAGAACATCAGAATTATGTCAGACTTGTCCACAGAGATCTGGCAAGTGAGAATGTGATGGAAAAAACATATTCAGGGCATTAAATGAGAAGAACATATAGCCAAGAATGCTTTATTTGACAAGGCTGTCATTCAGAATGGATGGAGAGATAAAGAGCTTCCAGGACCAGCAGAAACTGAAAGAATATGTGACTACCAAGTCAGCCCTGCAAGAAATACTAAGGGGGAATTCTATAAAAGAAGAAAGAACCTAAGAGAAATATGGACCAGAAATATACAGAGACAATCCATAGAAACAGGGACTGTATAACAGTAGGATGGCAATAAACACATATCTTTCTGTAGTAACCCTCTAAATGCTCCCATGAAATGGCACAGGGTTGCAGATTGGATACAAAGATAGGACCCATCCATATGCTGCCTACAAGAGATTCATTTTGAACATAAAGGAACCTCTAGATGAAAGTGAGGGGATGGAGAACAATTTTTCAGGCCAATGAACCTCAAAAGAAAGCTGGGGTAACAGTTATTATATCAGACAAACTAGAATTTAAACCAAAGACTATAATAATGGATCCAAAGGGACACTATATTCTTTTTTTTATATAAAGATTTTATTTATTTATTTGACACAGAGAGATCACAAGTAGGCAGAGAGGCAGGCAGAGAGAGAGAGAGAGGGAAGCAGGCTCCCTACTGAGCAGAAAGCCCAATGCAGGACTCCATCCCAGGACCCTGAGATCATGACCCGAGTTGAAGGCAGCGGCTTAAACCACTGAGCCACAGGTGCCCGGGGCACTATATTCTTAAAGGGTCTATCCAACAAGAAAAAATCTAATAATTGTAAATATCTATGCCCCCAACATGGAAGCAACCAACTGCATAAGCCAGCTGTTAACCAAAATAAAGAATCAGATAAAAAATAATACATTAATAGTAGGAGATTTTTAACACTCCACTCTCAGCACTATACAGATCATCTAAACAGAAGATTAACAAAGAAACAAGAGCTTTGAATGACACATTGGACCAGATGGACTTTGTAGATATTTGTAGAACATTCCACCCTAAAACAACAGAATACACATTCTTCTAGAATACACATGGAACTTTCTCCAAAAGAGACCACACACAGGGTCACAAATCAGGTCTCAGCCAATATCAAAAGACTGAAATTATCCCTGCATGATATCAGAACACTATGCCTTGAAACTGGAATTCAATTACAAACAAACAAATAAATAAATAAATAGGAAAGAATCCAACCAATTGGAAGTTAAGGAACATCCTGTTGAATGAATGGGTCAACCAGGAAATTAAAGAATAGCTTAAACAATTCATGGAAACCAAAAAGAATGAAAACATATCCATCAAAAACCTATGGGATACTGCAAAAGTGATCCTAAGGGGGAAATACATAGCCATACAAGCCTTTCTAAAAAAATTAGAAAAATTCCAAATGCACAAGCTAATCCTACACCTAAAGTAGCTGGAGAAAGAGCAGCAAATAAAACCTAAATCAAGCAGGAGAAGAGAAATAATAAAGATTAGAGCAGAGATCAATGAAATAGAAACCCCCCAAAAAGTAGAAACTACCTTTCCAAAAGGAAAGAGAAAGTACCCAAAATAATAAACTCATGAATGAAAGGGCACATCAATAAAAGAAAAGACAAGAACCATATGATCCTCTCAATTGATGCAGAAAAAGCATTTGACAGACTACAACATGCATTACTGATTAAAACTCTTCAAAATAGAGGAATAGAGGGAACGTTCTTCAATATCACAAAAACCATCTATGAAAAGCCCACAGAGAATATCATTATCAATGGGGAAAAGCTGACGGCTTTTCCCTTAGGATCAGGAACATGACAGGGATGACCACTCTCACCACTACTGTTCAACATAGTACTAGAAGTCCTAGCCTCAGCAATCAGAAAACAAAAAGAAATAAAAGGTATCCAAATCAGCAAAGAAGAAGTCAAAATTTCCCTCTTCACAGATCACCTGATACTTTGTGTGGAAAACCCCAAAAGACTCCACCCCCAAATTACTAGAACTCATACAGCAATTCAGCAATGTGGCAGGATACAAAACCAATGCACAGAAATCAGTTTCTTTTCTATACGGTAACTGTAGAGAGAGAAATTAAGGAATCAATTCTATTTATAATGGCAACAAAACAGATACCTAGGAATAAACCTAACTTAAGAACTAAGAACACTTAAATAAGAAGTTGAGGAAGACATAAAAAGATGGAAAAATATCCCAAGCTCATGGATTGGAAGATTTAACATTGTTATAATGTCTATCCTTCCCAGTACTATTTATACTTTCAATGCTATCCCTATTAAAATACCATTAGCATTTCTCAAAGAGCTTAAACAAAAAAATCCTAAAATTTATATGGAAACAGAAAAGATCCCAAATCACCAAGAGAAGGATGAAAAAGAAAAACAAAGCTAGGGGCATCACATAGCCTGACTTCAAGCTGTATTACAAAGCTGTGATCACCAACACAGCGTGGTATTGGCTAAAACAGACACATAGACCAATGGAACAGACTCCAGAAATGGACCCTCAACTCTATGGTCAACTAACCTTTGACAAATCAGGAAAAAATATCCAATGGAAAAAAGACAGTCTCTTCAATAAATGATGCTGGGAAAATTGGACAGCTCTGTATAGAAGAATGAAACTGGACTATTCTCTTACACCATGTACAAAGTTAAAATTCAAAATGAATGCAAGACCTCAATATGACACAGGAATCCATCAAAATCCCAGAGGAGAATATAGGTAGTATCTCATCAGCATGGGCCACATGCCTCCAAAGACAAGTGAAACAAAAGCAAAAATGAACTTTTAAAAAAATATATTTTATTTATTTATTTGTCAGACAGAGATCACAAGTAGGCAGAGAGGCAGGCAGAGAGAGAGGGAAGCAGGCTCCCTTCTGAGCAGAGAGCCCGATGTGGGACTCGATCCCAGAACCCTGAGATCATGACCTGAGCCGAAGGCAGCGGCTTAACCCACTGAGCCACCCAGGCGCCCCAAAAATGAACTTTTGGGACTTCATCAAGATAAAAAGCTTCTGCACAGCAAAGGAAATAGTCAACAAAATTAAAAGGCAGCCCACGGAATGGGAGAAGATATTTGCAAATGACACTACAGATAAAGGGCTGATATCCAAAATCTTTGAAGAACTTCCCAAACTCCGCACTCAAAAACTAATAACCCAGTCAAAAAATAGGCAGAAGATATGAATAGACACTTCTCCAAAAAAAGACATACAAATGGCTAACAGACACATGAAAAAATGCTCAACATCACTAGCCATCAGGGAAATGCAAATCAAAACCACAATGAGATACCACCTTACACCAGTCAGAATGGTAAAAATTAAGAAAAAAGGGAACAAAAAAATGTTAGTGAGGATGTGAAGGGGAGCCCTCTTACACTGTTGGTGGGAATGCAAACTGGTGCAACCACTCTGGAAAACAGTGTGGAGGTTCCTCAGGATGTTAAGAATAGAGCTACCGTATGACCCAGCAATTGTACTACTGGGTGTTTACCCCAAAGATACAGATGTAGTGAAAAGAAGGACCATCTGTACCCCAATGTTCATACCAGCAATGTCCACAATAGCTAAATTGTGGAAGGAGCCAAGATGCCCTTCAATAGATGAATGGGTAAAGAAGATGTGGTACATATATACAATGGAATATTATTCAGCCATCAGAAATGATGAACACCTACAATTTGTATCAACAAGGATGGAACTGGAGAGGACTGTTAAGTAAGTCAAACAGAGAAAGACAATTACATGGTTTCATTCATATGTGGAACATAGGCAATAGCATGGAAAACCATAGGGGAAGGGAAGGAAATTCAAAGGGGGAGAAATCAGCTAGGGAGATGAACTTCCAAGGGAGACCATGGACTCCAAGAAACAGTCTGGGAATTTCAGAGGGGAGGAGACTAATAGGGTTATGGATATTGAGGAGGGAAAGTGCTGTGATGAGCACTGGATGTTATAGTTAAATAATGAATTGTTGAATACTGCATCAAGGTCTAATTTTGGGGGTGCCTGGGTGGCTCAGTGGGTTAAAGCCTCTGCCTTCGGCTTGGGTCATCATCCTGGGGTCCTGGGATTGAGCCCCACATCGGACTCTCTGCTCAGTGGGGAGCCTGCTTGCCTTCTTCTCTCTGCCTGCCTCTCTGCCTACTTGTGATCTATCAAATAAATTTTTTAAAAAAATCTTTAAAAAAAAAAGGTCTAATTACATACTATACAGGGGCTAACAGAACATAATACAAAATATGTTAAAAAGTTAAAAAATAAAATAATACATAAAATAAAATAAAATAATAAAATAAAATAGAGGGAGTTAGAGACTAGGTGTGTTTTGATCTGCTTGTTTTAAGAAGCTTACAGGGTTGCTTTTCCAGTTTGTAGATGTGCATTATTCTGGAACAGGACTTCTGATTGATTTCTTGGGTATTCAGAGTGATCTAATATTTATTTAGCTGTTTTCAGGGGAGGAAACAAGCTTAGGATCACCCTATTCCTCCCTCATCTGATCTTCCTCCACCTCTAGTGTGTTTCTAATCTCATTTATTGCACTCTTCATTTCTGAATAATTCTTTTTAACTCTTTTATTTCTGTTGTAAGGGTCTCACTGATGTCTTCTATTTTCTTCAAGCCCAGAACCTGACTCCTGGCTGGACACATTAAGCTAATGCGCTAACCAACCCTGAAGATTGCCCCATCTCTAGACATTCTGTTGTGTGAGAAAACACACATCATTATTGTTTAACATTAGGTGTAGCCAGGGCATGGTAGTTGCAGCCCAGTTCAAATGAACTCCTATAGCGTGACACTAGATTACAAAGCAAATCAATTAACTGAGATTATTTAAACACAGAAATGAAAGAGGAGATGAGGAGAAGGAGAGGGTGAGAGGAGACAGTCAAACTGACGGACAGAAGGAGAAAGATGGAGACAGAGGACCTGTGTGCATCCATAAAAGGGAAGCCAGTGTTACAAGCATCACTTAATAGCAATCATTATAAAGTAAATGGTGGAGTTTTGAAAAGTGCATAACACTAGACTGTACAACTGTAGGAGTATGACACTTTACCAAAGATCACAGGAGAAAGTACAACTCCTTGAATTACTGGTGACATTCTACTCTCTTTAAAGAACTCTTTTACATATGACACCTCTTAGTAGTTCATTTCATTACAAATCTGCTCAACATGAATAATTCTGTACTTGTAATAGTAAAGAGGGATGACCATCAGTATTTATTTTTATTATTTTAATTATTTGAAAAAATTACTTCCAAATTCTCTGGGCGGTATCACCAACTTTCATACCTACAGAATGAAACCAGTAGTAACCAGCCTCCTGGAAATGGGAATTTAGAAAAACTATACAATTTCAAATCCTTAGTGAGTAGTATTTACTGAAATTTATCACATTGAGAAGACATGAGTGAAAATACCATAAATCACAAAATTGTAGAATCTTCACTATTTCACATTTTTACCTGATCTTAGAACTTTTAATGCTAAGATGAACTATTGAAGGCTGACTTTGTTTCTCTCACTGGTTTTAAACAAGTTTATCAAAACGGATTTTTTTTTTCTCCAAAAAAAAGTGTCGTTTACATCAAACAAGTTTCCCAAACTTATTGCAGAGCTGATAAAGTGCTCTTTTACTTGACATTTTTTCCCCCAGTATATTAATTTCAGAACTGGCACCCCAGCACTGGTGCAGGGAAAATTAAAAGCAAGTGCTGATTGCCTGTTTTTGTGGCTACATTGCACACGGCAATTATCTCCATGTGGGAATGTTTGTCTGGGTGGTCCACAGCTGCTTGTGGGTAAAACAGCAACTATACATGAGTAGTGCACAGATGTTCCTCTTAAGCTTTTAAAAAAAAAAAAACAAAACAAAACAGGAGAAGTAACAGAGTAATCAGTTTGTCAGTTTATTGCTTTTATCCCAGTCAGGGTGGACATTAAGTGATAGTCAACTTTAACGACTGGCCTAAAGATTATTATTTTTTAATCCAGTGCAGTATAAACAGAGGAAGCATACATGCTGAAAGTATACGGGAGGTATTAGTTTGCTAGGGCTGCCACACCAAGGTATACAAAAGACTGGCTGCTTAAAGAACCGAAATGCATTGTCTCACAGTTTGGAGACTAGAAGTCTAAAATCAAGGGTGAGTTCCCTGTGAGGGTGGTGAGGGAAGGATCCATTCCATGCTTCTCTCCTCAGCGTGAGATGGCGATCCTCATTTTCCCATGGAATCCCTCCTGTACGTGTGCCTGTGTTCTAATCTTTTCTTCTAGGACGCCAGTCATATTAATTAGGGCCCACCCTAATAATCTCATTCTAACTTAAATATCTTTAAAGACCTTATTTTCAATTAAGGTCATGCTATGAGGTATAGGAGGTTAGAATTTCAACATAGGAATTTCAGAGAGACACAACTCAACCCGTAACAAGGAGGAAGTATTCTTGTTATAAGTAGTTTATAAGTGGAAAGCCAAAAACAAAATTATAATATATGGGCAATACCAGGTCCCAGTTTATTAGGTATAAATAAACTTAGACTTCATGAATAAAAATACGGCTAAAGTAATCTGAATATTTTTCAATGTTAAAGAACTCATACAAAGTAATAGAAAACTTGAGCAGTTTCTTAGATAACTCAATACCACAAATGCTTTTCCGCTTGAAGTGCGTGAGAATACTTTTCTTTCTTTGTTTTTATTTTGGTTCTGTTGGCCTGATAGAGTTCTCTGCTGAGCTGCACACCTCTTTTATAAAATAGACAACTGGGGCGCCTGGGTGGCTCAGTGGGTTAAAGCCTCTGCCTTTGGCTCAGGTCATGATCCCAGGTCCTGGGATTGACCTGGGATTGAACTCTGCATTGGGCTTTCTGCTCCACAGGGAGTCTGCTTCCCTTCCTCTCTCTCTGCCTGCCTCTTTGCCTCCTTGTGCTCTCTCTCTCTCTGTCAAATAAACAAATAAAATCCTTAAAAACCAATAAAACAGACAACTGCATATTTCCCAGGATGATCCATGAGTACCTCAAACTTCATTCCAAACCTGAGTTACAGGTGCATCTACTAGACTCTGCTTGTAAATTTCAACCTCCCTTCAGTTAAATAATACAAAATTCAGCCAGGGGTTATCCTAAGGGCATTCTCCTCAGACCACATTTTATTTTGCCCATTTACTATGCATCCATTATATTATTTCTTCTTTTTATCTCTCATTTTTATTCTACCTTAGTTTCTGTCTTCACTTCTTACCAAAGAAACAAATAAGACTCCCACTCTAGTGATTTAAAAACACTTTGACCTATCAGCTGGCACATAAAATGTACAATACTTATACCTATACCAAATGAGTTGATCCTCAGTCCCCTTCTGTGTCATAATAGAAGAAGTTAAAAGAGATGCTAGATTATTTTTAAAGCTAACTATGAGAAACTGAATAAAAAATTAATATTTTCATGACTTTAAATATGATTAACTGACAGAAGTTATATTTAATCATAGTTTTGGGGAACATTTCTATTACATTAAAGATTAGAATTAAGGCAGAAAGTTGTTTTTCATAATGTAATGGCAATTGCCGACTTAAGGAAATAACTCTAGGTCAAGTGATTGAATTTTAAGAATTGTTGGCAACAGTAGAAATTTATAACATCTAGTATAATTACATCTCCTGAAATAATATTAGTTTTAAAATAGAGTTTAATTTGGTAAAGGGCTCAGCTTTTGAATATATGTGGAGTATCTTTGTGAAAAGTAGTCGGACTTCCAAAATTTTGAGTGTAATACGATAATTCACAATATGAACAGAATCCTTCCCTAAAAAGAAATATTATGCCAGTCAGGCCAATCTACCAGGCATAGCTCCAACATATTTCTTAAAGTATGATTGATATAAAATAAACTGCATATACTTAAAATGTACAGTTTGATAATTTTTCACCCTTTTGTAATGCTTAAAACCACCCCCTCCATCAAGATAATGAAGACATCTGGGACACCTGGGTGGCTCAGTGGGTTAAAGCCTCTGCCTTCAGCTCAGGTCATGATCCCAGAGTCCTGGGATCGAGCCCCACATCAGGCTCTCTGCTCAGCAGGGATCCTGCTTCCTCCTCTCTCTCTGCCTGCCTCTGCCTACTTGTCATTTCTGTCTGTCAAATAAATAAATAAAATCTTTAAAAAATAATAATAATAAAAAAAGCTAATGAACACATCCATCACACCACGAATGTCCTCGTGCCCCTTTGCTGTCCTCCTCTTCCACCTTCCTCTCTCATCCTCTCCCCTAAACCCAGGCAGCCACTGACAATGCGACTTGACCTGAGCCTGAGCTCCTAAAAGACAACAACAATTAAGAAGTTCCCCCAACCTTTTGTTTTCCAAAATCTTTTGACCCTTTTGTACAATATACAGTTTATATTCTTACAAAAACAAGTCCAACAAATGTCTCCCTATTGCAACAGACTAAATAAGATCATACCTTTGTTTAGTGCCGCTTATCCCTGACACCACTTTGTACTTCCTGAAACTAAGGACTACTTTTTAATTTTTTTAGAATTTTATATGAACAAAGTCATATAGAAAGTACTCTTTGTTTTTTGTCTGGCTTTTTTCACTCACCATAATGCTATTGTAGGTTCGCTACCTTCTATTACTGAGAACTATTCTATTGCATGAATGTACCACAGTTTGTTTTCCCAGTCCCTTGTTGCTGGACATTTGGGTTGTTTTTAGCTAGGCACCATAACAAATAAAATGGTTTTGAGCATTCATGTACAAATATTTTTATGGACATATGCTTTCATTTCTCTTGGGCAAATACCTAGGAGTGAGAAGGCTGGTCGTCAGCAAATTCAAACTTTAGCTTTGTGGTAATTCTCCCTTGTTAGAATTTCTTGAAATTGACCCTTCACTGTATGACCAGCATAATGCTTTTAGGTTGAAATTTTCTACAGAGGTTTTCCTAGGCTAACAGGATGGCCTTAACAATCTTTTTGAAAACAATAATGAAGTTTTAAAAACCTGTTTGGCTTCTAAAGCTATGGACTTCATTAAAAAAATAGAGAGGGAGAGAGAATTAATATTGCCTGTAACATCCATAAGTTACAAATAATACTTTCAATAGCATAAAATTATCATAATCAGATGCCATTAACAAGACATTATACTAATGATTGTAATAAAGATAAATTAATAGATCAAAAGTATTCTTGATATAAGAAAGTAGTATGAGGTTGATGGCAGGGGATGCAAAACATGGATAGTTGAAAGAAGATAAAAGAGGTTAAAAAAGGATCTCAAAGTGTTATTCGAACAAATTTCTTTATAGATAATATGCATGCCCCTTACCAGTTCCTTCCCATCAAGCTACAATCACGTTCAATCCTTTTCCATGAGAAACAAGCAGAAGAACCTACTTGCCCTTCTAGCCACTGGCCTGTCTCCTTCCCTTCTCTCTTCTGCCCCTGACACTAACAGTGCTAATGCTCCAGGAAGATCCTAAATGACCTATAGATGACCTTATGCAAAGGACAGATTCCAATCAATTTTTTGTTTATTACATTCAGTATTGTTTATTGCATTCTCCTCCAAATTCTATAATGCTTCCCTGAATTCTATGATGCTATTTTTCTCTTAGTGCTCTTCCTCCATTTCTGACTTATAGTTCTTGTTTTTTCCTTTGTGGGTCTCTCTCACCTACACCTTAAGTATTTACATTTCACTACTCTTCCCTTCCTATACACTCTCGCTTTAAGTCTATTTCAAGGATTTCAGCTTCCTTTGAATGAATTACGAACACAGAAGCCCGCTTAAGTGGAAGCGCTAGGAAAAGGGCAGCCATGTTCTCTGGTGGCACAAGCCGGGACAGGACACAAGGCTCCCAAGGACTGGACTGCACCCCCACTCATTCCCGTGCAGGCACCACTGAGACCAGACATAACCCACTCAGTGGCCTCCTCTCACTGTGCAGTGTTTCCCTTTCTCGGGACGTTTCCTTGCCCTTGCTGATCTCATTGTTTAGGAAAATGCAGTTTAAAAGATGGAGGAAGAGTGAAAATGTTTAGCTGCACTATGGTTGTCCTACTTTAACTCACCGTCCCTTCCTTCTACTCTGAGAAATTAGTTTGGCGTATATGATTACAACAAGGTTCGTATCTACTTTTTGTGTTTTCTGAGAACAGCAGGATGCAGAGAAATACACTACTGTTCTCTGGATACACTTTCAAGCCATTTGTTCCTTCAGAGTAGTTTATTAGAAAGGTTGTATAGCTACTAAGATTTTTCCACTGGTCTCTCCAGTGATAACATTTTTACAAAAATATGTAAGTGTTAGGAAGATTATTGGGGATTTATTACAATAGGAAATGGCTGCTGATGAATTACATGTCCATCTAAAGACTAACATTTTGTAAAATCTCTTTTTAGTATTTGTTTGTGTTTCTTGACTTCCAGTGAAATTTTTTCTATATTTACTTCTTAATGTATTTGTGTGACAATGAAGAATAATTTGTAAGAAAAAAATACAACTAGGTATCAAATGATAGCAACAAACATCATCATTTTTATTTCCACTAGCAGCTGGACAAAAATAAGCATGAAAGAGACTTTTTTCCTGTGTCTTTCATGAAATGTAATAAAGCAGAGCTATTTCCAATATATATTAAACATAGTCAAATGCTTTGCATTTCTCTCAGCTTTTCCACAGAGCCAGAGGAGAATGAGTCTATTACTGTAAATTATAAAGTCAAAATTGCATCAGTTTATTACTCTTTTTAAACAAAATGAATAGTTTATGAATTAGTAACAAAATTGTAAGCATTTATAATGTTGTATTCTTTATACAATTATTGCTAAAGTGACTCTTATAAAGACGGATGAAGTTTCATATATTTTTAAAAAGACATACACCGTGAATCAGAGAAAAGAGGTTATTCAAGAATCTTTTATAATAACTAGGCTGCCATATGTCTTAGTAATAAGCATACTTTATACATTTTATTAAGTTCTTTAAAAGATATGTTAAACATTAAAACTCAGTAAAACCTCTGCATGCAAAGAACTTCTTCCCACCCCACCGCCTTCCCTTCAATTCATTAATATAAATATGGACTGGATAGGCTTGGGAAGGAAGACCTGGTTTTACTTTGGGGCTGTGTGAACTCAGGCTATCTTATCTTCTCTGGAGGGCACAATGGATATTGACAAGGGGAAGAGGTCATGTGGAACAGGGCCAACAGTGGTCACTACTTTGAGTTGTGACCAGAGTTGTGGAAGCAGGACTCTAGAGTGAGAAACCACCAGAAGAACACAGTCCCTCTGGGTATCCTAATATGTATCAGGGAAGGTCCTGAAATGCCTGTAGCGTATGAGGTAGAGACTTGAGTCAAATTTCAATTCTCTATAATATCCCAATGTTTCTGAAACTAGAACTTGAGGACATTTATAATAATTTTAAGTAATGCTGCCCAGAACTATTATTTTATCTTGTGAAAGATTAGTGAAATGGACCTTACAGGTTAAAAGTTACTATTAGCATATTTGACCTCATTTCCAGAATGAGTGTCATTGATAAGCTACGATTATACATTATAGATACCAGAAATTTCCTGTTTTAGTCTTCTTCTTTCTGTCATTTGTTCCATTCTTGTTTATATATCTTTTCTTTAGTTCCTCTCCCTTTACTACTTCTTGCATTAGTTAAATCTGACTGATTGATATTTGTCTCCCTGATCCTCTGAAAAAATGCGTTTCTTCCCTCTTTTCGGTTTCCTTCACTTAGAATGCCTATCTTTCATCACAGCCCCAGTATTACTCCTGCATAGCACTTTCTTTGGCCTCATCAGGCAGAGCTAGTCTTAGTGCTCAGAGCATACTATTTTGTTGTTTTCTTCACTGTACTATAGCACTTAATACATTTGACTTTGCAGTGCAGTGATTTAGAAAAAGAGCTTCCCTTTGCATACAGTGTGATTGGGGTGAGTGTGGAGGGCACTACCAGGCTGAAGCAATGATACTCCTTTCTCTCAGTTTCTGAGAGTGTGGGTGCCACCTGCTCCCCTGAAGTAAGCTGCCTTCACCAGGCCAGGCCCCCTCCACAGAGCTGCTAGGGTTTAGGAACTCATCTACTGGGTGTGGGTAGATTTTAAAGGCCCAGTTCCCTTGACTCAATGTGCAACCATCTTAGCTCCAGACTTCTCCTTGGACTCACTGAAGTCTTTGTAAGGACTGTATCACAGTTCAGCTCCTCTTTCTGCCCAATGCCGTTCCCATAGGACATGACTATAAGTACACTCACCACTAAACATCTTCAATGCATATTTTCACCTCTGTCCATTTCCTGGGATCTCACCTCTTCCTTACTAGATGTGGTTGGCATTACTTGGCCTGTGTTGTTACAGTAGAGGTACTGAGAATGTGTTGGTTGAATTAAACAAAACAGAGGTTCGTAGTTCTGCCCCTTATCATAGCCCAGCATCAAAAAGTCATTCAGTCTAGGTCTTGTTCTCATCAGAGATGAGCTTCAGGGAAATTGATAAAGAAGACTGGGCCTTTTATTCCTAGGTGGGAATGCAACAAATATTGAATTAAATTAAACCTATACTCTAGATAGTGGGAGAAACCGAGGCCAAAAAATGTTGTGAAACATCCCAGATCACACAGCTAGTAACTAATAGAGTTAGAGCTGTAGATTAGTCCTTTTCTCATTAAGGATAACTCCCACTCATCTCATAAAATGCCTATGACTCTGAAAGTCTTGATTCCAATGGGATCATTACAGAAAAATCTCTTTTTTAAAAGATTTTATTTATTTATTTGAGAGAGAGTGTTGTGAGTGGGGAAAGGTGCTGAGAGGGAGGGAGAGGAGGAGGGAGAGAATCTCCAGCAGACTCCATGCTAAGCATGGAGTCTACTACAGGCTGGACCTCACAACCTTGAGATCATGACCTGAGCTTAAGTCAAGAATCAGTCACTCAACTGACTGAGCCACCCAGACACTCCCCAGAGAACCATTTTTTAAAAAAATATATAAGAAAAATCAATTTTAGCTCCAACTTGGACTTCATTCTGAGGCTCTATTTTAGCACTGAGCTAAAATTCAAACATCCCTTGTTGAAATGGCTGGTGTGCTTCTCCTGGTTCTCACTTTCCCTTTAACCATTCCATAGACTTCTCTCTGGTATCTGGACACTTCTTTTGGGGGTAGTATGGAGCTGTAGTTTTGAGAATTGCTTTTGAAGCTGTGGTTTGAAGCTGTGGTTTGACTGCCTCAGGCATCACTTGAAATTCAGGCATCGCTGCCCTACAGGGCTACATAAACAGCACACAAGTTGGGAGAAATGGAAAGTCAGTTCAGTATGACCCAAATTGTGTTTAGAATTCCTGATGGACTAGCCAAAGCCAGAAGGGTGATATGGTTAGAACATAACCAGAGTGGCTCAAGCATTAAATACTTGCTAAAAGTATAGCTTTATGGAACTCACTACTTCCATCTTCTGTGATAGGACATTCATGCATCCTCTAAATCCATCCTGCTTCATGGGTTAGCTGAATGAGATGAATTCTCCTCACTGTTTTAGGCTGTGGAGTACAGGAGGGAGTGGCTCTTTCTTGTGGTTTGAAAGAAGCTCTGCAGAGAATTGTCTTGTGAGGAAGTTGCATGGTGAAGTGATGTCTGCTTGGAGATCCTTGGGAGAAACAGGATGTGTTACATTATGGATATACGTTATATTTTTGTCTGATCACTTCTTTGGATTTCCCAAAGCTAATAGAAGTAAATTTTAGTATGTGCACTTTTAGCAAGAGCTTTCAAATGTTTTAGGGACTATTAAAGGACATTATTAAGATAAATTATTCTGGGTATACATAATAGAGAGATATTAACTGACTACAAATCTACTAACCAGGGATTTGGACCAAATTAAATCAGATAATACATTGGACTAATTTTCATATAGAATAATGTGTAGGGTTGACTGGAAAAGAATTATGAGAATAAAAGAGAGGGAAGTAAAACAAATTAAAATGGTTGCTGAAGGATGATGAAATTGGGTTACTATTGTCACAGTCCATGAAATACAGGACCTCCCCCCCAACACATTTTAATGAGTTCCTCTCCATAGATCATGTAAACCAACCTTTTTACTGAAGAGTAAAACATTTATCTATATGTGACATAAGCATTCCACACACTGTGTGCCCTAGTAAATCAGGTGTTTGAGGAATCAAATATAGAAGCCTCAAAATCATGAGGGAACATGCAAAAAAATGATATGCACTATGATAGGAAATGAGTTTTGAAATTAAGAGCATCGTGGGAAATGTGTATAATTCAGTCATAGGGACAGGCTAAAAAAGGCTATTGAAAAGTTGATTTACTCATTGTTTAGTGCCACATCCAAATGTAATTGCAGTGGAGAAATTAGCATTAGATTATTGCATAGCAGTTTTGAAAAACTGTGTCTTAGCCAATTTTTTTTTTTCTAAATCTATATAACATTAGCTAACATGAGTCAGGCTGTAATATTTTTCAGGCTCTGTCTATTTAGTGCCAAAACCTTTAGAGGAAAAGTGAAAAATAAAATAAAAGTAAAACTGTATTGATACAGATACAGATGTTTTTAGCTCTATACCAAATATCTTACCTAAGTACCTTACAGTTTTTGTTAATATGAATCATAATTTTACACATTTGGGTGAAAACAAAAAACAATAATTTTTAAGTGATATTTTTCAAAGTGAAATGTAGAAAGAGACAATCATTTCATTGTGCTGCCTGTGGGTGCCTGGCCCCTCTGACACTCCCAAATTAAGAGGTCATGTATCTATATGAGAAAATGGAGGCTAGCTGAATTTATTGCAGTAAACATTGCACAGTATATTAATTCAAACCATCAAGCTGAATGTCTTAAACCTACACAATGATGGGTGCCAATTATTTCTCAATGAAGCTAGGGGAAAAAGAGATCAGATATAGGCAGGGTGGTGAAGTGATAAGGCTTGTAGTTAGCAATGACCCTACTCTGCCCACTGGCTGGTCACCTCATCCCTGTGGTGTCTCACTTGGGTCCTTCACCCAGAAGTCCCTAAGACCAGGATGGCAGTGAATGTGATATTGGGAAATGTTCCAAGGAAAAACTGGGAGGGGAGTTAGAAAGGACGGACAGGGAGGCCCCCGAGGATGGGACGTCAAGCAAAACCCATAGAAAGGATCCACATAAGGAAGCTCTGCCTCAACTCCACAGGTGAATTTTGAGACATTGTAGGTCCCCTACTGAGAGGGCAGATTAGGGACAAAGGAGCTGCAGTACTCATATCCCCAGGTCTGTGCAGCAGTCAGGAGAGATTGGGGGTGAGAAGATATAACTCTCTTGGCACTGCCAGCTGGGCACACACAGACAGCAGCAGCCTGCCCAGGGACTAAGTGTTGAAAGCTCCCAGAGAAGGGGGCACAGATTTGTTGAGGGGATCTCAGAGCATCAGTGTCCCCAGGCACCCCAGGGCAGAGCTGCAGCAAGAGCACCACACCCTTTTTCAGCTGTCTCAGCAGTTCCACCATCCTTCCATGAGACTGAAGTTCACTGTTCTGTCTTCTGGACTTTAACCAAAAGCCACAGAAGTGGCCAACAGACACCAAGAGAAAGTAGTCAACATCAAAATCATCCAGGGAAATGCAAATCAAAACCACGGTGAGATATCATCTACCACCTGTTAGAATAAATATTATCAAAAGACAAAAAACAACAAGTGACAGGGTGCCTGGTCGGCTCAGTGGGTTAAAGCCTCTGCCTTCGGCTCAGGTCATGGTCCCAGGGTCCTGGGATCGAGCCCCGCATTGGGCTCTCTTCTCAGCAAGGAGCCTGCTCCCCCACCAACTCTCTGCCTGCCTCTCTACCTACTTGTGATCTCTGTCTGTCAAATAAATACATAAAATCTTAAAAAAAAAAAAAACAATAACAAGTGAGTGGTAAAGATGTGGAGAAAAATGGAACTTTTGTGCATTGTTGGGGTGAGTGTAAATTGGTGAAGCCACTATGGAAAACAGTCTAGAGGTTCCTCAAGAAATTAAAAATAGAAATAGCATATGATCCAGCATTTCCACTTATGGGTACTTACCCAAAGAAAACAAAAACACTAACTTAAAAAGAGGTACGCACCCCCACGTTCATTGGAGCATTTATTTACAATAGTCAAGATATGGAAACTACCTATGTGCCCATAGATGAATGAATGGATAAAGAATATTCATATATATATATTTAAATATTAATCATAAAAAAGGAATGAAATCTTGCCATTTGTGACAATGTGAAACCTTGAGAGCATTATGGTAAATGAAATGATTCAGACAGAGAAAGACAAATAATTTATGATCTCTTGTTAATGTGGAACAACAACAACAACAAAACAAATCACACAAACAAAAAAACCCTGAGCTTGGAGATTCAGAGAGTTAGGATAGGAGTTGGGCAAAATTGGTGAAAGGGGTTGAAAAGTACAAACTAGCTATAAAATAAATAAACCTGGGGGATGTAATGTACTGCATGATGACTATAGTTAATGCTGTATTTTACATTTGAAAGTTGCTATTAGAGTAGATCTGAACATTTTTCATCACAAGAAAAAAGTTTTTGGAACTACATATGGCAATGGATGTTAATTGGACTTAACATGGTGGTCATCTCATCATATATACAAGTATCAAATTGGTATGTTGTACACTTGGAACTAATATCATTTTATATGTCAATGATATCTAAAAATAAAACAACAAAATAACAACAAACACAACCAGCAATCTGTGATGCTACATATTTGGGCTTCTGAGCCTCAGCCCTTTCTGACTTACTTTCCTGTCCAGATTCTAAATCCTGTGCAGATTTAGAAATGATCTGAAAAAAGCCCAGCTGTGATTACTAAAAATAGGTGGACAGGGGCAGAGGGGACTGGATAAGCCCTACAGTGTGTGAGGCAGAACTGTCATCAAACCTGAACTCATTTACTTTAAAACAGCCTGATGTTACCTCATCTCTGTAGTTGAAGAAAGCTTTCCTCTGTTGTTTCAGGGCTGCTGAGAAATTAAGTCAGTACCCGCACAGAATGCGACAAGGACCTGAGAACTTAAAGTGGAGATAGTGCAAGGGCTGAGAGGGGTACAGTCTCCAGCCCCAGCTGAGTCTGACTTGAGGACAGTTTGGGTTGGAGAGGCTGGAGTTATGTCGCTGGTTCCAGAAGGCACCCAGCAGAAGGAGGGGGGCTGGAATTGATGGAGAACCAGGGCTGAAGGAGGGCTGCCAGCAGCTCTGCACTCCATCTCACTGCCCACATCCTACTCAACTAGAGTTAGGGAAGTTCATGTGACCAAAGAAAGTAAGCAAAATGTTCTGTGTGGTGGTTGGTTGAAGGGAGTTGGCTAAAGCTCTGTGGCTCCAGTTTTTGTTCTTTTGCCTTTCTTGCCGTACATCTCTTAGTGCGAGATGCAGGAGAGATGGTTGGAGATCCAGCAGCCATTTTGGCTTATGTGGTAATCTGGGACTGCAGCCTAGGGAGAGGATGATGGATTAGAAAGGTGGATAGGATTAGAGCTACACTGGGTGCCTGCCATCCAACTTGGAGAAAGAGAGAGCAAGAGAAGTAACTTTCCATCATGTTAAAGCTACTGTTAATGCGGTTTAACTATTATATTCAAATAAGCCAAATCTAACACAATTAAGCATTTTCTCTTTATGTTAAATTAGAAAATCCTGGATGGATCTAGGGAATATAATGTGCTAAATTAAATAATTCAGTCAGAGAAAGAGAAATACCATATGATTTTATTCATATATGGCCCTTAAGAAACAAAACAAGAAGGGAGAAAAGCAGAAAACCAGACTTAACTGTAGAGAATGAACTGGTGGTTGCCAAAAGAGAGGGGGATGGAGGGGATGGATGAAATAGATGCAGGGGATGAAGAGGACACTTACTGGGATGAGCACTGAGTAATGTATAGAGTTGTTGTATCACTCTATTGTACATCTGAGACTAATACAACATTCATGTTAATCATACTTAAAAAAAAAAACACAAGAAAAGAAATACCTGCAAAATTAGAAAATCCTAGCATAATTATATAAGTCTTTGAGGTGATAGCAATTGTTTGGCAGCTCTGGCAGGAAGTATTGGATATTTGATTGAACACGGACCCAGAAATAATGCCAAGATTTCCCTCTCCTTAGTAATTTCAGTGCTTCAAAGGTATTAAGGTGACAAATATCTCACACTCAAACATTGAAAGGTTCAACGTTAACTTGGATAATAGCTATAAATGGATTTCTAATCCATTCCTTGGTTATATGTGTCTCTGAAAGCATTTTGGAATGTACTTGATCTTAGTATATTTTATAAATATATCCAATAATGGGACGTTGATTTCTTTCTCCACTGAGTGAAAAAATAATCAAGTTTTGTGAAAGTATTAACTCCAGGTGATCAAACTATTAAATCTGTAGTTCACTTTATTCAGGAAATTCTCCTATCTTACCCTCAACATTAGAAATTATGATATTTTAGCTTTAAAGTTATAGGTTCATCCTATTTCTGACACTGACGATCTTCGAGATCCCAACTTAACAAATCTGCATGAAATCTGAGAGATGGTTTTAATTGGCAGTATCAGAGTGATTAAAAATATCTTTATTTCATTCTTCATTTAGGAAAAATCTCAATTAGCACTTATGCCTTCCCTTTTATTAGACAGCACACTTCAGGGTTAAAAACCAAACTCAACTTCCTGGTTCTTTACAAAGAATGCTAAGAATACGTATATTCAGTGTCCAAAGATAATTTTCCAATTTTCACTGTTTCCTTCAACACAGCACTAAGATCAAGAAGCATATTGCAATGCCAGCTGCTCTCTATGAATGAAGTAGTTTGTGGATTGGCATTCAGGTTGAACCAGTTTTATGCCAGTATTAATGCCCTTCCTTTTTTCACACTTAGCAGGTGCTCCATTAGTACTGATACTAAGTATAAATAATGTTTTAAAAATTGTCATTAATTCAGCAAAAAAAAAAAAAAATCTCACAGATTTCGGGTGATAACAGAACAAGGCTCCCTCATTAACTGTGTGGTAGCATATCATGGTGCTTACAACTGCAGGCTCCAGACATAAAATGGCAGGGTTCGAATCCAAGCTCTGTCACCTAGGAGCTTTGTAATTTCACCTGGGTGACTTGGTTAAGCATCTGACTCTTAATTTTGGTCGGGTCGTCATCTCAGGGTTGTGAGACAGAGCCCTTGTGGGGTTCCACACTCTGTGGGGAGTCCGCTGGAGATTGTCTCACTCCCTTCGCCCCAGCTCCCCTCCCACTCTCTCTCTTAAAAAAAAGAAAAGAAATCCACACATGCCTCAGTTTCCCCATATATCACGGGGGAAATCATTAGTATCTGCCGCACAGGAATACGTTTTTCTAAATTGAAATACTAGTGTTGGAATTGCCACCTCTTTATTTTCATGTCAACGAATCCGTTTTTAGCCTTCGTTTCATTTCTGTATCAACAAATCAAGACAATGAAAATGTAATCAACTTAAACACAAGGCTCAGCTGACATGAAAATACATTTGCAGAGACGAACTGCACCCCATTAACAAAATGTTAGCCTGTATAAACTCACCCAGGGCATCTACAGCTTATGTGCAATTCTTCAGAATGAACTGATAAACAGGATTTCTGCAGGAATAATAATTGAGGTTATATTTCACATCTGTCAAATGCACTTGATGAATTTATTCCCCTGCCTCTTCTTCTGTAACTGCTGCACCTCCTAGAGATTATGGGGCAGACCCCAAGGACTCCCTGTGACCTGCTTACTATACTGTAGAAGCCAACCTTAGATGATCAGCTCAGATTCAGAGATTTATTTTTCACTTGGAGTAAAAATCAATCAGTCTGTCTGTCTGTCTATCTATCTATCATCTGTCTACCTACCTACCAACCCACTATGCATGTGAATTTTCTTGGCTAATCTAAAAGCTGTAATCTACTTTTTCAAACATTTTCTAAACTCGGCCTTCCTTCTAATTTTCACTGTAATTACCTTTGGTCAAGTTCTCACCATCTTTTCAACCTTTGCAATAGCCACCCAGCTGATATTCCCAACTTACTTTCTCCCATCTACTTCATCCCCTTCCCAAGTGCAATAGTTTTCTCCATCAAGGGCCAGGTTGCATATAATGTGGAGAGAACCATGATATTTAAAGTAAGACAAACTTGGGTTTAAATTCTAGCTATTTCATAAATCAGTTGAGTGATCTTAAATGACTTAACTTTTTTGAGTCTTATTTAAAATATAGATATAACTATCTGCCTTGTGGGGAGAGACTTTCTTAGATTACATATGTTCAGCAGCTTTTGTTTACATTAGACATCCCTCCTTTGTGCTCTACTGTACCCCTCCGCGCATCAATTTTGACTAACTCAAGTTTGTGTGTTTGACTAACACATGTTTGTGTGCTAAGGATGAAGAGAGTGTGAATGCTTTTTATTAGCCCCTTCCCAGATACTTGCAGTGAAGGAGTCTTGGATTGAGGTGTCTGTGGTCAGGCTGTGCTATGGTCATTAATAGATAATGGGCTTGTGGCTACTACATTCTGAGAACCTGTAGTGTCCCCATACCTAGAAACTCCTGACTGAAGCTTGTCCCCACAGTCAGTCATACCTGTTAGCTTTTAAAGCCTCAAGATTCCTTAATCCCCACAATAAAATCTCTGTAGATTTACCTTGGAGAGTGGAAACTGTCTATCCTGCATAGCTTACCATATTCATTAATACAACTAATCAATATTATTGTAGTGTCTTTATACATTTGACCTTACAATTCTAGGAAATTCTGCTCAGGAAAATAGAGTTACAAATAATTTCATTTTTCATTTTAGGAACTCCTCCTTCCCAAATCTATTTAAATGGACATCAGAGCCATTAATTTTCCATAGATAGTATCAAACAGCTGTTTAGGCTCTAAGACTACCTTCACAATGCTTTTCTCTTAACCTGTGTCCAATAATCATCAGCCATTATATCATGAAATTTACTCAATCCCAGTTAAGGAATGGCATGGAGAGATCACTCTTAAACAGAAGCCTCCTACAATATAAATACCCCCTGGCTGCCTTTCCCCATCTAGAAGTGATGCTTTCTTTCTGTGGCAGCAATGAACTCACTTTCTCTTATTAACAAAAGATTGTGCTTGCGTGAAGGAAAAGAAATACCTGATTTTTTTTCTTCCTCTTTTTTCTTTTCTTTTCTTTCTTTCTTTTTTTTTTTTTTAAAGGAGCCTCATGCCCAATGTGGGGCTGGACCTCACCACTTGGAAAAAGAGTTACATTCTCTACTGACTAAACCAGTCAGGCCCACCCCTTTTTTTTGGGTTTCTAATTTCCTTTTTTGGGAAATCTTATTTTTATTTATTTGTTTATTTGTTTGTTTATTTAAGAGGGAGAGAGAACATGCCTGTGAGCTGAGGGAGGAGCAGAGTAAGAGGAGCAAAAGGGGAAGGAGAGGGACAAGCAGACTCTGTGCTACACCTCATCAGCCTGAGATCATGACCTGAGCTGAAACTGAGTCCAGTCAGATGCTTAACTGACTGAGCCAGCCAGGCACCTTGGGTTTCTAATTTCTAACAGGTTCTGTAAGCCTCTAATTCAGTAGGAAACTATGCACTAAAACAGACAAACAAATAAACCGATTCCAACTATTACAATGATCTTTTAAAATAGAATTTGGTTCTGTAGATTGTTTTTTGTGGGAGAAAAAAACTAAAATGGTAAGATTTGGGGGTTATTCTAGTTTATTTGATATATGTATAGATTGTATGGTCTGATTAGCCACTTTGCTTCATTGTCTTAACACATAAAAATTATCATGGTTGTCAGATGTTTTCATATTTGGAAGGTTTCTCCCTCAAAAAGCAAAGAAACAAAAAGCATTATGATTGATGGGGGGAGGAGTCAAGATGGCAGAGAAGTAGCAGGCTGAGATGACATTAGTTAGCAGGAGATCAGCTAGATAGCTTATCAAACCATTGCAAACACCTACAAATCCAACAGGAAATCGAAGAGAAGAACAACAACTTTATTTTTATTTTTTTTTAAAGATTTTATTCATGTATTTGACAGACAGAGATCACAAGTAGGCAGAGAGGCAGGCAGAGAGAGAGGAGGAAGCAGGCTCCCTGCTGAGCAGAGAGCTCGATGCGGGACTCGATCCCAGGACCCTGAGATCATGACCTGAGCCGAAGGCAGCGGCTTAACCAACTGAGCCACCCAGGTGGCCCAAGAACAACAATTTTAGAAACAGAAAATCAACCACTTTCTGAAAGGTAGGACCTGTGGAGAAGTGAATCCAAAACGATGGGAAGATAGACTGCGGGGGGAGGGGCCGGCTCCCAGCAAGTGGCAGAACAACGGAGCACAACATCAGCATTTTAAAAAGTCTGCTCCACTCAGGGACATTGCTCTAGAGGCTAAACCAGGGTGAAGCCATGTGGGGCCAGCATGGCCCCAGGTCCTGTGGGGTCACAGAAGGATCGGGGGTGTCTGAGTGTTGCAGGGCTCACAGGTATTAGAACGGGGAAGCCGGCCACAGAGACAGAGCTAAGGAGTGAGCTCTCAACTCAGGGTTACCTTGAGCCAGTCACAGGCTGGGTGAGCTTGGAGCGTGGCTGGAGCAGGGAGACGGAAGTGATTCAGCACTTTTCTCTGAGGGCGCACTGAGGAGTGGGGCCCCCAGCACTCTGCCAGAGATTGGGAGGCCACCATTTTCATTCCCGTCCTCTGGAACTCTACGGAAAGTGTACAGGGAATAAAAGCTCCCAAAAGTGAACCCCAGCGGATAGTTAGCCCGGCCCCAGGGAATAAAAGCTCCCAAAAGCGAACCCCAGCGGTGCAATTCCTTCTGAGGCAAAGACACTTGAGAATCACTACAAAGGCCCCTCCCCCAGAAAAGCAACAAGAAACCAGCCAAGACCACGTTCACTTACCAAATAGAACAGCGGAATTCCAGAGGAGGAGAAAGCAAAGCATGGAATTCATGGCGTTCTCCCCATGATTCTTTAGTCTTGCAGTTAATTAAGTCTTTTTAATTTTATTTTTTTCTTCTGCTATTTTTTTTTAACTTTTACCCTTTCCTCTGTTAACTTTTTTTTTTTTTAAGATTTTATTTATTTATTTGACAGAGAGAGATCACAAGTAGGCAGAGAGGCAGGCAGAGAGAGAGAGGAGGAAGCAGGCTCCCTGCTGAGCAGAGAGCCCGATGCGGGACCCGATCCCAGGACCCTGAGATCATGACCTGAGCTGAAGGCAGCGGCTTAACCCACTGAGCCACCCAGGCGCCCCATCTTAAAGTTTTTTAACTAGTTTAACTTAACAATACCTTTCATAAAAAAAAAAAATCTTTTTGAACCTTCATTATTATAGTCATATTTTATCCTTCATTGTATCTAACTTTATTTTTTGTATACACATAGGGTTTTTTCTTCTAAAACATTTGGGGTACAACTTTTTCTGATAGATCAAGGTATACCCTAAATCTAGCTCCAGGCTTGTTTTAGTCTCCAGCCCAAGCAAATTCTCTCCACCTTCTTTTTCTTTATTCTCCCAACCAACTTACTTTATCAACTCCTTTCTTAGAAATTAAAAAAAAATTGTTTTTCATCTCTATAGGCATATTCCATCCCTTAATTGTGTTTACCCTTATATATGTTTTTCATTCTTTAAAACTTTGGGAGGTAGTTTCTTCTAAGAGACCAAAATACTCCCCAAAATAAGTGGGTGACCCTGTCGAGTCACCAGTCTAATATATATATATATACATATATATATATAAATGTATACATATATATATTTCTTTTTTATATTTTTTCTTTATTTGTTTTCCTTTTTAAATTTTTTTTCTTCTGAACTTCTTTTTATACCTTTTCTCCCTCCCATGATTTGGGATCTCTTCTGATTTGGTTAAAGCGTATTTTCCTGGGGTCTTTGCCACCCTTTTAGTATTTTATTTGCTCCTTCATATATTTTTATTGGGACAAAATGACAAGGTGGAAAAACTCTTCACAAAAAAAAAAAAAAAAAAAAAAAAAACCAATAAGAGGCAGTACCAAAAGCTAGGGACCTAATCAATATGGACATTGGTAATATGTCAGATCTAGAGTTCAGAACGATGATTCTCAAGGTTCTAGTCAGGCTTGAAAAAAGGCATGGAAGATATTACAGAAACCCTCTCTGGAGAGATTAAAGCCCTTTCTGGAGAAATAAAAGAACTAAAATCTAACCAAGTTGAAATATAAAAAGCTATTAATGAGGTGTAATAAAAAATGGAGGGTCTTACTGCTAGGATAAATGAGGCAAAAGAGAGAATTAGTGATATAGAAGACCAAATGGCAGAGAATAAAGAAGCTGAGCAAAAGAGAGACAAAGAATTACTGGACCACGAGGGGAGAATTCAAGAGATAAGTGACACCATAAGATGAAATGATGTTAAAATAATTGGGATTCCAGAAGAAGAAGAAAGAGAGAGGGGAGCAGAAGGTATATTGGAGAGAATTATTGTAGAGAATTTCCCTAATATAGCAAAGCAAACAAACATCAAAATTCAGGATGTGCAGAGAAGCCCCTCAAAATCAATAAGAATAGGTCTACACCCCATCACCTAATAGTAAAATTTACAAGTCTTAGCGACAAAGAGAAAATCCTGAAAGCAACCTGGGAAAAGTCTGTAACATACAATGGTAAAAATATAAGATTGGCAGCGGACTTATCCACAGAGAGCTGGCAGGCCAGAAAGAACTGGCATGATATATTCAGAGCACTAAACGAGAAAAACATGCAGCCAAGAATACTATATCCAGCTAGGCTATCATTGAAAATAGAAGGAGAGATAAAAAGCTTCCAGGACAAACAAAAGTTGAAAGAATTTGCAAACACCAAACCAGCTCTATGAGAAATATTGAAAGGGGTTCTCTAAGCAAAGAGAGACCCTAAAAGTAGTAGATCAGAAAGGAACAGGGACAATATACAATAACAGTCACCTTATAGGCAATGCAATGGCACCAAATTCATATCTCTCAATAGTTACCCTGAATGTAAATAGGCTAAATGCCCCAATCAAAAGACACAGGGTATCAGAATGGATTAAAAAAACAAAACCCATCAATATGCTGCCTACAAAAAACTCATTTTAGACCCGAAGACACCTCCAGATTTAAAGTGAGGGGGTGGAAAACAAGGTACTACGCCAATGGGCATCAGAAGAAAGCAGGGGTGGCAATCCTTATATCAGATCAATTAGATTTTAAGCCAAAGACTATAATAAGAGATCAGGAAGGACACTATATTATACTCAAAGTGTCTGTCCAAAAAAAAAAAGAAAGTGTCTGTCCAACAAGAAGATCTAACAATTTTAAACATCTATGTCCCTAACATGGGAGCAGCCAACTATATAAACCAATTAACAAAATCAAAGACACACATTGACCATAATACAATACTAGAAGGGGAGTTTAACACTCCCCTCACTGAAATGGACAGATCATCCAAGTAAAAGATCAACAAGGAAATAAAGGCCTTAAATGACACACTGGACCAGATGGACATCGCAGATATACTCAGAATATTCCATCCCAAAGCAACAGACTACACATTCTACTCTAGTGCACATGGAACATTCTCCAGAATAGATCACACCCTGGGTCCTAAATCAGGTCTCAACTGGTATCAAAAGATTGGGATCATTCCCTGCATATTTTTGGACCACAATACTCTGAAGCTACAACTCAATCACAAGAGGAAATTTGGAAAGAACCCAAATACATGGAGACTAAGCAGCATCCTTCTAAAGAATGAATGGGTCAACCAGGAAATTAAAGAAGAATTGAAAACATTCATGGAAATAAATGATAATGAAAACACAATGGTTCCAAATCTGTGGGACACAGCAAAGGCAGTCCTGAGAGGAAAATATATAGCAATACAAGCATTTCTCAAGAAACAAGAAAGGTCTCAGGTACACAACCTAACCCTACACCTAAAGGAGCTGGAGAAAGAACAAGAAAAAAAGCCTAAACCCAGCAGGAGAAGAGAAATCATAAAGATCAGAGCAGAAATCAGTGAAATAAAAACCAAAAAAACAATAGAACAAATCAACAAAACTAGGAGCCGGTTCTTTGAAAGAATTAATAAGATTGATAAACCCCTGGCTGACTTATCAAAAAGAAAAGAGAAAGAACCCAAATAAAGAAAATTATGAATGAAAGAGGGGAGATCACAACCAAAACCAAAGAAATACAAACAATTATAAGAACATACTCTGATCAACTCTACACCAACAAATTTGACAGTCTGGAAGAAATGGATGCATTCCTAGAGACATGTAAACTATCACAACTGAACCAGGAAGAAGTAGAAAACCTGAACAGACCCATAACCAGTAAGGAGACTGAAACAGTCATCAAAAATCTCCAGACAAACAAAAGCCCAGGGACAGATGGCTTCCCAGGGGAATTCTACCAAACATTTAAGGAAGAATTAATTCCTATTCTCCTGAAACTGTTCCAAAAAAATATAAATGGAAAGAAAAATTCCAAACTCATTTTATGAGGCTAGCATCACCTTGATCCCCAAACCAGTCAAGGATCCCATCAAAAAAAAGAATTATAGACCAATATCCTTGATGAACACAGGTGTGAAAATTCTCACCAAAATAGTAGCCAATAGGATCCAACAGTACATTAAAAGGATTATTCATCATGACCAAGTGGGATTTATTCCAGGGCTGCAAGTTTGGTTCAACATCCACAAATCAATCAATGTGATACAACACATTAATAAAAGAAAGAACAGGAATCATATGATACTCTCAATAGATGCTAAAAAAGCATTTGAGAAAGCACAGCATCCCTTCCTGATCAAAACTCTTCAAAGTGTAAGGATAGAGGGCACATACCTCAGTATTATCAAAGCCATCTATGAAAAACCCACCGCGAATATCATTCTCAATGGAAAAAAACTGAAATCTTTTCTGCTAAGGTCAGGAACATGGCAGGGATGTCCATTATCACCACTGCTATTCAACATAGTACTAGAAGTCCTAGCCTTAGCAATCAGACAATAAAAAGAAATTAAAGGCATCCAAATCAGCAAAGAAGAAGTCAAACTATCACTCTTTGCAGATGGTATGATACTATATGTGGAAAACCCAAAAGACTCCATTTCAAAACTTCTAGAACTTGTACAGACATTCAGTAAAGTGTCAAGATATAAAATCAATGCACAGAAATCAGTTGCATTTCTCTACAGCAACAACAAGACAGAAGAAAGAGAAATTAAGGAGTCAATCCCATTTACAACTGAACCCAAAACTATAAGATATGTAGGAATAAACCTCACCAAAGAGGCAAGGAATCTATACTCAGAAAACTACAAGGGAAGACACAAAGAAATGGAAAAATGGTCCAGGCTCTTGGATTGGAAGAACAAATATTGTGAACATGTCTATGCTACCTAAAGCAATCTACACATTCCCTATCAAAATCCCATCCATTTTTTCAAAGAAATGGAACAAATAATCCTAAAATTTATATGGAACCAGAAAAGACCTTGAAAAGCCAAAGGAATATTAAAAAAGAAAGCCAACGTTGGTGGCATCACAATTCCAGACGTCAAGCTCTATTACAAAGCTGTCATCATCAAGACTGTATGGTACTGGCACAAAAACAGACACATAGATCAATTGAACAGAATAGAGAGCCCAGAAATAGACCCTCAACTCTATGGTCAACTAATCTTTGACAAAGCAGGAAAGAGTGTCCAATGGAAAAAAGACAGCCTCTTCAATAAATGGTGCTGGGAAAATTGGACAGCCACATGCAGAAAAATGAAACTGGACCATTTCCTTACACCACACATGAAAATATACTCCAAATGGATGAAGGGCCTCAATGTGAGAAAAGAATCCATCCAAATCCTTGAGGAGAACACAGGCAGCAACCTCTTCGACCTCAGCCGCAGCAACTTCTTCCTAGGAACATCGCCAACGGCAAGGGAAGCAAGGGCAAAATGAACTATTGGGATCTCATCAAGATCAAAAGCTTTTGCACAGCCAAAGAAACAGTTTTCAAAACCAAAAGCAACTGACAGAATGGGAGAAGATATTTGTGAATGACATATCAGATGAAGGGCTAGTATCCAAAATCTCTAAAGAACTTAGCAAACTCAACACCCAAAGAACAAACAATCCAGTCAAGAAATGGGCAGAAGACATCAATAGACATTTCTGCAAAGAAGACATCCAGATGTCCAACAGACACATGAAAAAGTGCTCCATATCACTCGGCATCAGGGAAATACAAATCAAAACCACAATGAGATATCACCTCACACCAGTCAGAATGGCTAAAATTAACAAGTCAGGAAATGACAGATGCTGGTGAGGATGTGGAGAAAGGAGAACCCTCCTACACTGTTGGTGGGAATGCAAGCTGGTGCAGCCACTCTGGAAAATAGCATAAAGGTTCCTCAAAAAGTTGAAAATACAGCTATCCTATGACCCAGCAATCGTGCTACTGGATATTTACCCTAAGGATACAAACTTAATGATCTGAAGGGGCACGTGCACCCAAATGTTATAGCAGCAGTGTCCATAGTAGCTGAACTATGGAAAGAACCTAGATGTCCAGCAGATGAATGGATGAATGGATAAAGAAGATGAATTGAATTTCAAAAATTAAAGAGAGAACTTTCAAGGACCAAACAAATGAATGGATAAAGAAGATGTGGCATATATATGCAATGGAATACTATGCAGTCATCAAAAGAAATGAAATCTTGCCATTTGGGACAACGTGGATGGAACTAAAGGGTATTATGCTTAGCGAAATAAGTCAAGCAGAGAAAGATAACTATCATATGATCTCCCTGATAGGAGGAAGTGGAGATGCAAGATGGGGGGTTTGGGGGATAGGCAAAGAATAAATGAAACAAGATGGGATTGGAGGGAGACAAACCATCAAAGACTCTTAATCTCACAAAACAAACTGAGGTTTGCTGGGGGGAGAGGGTTTGGGAGACAGGGGTGGGGTTATGGACACTGGGGAGGGTATGTGCTACGGTGAGTGCTGTGAAGTGTGGTAACCTGGCGATTCACAGACCTGTACCCTTGGGGCTAAAAATACATTATATGTTTATAAAAAAATAAAAAAAAATAACAAAAAAGCATTATGATTGCTAAGCTACAGAAAAGGCAAAAAGTAGAATATTTTCTTAGATTTTCTTTTTGAACATTCTTTCTGGCTTTTTGCAGAAGGTATGGTCAGACAGACATGTAATGAAAGTCACACACACAACTTTGTATTTTCTAGCAGTTACATTACCAGTAAGCAAAAATAGAAGGAGAATTTCATTTTAAAACTATAGTTTATTCAAACCCATGTGCCCCCAGATATTTTTTTTTAAAGATTTTATTTATTTATTTGACAGAGAGAAATTACAAGTACACTGAGAGGCAGGCAGAGAGAGAGAGAAGGAAGCAGGCTCCCCGCTGAGCAGAGAGCCCGATGCAGGACTCGATCCCAGGACCCTGAGATCATGACCTGAGCAGAAGGCAGAGGCTTAACCAACTGAGCCACCCAGGCGCCCCAACCCCCAGATATTTTTACATCTGCTATGGTACCAGATGTAATTCAGTGCTTGGTCGCTATAGTTGTGAATGGTGCTGGAAGTGCAGGAAGGCAGAGATAGGGAATGAGCAGGTGGGTCTGAGGTTAGGAGGAGAGGGTGAAGGATGGATGTAACTAAGCAGCTTTTTTTTCTTTTTCTTTTTTTTTTTTTTAGGAAGAGCTGAGACAAAGTGAAAGTGTAAGATGTTCTCAGCTGTGCACAAGTTATTTAACCACTTTGTGAATCCTCTTCAAATTATGTAATGATCATAATTCTGAATTCACTGAATTGTAGGAAGAGTTATAGCACTTGGGAAATTCCTGATGAACATTAAGCACTGAATAAATGTTGACACACACACACACACACACACACACACACACACCCTTTAAAAAAAAAAAAAACCCTCAGAATGTTTTGGAGTACCTGCGGGAACAGGGAGCTGACTTCACGCTTGAACAGGACTATGGATTAACTTCTGCTGTTTTCTGTAAGGAATCTGAATTCACTTTTTATTTAGTTTTCAAAATCCTTATGTTATCAAGGAATGATAATTTTTCTAGTACTTGTTTCTTCCCTTTCCTTTTCACTCTCTCCTCCTTCTGCTCCTTTTCTTCTTCCTCCCTCGTTTGGTTGACTGTGCACGTTTTCCTTCTGATCTAGAGGTCACTAGAGATGGGAAAGGGCATGTGGGAGAGAATAAAACATTCAGTTTTGCTTTATTTTCACAGAAGTATCCAAAGGAGGTTGTTGAAAATCTTTAGTGTTAAGCTTTTAGGTGTTTGGGTGATTCAAAATAGAGCCATGTATGCATCTGTTTGCTGAAAAATTGAAGATAATCTATGTATTCATGGTTGGGTGTAGGAATTACTTGGGCCTGTAGAATCCTCCAGAATACAGACACAATGATCTGTTGATAGAACAAAACTTTGTTTACCTTGACAGAGTGTTCCCATCTGAGGAGAAGGGCAGGCAAAGGGTGGGTATGTATGCAGTTTGGGGGATCTGATTTAAGGAGGATTTTTTAATAACAGTGTGATTGTTATTGGGTAGATTCACAGCCTAACAGTCTAGAAGATACACCTTGGCAAAGCTGGGGTTCAAAGTGAGTCTCAGAAAACAGCCATTTCAGGCTGGTTGCTGTTCTGAGATGGGTATTTACTCTGAGAGTACCTTGTGTAGTTCCTGTTCAGATAAATATATTGTTAAGAAGTTCCTGGAATAAATAATGAAAATATTTTCAATTCTTCTTCCTGGGCAGAAATTTCCTGGAATAGTACACTCATGTTAATGGATACAACCCAATAGTGGAGGCATGTTAGAGAAGATAGCACTCTAAGGCCTGGGAGCGGCCAGCTGTGTATGTGGGTGTTTCTGGTCCTTGAAAGTTCTCCCTTTAATTTTTGAAATTCAAGTACACCAGCCTTGGAAATAAATATTTACAATGATTTCCAGTGGCTAAATGTTTGGTCCTTCAAAAGCATTATTAAGGTGTCAAATCCCCAAAGTGCCATTCTTCAAAATATCTAGCCCATACATCCAGCTCTGGATTCCATCTCAAGCCAGACAAGATAATAAATTACAGAAGAAAAATGACTATATTTATATATGATAATACATATTTGAGCAAACAAATTATGGAACAACAGCTGTTTCTTAAGATCAGGGAACTTCACGTTCTCTTTATGTTTTTAAATATCTAATAGCTGCTAAAGGTCAGTACACAGTGAACTTTTATTTGCCAGAGGTCAATCCAAAACTGTCAAACATACACGGGGCAGCTAGGGACAGAACACAATAATTATGTTGTTTTGCCCCCCAAAATGAGTTATTTACATTTTGTTCATAATTTGGCTGTTATTACAACCCATATTAAGATTTTCAATCCCAATTCATCAAGTAAATGATTAAAATGTCATATTTTTATGATATGCCTTTACAAGAAAAATACATCATAATAGTGTGGCTTAAATGTGAAAATGATGCTTCTTTGAACAACTTCATCTGGAGCAGTGATTAAAATGACTGCCTCTTGCTCAATAACTGTGACTGGCGGCAGGTTAGGATGACGGCCAGCAAACTGGAGGATGGCTAAAGACAGTAATGATGGTCAGCAGGAGGGACAGGAGCTGCTCTCTGGGTCAGAGCTGGGTTGAGTACTGACGCTGGTACTTAACTTTTGGTCATCAAGAAAAATCAGTATTCTGTCTAAACCTCGGGTTTCTATCTGCATAACAGATAGCACTGTTGTGGAGCTTAGGAGAGCAAGCTCAATGGCTTAAAGGGCACCAGGAGGCTGTTGGTAATGGTAGGTAGGCATGCAGAGAAAGGGGAACCCTTATGAAGGTTCCTTAAAAAGTTGAAAATAGAGCTACCAGATGATCCAGCAATTGCACTACTGGGTATTTACCCTAAAGATACAAATATAGTGATCTGAAAGGGCATGTGTACCTGAATGTTTATAGCAGCAATGTCCACAACAGCCAAACTATGGAAAGAGCTTAGATGTCTATCAACAGATGAATGGATCAAGAAGATGTGGTGTATGTATATACACAATGGAATATTATGCAGTCATCAAAAATGAAATCTTGCCATTTGCAACGATGTGGATGGTATTTTGCTAAGCAAAATAAATCAGAGAAAGACAATTATCATATGATCTCACTGATATGAGAAATTTGAGAAACAAGACAGAAGATCATAGGGGAAGGGAGGGAAAAATGAAACAACACAAAACCAGAGAGGGAGACAAACCATAAGAGACTCTTAATCTCAGAAAGAAACTGAGGGTTGCTGGAGGAGATGGGGGTGGGAGGGATGGGGTGGCTGGGAGGAGGGTATGTGCTATGGCAAGAAAAATAAAAATAAATTTAAAAAAAGATTTAGGAATATGGGGCATGGCTGGGCTCTAGCATACATCTTGATCTGAAGCAGTTCTTGTTTTCTTTCTTGCAGGTGAGGCGGGATCTGATAGGTTACTAGACTGATCCCCGCAGATTACATCTTCAAAATGATGGAAAGAGGTTGAATGCTAACACTACTTTTCCCTAGTTTTCTGGTCTTGAGCAAGTTACTCACTTCCCTGAGCACCAGTTTCTCTGTCAGTTTAATTGGGCATGGTGATATTTACTGCATAAATATGGTTGAGGATTTCATGAGACATAGTATACAAGGCTTCACTGATTGTGTCTGACAGTGTAGACAGCTATTAGCCAATTAAATCTGCTTACTTTATAATTATCTGCTGACTAATGAGAGGAAATAGCAGGGTACTATTCCCAGACCACACTAAAATGGACATAATGTGTGGGAAGAGATGTAGAAAACATTAGTTTTGTGAATAATAGGAAATCATTGATGTATCATAACAAGTCTCATTTTTAAAAACTTTTTCTGGTGAGGCAATTCCTTTTTTTTCATCCAGGCCTTGGTTCCAGTGGAAGCATTTTAGTTCTTTGTCTGAAGGCCCAGAACCTTTCATGAAATGGTGAGAACAGTCTTACAGAATAGGCTGAAAACAAGCACAGCAGCACTCACTACCAATTTTCATGTTCTACTGTACAGTAAAGATATAGCCCTGAACATTTTTCTTGCTTTGATGAAGCAATTTTAACTGTTTGAATTGCTAGAGTAATAATTATTTCCAGTGGAAAACCAATAATGTCATTTTTGTTTTTTGTTTTAAAGATTTTATTTACTTACTTGTCCGCAGTGGTCTAGGGAGAAGCAGGCACCCCACTGAGCAGGGAGCCTGATGTGGGACTCTGTCCCAGGACCCTGGGTTCAGAGGCTTAATGGACTGGGTCACCCTGATATCCCTCATTCCCTGGTTTTAAAGATTCCTTTGGCATTCTGAAGTCTGCTTGTGGAAACTGGCACCCCTCAACATGGTCGGTTATAGTGTGGCCCCCTCTGACACTTAACTGGGTTCCTTGCCTCTTATCGTCTCACTTCTCACTACTTTTTTGATATTTTCACTACCTTAAACTGCTTGGTTGGTGATTTGTCTCACCAGCATGCTTTTGCACATGCAATTCCTGCTGCCCGCAATGCTTTTCTTGGAACCTGCCCTGCACCCCCTTCACCAGCACTTTCCCTGGGACGGAGTTTGTTAGGTGCCCCTCACACCTTTTTCACAGGAGCCTAATGCGTGGACATCACAGTACTTATCACTCATTTCATCATCCCTCACTGGGTTGAAGAGTCGTGGAAGCCAGGAAGTGGGCCTCCCATAAATATCCTTGAATTAAACCTCTGTTGTATGAATGTATGAAGCCTAGCGATCCCTCTCTTATTTCCAGTACCAGTAGGACTGGTATTCCTTCTCTGATATGTTGGGAGACAGGGACACAGACACCAGTTCCTGATTGTGAAATTGCAATCAGGATAAGATACACATCCTCTGTGAAGGGTGAGCTAAGAACACAGCTGAGCATATTGGCATCTTGTGATCCATTTTCATAGAGTGTATCATATGCACATTTGGTATGAATAAATTTGGTGACTCAAAGCAGGCTATCTTGTGCATTAATGACTGTGTGCCAACCCCTGTCCCGCTTAGGTCTACCCAAGTATAGCCCTGGCGTTCCTTTGGGGAACCAGACTTCCTTCAGTCAATTGTTCTTCATTACATGGATTACATTGAGTATAAATGTCAACTAGTCCTAGAGATATGTAAATCTGGGCAGAAACTGGAAAATTAAATTAAGCTGACTCTTTGACGTTAGATAGGAAAAATACACAAGCAAAGGAGATGCTGTCAAGAATTAATCATTATTTTTCTTTAATTTGTGTTTAGCTGGCTTGTATGAATACAGAGATATACTCAGTACCCAAAGCAATTGTGGAATTAGCAGATACAGGTGAATCACCTGTTAGTGCTAGCAAAGTTTTCCCTCACATCAAAGGTAGCCCCTGAATACTGAACCAAAGGCTGTGTCAACTTATCAGTTGGCAAAAACATCCTGTCCACTTGGGATAAAATAATGAGCCAGGCAGATTGGTTGGCGGAACTGAAATGCATCAGCACTACTTGACTCTGGGGCAGTCTACCTCAGCAGACCTCCGCCGGGACAGCGCTTTCCATGGAATGAATGGCAGTAATGGTCTCGATAGAGTAGCCCAAGAAAGAGCACAGCAAAACTCATTATCAATTTTTATTTCCTACCATACACCAAATGTACAGCACTGAACACAATTTTGTTGTTTTGATGTAAGAAATATTAATTGTTTGAAGAAACAGTATACAAACAAGCTACTTCAAATTAAAAAAAATGCATACATCATTGCCTTTTTGCTGTTTACAAAAGACCCAATTTACAGTATCTATCATTAACAGAGTTGAAAGGAAAAAAATCAGTGCACATTACAGAACACATCAAGTACAAAGGAGGCAAATAAATACAAACATACTTCACCAAACAGTCTGCTCAAACTATGCAAACACAAATAAATTAACCCGAAGTCATAGTAAATTATGGTAATAAATACATAGGTTGGTAAGAGATTTCTTTTAAATTAAATAAAATATATAACAAACTTGTTAAAATATTTAGCAAATTAAACCTTTGTCTTTGTAATAAGTGAACTTATTTGTATGCCTCTATCAAGTACTGTATAGCAAAATGTTTGCAAGTACATAACTTTAATAGAAAATTTTGTTTGGTGTCCCATTTATAATAGACAGCACATATGGTAGCTCTTTTTTTAAAAGTGATTTTTAAATTAACACCATTCTAACCTAAGAACAGACATCTCATTTTCACTAAACTAAGATTCAAGGGTTCAAATGAACCCCAAACAGAAGATAAGCCCCACTTAGTACATAACAATGACCACAGTGTCATGGAAGTGGAATTACTGTTGATATTACTTTTCATTTGTGCAGGTAACAGTAATAACAGTGGAATATATCAAGCCTGTGAGTGCCATCACATTCAATCTACATATCCATGAGGCTAATAAAAAATAAACACTTTTGTTAAAGCACAGAAAATTAAGCCCACACTAAGTTCAAGTGTCCATTTACACGGAGGCACATTGCACACGAGGTGTGTGTGCACACCAAAAAGGCAGTTTAGCTGGTTGTCTATACCTTTTTCTTAAAAAAAATAAATATAAAAAAACTTTTGAAACAATGTTTAACTACTTTACAATCCCTGAAATAGACATTGCCTTTACTATAGCAACTACTAAACTGATCCATCCAGAAATCCAAGATTTGGGGCTCAATTTCATGAGTGTGTGAGTGTATGTGAGTGTGTCTCTCTGTGGGTGTATGTCTGTGACTGTGAGTGTGTATACTTTGTAGTGCTTGTAGCTCTATGGAAAGATTTTTATCAAATTGAAAGGTCTCCTGTTGCCTAAGGAGGGTAAGACAATGCCACCAGTGTTTAAAGTATTTACTCGGATCAGAGTAATGTATTTTTCATGTGTTACTATATTTCCTGTTCCTTTCCAGTCCACCCAGTAAGATAAATGCTATTTCAGGGGATATGGTATCTACAAAATTTTCCATTTGGATGTGTTTGTATTTGCTAAGTACAAATCTACATCAATATTGTCACTTGTATATTGTACCAACATATGGCAGGAAAGCCTGGCTGGTCACATCAAGTCTTATTTCTCATCTTGGGATAAGAGTTGCCAACTATCTGATATGACTTGAAAAACAAACAGACAAATCTGCATCACTAAAAAAGCTTATGTTTCTTTAAAACATGTCAAATAAATAATTCATATTAACTAAAACCGTACAGCCAAGTCGAATACTTTGCTGATTGCTATATTTAATTATTGCTAACAAATTCTGAACAGGCTGTTTTCCAGTACACTGTGCTACTGTGAGTGCGCATTTCCCACTAGTGGGCGCCATTTATCTTCTTATTTCTTCCCGCACCTCACGGCAAGCTCCTTTACAAATACAAAAGCCAGTAAAAGGGAGGAAAAGAAATGTGCAATAAAAATCAAACCGGACCATAGTGCAGTCCTTAGACAAGGATTTCCTTCTTACTTTTTTTGTTTTCTCATTTAAACCCAGCAAGGTGTGTGATTTGAGAATAGCATTTCTATTTAAATTCTATTGGAAAATAAATTAATAAACACACTTGTAAAAATATGGCAGACTTCAAAATGCAGTTAAAAGATAAAAAACTCTTTGATTAGAAATAAATAAAATATAAAAATGTCACATTTATTTTACATATACTTTACAAAAAAAAATCCAAAAGAGTGCAATGAAGAAATAAAATTAAAACATATGAAAATAAATAAGATCTGATATTTGACTGCATCGCTTTTAATCCAAAGAGTCTATTATAGTTTTTCTTTCCTTTTTATGTCAGCTGGGGGGAAAAATTAGTGCAATGTTGCAATTGTAAATGCAGTACGGCAACCTATGTGCCTTAGCAGCACAGGAGTCCCTTCCAGATCCGTCTGTGTTACTGCTGTTTGTAATTTCTGTTGCCTGGCAGCGCTGTGGTCCTACACATGGATGCCCTTCACTGCCTGTTTGATACTTTCCAGCAGAGCTTTGCATTCCGGGGAATAGTCCCGTTCCAGATTGCTGTACATGTCTGTGAGTGTATTTACATATGCTTCAAAATTCTGCTCACTGATAGGCCCCTAAATGAAGACAAAACACATTGAACCAATCAGAGTCACTCAGGCTGGGACAAAAGGAGGACCTAGTAACACGAAGAGTATCAGTGACTCCAGGGGCTTAAAGGGAAGGGAAGAATCCATATGGCTGCTGGAGTTTGGGGAGATGGAGAGACACTGAGTATGTTGGGATTCAACTGTTCACTCTTTACTCCATTGATAGACTTGCTGTGATTGTTAATATTTTGCGGTCAATTTGGAGATGTGTCATATAGATACCTGGCTACTGAGCTGGACCCCTCAGAGCTGCACTGCTTCTTTGGGGAGGCTGCCTCAGCTTCAATTGCACATGTCCAGCATCACAGACCTCCTGTCTGCACAAGGGGAATGTCGGAGAGGCTATGGAGGAAGACTTGGCTTGAACCAGGTGGTTCCTTTGACAGCAGTGGGCTGGAATTAAAGGCACTTAAGATCTGAGCCAGTTGCTCACTAACCATCCTCACGCACCTTTTTGGCTATTTGGCTATTTTCCCCTTGTGGCATCATTGTAATATATCCTTCCATTTTTCTATCTCTGCTCAGGCAGCACATCAGATTCACCAAGACCTGCTTATCTCTTACTCTTTTTGTGTGTTTTAGTAGCTTGTTTGTCTAATGTGGTGCTTCAGAGAGTGGTCACTTGATCCATGCAAAATGCACGTGTGCCTGAAGGGAAGTGCGAGACACTAAGCGCATGCTTCTAACCATTTCTGGGTGCCTCCATTTTCCCACCTTTTGGAAAACATGTGAATGTGCTTTACTTGCTTCACAAAATGCTTGGAAGAAAGGATTTTTCAAAGGTCTAAATACTAGAGCAATAGAGGATGTTATCATTATTGCTGTTATTTAGAAGGTAGGCTGGGTAATTCTGAAGATTATCTTGCTGTGCTTAGCAAGATATTGATCTGAATTATGAGTATTGTCTAACCATGGTTTTCTGTTCCCTTGCAGTTTCTGCCCTTGCTGTGTCATGGGTTTTTTGGAGAGTTTGTAACTGGACCAGGACCCAGGCAGCAGAGTGGATAAAGTCCACACAGGAAAGCCTGGCTCATCTGGCTTTGGAGCCTGGATCAAATTACATGATCTCTGAACTTTGATTTCCTCAACTACAGAATGGGAAGGCCAAAGCTGAATGTTGGGTGTCTGTGTGAATATTTAGTGTAATCAGCCTTAAAAATCATCACTAGGCTGCCTTGCATATAGCTCTACAAGGTACAGTTTCTCTTGTATGGTAATGATTATCGCCCTCGACGGGCAAGGACGACAAGAAGCCCCAGTTCAGATGCATCTTCTCTCTCTTTATTTCCACAAGTCTACACACTTATATACGCTTACATGACCCATCAGCGAGCAGGGTACAGGAGGGAGCGAATCAGGCTGTGCACCTAAATGAACAACTTCGCTAGCAACCAATGCTGTTTATTTCCTCTTTGGGCGTTCCGCTTAGTCTCACGAGGCAATCCTAACCTGGCAACTAGCCAGGCGCCATCTTTTAATGGCAGAGGCCGCCCTGGCCAGGGGCCTGCCTCCGACAATGATTATTTTTATGGCATTTGTGAAGGAAAACATAGTAATAAATACAAATTTCAAGTATGAATTAGACAAATGTTCATAAATAATATTATAATAATATCTAAAATTTACCTTAATACTGGCCATAAGGTAATAATTTATTTTCCTTTGTTATCGATTTTTTTTAATTGTCAAGAGACACGTTTGGAATTGGGTAAGATGAGGGTTCCATGCTGCAAAATAGGGCAAACTGAGGGATTTATTGCTTTCAGGTAAACCAATCATATTTTTTCATGAAATTGCTGCTTCTTTATATATCTTTATATATAAATTCTATATATAAAATTTGCAGCTCTAAAGAACTTGCTCTAAGCATTAAGGAAATTAAAAGCCTTCAACAATGCAGCCTCTCTTCCAAATGTTTGTAATATTTATGAAAATGTGACAGGAACTAATTATCTATGAATTTTAAATAGTTGCCAAAACTCAAATATATGTTTAGATTTTGAAAATAAGATTTTGCTCACTTTTATTCCATATGAGAACATGAATATGTTCTTCCTACTTAACGCCAAATTAAAAACAATTTTTTTCTTTCTTTTTTTTTTTTTTTACGGTTCTTGAGCAAGAGTGGATGGCATGAATGGCTGTAATAAGTCTTCTAAGTTCTCTATTTAGAAATAAACTTCTTTGAGGGAGCTTTGGCCTCCAACCTTCGTATTACATTATAAAGCAAGTTTTGAATAAACCCTCACCTTTAAATGATTCCTGCAATTTCAAAAACCTTTGGCTTTCATGTAATTTAGTGTATGTGTCTGTCACGGTCCCCGTGAGGGAGGTGGTTGCCTGTCAGACGCGATAGAGCATGCGCACTACCTGTGTGGCTGCTGATGGGTGGCCCTCCTGGTGAGTGCGCAAGGGCGCTGCAACCGAGCAAGTCAAGGTCCTGCCTTGGACTTACCATCTGTGGAAGCTGAATGTCCGCAAGGCTTGAGATGAGAGCTTGACTCAGGCCCGCCAGCTCCTTCAGCAGGCTCTCGTTGTTCTGCTCTATGAGCTTGTTCTCCTCCTCTATTGTCTTTAGGTTGCTCTCCATAGATGTGATCTGAAAAGGAAGTAACTTGGGAATGTGAGCAGCTGGATTTGGAGGAGGGCAAGCGGTTTCTCTCTGAAGAAAGGCATCCGCTGAACCTGACTGCCAAGGAATGCATACTCCTCCACAACTTCTCATAAAACCGCAACCCCTCATATTGATTTAAGTTTTGGAATCACATTCCCAAGTTTACATCTTTAGCCCAGACTTCCTATGAGTTGCAAACTCCACATTTCCACATGCCTATGTGGTGACTATCTCAAGTTTAGTATGTTCAAGAGTGAGCCTTTGCTACTTCCCCCAAACCTGCTCCACACATAGTCCTCATTTTCCCAACTTGAACACTGCTCAGGCCTGAAAGCCCTCTTTTCCTCATAGTCCTTCACAATATTCAAGATGGAGACTGTCCTCACCTGCACTGATGGCCCCTGGGTCCAGCCCCTGGAGTGACTGTAACTGCTTTCTCATGGGTGGCCCTATGCTTGGCTTTGCCCCATGCAATCTCTTCTTGGTCTGTCTTCAACACAGCTACCAGTACAAGTCTCTTAAGATGTAAGTCTTAATATAGGTCAAATATGATTGGGTTAACCATTGGCTCAAAATAAAATATAAAAAAAAATTTCCATTTGGATAAATCTAGTCAGAGGATGGGGCAGATGTTACATAGAAGAATACAGAATTGAGAAATTGCTTGGATTTTTCTGTAAACAGTGTCTCCAGAAAAATCTCCAAAAAAACTGTTTCTAACAAATAACACATTCAGAGATGTTCTAGAAAATTCAAATGTGAAAAGTTGATCTGTTTATTTGAATTTTGAATAATATTAACTACTCTTACATCTTCTACTGACAGTTTTTCTAAAACACGATGTGCTCTGCAGGACTCTAGTTAAAGGATGATTGGCTTTATTTGCTTCTAAAGCCTTTAAGACACCCAAGGCAAAAACAGGAGTAGCTTTGCCTACAGATAATCAATGATGGCCCAGGATGATCTACCTAGCCATGCAATGGTGTCATCAAGACATGGTCAATGGAGTAAGATATCAGTTTATTTTTTGCACAACACTTAACAGTTTTATGTTTTCCCTCCGCTATTGATTGTGATCACTTTAAAGATAACTAATAGCTTTTCTGTTGTGTTATTGTTGTTTTTACCTGCGTCTGAAGTTTCATCATATCTGCTTCAATTTTAAGGTTGGATTCATTCAATTCCTTTATTTCTTCATCCAAATGCCTAATTTCTTCATCACTCTCTAAACCTACAAAAAGTCAGACTATCTGAGTTTAAACAGAAAATATTAGACAGTGACAATATGAGTAATTTTATGTTTAAATTTGTGTTTTGCTAAGTGAAAATTGGACTTTAATTTGAAATGTTGAATTTTTACCCAAATCTATATCCAAGATTCTAAAAAAGTGGGTTAAAGAGTTCTTTTGTAAGAAAAAGGAGTAGAAAAGTAATACCATTTAATGTAGCATTGTTATGTTCCAAGTATGTTGCTACACATGTCTGCAGATAATTTCTGATTTAAACTTCACTGCATGTTATGGGGCATGTTCCATTATACCTTTTTCACATGTGAAGACACTGAGTCTAGAGAGGCTAAATGCAGCCACACTCATCACGACAGAGGCTGCATAACCTGCCTGTGTCCAGAGTAACAGCAGAGCTAGGAATGAATTCCATAGCCCATGCATCCTCTTGTACACTGTGTTGTAAGAACAGTTACGACACGAATTATGCTGATTAGTTGTATATTTATTACCTGTGTGGAACCTTATGAATCATCACTGGAGGCAGAGCTGGGGTGTTGGCAGGGGGCTTAGAGTCCAGGGTCACAAAATTTGGGTTCCTTATGTAGAGCTGGATAAGGAGCAATGCAATCTAGGAGAAGGAACATGGGCTTTGGAATTCAATGCTGGCCCTGACTCTTGAACCTGACAACTTACTTAATTTCTTTGTGCCCCAGTTTCTTCTTCAATAAAATAAGCATAAAATCTATGTTATAAGAATTAGTGCAATAAATTATAAAGTGCTGAATGAATAGTAGGTTCTCAGTGAGTGGGAGTTATTTCTCATCACTATTTTATAGAAGGAATATGAATGCATTTTAAGTATTTTTTTTTAAGTTCAGAATGGAAGGTCATATTAAAAAGGACAGAAGCAGGACATGAGGTGAGTTAATCTGCATCAAAGAGATGATGACAATTAAGATGGATAAATGTAAACTTCTGCATTTATTTTATTTTATTTTATTTTAGATTTTATTTGACAGACAGAGATCACAAGTAGGCAGAGAGGCAGGCAGAGAGAGAGGAGGAAGCAGGCTCCCTGCTGAGCAGAGATCCCGATGTGGGGCTCGATCCCAGGACCCTGGGATCACGACCTGAGCGGAAGGCAGAGGCTTTAACCCACTGAGCCATCCAGGCGCCCCATAAACTTCTGCATTTAGATTTAATAAGATTGAATTCACGAGAGCAAGGATGAGAAAACTGACAACTTGTTGGAAAGAGTTCTAGACTCTTACACTGCCCTGGGGTTACTACTCTGGACAACAGTTCACTGTCCCCTGAAAGTAAACTTCACGTGCTCGTGACCCAGCAATTCCATCCCTAGGTACACACCTGAGACAAACGACTACAGGTGCACAAGAGGAGGCATGCATTAGATGAACACAACACATTCACAAAAGCCCAGCCTGGAAACACACTGCATGCCCGCCAAAACAACATGAATGACTCTTACCAATAACATGTTAAGAAAACTGTGAGCTCTATTTACATAAAGCTTGATAAAAACAGGTGGCTGCTTTGTGGGTCCTTACTGTTTTATTTTAAGTTACTAACCACCTAAATAAAAGTGGGCTATGCATACACCAATGAAGAGACTATACCACAAGATTGATCTAATATGGGGCTCTGAGATTCAATAAAGATGAAAAGCAAACCAACAACTAAGATCTGGGTATTTTAGTACCTAGACCAATTTGAATATGAGTCAACAGTGTGACACAGCTCCTAAGAGAACAATAAACAATCACCCAGGACCACACTAATGGTTTTATTCTGGATTTTATCCAGTATTTATTCTGGTTTTATTCAGGATTTATTCTGAACTGGCTGACTGTGTCTGGGGAATTTCACTGGTTTCTGAGCACCAAGTTTTACCAGTTGGTATCCAAGTACAGGATCTTTATTTCTCAGATGAGTAGGATTGAAATACTTGTTTTTCAGAACACCAGGGAGCGTAGATGATCCATTAAACAGGTATTTTGAGTGCTATCAGCACTTAAAATTTTTCTGGTTTGAGCAAATGAAAATTTCTATTGCTATATTTCTTTGCCAAATTGTTTTTCCTTTTTGTCTCTTCTCAATAAAATTCCACTTCAGAAGATAGCATTTTCTTACAAAGTATCTGGTGAGACAGACAATAAGCAAGGAAGCAACTGATAAAATATGAAGAACTATGAAGGAAACAAGCAGGGTGCTGAGGAAGCCCCTTTTAATCTGAGAGTTTACTGATAGAGTAAAAAACAGGCACATGAAAAGCTTGGGATTGGGTTGGGATGAGCACCCCAGGGGAGGGACTAGAAAGCACAGGGGCCTGGGGAGGGAAGGGAATGGATATTTTGCTTCCGGGACTATAAGAAGTCCCTCATGAGTGAAGAAACAGGTCATGGGAGACCTCACAAAGAGCTTGGGTTTATTCCCTAGACAATGGGAGCCAGTGAAGAATTTTAAGCAGGGGAGTTGATGGGATCTGGTTGGCTTTGTGAAGGCATAACTCAGATCTGAGTAGAGAATGGGGTGACAGGGAGAGAGAACAGAAACCAGAAGACCAGCTAGGAGATTATCACTGGGATCCTGGCTCATCTGATGGTTCTTTGTCCCATGGAAGTAGTAGTAAGTGTAATAGAAGTGGACTCAACATAAAACTTGTAGGTGGGATTCGCAGCACTTGTGATGAATGGGAGGAAGGAGATAAGAGAACGGAAGAATCAAGGAAGACTATCTGTTTCTGCTTGAGCAGCTGGGCAACTGGTGGCATTCCAGGGATGAGGGAGCCTAGGGGAGCAGAAGCTTCCAGCAGGAAAATCAAGAGTTTAATTTTGGCTGTGAAGTCACAGATATTTGTGAGAAGACTCTGTGAGCCCAGATTCTTTGTACTGAGCTCTAGTTAGGATTATATTCCCCTGGCATCCAATGCAGCGAGGACGCTCAAGCCTCTTGACGAAGATGGGGCCATTTGAAAGATGCCTAAGAACAAAAGCCTATGGGGAAGGTATGATCATGAGATGAGACCTCAGAAAAGGAACATTGTGATGGGATCCAACACATAATAGACACTCCATAAATTCTCAGGCAATTAATGGATAAATGAACTAATGTTTTCGTAATGATTTCTGGAATTTGGGAGGATTTGTTTTTTTTAAATTTTGAGAGGAAGGTAGGTATTTTAGCCAATCTCTTTGTCATTTTTTCCATGGATACATTACCTTATCTATTTCTATCGATTATTTATCTGTCAACCTCCTCTCCATACACAGTCTTTAAGAGGCTCTGCTCCTGAGAGGAACTGAGAGGATGCTGCAGATTTTGAATTTCACTCTGCACTTGCAAATAGGAACTCATTGGATTCTTTAAGGATCCCGAGAGGCAGAGATACTTCTTACCTCATTTTATGGGTGGGAAAACAAGGCATGAAGAGGTTAAATAGTAAGCAGTAGAGCTAGGATTCAAAATGCAAGCTCTCTGGTTCCAGAATATGTTCTCTTAACCATTTTAATGCTACCTTTACTCATGGATATTTAATCTGCTTTGAAATTTTCAGTTAAATATTTGCGCTGATGTTCCTTGATGGATATGCATACAACAGAATAGAGAGTAGAAGTAGAGGGCTGGGTTAGACTAGCCATATATTGTTGACCACGGAAACCATATAAACTTTCCGCTAAATATTTTAGTGGAACTATTTCAGTGTTTCCTTATAGAAAAGCCTGTTTAAAAGCAAAAGAATACGCTTTCTTTACTTGGTACAAATCTATGCCTAATATACATAATTAAGGATTACATAACTTATAATAATACTTTATATTCTGTATAAATGAATAAGGGATGTAAACACTTGTATATAGCAGATATGCTCAATTTATAAGGGGCTTTAAGTTGTTAGATAAAGTTTTATCCAGAGAAGAATAATGTATCACAATATATAAGGCATGGTTATTTGCCACATGCTAAATATAAGAACACATTCATAGGTCAACCATTATAACTTTTATTTGTCTCAGAACAGAAAGGCAAGGGTTTATTCATGTACAGATGTTCTAATTTTATTATCAAGGACCAGTAATGGTCTTTAAAAAATTAGCACGGCAATTTAATTATAGCAAGGAGAACTAAAGATCAATTCTTCTAAAATAAACATAAATATTTTTGGTGTTGACGTTCCATGTTTTAATTGGTTTGTAGGTAAAATTCTCCTAACATGTTAGGTAATCTGAACAACTGCCTGAATGATTTGTATCTATTTTAATTTAATATAGAACAACAAAAAGTTTAAAGTCATATACACTTTGTACATTATTGCAACTTGATTTCTTTTCAGGAGTTGGGGAATGTTGGGTTACGCCTGTTTTATAAGTCATCTAGGGAAGCATGGCTGTGTCCAAGCTTTAAGGTAGGGGAGTATGGAGAAGGGCTCAAATAACTTTAGGTCCTCCCTGACCCTCCACTGACCACTGACTTGAACTCAGGTGGATTTTTCTTCACACACAAGTCATTGTGGGTTCTCAGGCTTCAGAAAAGCATCAGCCCCTAGCTTTTTAGATTATGAAAATGTGTAAATTTTCCAGTTTCCTGGCCCATTTAGAATAAATGCACGTCAGACACTTGTCAATGTGTTCCAGCCATCTTTCTGCTGCTTCACATCCTTTGGAAGTTCCGCTGAAGACGCTCAATTTAAAAAGCACCCTTCAGGGCACGTGCACCCGAATGTTTATAGCAGCAATGTCCACAATAGCCAAACTATGGAAAGAACCTAGATGTCCATTAACAGATGAATGGATAAAGAAGATGTGGTATAAATATACACAATGGAATACTATGCAGCCATCAAAAGAAATGATATCTTGTCATTTGCGACGACGTGGATGGAACTATAGGGTATAATGCTTAGCGAAACAAGTCAATCAGAGAGAGATAATTATCATATGATCTCCCTGATATGAGGGAGTTGAGAGGCAATGTGGGGGGTTTGGGGAGTAGGAAAGGAATAAATGAAACAAGATGGGATCAGGAGGGAGACAAACCATAAGAGACTCTTAATCTCACAAAACAAACTGAGGGTCACTGTGGGGAGGTGGGTAGGGAGAGGGTGGTTGGGTTATGGACATTGGGAAAGGTATGTGCTATAGTGAGTGCTGTGAAGTGTGTAAACCTGGCGATGCACAGACCTGCATCCCCGGGGCTAATAATACATTATATGTTAATTAAAAATTTAAAGAGTAATAAAAAAAATAAAAAGCACCCTTCAAAGAAGGTACGTGCAGTCCATCTGCTCTGAGGTTACTATAACCATCTACTAGGGGGTTTGAACAGCCCAGTGGAGCTGTGTGTACCTGGCCCACATCTCACTGGCACTCTGCAAAGCTTTACTATAATTTGTTGCAATGCCAATAGCTTACTGTCTTGTTCTTATCTTCATTAGGAAGAGCCTGTGATTTCTATTATATTTACTGTTAAAGGTATTGCTGGTGTTCTTATAATGAAGGCTCATAGGAAATACTTTCATGCACTCACTTCCAGAGAAAGTTTTGCTTTGAATTTACTTGCTGACTGTGTGATTCTTATAGTGATTATACTCTCCTTTCGCTTTGGGGTTTAAAGAGCTGAAAGTCAAATCTGAGATCCCTTTTTAACCACTGCAAAAAGGCTTGCTTCACACATTCCGGTTATTATCCTCAGGCTTGTCCCACTTTGCTTTCTTATCTTTGATCTCCTTTTGTCTCATTTTTTTGAATTAACTTCTAACTAGCTCTTTCTTAATGTAGCATTGCACTCCCCATCATTTAACTATTGCTTGAAAGGAGGTGACATATAAATTAAAAAAATGTATATGTATACACACACACACACACACACACACACACACAAAATTGTGCCAGTTTCATAGAAAATGTGCTAAGAGGCAGTTGAGAAGTGGGGGATTTCCGAGGAACAATGAAAAACATCTGGAGAAATCACTTTTACTGAGCATCTAAGTGTTGGAAAGAATGTCCAGCATAATCTCTAACCTCCAGTTCTTTTATTCCTCCTCCACAGGCAAATTGACCCCCTTCACCTCTTAGTGGCGGCTCCAAGAGGGAGAGCAGGTCCCCAAGAGGCCACTTTAGATAATGCATCTGACAGCAGATGAAAACCTCAGAAGGGAAATTGTATGAGGTTCAAAAGTGCTTCTCTCCTTCAGATACTGCATATCTTCTTTGTAAAAAATCATAGCAAATTAGAAAGATTGGGAAATGCTTTCAAAGAAGTAAGGTAAAAACAGTTACTCCAATCCAGTTATGTGCCAAAGACATCATCAAATCAATCTCCCAAAACAAAACAATGCTTTGCCATTGTTTCTAGATGCTTTAGAATGATGATCTAAGGAAACAACACATGCCTGAGATGACATTGATGAGAACTCTTAGGAAAAGCACTCAAGAATCAAAGAAAAATGGGAGGATCCAAAGATAGAGCTCAGAAACTGCATTACTAACTTCTATAAAGCATTGACACTAGGGAAATATAGATATAAATTTAAATCATCCAGATTCATCATAAATATTTGAAGATGCAATAAACCTTAAGGATTCAAAGACAGATGCCAAAAACTGTATTTCTTGAAATATGATAGAAGGCTTACAGCAGGAACACACACACACACACACACACACACACACACTCATGCAAAGGTGTGATTTTGAGGACTGAAGGACAAAAGTTCAGCTGGTGTGTCTTAGTCCTTCCAATGGTAATGCTTGAGTTTTTGTGTTAGAGATACTTAATGAAAAAGGAAAGAGAAAAACTCAAGAAGTTGTTTTTTAGATGAAGTTATAGTTTTAGTTGAGATTCAAGGAAAACATCCTTCTTGTATATTAAAATTACACTTTCCATATAGAGAATAATTTGGCAGGCAAACAACTTTGGAGAGCTACAGCTGAGGCCTTGGTGGGGATGGCAGCTTTCTAGCCTTGTGCTCTTACCGCCAGTTGCTTTGAGCTTGATGGTCATTAGTTCTTCTGAGACCTTGCCCTTTTTGATGGCTTGTGCATTTAGAGGACATCCAGATAAGCTGTGAGAATAGAAATAGTACCAGTGTGTGAAATACATATTACCCCCCCTTTTTTTTAAACACATGTCACTACATCAAAAACTAATGACATACTGTATGGTGACTAACATAACATAATAAAAAAACACATATTACTTCTTACAAAAATTAAAATTTTGTATTCATCACTTACTAAGTCTTTGACTACTAATTACATTATAATCTGCAGTCTCTTTGTAGAAATAACACATCATATCTATGAACACAAAAGCAAAGGCCCTCAGATAATATAATTATGTTTTGGTTTTGCTCTTTAAATCAAAATTCAAATAACTATTACTGATATTATCATTTAATTAATTGTGTTAAAATGTTACTATTCTGCATTCATACAAGTGCCTTTTTTAAGGAATGGTTACTTTATTTTCTGTAAATGTAAAATAGTACATATGTATTACAAATAAGAATTGTTCCAAATGAGTCAATATTCCATGAATAATTAAGCAGGATCTAGTTCTTCCTGTCTTTTATGTACTACAGTCTGATCTTTACAGAATGACTCAAATTAAACCCAAAATAATAAAAATAAACTGGTGTATCACATGCCGTTTGGACAGGAGAACATTTCTACTTTATACTCTTAATTTTTTAAACATTACTTTTCATTAAAAAAAAATGCCTATGCTGAAAGGAGAATGAAAGGAACCACTAGAAATATATTCAAATGCACTGCCTGCAGGCGGTGTATTGTCCTGCAGTGGGGTTTACATCTTTTCCTTAATTGCTGTATTCTTCAGCTGTGCTTCCTTTCTTTAATGTCATCTGTCTTATTTAAATTGCACCAAAATGATAATGAAACATTGAACAAAATTTGTTTGCTGTAGTAGATGATCAGATGATTTTGTTGTTTTAAGTAACCATTCATTCTTTTGCAATTTTGTTGTATTTTTGGAGATGCAATTATTAAATAATGTTAAAAATGGTCACAATCAGCCACTAAGAATATTTTTTTCCTACAGATATTTGGTTGCAATTCATGTACAAAAAAATCATTTTCAATTCAAGCATTACAACACTTGGCAAAGTGAAAAGAAATATTTCTAAAGCATGGCCCTTAATAAATGTTTGCTACATGAAAGTGTGTTTTTTTTCAAGATTTATTTATTTATTTCAGTGGGGAGAGGGACAGAGGGAGAGGAAGAGAGAGTATCCTAACCTGACTCCCCTCTGAGCATAGAGCCAGATTTGGGGCCTGATCTCATGACCCTGAAGATCATGACCTGACCTGAACCAAGAGTTGGTCCCTTAACCAACTGTGTTACCCAAGCGCTCTATGAATGTATTTTAAAGTACATTAAAAGTTATTCTATATGAAGATTATATGAAATCCAAAAATAATAGATATGTAATACTACATAGAAAAAGAAAGATATGTGGTTTGCCAAAACTTGATAAATTATGAAATATTTAACACAGGAGAAGAAAATAATGAAAAAACACAAACAGAACAATAAACCAGATTTTCCCATTTTGTAAGATTCTCACCATACAATGTGGCCTATATAAGCTTCGTTATATTTTTTCTTTTTCTGAAAAGTTTTTATAAGTCTGCCTTATTTTATGTCATGTATTGTGTTCTCAGAAAATGGTCATGAACAGGATTAATATTTAGTTGGTAGGGTGGATTTTAAAAGTGACCTGTAGTGGGGTGCCTAGGTGACTCAGTTGGTTAAGTATCCATCTTTTGATTTCAGTTCAGGTCATGATCTCAGGGCTGTGGGATCAAGCCCTGCATGGGCTCTGCGCTCAGTGGGGAACTTGCTTGGGATTCTCTCTCTCCCTCTCCGACTTCCTCGCCTCCCCACCCCTCCCTCTTCCCTCAAACTCGCTTTCTCTCAAATAAAGCAAAAAAATCTTTTAAAAGAAAGTGACCTGTAGTAAGTCCATTTTTCATGTAATGGTAATGGCTACTAATAGCTTAGGAGAACATCCCTGACTCTGTCCTCTAAGCAATCAGTTTTGTTCCAACAATAAGACAATAAATGTCCAGTTCTAACACAGTGGTGAGGAGAGTTAATGAAGTGTCCACAGCTGTGTGACTTAGAACCTAAGGGTATAGTTAAGTTATGAAAGTGAGGGTATGGTTTCACAATGTCACTTGATAGTTTGTATCTTCCAATGCAGTTACATCTTCCAGGGTATAAAACAAATCTTCAATTAAAAAAAATGGGATAAAAAATGATAAAATGTCATTTTTCCTTTTGAGGATGACCACATCCTCCATGGGGATTCAAACTATTGCTTAAGAAAAGATAGAGGTTGACTGGGGTGTCTCTGTCAAGATTTGGGCTCTGAATTGCAAAGGCAGGAAAAAATGTCTTTTATGGTTTTGACCGATTTGCAACTTAATCACATATCATGGCAATTTTAAACCATATCTTCATCTGCCTTGTTAAAGTGATATTTCTGATGATACAGTTTACATGGACATCACTGTTTACATTAAAAAAAACTCAAAAAACCCTAAAAAATGACACTTATGGTACAGGACTAAATGAGGTCTAATTATCATAAATGTTCTAGTCTGAAGTTACAAACATCCATCTTGTGTATGTGTGTATGTTTGTGTGTTTGAGTGTGTGTGTGTCTATGTGTCTTTATACAAAAGCATTTGTTTTCCAAGATTGCCAGTTTTTCAAAATAGAAGTATGCCATGCAAGACTCAAAGCATGGTTTTAAAATAGTCTGTAGATATGCTGATGTAAATGCATGGATCACATTGTTCTCAACCATACTGTAAGGTGAGTTTTGTAATTATTCCTGTTTTGGTGCATGTTAGAGTGAGAAAAATCACGAAATTCACCTTAGAGAGAATGTCTGGGGAAAGACTGTGAGGCTGCCCACAAAAAGATCCCCTGAACACCAAGGATGGAGATGATACAGTGCTCACAACAGGGGCTCTGCTGTACTAACGCTGTGTGCAAGGGCAATCCCTGAACTGCCCTGTGCTTGTCCTCTTCTGTCAATGGAGAATAATTGTACTACCTCTGTAGCTCACAGGGTTTTGTGAAGGATTAAAGGAATAAACCACCTAAGGTACTTAGAACAGTGCTCTCTACTGGAACAGAGCGTGCCCTGAATAGAGGTTCTCCGTTGTCAGGGATGGGAAAGATTGCCAAACAACCTTGTGGATTTGAGGGGCAAAATACGGAATATAGAAAAGTGTCTCATAGGTTAAATCATGCTATTTCAGCATGAGTCATTCCTACTTTAATGAATTATTAATGAATTATTGCATATATATACACATATATTAATATAATTTTTATGAAAGGGAAAGGAAATTGTCTGGGTCAGACACCATGTTGTGCCAGGCTATAAGTATAAGCTAGGCACTTTATTACATTATTTCATGACATTCTACATATAGTAAAGAGAAGCATTCCACCTTAAAGAGAATACCCAAAGTGAATTCAGTCTCTTAAATCTTCCAAGTAGCAAGAGAACTCTCTAGTGAAGAAGAGTGAAGTCTGAATTATTCACTTGTTTTTATACATAATTATTTCCTTTCTCCTAGAAAATAATATCTTGGCATTAATGTTGAAGCCTAATTTTGAACTCATAATTTTCTTTCTCTTACTACGAAATAGGTAATATGTACCTAGATACATAGTGTGTATTTACAGTTTAAAGAATACTCTCAAAGTGAATACCTTTTACCTTCAAACCTGAAGATGTTTGAAGCTCCCCATGCCTTCAAAAATTGCCTCTCCTGCCCCCAGATATAACCATTGCCTTGAATTGTAGGTTGATGATACCCTAGCTTTTTAAATGCAATATTGTTACCTGTTTTTTACTTTCTGGAAACAGAAGCATGCCACACATATTCTTCAACAATTATTTTTCTGCTCAGCATTGTGTTCTATAATCCACTTAGAACACAACTTCATTGTCACCACCATGTGGCAGCACCCCCCCCACCCCCCGGGACACATCCTGACTTTGTGGGTACGTGGGTTGTTTCCAGTTTGGACTTCACAGAGCAATGCTACCACAGACATTCTCAAACATGTCTCTGGGGTCCATTTTGCATGAGACTCTCTGAGGCATCAGCCTAACACCTCAGTATCTGGGTTACAAGGTATGTCCATTTGCCCTTTTTCAGCTGGACTCCTTCAAGTCACTTTGCTTCCTGAAATGGCTCTACCAGTTACTCTTCCACTGCTAGTGGGAGCCCCTGTTGCTCCCTATCTTCACCAAGCCTTAGTGTCATCATTAAAACTTCATGATTTTTAAAGATAATCCTGTTGTTGCTGACTGAGGGATGTGCCCGTCATAGTATAGCGTTAACATTTCATGATCAGTGTTAACATGGATATTACTGAGTCCACGATAAGAAAGTCAAGCTACTGTGCAGTTAATATGCCATTAGGCACACTTGATTTGTGACTGTCGCTCGCTCCCAAATATGAAATGAGGATTCAAACTCAGAATAACACAATGTGGGCTATGTGAACATGGCCATGCATTTGAAAATAAAAAAATAAACCACTTAAACATGTAGGTTTTCTCGGTAAGCAGATATGGCTGTATATCCACTTAAAACAGCAATTCCTGGAAGGGTTAATTTTCTGATACCGTTGATATGTATCTTTAAAACCAAATAAAATATAGAATGCCCCAGCTTTTCTCAGTTTGCAGACTGCTCACACGCAAAGCATCAAGGCTCACTAAAGCTTCACTGGGTTTTTAAATCCACATCACACGCAGGGAACAGTAGACTAGAAGGATCCTCTTTGATTGGAGAAGTGGATACTGAATCTGCTAGCGCCTTTTCTTTAGGTAGAATGTGAACCAAAAAGCTGGACTAAGATCAGTGTTCCTGAGAAAGGGCTCCATTGAAATCCACGACACTCAGTGACAAAGGAATTAAGTCATTGTGAAACTATAAAGGGTTTTCTAAATCTCTCTCATCCTGTCGTATACTTAGTAGTCACTGTGTCATTCTCTTTCTGGCTGCTGGGGATGAGTCACATCTCCCCAGCAGCAAAATAACTACAATTTGGCCTGAAATTGAACCAGTTCACAAGAGGGAGGGACATAAATATGTAAAGAGAAAGTTTACAATTACACTACATAATAGAGTAAATATCACCACTTGAAATTGAAGTGAACCATTAAAAGACTAAACCATTAAAAAATAGCAGCATAAGCAAATTTGAGAACACAAAAGACAAATGCAGTTTCTACAGCACTTAACAACTGTGTAGTAAGTTTTCAGAAACAGAGGATATTACATTTTTCATTCTTCAAAGGAGAATGTCTGGCAAGTCTTGCTGCACCATCTAAAGTGCTATGATTAATGAACTCAAGGAGGGATTTTTCCCTCAACCCAAAGCCATTGAGGTGAACACAACCACAACCACAACCACAACACAACACAACAAAAGGCAGAAAACAAATGTTACCTTCTGTGGGTGACAAAAACATTATTTACATGGCCCAGCCCATTGCAGCCTGGCAAGGGACAGTGTGGTAGCTCTTGTTTGTTCAGTTTCCAGGAGAGGGGGCCCCCACTGAGAGGATTCTCCTTCTGTCTCTTGGCAGCCAGGGGACAGCCAGAAGCTGTGCGGTGGGACGTGTATTTACCTGATATGTGACCTTGTCCGTCACACCCTATCACAGGACATCTAGAGAGACACAGAAGAGTCATTGCCAGCTGGGAGACACTAGATAACGCACACAAAGCGATGTAAGTAGGTAAATAAGAAGACAGTGGCAATTCCATATAGTACAGATGGCAAGTGGTGGAATTATAAGAGTCTTTAAAAATGCCAGCAAAACAGCACTGTATTACCGGAAATAGTGATCCACAGGGCTGAGCTAAGCAAGGTTTACGCATTATCTCCCATGATCCTCACTGCAAACCCACTGAACATAGTGTTACTGTCCCATTTTCCGGGTAGAGAAAATGAGGCTGATAGAACTTAATTAAGTTGCCACCCAGTTTACAAGAAGTGGAGTCAGGTTCACACCCACACTTTTTAGCTCTAGAGTCAACCACGTAAGCTCTGCCGTGCTGCCTCCAACCAAAGACCATGCGTATAAGATGTTCACCGCTTTGCCCTACACTACGCAGCGCATTGCCCATAGCGCTGGAATGTTGGCTTTTAAATGTCTCAATAATGCATTGAGAAATGTTGCAGAGCAAGAAATTTAAGATAAAATTTCACCTTAACCAAAATTAAAGCTTTTGGGGGAAATGTTGCCATATTTGTCATGCTTGTACTTCCACCATGCTTTTTTTCTTTAAAGCAACTGGAAAAAGTATAGACTTAGTTTTGTTGTTATTGTTGGGTTTTGTTGTTGTTGTTTGTTTGCTTGTTTCGGCATTATCAAAGAACTTTGTACACATAGCTAGGGATAAGATAATTTGCTCAAGCTTTTAAACACTGATGGCTTCTTCAAGGGTCCTTGGGTTTAACTGGGTGCCTCCACCCCTCAACCTCAATCAATGCTTAGTTGCCTCCCAACCAACATCCCGCCCATTTGACCAACAAACTACATCTGGCCACACCTCAACTGACAATCACACTCACTTGAGTTCAGGGTCTTCTTTTTCTTCCTTTGTAGGCGTCATTTTGACACTACCTTTCCTGGCTCGAGGGCAGCCGGACAAACTAAATATGCAGACAACAAAGAACAAAACCAAACCAGGTGATTTCACTGGCCGCTGCTGTCAACATTATGACTGCCCTCCTTCAGAAACAAAACTGATCTCACCTTCTGTGCGAAGCATAGTTTCCAGTCACGTGCCCTGAACCATCACAACCCGGAGTCGGACACCTGGAAAACGCAGGAACAGAGCGCAAGAACCGCATGGTTGTAGTGGAGGCAGAGAGATCATGACACATTCAAACAGAACTAAACACAATGAGTTGCTTTGCGTTGGACTCTTTTTCCTTATATACAATGAATTTTTAGCTAAGAAAACATTTTTAAAGAAAATATTAAGATATGTATCTCCTGGATGATGCTTCTTTTTTTCTTCTTTTTAAACTTCATTTTGGAAGGAACCTGAAATTTGGCCCACAACTTACTGCCAGGCTTCTGTCTAAATCATGCAAAGTTTTTCTTTTTTGATTAACAAAAAAGTTTTCCAAGTTGTTTCTGTGCAAAATTTATTTTGTTTGATTTAATCCACTGCTGCAATAATCCATTAAATTCAGATGAACAGGAGTGGTATATACGAGCTCCAGAGACTTGGCACATTAATATAATTGCCAAAGAACCTAAGTTGTTTGCACCTGGTCTGTTCTGCCTCATGGCCCAACTTAAATGGCCTTTTGGAAAATCCACCCATAGTTATTATCAACAATCAACCACTAAATTTGGAATGAAAAGGGGAAAAGAGGAAGGGGAATCCAATTTCACTTGGAATGCTGAGTAGGAGCAGCTTCAAAATATACTTGAAAGTAAAAACTGAATAACCAAACAAGAAGTCAATAAATGTCTTTTTTTAAATAGAAAAAAACCTAAAGATGTTACTTATCAGATGGCTGCCCAAAACACGTAAATACTGAATATTGTTGTAGAACTCAGTCTACATGTTTTCAATATTTTTTTCTAGAAATAATATTTAGAGAAACTATTTAAGAGAACCAATAGCTATTATTAAGGTACAGAAATGTACAAGTTTAGAACAACTGAGTAAGATTGAATAATAAATACTGAGTAAGATAAGTAAGTTCAATTGAGTATGACTGTCTGGCACTCCTCTCTTTTCAATCCGTCAATCATGTCTCAACCTAACATTTTTACATTTCAGTCTAGAAAAACGGCAATCTATAGCATGATTTCCAGAATCTATACCGACACAATCAACTGTTCTTTACATATTGAATATGAGGAAAGTGTATTTCATAGTTCCCTCTAGTATTTCTGGTACTAATATTCCCAAGTTTTAGATCTGCTTAATATTACAGTCACATCTTCTTTCATAAATTTGTTGTTTGTAATTTCAAACAAGAATTTTAAACAAGTTAGAAAAAGGGAATATTAACAAAATATTAAGAAAATAAAATATCTGAAATTTTACTTGTGATTTAGACACCAAATATTGTTTCTACTACTTATACAAATATTGCATTATCATTAGATGTAGTAAAACTCACTTTTTTAAAGATGTTATTATTACAAATGAGTTTCATTAATTTTGTTTAATGTTATTGGTTACCTTTTCTAAATGGGTGCCCTATTTTAAAGGGTGTAAGGTAGACTATAACTTCTTATTATTCTATATGTAATATAATAAGATGTGAAGAAAAAATAAATGAAAAATTTGGAATAAAAGAAGAGAAGAATAGGAAAAATAAAATCAGTAAGTAGAAGTTAATATATACACATGTGGTTTTGAGATCCTAGGTTGAAATGAGCCAAAATTGTGTCTAGGTCCCAGAATTGAAAGACATACGATTCAAAATTCCTATAAGGTAAAATATTACGCAGTTTACTTGGGATTAGAGGATGAAAGTGCTTTGCCACACTTTCATAGGTCTGATTTAGTGTACAAATTCTGAAATCAGCAGAAAAAAGTATTATGTTTAACTATTCTATTGTTATTATAAAAAATACTATAAAAGAAAAAAGATCCGCAAAGCAAGAAAATGAACTAAATAAAATTACGATGAGTTGTTTTTAGTCATTTGGACTTTGTGGTGAAAGAATGCATTGGTTATAATTGATGCTGTCATGACTTAACTACTTGTTAGTGAAAACCCACACCGGGCTTGAATGAGGGGAGTCCTAACACAGTGATGAACTAGGAGGTCATGATTCCGATACTTACTTAAGCTCCTGAGAGTTAGCAGCCATGAGGGATTTAAGAGTCTTATCTGCTAAAGGACATCCAGAAACACTAAAAAGGGATGAGAAAAAACAAAAACAAAACAGACAACACTGACATATACATATCCGACTCAAATGGCATCTTGAGTTTGTGAACATATGCTAAATTTACTGGTGACTGGGGATTGGGAAAAATATAACTAGGTTTGAATCTGGCTTGTCTACTCTAACCAGTCTGGGCTTATAGACACCTCAACTATTTCTCATAGACTCAGGTTTTCTATTTTATCAAATGAAGGGCTTTAACCCAATGAGACTCCCCAACTCTAGAATTCTGTAATGCAATAATTACTGATTCGGAGTTCACTTCCATTGCACACTAAGGGGTGCTGGCTTAAAGGTCTAAACCGGTGCCCAAAGGGAAGGCAAATAACATCAATGAAGAAGGTAAGTGGAAAGATTAAATGCAGCTTTTTTTGCACTGTTTGTGACCTGGTATTTGCCCAGGGCTGAGTCTGCCACATCATTCCACAAGGTGAATGGTCAACCCAAGTCACCTTGGTTTCACTTGGGTCCTAAAACTAGACAGAGCTAAAGTCCTGACATAAACTCTAGCTTTTGGTTTATAATCTACACAATGAAATCAGAAAACTATCTTTGACCAAAAATCATGATTTCTATACCATATAAATAAAAAGCCAGAAGATTTAACTTAGCTTTACTTCTGGGGAAAAAAACAAAAAACAAAACAAAACAAAAACAAACAAACCCCAAACCCCAACTAAATCACTCTTCAATTCTGGATCCAGGTAATATCTTCCTAGAATGGGTGAGAATAAGTATTCACATTAGAATAAGATGTTGTAGGTGGTAAGGTACCTGCGATGGGAAGCATAGTTTCCTGTGACATGGCCACTTCCATCACATCCTGGTGTCGGACAGCTGAGTCAATAAAAAAATATAGTCTTAAAGTCAAATGCTTTTCACAGATTCATTTGCTCTGTCTATAGATTATGAGGTAGGTTCTCTTTCCAAGATCAGTTAACACCATGCAGGACACACAGGAACTAGTGAACTAAGGATTTATGTTATCTAGGAACCAGAAGACTAGAAGAATACTGGCATGATATGAAGGTATTAGTTTTCAACATCACCTTAATTCTCTGACTCAAATCACATAGAAAATCGATGCCAAAATATATGCTCTAGTGATGTTGTGAGTCAACAACCAAAGATGTTTTTATTTCTTTGAAAGTATAAATGTTATAAATTCATGTTTTATAAAGAGAGTGGCTCTTAGGAATACTGGCACCAATTATATAACAGAATTCAGAAAAGAATTTTTATGAGTCTGAGGTTTTCTTTTCTTTGTTTTTATTTTATTTAAGTAGACTTCATGCCTGGTGTGGAGCCCAATGCCCAGCATGGAGCCCAATGTGGGGCTTGAACTCACGATCCTGAGATCAAGACCTGTGCTGAGACCAAGAGTGGGCTGCTTAACCAACTGAGCCACTCAGGTGCCCGAAGGATTTTTTTGAGTTCTTAAGAGAAGGTCATCATAGCAACTTCATATATATTATAGAAACTGCCTGAAAGAGAATATCTTTGAAGATACTACATATACTGGAATGTAAATTGACATTTTGGATGGAAAAGGTGCTGACAATACAGAAACCGATAAGAAGTTTAGTAATTAAACCTTGGGATCAGTTTTATCCAAAGCTTGAAACCATCACAGACAATTGCTAATTAACCACCAAAGCAGTAGGCTCTTCTGGCCATCTACTAAAGACCAGAGTCTGTATTGGTGTACTTCATTGTATCTCAGAAGCTGGTCACATTCTGTGTATCTTATGTGTGTTTTAAAAATAATGTAAGAGAATTTGCTTCCATAGTTAATAGATTCATTGGTTTCTCAGTCATTTATTTTCCTCTGATGCTGCTCGAAAGTCACTCATTTGGAGTAAGCAGATTGACCCCAGCCCACTCAGTGCTATTTGTGGCAGAGGAAAAATCAGTTACGTCATTCAGGCTTCTGGTTTTCTCTGACATGCTGCCTAAAGTGAACGCTTATCCATATGTGTAGAATACAAAGTTTACCCCTTGTCACATTTTTAGTTTTTTGTGTGTTTTTTAAAATTTTTTCAATTTATTTATTTTCAGAAAAACAGTATTCATTATTTTTTCACCACACCCAGTGCTCCATGCAATCTGTGCCCTCTATAATACCCACCACCTGGTACCCCAACCTCCCACACCCCCGCCACTTCAAACCCCTCAGATTGTTTTTCAGAGTCCATAGTCTCTCATGGTTCACCTCCCCTTCCAATTTCCCCTAACTCCCTTCTCCTCTCTAACTCCCCATGTCCTCCATGCTATTTGTTTTGCTCCACAAATAAGTGTTTTGTTTTTTGTTTTCCCTATGAGCTACTTTCTAGTCATCTTCAGGTAACCTAAAGAAACTGTAAGAGTTAGAACATTTCCATCTCTCAGAGAGATGTTTGATTTTAAGGGCTCAGTCCAAGCTGAATTGTCTAACTCTTCCCCTACCACATTCCCTAGATGGGGTATCAGAAAGGAAACCGTGGAAGCTGTACATACATGTAAACAAGTGAAGGGGGAAAGAAAAATTATTGACATTTGAACTCAGTTATCTCACGAGTGCCATTCACCCACTGTACAACTGGAATATTCAGAGTGTGAGAGATGTGTTGCAATTGTCTGGGGATCCCCACTTTAGAAATACATGGCCATCTAGTGTGCAAAAACAGCACTGCATTTATTTTATTTTATTTCTAAATTTTATTTCTATTTTTTAATGACTTCTATTAATACTGCCAGGAGAGGCAAAAATTGCCAATGAGTTTTAAACCAGTCAGCTATAAATTAATTATGGAGTAACATAATAAAGTACGCATTTGATCTGCTGCTAATTTTTTTTTTTTTTTAAGTTTGGTGGTATAAAAAGGTCTAGGAATAGCAAAAGGACTGGAGATGGCATTGTTGTGGGAAAAGCTTTTGTTTCAGATTCTGATAGCTGGCTTAAATTACAAATTGTCAGTGAAAAATCTTATCCAATAACATGTGCCCATACCAGTTGAGTGAAACATTCTGGGCAAGTTTTCAAGTGAAAGTATTAACACTTAGAGGGGTGCCTGCGTGGCTTTGTAGGTTAAGCGTCTGCCTTCAGTTTAGGTGATGATCTCAGGGTCCTGGGATCTCAGGGCCTGGGATTAAACCTTGCGGCAGGCTCCCTGCTCAGGGGGAAATCTGCTTCCCCCTCTCTGTTTCCCCTTCTGCTCATGCTCTCTCTCACAAATAAAATTTAAAAATCTTTAAAAAAAAGTATTAACACTTAGAGAAAGAAAACGAGTAAGTGGCCTCCAAACTCTAAGAAAATTTATTTTAATAATTGACATTAAAAAATCCCATTTTGTAATCGATTAAAGTACATTTATCTGTTAGAAACATAAGGCAAAGCATAATTTTTGAAAAAGGATGAAACTATAGTAAGACTTTTACAAAACCAGTGTATAGCACAGGTCCATAAAGATCAGAACATCGTCTGGGGATGAAAATGAGGAGAGAATCATGAGGTCTCTATAATTTCCTAAGAATTCATGATTAGATTTTACTTCAAAAATTGTTCACAATGTTTTTAGAACCCTTCCTCTTTGTATTTCCTTTGTCCCAGTGAGAAGTGCACATTACAAAATAATCTCACTTCATTTTTCTGTTTGAATTGGTAATGCAGGTTAATTATCAATCCTTTACACTACATTTAGTTTGGAATGACTCTTACAATTTTCAAAAATCTACCTTCAAAGGATGAAATTTGCCATTTTTCAAGATATTCAAAGTAACATGAGGAAACAAAATCCATACAAAGATTTTAAAAACTTGAATGATAGCTCCACAGGGGAGTAAGTATGTGGCTGACCCCAAGTCACTTGTGGGAAGCAAAATGTTCAGTGACACTGAAGCTCTAGTGTGTTTGGTACTACATCACCACATTGCTCCAGCCACCAAGCTCTAGGTGAACATTAAACTCATATAAGAAAAGATGATAGTTGAGCCAATAATGTTTGCCTGCGAAATCCAGAAAGAATGCAGTCTAAGATCATTTAAAAATCAGTCACATATCAACACAGTATAACAGTGTTGCACTAGGAATAATTTCATTGAATACTTTCTATGTGTAAGGCCTATAACAGCATTTGAGATGTTCGTTGGGAGCATTTGAGATGCTCTCAACTCACTGTTTGCGGAGTTGGGGAGGGAAGAGGTACTGCAGTAAATATTCTGTAGCAATGACATGGATGTAGGAGAGAACAAAAGCAGTGAAAGAAGAATACCCTTGCCCTCCGGGGCCCTCTGCTCTAATTGGGGAGGCAGACAAGAGAGAACGCAGGCGAGCAAAGTGTATGAGTGCATTAGAAGGTGATAAATATGTTTATTATTTATATTAGAAGGAGATATATTAGATGTATTATTAGATATATTAGAAGAATATATATATTAGATATATTAGAAGGTGATAAATATGTTTATTATTTATATTAGAAGGTGATAAAGGTGTTGTCCTGAAAGACAACAGGAGTTCCAGATAAAGGGAGCAGGAACATCAGGGCTGGGGTGGGTGGCCATAGTGCCAGAAAGACCCCTCAGGTAAGTGACATTTGAGGTATGAGCTGAGGGAGGGTGAGGACCTATGGCACCCTGCAAACATCTGTGGCAGAGGGAATAGCAGCAATGAGGCCCTGAAGCCTTGCGGAAAAGCAGGAGAGGTGGCTGGTAGAGAGGGAGGGGCAGGGTCCTGTGGGGAGGGAGAGCTCATTCCCCATGGGCCACTGGAAATGGGTCCAGAGATAGTGCAAGCCTGGACGTCCTCAGAGTGGACACTGAGAATCTAGAAAACTGAGTGTAGGCAGAGGAGAGAAGGGGTTCTGGAGCTGATCTCTGAGACAGTCCATCTTTGGAAGGCTTCACAGGAGTCTAAGCAGGAGTAACAGGTAAGGTGGGAACCTGTTCCGAGGTGTGGTACCCTAGAAGCCAGGTGAAGAAGACAGAGGAGGAAGTGCTCAGCTCTGTCAAATCCTGCAGCCACATCAAGCAGGTCAAGAGGAATAAGAAACCACACACAGATGGGTTCCCTGCAGGACTCAAGGATGGTTTTGATGGAATGATGAGAACACAAGCCTATCTGGGAGAAATTTAGGAGAGAAACAGAGTCACACTTTCCTGAGGAGGTTAGCCATGAAAGGAAGAAGAGACAGGGGATCAAGGTGACAGCCAAGTCAAGAGACGGTTTTTAACTTTTTTATTAGAAAAATTGAAACATACTTTCATACTGATTCAGAAGAAAATGATTCAGAATCAGAAGAGATTCAGAAGAGATCATACAGATGTTGGTGACTAAGAGGAAAGATTACTTTTTGCTAGAAACTCTCAATAATTGGCAGCTTTGAATATTTTGTGTATGAATACACTTTAATATTTCACCATTTAAAACCAAAAATTATTTTCCTACATGTCACTCACTCCCTCACTCCCTCATGTGATATATAACCCAGCCAGGACTATACTGCAAGCTAAGGATGTAAGTGTAGAAAAAACAACAGATCCTGCCTTGTGTTTGCTTGAAACACTTCCCACCTCTCCTCCTCACTTACCATCTATTCTGGGATCTCTACTTCCCTGCCCGGTAAAGTAGAGAAAAAACTTAGGAGTGCCTGCCGTCCAGACAATGCCCAGGCCAAGTTATATCCGCAAGGAATTTGTGTGAATCACACTCTAAATCCTAATGACCCACAATCACAGTTCTTCAAGGTTAAAAAAAAGGGGGGGGGGCATGGCAGCTGGGCTCACTGTACAATCTTTGTTCTTATCCCTGCAAAAATTTGGTGGCACCACCTGTGCTGTCCCAGCACACACATTTCTCTGAATTTCCCCATCTCATGCCCCATTCCCTGCCTCCATTACTTTGTAAGAACCATTTCCCAAAGATTTATCCACATTTTCTTAACTTCTTTGAACTTATAGGGCAAATCAATAATACTAAATGCCCAGTTTGGTAATTGTTTTAGCTTTTTGTTCCCATGGAAATCATTTTCCTTAGTCGTCCTCCTGTGTTTGTAAAGGGCCTCATTTCTGTGTTCTTTGTGGGCTTTCTTTCTGCCCTGTCAGGGGCCAGCAGCTTGTGTGTCCTCAAGGCTTCAAGAACACTCTATCCCTCTCTTTCTATACTTTCTCTAGTCTCGAGATCTCGTGTCTGAATCTCTGTATCAGGGTTTTGTTTTACTTCTTTTCACATCAGTGTTTTAGATGACCTTCCAGCTTCAGAATAATTTTGCATACCATTCTTCCTAAAGCACTACGTCACTAATTCACTTCCCTGTTTAAACTTTCGTGGCTTGCTCATACAAACCTGCAGCCGGGCACTCTTCACAGTGCCCCGTCCTGCTTAAGTCCATGCCTGCACTCTCTGTCTGTCCAGGTTTGGCCGGTCCTCAGAGCTCAGCTCAGGGCTCAGAGCTTAGATCCCTGAAGCTTTGTTCCTGCTCCCGCCTCTGCTGTCATCTTAATTAATATTTCCTGACATCAGGTGCCCGAGTCTTTAAACTCTCTGAGTCACAGAATCCTTTGAGAAGGTGATGAAAACCATAAACACCCTTACCCAAATAATCATTTGCATTAAGCGTTATGAGGTTCATAGACGCCCTGAAATACTGACTTGGATCTTCTGGGGTCAGTAAGTGTCAGATTATGACCTTCTGATCAAAACATAAACATTTCTTCAACTCATTCACCTGACCCAGAAGCAACATTTTCTATCCCTACATCCTGTTCATTTCCTTCAAAAGGCACTTTCTGGAAGGGCAGAATTCATTTCAAATCTGACATAGGCCTAAAACATAGCAGGCATGCAAAAAATAGTTACTGAATACATGAACAATTGTTCCACTGCCACAGAAGGAATAGCTAGACCCAACTAGTCCTAAAAAGGTGTGACTCCTCAAGAATGGATTCTGGATCCTTCACTCCATCATCACAGCTGACTTTATAATATCATTGAACTCATCATTGTGAGAAATGTTAAATGATTTTTAACAGAATCACAAAATTAAATGAAAAAAATTCCAGTCCCAAAAGAAAAAGCTGGCCTCTGCTTTCAAGGAGAATCTATGAGGCTGTGAGAGAGGTTAGACCTATGGGTAGTAGTTTTTTGTATCATCCATATGCTAACGATACTATAATTATGTTAAGGAAAGAAACATTAACTTGCTGACACACTTTAGGGACTTTATATTTATTGCAGAATCAAAAAGAAAAAGGCTGCCGCCTGTACCTCAAACACGTGTCCTATTTTTAAAAATTTCAATGTAATAATTATTTAAATCTAATTGTGATTAATTTCTCAAAACATTTTCAGTAGAGACATGAATTAATGTACTTCCTCATTAAAAAATGTTTATGCCTTTAGTGAGCAAAATACAGTAATTCTGCTTAGGATTCTACATCTTAGGGGTCTCATACTACAAGCTGTAATAATTATTGTACAATGAAAATGCACTATCCACTTGGCATTTTGTATATTCTTACAGACTGTTTCCCTAGATTTTCACAATTTCATGAGATGATTGTTGATAGCCCTACTTTAAGAAACTGGAGGTTCAATGAGTTCAAATGAGTTTAAAAACTGTCTAAGGCCACGATACTAGTAAATGATTGTACTACGGAGAAACTGGGTTCACCTGACTCAAGTGGTGCAGATTCTGATCAGCCAAACAAATCAAAACAAAACAAAACAAAACAAAACACATAAACATCTAATTGTTTTATACTGTTTTTGTTTTTTCAATCATCTCAGCACGAAATCATGTCATATATACATTTTTTTCCATAATCCTCTTAGCTCTAAGCATAAATAAGTATGTATTGAACATTTAACTATAAACCAGGATATTATTACCCAAAATTCTAAATCTGAGTCCTCTAATTCTAGAATCTCACAGAACATACCACTGAAGATCACTTACGTGATTAGTTCTTTTTTGAGATCTCTTGCATGGAGCTTGGGTTTAGGGCTTGGAATGGAGGCCTCTCCAGGAAACTTTTTTTCCTCTAAATTTTCTAGAGAGCTCACTGGGTCTTTCTAGAAGGAAAAAAAAAATACAGAAGAACAGAAGGCATTAGGGCACCCTGGATAGACAACTGTATTTGAAGTCATCAGGGTGGAATTTGAGTTTTAATTTAACAACTTAGCTGCAATTCTTCATAGGATTTGTACACAAAATCAATAAGGTAATAAGTATAAGAATATATCCTGATTAATATGGACCTCTGTCCTTGATAAAGAATAAAAAATTACAATTCATGGGGGAATACCTTTACAAGTTCACATTTTGGCAAATACAACTACAGAGGCATTTCTTGAGCTATATAACTAATATGTTTCAGACTCTATTGTATAATGAATGTTTCCTAGATAAAATGGGAATAGTTCTTTATATATAGAACAATTATTGGTAAAACTAAAGAAATTTTGCAAAAATAAACCACAAATTTTAAACAAAAAAGAATGCCAATTTAGGTTAACAAAATGTCCCTCTTAATATACAAATAATTAAGATTTAAATTGTTTGTTAAATATGTAATAAGTTGCCCACAATATTTAGCCATTGAATTTTTTTGGATAATTGCTTTTATTATCACATTACTTCCTCTTTTTCTTAAGTTACCACTTTTGCTAAGTTGATATCTTATAATGCTTTAGTCATTGGATGGAATGTTTTGCTGGATTATCACTAATTTTTGTGGTCTTCTTTTAAGCTTAATACTGATCTTGATTTTTGTAAGGAAGATTTAGTAATGCTTTCAAAAAACTTATTTACCATCTGATATCTTACAGAAGACTGATGATGGTTTCCCTCAGTTATATAATTAGCTTACTTACATCTTAAACTTATAACCAGTAACTATATAATACTTCCTGCATTTAATACTAAAATCAGATTAACTAACAGAGAATTTCTGATTCTCAAAAATACTGATCTCTTTAAAATGAGAAAACTATTTTGAATTATTCAAGGTAAGTCTCATTTAAATTAAATGGATATAAAAATGTGATGGCAAAATACAATTTTAATAATCCTGAGTCTGCACTCAAAATCAATGGAAAAGCAAAATATCTGGGTTTTCTGCATCCAGGAAAAATTCTGCACCTTGATCTCAGTCATAAAGGCAAGTGTAATTTTTTTCACTAATTACTTGGGTAGCAAAACCTTTTCCACAAAACCATACAGTGGTAAATACATTGGTAAACTATCTCAAGTGACTCTTGAGGCCAAATTAATAAAACCTGGTTTGGTACAATTTCTTTCTTCATATTATTTATATTCTAAGTTTTTTTTTTTTTAAATTGGTGTCTGCTTGAAAATATTAGGAGATAATAGTACACCGCTTGAAAATAAGGAGACATGAGTGCTTGATTATAGTGACCCTCTAAGGTACAAAGGGGAAGGCCCCTTGGATGCTACTTCCATGGAATCTTTAGCAAGATGGATGGTCCTTCTCCTTTTCAAGTTTTCTAGTATAAATACTAACATGAAGCAATTCCTAATTAGAAGACCTTAAACCTGATAATGCCACTATCTATTCCATTTGGTGTTAACTGGATTTCACCCAAGTAGTGTTTTCCACTACAATTTATAAATGTCTTGGCTTTTTGAAAGTAGATACAAATGCTAAATCCAATATTGTCTCAGTGTGGAACAGCCTTTGTTTTTCTGTTTAGGATGCTGATTTTTTTTTTTAAATAGCATACAGTGAAAAAGAGCCTTTTATTATTTTCTTTATGATAAAATTAAGAACAAAGTATTCTTAAAGACATGTACATTTACAGATGAACATATAAAGTTTATCAGCTATCATTTGACTGCTAAATCTATACATAATGGAAGATAAGGGAATAAGGAATGTTGAAAGAAATCAATAATTATGAAAATTTAAGTTGTTATTGTAACTAAAACATATATAAAAATAATGCTTACAAAATATATGGTATTTAATTTGGTATAGTAACATGTGGTAATGTTTTAAAAGGATAATTTCACTGGATATGAGCTTTTAAATATTTTGTGGGTTCTTATAAAAACTATGGACTCATATTCATGCAATTACATTATGAAATAATTGTCTTTTTCCCTTTTCTTTGCTGAGCATCCTACCCCAAGAAACCTGCAGAAAGCATATGTACTAAAATACAGGTGATCATCACTGAAAGAATTCTTATTTTGTTATACTATCACTGTACATTAGATAAATTTTTAAATACCCAGTAAAAAATAAGCCAATGTCATTTGGAAGAATTTTTTCAAATTTAAAAATATAATTTAAAAAATAATAATTTTATCTTGTGGCTATGTAAGAGAATTTGGCATATATATGTTGTGTTTGGAAAGTATACGGATGCAATGAAATTCTTTTAATGTACAGATGGAAGTTTATATTGATTTCAGTAAAGACCAGAACATAATGGTAACATGAATAACAGATAATAGCATCTGGCACTTTTAACATTTTAAGCCCTGAAATCTTTGGAGAACTGACAGTTGAATGGAACTGACAGCCCTAGTTATTTCTCAGCACTTTCCTTTCGAGATTTTTTGAGTTTTTTCCAGATTCAGGATTTTTTTTTTTTTAGAGGGCATCTGGACAGGCTATTTCACTGAGAGAGACAGACAATATTTTCTGAAAATTACCACCAAAATTAAGCAACTGTTGTGCATATGAACTAGATAACAATGAATTAGAAATAATCGCTCCATTTCTCTGTGTGTGTGTGTGTGTATGTGCGTGAGTATCATGTGGCGTAAGGGTGGAGGTGCCAGTGTGAAGGACAGGGTGTCAGATCAGGAGCTGACTATACCACCCAGTCTTCAAATATTCACGGTATATTGTTTGGGCCGAGTGCAGCATCCAGGTGGGCTCATTGGAAAAAACAGGCACGGACCACTTCCTGTGATTAGTTTGTGTGGTTATGCCCTGTAGATCACGGCCAAGGGAGGTTTGGTCCTGCTTCCCTGGGAGCATTGTTGGGTCCCCCACACCTCGCCAAGCACCATTTCTTCTTCCTTCTCTTCTTCCCTTCTCTTTCTAATTGTCCTCAATATTCCCTTGTTGTTGCCACTTTTTGATGGACTGTTTCATCTTTTCCTTCTCTCCATTCTCTCCCTTCTCCTCGTTCTTCATTTGGGCTTCTGCCCAAGCCCATTTCTTGATTTCTGTAGGACCAAAGACTAACAACGTCCTTGATCCTCAATTTTCTCCTCCAAAACTTTGACAATAATCCCGCTTTTCATGACTGTTAGGATACTGAGACGCCGTGTGTAAAGATCCCTTATCTTTATTCTTACTGAACTCAGTGTCCCTCTGCTACCTTCACAACAAGGACGTTGAATACAATCTATTTTTTCAAAATAGTAACTATCAAGTATCACAGTTCTCATTTATAAGAGTCAGAACAGGGTGATAAATTCTGTCTATTTATAGATCAGCTCACCACAGACAAAGGCACAAATGAGGAAGGGTGAGGCCCTATCTTAGGGAGTTATAGTGCCACAGAAGCACTTTTGTGTGAGGGTGTCCCCATCAGGTACACCAAGCAATGAGTCATTCATGGTCAGATCACCGTGATAACAAAAATTAAGCTTAAAAAATATTTGGTCAGGATGTCTGAATGGCTCAGTTGTTTAATCGTGGGACTCTTGATCTAGGTTCAGGCTGTGATCTCAAGGTACTGAGATCAAGCCCTGCATGGGGCTCTATGCTGGGAATGGAGCCTGCTTAAGATTCTCTCTTTCCCTTTCCCTTTGCCCCTCCCCCAAAGCTGGAACAGGCATACTCTCTGTAAAAACAAACAAAAACAAAACAATAACAACAAAACAATTTGTCAACTCAAACCTAGGGCAAGCACCTTGACTCTAGGAACTCACTTAGCATCTTCAAAGTCCTCTTTTGTCATTCGAATCTCCACATTCTCCATTCCAGATTTCAGAATGCTTAGGTTGCAAACTGTAGCAGGAAAAGTCTGTACTGTCAGACCTGAAGTAAGTAAGCCATTCTGAAAAGAGCAGAAATCTAATCTAACCAAATCCGTTTTTCCCAGGAATTTTCTGGGAAATAAAACACTGTCACAGATATATAAGCATTAGAATAAGAACATATTCCAGTTGAATTTATGAAGCTGCTAAGATGAATCCAGATGTTTTTTGGAATTATGCAAAAAAAAAAAGAGATTGGAAATAAAGAAGCTATTTGTTATAAGACCTCATTTTCTGGCTATCTGAGTGATAAAGAGGTATAGCCAAGGAGGTTCTTGAGGTACTTGCTAGACCTCCAAATGGGAGGAGGGTCTCAGAATATGAGCACATTTTTGTCATTCTTGTGAGGCCAAAAATTATAACCAAGATAAAACAATATAAGAGACCTTAAATGAAAACAAGAACCTACCTAACACAAATTTGCTTCGTTACCACTCAGGACTGAATCAGTATGCCTGACATTGGAAGGAAGATTTCTGGTGATTTTTGACCATGGTCCATTTATGGCAGTCATAGGATGGGGACAGAAAGTCTAAGTCTAAGCACATGACACTGAGATCTCCCAAACAAGGTGGGTTTTATCCTAGTGGGATTCATCTGAGAATAGGAGCACAGTTATGCTTACTGTGTAAATACAGTCCTTCATGTGACATGAGACTTTTACCGAACCACATCAGCAGATCTAACTAGGACCTTTCAGTGGTACAGAGTGGGATATGCCATGATCCCATCGACTACTGGACTAGCTGAGGATGAAGCAGTTTTATGAATGAGAGGGTATTCCCCTTCTCTAAACCTGGCTTCTACAGAGTGGGGTTGGATCAACAATCTTGATCTCATCGTGATTGTGCTTCTCAACAACTTACACTACCTCCTTACCTCCATTTCAGACCAGTTTTGCAAAATGATCAGTTCATATGAATACTGACAGATTTCCAGATCATAAAAATAAACAGCAGTTAAGCACAACTTCTGCTATTTTCGCACAAGTCCAAAATGGCAGGGGGGGATGTGGTGGAAGGAAGAAGTACGTGTTTGCCCACCTTTGGTCATCACCTAAGGTAAACCAGCTACTAATACTTTGCAGGTATTAGTTTTATAATAACCAGAGTCAAACATACATTATTTTTAGAAATGGTTCTTCTAAAATAGCATTATGATAGGTTAACGAAGACCATCCCTAAATACTTGGAGCAGATTTTGTAAAGCCAAGCAGAATAAAATGAGTAAGACTGTATGGCAGAATCTAGTCAGAAAGTGCTGTTGTATGGGTTCGCCTCCCACTTCTTTGTGATGGTGTGGGTGCTGGTAACGCAGAGCCTGGGGGATCCTCCAGGAACCCATCCCTGACCACTGTACATAGGGTTGGCATTCCTCCCCCGCCCCCCGCCATTGTGTGTCTGCTAGTTCTATTCCATTTGTCACTGTATTTGTTCACCTGCCAGTGTCCCTACCGGACTGAGCATACATGTGCAGCAAGTTTGTCACATTTGATGCTGCAAGCTTGGGACCTATGTTACTGCCTGGACATGGAGATGCCAGCAAAAGTGTTCTGAAGGAAGCAAGGAAGGGGGAGGGAGTGAAGGAAGGAAGGAGAAAGGAAAGGAAAAGCGAAGGGAGAGAGGGAAGGGAAGAAAGGATAAAGGAAGGAAAGAAAGAAGGAAGAAGAGAGCAACGGAGGAAGGAAAGAAGGGAGGGAGCGGAATTGGAGAAACAACCCAATCTTATGATCACTGTTGTTTCTGTCAACTTACGCTCTGAGATGTTAAAGCATCTGCTAAAATCAAATTAGCTCCCCCCCCCAAAATTTCTGAACTTCAAAAAGATGAAAAAAAAGTGGTGCCCCCTTCCAAAGACAGCGGCTGTTTTATTTCTTTAAACATATCAACCAGCAAATATCACCAACTTTCCTGACAAACAGCAAAGCAAAACGAATCACTACTGTAACAGTTAGGGTCCCATTTGCAAAGACATAGCATCTAAATAGTGGAGGTTTCTGGCCGTGACTCGTTTTGGATGATACTAAGTCATGGTTAAGCAGTCTAGGCCAGGTGGCTCAAACTATGGAGATAAAGGCTTGATGAACCTGCACAGCCACAACATCTAGCTACTCCGAAGATAACCAAATATACAAATGCATCTCCTTGACTTTGGGACTGATACAACTTAGACATGATTCAAATACCTCAGCCAATGCCTCTATATGTAGATATGCTTACATAGTTCCTTCATGAAACCAAGGAAAGCAATTTGACATGATTCTTACTCATCCCTGATTCTATTTCATTTTCTATCCTCTGGTTCAGAAAGAGTTAGCAAGTTGGCATTTCAGTGTTGAGTGATACATGCACCTTCCAGGCTGCCGTAGCTGAAGGGGTGGCTAATATAATCTCTCATGGGATGCACACAACTGCAGCCCTAATGGGGATCAAATTCGCTACAGTGACATCATTTTAGGCAAGTGACAGGAAAAGCTGGATTCATTTATCAGTTTCTGATGAAATTTAAGATCACCACTTTACCAAAATCTAAAACATGGTACAGAATTGTGTATCATCTAAACAGGAATATGAAAAATAATGCAGGAGGAAAAAGCCGAGAATACTCTCTAATCATGCTCTCTCTTAAACTTAGTGATTGACATATTGAAACAATACCTCTTTCTCCTCCTCTGTCTTCCCAGGAGTTTTGCTATAGTTGATAGGAGTATCCCAGCCCTCTTGATCACAGAGAGCCTGATAGAATGCTGCATTGACCAAAATGCTGCTTGTTTTGAATGGGGAAGTGGAAGGAGTTGGAATAGAAGAAGTGTTAGAGGAAGTTAGGGGTGCAGCTTTGTCCGGGATTCGATTTTTTTTCAGGCTTAAGTCCAATGTGCCATTTTCATCCACTTCTATCTCGGCTCCCTGGTATACAATAGGAAACAGAAAAACATTTAAACAGTTTGCAGTTATAGCCTAGCCATGTGGGGCTTTTAAGGGATAATTTTAAATGCAAGCTTTTATGTAAGTATATCTGATTTAAAATCTAGCTTTCTGATTTGCTTTGGTTAATGTTCAATTCTTAGGCAGACTTTTAAGAGCAGCACCATTAGTGAGCTTCATGTTTCTGGGTTTAAACAAAGTAGAGCCTAATATAAATAAGATGTTCCAAATGCTAAATGTATTGGCTAACCCTGTTTTATATATTTTTTTGAAGTTTAGCTTTAAATCTCCTTTTCTGGCTTGCAGAATTATCACTCTCAATTCATCATTTATAGCATTAACACTTGAGTTTATAAAAAGGCACAGCACTACTTCCCAGCTCACCCCTCCCCAATACAGTATTAATCTAATGTGAATATATGCAAAAATAACCAGCTGCAAGAGAATTTTTTATTGGGATATTAGAGTAATACGGATGTGACCTTTTCCTCTGGGTTACTTGAATCAGAAAAGCTTTGTTTGCTTGAAGGGGGGCCGGTGCAGCAGAGGCAGACAGGGGCAAACTATTGTTGATTCTGGGGGCCTTCAGGAGCAGGTGCCAACAGGCCTATTTGGGGGTAAGTTGTACAATGAAACTTCGGAACAAAGCTGATTCTTTTCCAGACACTTTGTATGATACTTAAAACTCACTATACCTCACGGTATTTCTCCTTGGGAGACAGCTTTGGCTGTCTTTCTGTTGTTGTTCTTGCTGTTGTAGTAGTTTAAGGTACAAGACCCAAAGACTGCCCACGTGCTCTGGATTTTCCAAAGGACACACGCCAAAGGATGGCTCCTGTGCTGTCACCAATGGTGAGCACTGCCACGCAATAGGACTCAGAACGCGGGAAGAGCTCACTTGTCTTTTTCTTAAATGGGTCAGATAAATACCTCTTCGTATTTTCACTATCATCCATCAAGTCACAATTAAATCTTGGACAACGTCTCTGCTCTTTTTCCTTTTGGCTGGCAAAGCAGGAGTCTCTTTGAATATGTTAGCAAGATCCCTAACGCATATGGTAGCCAGTTACTTCCCCACGGGGGATTTATTTTAACTCCCCATTTACACTCTGCCTTCTCCCTCCCCAACAGTTGCGGCTGAGGGCTGAGGTGTGGGCCAACGTAGTTGAGCTCCAAAAGCTCACTGCTTGCACCTGATTTAGAAAACAAGGCACCTCTTCTGTTTGCTTGTTTCACCTGCAAAGTTCCTATTTTAAATCTCAGCCTCTGAGGTAGGTATGCTTTATTATATTTGTGGGAGGTAAATATACTTCTAATATGTTTGCACTAAGATGCTTTGGCTATATCTTTCTGTCCCTTTTAGTAAATAGTTTAATCTCCTGTGATAGTTTTAAGCTCTGAATTTGACAGTACAGCTTATCCGGGATAATAACTTAGTAACCACAACATCTTATGCCATCTGTATAATATCAAATACGTTTTTATACCAGCATTAATAAACCTTAGTTACAAAAATCCAAGATATTAACCATATCAGTGCCATGTGCTCTCTCTGTGGTATAACAATGTAGTCTGTCGTGAGCACATCAAAATAATTCTTGGCTTCATAGCTGATATGTAACTATAGCAATGAAACAGAGCTATAGTAATCAAGTTTAATGGCCAATGTAAAGTAAAATGCTAAATATTGTAGTTGCTGACATTTTTCATTAAAAAAATAAAAAACTTGGGTTAAGACTGCACAACCAACATTCACATAAAATTCCAGACCTCTGTGACAGATGGCTTAGGAAAAAGAAGCCATGTGACTGGGCTGCAGAGTTTTATAGTGCAAAACCCATAAATAGTGCAGATTCGATCTCCCTGAAAAAAATATCAACGATTCCAAGACAACACTAATATATATTTTAGTTCTTGCAGAAAAGAATTCCAAATAGTAAACAAAAAAAATTAGAGATTCTTGGAGTTGTTATAATTCTACATCTTGAGTAATCATGAGCTGATTGAGGGGGAAAAAATCACTTTTAATATTTAAAAGAGGCGCTCTTGTATATCCCGCGCCCCAGCCGGCTGCTCTGAGCACCTGACTTGACAGGGAGAAAGCACGTTTGGGCAGCAGGGTACAGATGGGCTTTAAGTGAGCGCACAGATGCATTCAACAATTACACACAGTACCAGAGAAGGGTCCCTTTCTGCCCATAGATGGGTGGATCACACGTTTCCTGCATGGATTTTTTATTCAGATGTCAATAGACATCACTTCTCTCTGTGCTTGAAACTCCAAATGGCAGCACACAAAGGAGGGGTGGTGGGAGAGGCCATAGGAGCAGGAGGGCATAACATTCAGCGGACATGGAGCCCCACTGCTGACTTCTAGCATTCTGATTTCTAAAAGCACCATTCGCCATTCTGGATCCTTATTTTAATCATTTAAACTTAAATTTAAAGGGTTTTTGTAAGGGTAGACATAAGTCCAATACTATTTACACACTTGCCAAGTTAGGGCCAACATCAAGGACCATCACTTTCAGCCATTTTTGAGGTACTGATGCCATATATGATGTATTTATTAATTAAATTATTGAGAAAGCACTTATTGTCTTCAAGCCTCCATATTTTGGGGAAAAGAAAATTGAAAAATATATTGTTCTTGCCTTCAAGGAGCTTATCTCATACATAGAGGAGATTGTTAGTGAAAGATAATTTAATAAATAGAAATTATTATTCAACTGAAAGTTGAAATAATTATTTCTTATATAATCCTTATGTGTATCATAAACTGAGAAGTGATTCAGAGGTCTGCCAACAAAGAAATGATTAATGAAATTATGCTGCATTTATTTAATGGCACATTATACGACCAGTAAAATGATAATTATGAGGATTATATTACAACAAGGAAAAGACATCTATTACAGAAAGCAGGAAACAACCTGGCATTCCTATTTTGCCTACAACCAGGGGGAAAGGGTAGAAATTTGTTCCCTGAAGAACAAAAGAAAAAACACAGAAATTACTGTACTTGTATTTATAAGATAGTCTTAAGGCAGGTCTCCAATATTTTCCAGGCAAATGACAGCATAATAATGTTTTAACAACTAAAAATTAAACATTCAAAGATAGTAATGAAATAAAGTTAACTTTGCTTAAAAGTTCTACTGTGAACTTCAGTCCCAACAGTTACAGTTATGCCAGCCTGAGAAAATTATTTAATATCTCCATACTACTATTTCTTCACCTGCTAAATGGGATGATATCTTCTCTACAGAGTTTCTGGAAGGATTAAAAAGAATTAATATAAACAAAGTGCTTCTTTACAGTGCCTGACACTTTGTAGGTATTCAATAAGTGACAACTTATAATAAAACTAATTTGATTGGGTTTTCAAATGCTAAAAGAGACATCCCTATGCTACTGTATGCAGAGATAAAGAGAGAATTACTGAATATATACACACATATCAGTTGGTTCCTTGTGATCTCCGACCCAAGTCTCTCAGAACATTTCATTCAAAATATACGGTATAACCTGACATGATATTAAAGTTACTGAAAAAAGCTGCTTTTGGATTCTTACCATCCCAAGAGCCTTCAAGCTATTTCTGATATCCGGCAGCAAGGATGGTGAAGTGTTATCATGTTGTTTCTAGGCTTTATTCAAGCACAAAACAGACTTTGAACTTTAAACATTTCAAGCAAGTGTCAGTTTTTTGTTTTCTTTTAAGGCACACTGTGCATATGCTACTTTGTCTAAACAGGTGGGGAAAACACCAAAACAAACAACAGAATGCTTGGCAAGCAGAAATGATCAGGATAAAGATAGACCATGCGCGTGATCCTACCTCTGCTGCTGAGGGTAGGAGGAAGGGAGGAGACGGGGAGTGTCTCTGACACTGGCACGTGCTCTCAGGGGCCGGAGGACAGCCTTCAGTGCACCCAGCACACCCAGGATGCTCATTCTAAGCCGGCCGCCTGTTTCTACTGAATGCTGTGTTCATAGCAGCAGCAACGGTGGCCAGACGGAAGGGGGGAGGGTTTGAAGCTGTGGCCCATGAACGTTTTACAAACTCATATTAATTCCAAATTAAAATGAAGGACATTATACCAATTTTAGAACCAATAAAAATACTAGTTTCAAGAGAGGGCTCATACTTCAAATTACCCTAAACCATTATATTGATATTGATATTGATATATATTGATATTGATAAACCTAATATTGATATTACTAATTTTTTCTTCTGACTTGATTCCTCAGAGATACTTAAAGCAACATACAGGTGATTTTGGTGGTGTAGATGCATTGTGTAAATGTTGGATTGTATTTTAACAAATAAATAATTCTTCTTCACATCCACTTTGGGGATATGATGGACTCATTGGGGCAGTGGTGGGCGATGGTAGCACTGACTTTCTCAATTCGGTGTTGGGAAAGGGTCCATGAAGGACGTGCTTTAGTTTTGGGTAGACAGTCAGCTGGGGCTAGGAAACTTCGGAAAGAGAAGTGGAATATCCTTATTGTCCCACATTGTTTTTAGACTGTGTGGGAACTCAAAGTTATTTTGCCTCTCTGAAGACAGCCCCTGCTGCCATTATTCTCCATAAGAATAGGGATTTTCTAAATCATGTATTTACATTTCTCACTAAATGTGGACTCAGTTGCAGGTAGCACAGGAAGTATCTATATTAGCCCCAACAGGAGGATATGGAGGCCATTTAAAAACTTTGGCTTGATTTTAAAAACGTTGTGCCCACATGTGACAGCCTGATCTATAATTTGTTCTCCTACTGGGCTTTGTAAGAAATGTCAGAAAAACTCATTCCATCAAAGAAAGGACAGCATGGAGGCAGAAGGAAAATGAGAAATCTGCCCTCATTTCTCTGGGTTCTGATCAAAACCACCCATGCCTCCCCTGGACATTAGAAACATCACCTATGAAAACACAGTTCTTGACCTGGAATAACAATTTCTTTTTTTCTGCTTCAGCCAAAAACTCCTTGAAGGGACGGGTCTGTGGCAGCATCTAACATGTGTCTTGGGAAGTCCAAATCTCATAGACCATTTGGTGGGTAGAGCTAAGAGTCCATCTGCCAGAATATCTCTCTATACATCAAAAAAATGCTTCTACACTCAGCTGTAGAAGTCAATAGGGAAAATTCATACATCTCTATATTCTTCTTTCTAAATAAGGAGCTCAAGAGATCTATGGATTTTGGCTAGTGGAAATAAACATACTAACCAGCATGGAGGAAAAAATCAAATCATAGTGGGTAGAGAATCAGGCTAGTATTCAACAGGGGAAGATCATTTATATATAGTTAATCCTATATTAAGTGAAAGGCACAAAGGCAATGCAACACTGAATAGAAATGGCCTACACTGGGCACTGTTGGATCAGAGGCCATTTTTTCAGGGTTAATTACTTTGGCTTTTTCTCATTTTTGCTACAATAATTATTTTTTGTGGTTTTAGGAATTTATGAGGCTCTCTTTTATATTCAGAATATAAGATCCAGCTAGAACAGAATTCTGCAGATTGTTACAGTTGTGTGAGAATATGCGCCTGGAAGGAGGATTCTGCACAAAGTGACACTGTAGGGTGCCATATTTATCCTCTTTTAACCACCACTATGTCAAAGGAGATCATTTTGGTAGGAACATGACTTTTTAAACTGCTAATGTAACAAACTCCTTCTAAAAGTCTATTTGTACACTCTGTCTCTTCCATCCTCCTCCTCATGTCCACGATTTGGTTTCTGCAGTTCAGACTTGGGTTGGCTGTATGGAGGCCGAGACCCACAGGGCAGTTCCTGTCACCCTGGGCGGGAGTATCCGCTCCATAGAGCAACTCTGGCACACAGCATGCTCCCAATAGGAGTGTGAGAATAGATGCACAAGTCAATTACTTGGATTTTTAGAATGTGCCAACTTAACAGTCACGTTTCCGACCAGAAGGTATTCAGGAAAAGAACAGATCATATACTGATAAGGGAAAATACCCTCAATCTTTGGTCATCTTTGCTTGTTTCATTGTTTTGCTCCAGCAACTAAGAGAACATGAAAAATGTGAAGGTTAAGGGCAGAATTCCGAAAAACAAACAAACAAATCTACCTGTGCAGATAGAAAGCACTCATTACATAATCATTTGCTCAAATAATTTAAGTAGTGCTAATCATTATAATAGTGGTCCTTTTATTCTCAAAGGACAGCCTTAACAAACAAATCATATAAAGCGTAAGAAGGAAGATACTTTAGTATTACCCCAACTAGCTGCCTATTAGAATGTGCCTTTAAAAAGGAGGAATGTATTCAGGTTTTAACAAAATGAATAAAAATAAACTAAAGTAGCATTGCAAAGCACCCCAAATCATTCATTGATGTAAATAATTTCTGACCTGAATTCCTTTGAATTTGGAAAGGTGGGTATTTTCTTTATAATTTTCAGAGGATGCGTTTTTCTTTGTTTAAGAACCTCATTTGTTTAAAAATTGTTTTTGAGTGGTTTTTGGCCACCAACTCTTCCTGGGGCTTACTTGGCTCAGATTTGTCCAGAAGCTAATTCTGATTCTTCTGTCAAATGCTCTATGGCACCACATTCCCTGCTCTCCTGAAGGCCTGGCACAGCACAGGTGAGCAGCTGACCACACCAGGGATGGGGCCGTGCTTGCAGGGAAAAAGAGAGCTATCTACTCTAATCGCCTGAGTTTCAGGGTTAGGGTTTAACCCAGGAGATCTCCCACTTAAAGCAAGGGGAACATCTCCGGATAAGCCTGGGCACTTTATTTCAGTGGGCTTCAGCCATCTAGGTAGGAAAATGATTTCTTTTCACTGAGTCTTTTGTGTCGATGGGAGTTACAGGCTCTGGGTGAATGCGGTTGCAGCTTCTACCCTCCCTCTGAGGATCTGAGGATTGCTGCTACTCTGTAGCCTGATAAGCCTCTCCTCCTCATAAACTTTACAGAATTTGATTCTGGATTTGAATTACCTGAGTTCTCAAAAGTACCCCTGAACCATCTCTTGTTAACTTAACGTATCCACGTTTTATTCAGTGTCCTTTGAGAATACGGCAGCAACTGAGACTACCTTGCATCATAAAATCGTAATGTGTGCAATAAGAAAATCTCATGAGTCCATTTTGCAACTGTTTGACAAGCCACTGTGTGGTCAAACATTTCCTACCATCTTTGACTTGCAGACAGCAAAAAGCTTCCATTGTTCAGTTTGATTTTAACGGCATGCCTCTTTCTTGTGTGCCAAAGTCCCCAACACAAAGGTAGGTTTGATGTCTATAAACCTCCCCAGCCAGGCTCCATCACTCACTTCTCCCCAGGCTTTGGTATACCGCCTTCAAGAACAACACTCCTTCACTCCTTCTGGAAGCCACAAAACTCATCCTTGTCAATGCTCCTCTGAGTCTCTTCCTAAGACGAGGAAGGGATGTGCTTTAGGGATGGGGAGCGGCCTGGTAGTGAATGTGGTTAGGAACATGAAAGGCAGTTTATTCTCACGGTTCAGTCACTGGCCCACCCTCTGGGCTCTTGGACTGGCCTACCTTGGCATGCAGACTCTGTGGTTTGTTGGAGAGGATGTCTGCAGCTTCCCTGCAGCGGGTGGAAAGGTTCAGGATGGCAGCAGCTGCTGCTATGTGGGTGTCTTCACTGCATTGACCGTAGCTATAAGAGCTGGCACGGCACGGGCTCTGTGTGTGGCCGCCTGCACTAGGCAGTCGATTAGGAAATTTCCCTGGATTTGAAAAATGCTTTGCTGTTGAAGAGAGATTTGATTAGCAATTGCATGTACGTGTTTTAGTCATTAAATAGATTTGCTTTAGAGATATACCTTCTTACATGATACGTCAAGAATAAATTTAAACATGATCCATTATCCATTGGTACACTCAATGAAGGTTATTGAGATTGGTTTTCACAGACGTTCACAGATCGAATGATGTGATGGCTGGGGAAGAATGTCTATTCTCTTAATATTTTTCGTATTTATGCTTCTTATGGTAAAAACTTTATAACTAATGTTATGGGACAGGTGCACTGGCAGCATTCGTGGCAAAAATTATGGATTAAAACTACACTGGCAAAATCTGTCAGGGACTACAGAGGCTTAAGACTTGGACATCTATGAACTGTGTATGTGTGAAGACCAGTAATTCCAGTAGCAAAAAAAAAAAAAAAAAAAAAAGTGCACCCTTTCAACATTTGTTTTCACAATAACAATTTATATTTAGACATAGAATTGTATTTTTATTTTTATTATTTGATATACAGGTTTGTTTTGTGCTTAAACCAGCAGAAGTTGTTCTTAATGTCCGACCAAATGGAACTAAATAAATGGTAGAGCCTTTAATGAGCTAGCATTTTGAATATTTAGGTAGAACATGATAAGTAAAGGACAGAGAAAGTGTTCTCAGGATGAGCAGAAAGGCAATTTTAGTTATCAAGGCTGAGTTTCTGTTTTATGTTTTTGTTGTGGCAACAAGGCATTATGGAGAGAGAGAATTAACCATATTTCTCTTCACTCTGGGTGTTTGTAAACAATGCTCAAGGTTATGGGAGAAACACCCAAGATTTAAGTGGGATAATATGAAGAATTTAGTTATTTATTTTGCTGCAAATTTTGTTTACTGTAAACTTTGATCATTATTTTTCATGAAGCAATTTAAAACATTTCCAACCGTGATTCCTACAATTATAAAAATACAAAAATGTCACTGAATGTTTGCATTTTTAAACAATATCTATATTATATGAGTATGTAGAATGCCCTTAACTAGCTTCACTTGAATTAAACATATATGTATATGTGTATGCATATGTGTACATTTTATATATATATAAAATAGAAAACATTGTGTGCCTGTGCATATATAATTTTTCCCCAAATCTAACAGGTTGTTAATGTTATTTAGGCTGAGCCCTATTTTTAGTCAGAATAGATAGAATATATTTTGGAGTATAACATACTCCATTGTTAATAGGCCAACTCCTTTCAAGTATGTTTATCAGTGCTATGTTTTGTATAGCATCTAGTTCTTTGAAAGAAGTGACCAACATCACAGAATAAAGCCCATGTTATATGTTCCTAAAAGCACTCAGTGTAGGTCCAGAGGTATGAGATCAAAGGGATTCCATAGATTTGCATGTTGTGAAGAATCCATGGTCTATGGAGGACTCAATTTGAGGAATAATTTCACTTCTTATGATATCGTAAAGCAGGATTCATATCTGGGTTCATGATCACTTTCTCACCTTTTCATTAGACTATTCAAGGACTCTAAAACACTTGAAGAAATGTGTTAATAAAAACACCAAGTTGTATATATTATACCATCTTCGAGTTATGATTTTCTATACAGATGTGCTACCATTAGAGTATTAACACATTTTAAATGATTCATATTAATTCTTCAATATGTGGATAAACCTCTCCACTGTCACACATATTGCATCTATTGTAAAATCTTGATTTCTAAACCGTGAGTTTCTTCCAAGACCTTCACTTTTTCCTTTCAGTCTAAGTGCTTTTGCTGATTTAAGTACTACTTTAAGTAGTATTTCAATATTTTACCTGTTAAATTTCCATAATTTCAACATGGATCAAAATTACTGTATTGTGATGACTATAACAGTTGTTATTAATCCCAAACCCAGCTGAATGTAAATTAAATATTTCTTTAGAATTACTGTATTTTGATTCAACAATGGCATGATATTTGGAGAATAATTAATCCAGTAACTATTCACCATGTTCAGTTTAACTTTACGTAAAATCGATAATTCTGATCAAGTTATCACTTGATAACTTATTTTTATTTTACTGCACAATGTATTTTCTCTCCTTCTTGCAGTAAATAATGTATTCTAGATTTGAGTACATGCCTGCCCCCAAACACACATAGACAAGATGCATTTTGGGATTAAAGATTAGAATTTGAGGCTTACATTCAGGAAATGGTGGTGTTTTTCGTCCTTGACCTGTTTGCATGAGGGGACGTTTACCGAAAACCTGGGCATCGAAACTGGCATAATCGAATGGTACTTTTCCAAACTTCTCTTGTTCTTTTGACACCGTGGCTCTGGGAGAGGAGATGGCTTGTGATCGGAAATTGAATTCAATTTGTTTCACCAAGCTTGTCCTGAAGAAAGAGGGGAGAGTTCAAAAGAACTATGATGAAATTCTTAGTGAGCATATTAGCATCAGAATTTAAAGCAGATCCAATGTGTCATGCCTGTCAATACCCACGGAGACAGTGTACTGTGGAAAAGAGCTGGTCAGAGTATGATAAAAGAGAGTACTCTGTGCTAGGAGTGAAAGATGGGAGGCACCAAGGGTTCTGGATGTCTATGGCGAGGCTGCATGTTGGGGGTCTGTCTCCCATGGATAAAAGAGGAACGTGCAATTTTGCATTTGCCTTAAGCAGATACAATGAGCAGCAAGTATTTAATGTCTGTTAGCACTTCGAGTTCCACACAGAAAAACGCCATCTAACTATCATTAGGGCACTGACAAGGTGTGCCCGTTCTACATATTAAGACTATTAATCAGCCTGGTGGTGAAAAGTCACGTTTGTAGCTGGTGGGGAAGTGGCATTGTAGTCCATTCAAAAGAAGCGATGCTGACTCCCACTCTCCTTCAGCAGAGCTGACAGGAGCCTGACACCTAACAGGGGCAGCATACTCACCAGAAACCTCACTTCTGAATTGTGAATTTCTTAGGCTTTCCACCTTTTTTCCCTTTGTCTCAGTGTTTTTGCTGATACTTCGATATTTTATCTGTGAAACTGTTATCATTTCAATATGAATCAAAATTTTGTATCAGAATAGCTATCACATTTTGCAATAGAATTACCTTAATCCAAGCTATGAGTTAAATACTCCCTTACAACTTCTGTACTGGGATTAAACAAGGGCGTCATATTTGTGTAGCACCGATCCCAGTCAAGAAAAACACAAATATAGTCTAAGGGTCAATGAAGATAAACAAATATACTTTTCGGAATTTAGCAATATCTACAATACTTCTATGTTTTTCTTTTGTTTTCCACCAAAGAATGCCTGACTCATCAGAACATCAAGATTTCAATGGTATTTCTTGGATTACATAAAAAACATTTAAACTGCTACATAAATATATTTGAAAAAGCAGTTGATCTTATTATTAGATATGTAACTTGGTGTATAACCTTAAAATATCTTCATTCTAGTCTAAAACACATTTTTTAAGAAATTAGGGAAATAAGACTAAATGCTATTTCTATATTTGATAAATAACCTACTTATGGAGAATCTAGAGGATATGGCCATATTAACCAAGAAATTGTTGTTAAGATTTTTAATTGCTAGTTATTCAGTAATTCATGATCTTTGCTTGACATATGTTCTTCACTCATTTGCTTTTGACTCTTTAATTAAATCTCTAAGAGCACATATTAAGGGAAGCCATATCTTGAAAATGCTTCTAATAACAATGTTGCATTTCAGTGTCTCAGTAACAATGAAGATCTGGTCATCTGTTTTAATCCTGAAATAACTTTTCCTATCTATATGATTTATTATTAATAAATGTAAAACTTTACATTGTGTCATCACTTGTGGTTTATTATTTAAGTGTAAGTAAGGTCTTCCAAACTGCTGGAGATTGTGAAGTACCTGGGCAAAGAGGAGATATTTCATTAACACTTATCAATTCATGGAATGTATTTTTGTCTTAAAGAAATTATATGTGTAGCTGGAACAGAGGAATGAATATATAACACCACATATTTTGGGTGGGTGTGAGTGATTTATGAAGGCATTATCTACAGGGAGAAAGGTTAATCAATCATCAGGAGGGCTTACCTGACTAGTGGGATGGGTTGCATTTAGTGACACAGAATTTTGATTAATGTATGTTATACACTTTATTTCTTTTAGATTCATCCACATTGTGTTATCTTTACATATAGATTAATTTCATGTTAAGCTTCTCAGGGTCTAGCAGTTCACTTAAGTGAGAGTATGATTAACTGGACCAGCCTTTCAAATAGACATTGGTAGTTGTGAACGAAGGTCAGGCCATAGTGAACTGGCACATGAGGGGAGCTGGACGCATTGCATAGGGGCATGGCATGGGCAGACTACTAGGAACGTCATGGGAGGGTCATACCTGTGAACCTGGTCAGGACACTGCCCAGTTTTGGGTGAATCAAGCTGATTTTTGTCCTGGGACATTGCCAATTTTTCAGCTGCAGCAATTGGACAACCAGAAAGACTGTTTAAAAAAAATTAAAAAGGAGGATTTGAGTTAAAAAGATAAAGTAATTTGCTTTGGCATGTACCTCACAACATACTTGGTATGCATTAAATGTTAAGTCATATTAATAGTTCACTTAGCACCTTTCTCATGCTAATAGATCCCAAAAAAGATTTTGCAAACTACTATGTCAACATTTGCCCCCCAATCCCATCTAAGAAGTGATGAGTAACAAACTCATTTTTAAAAATCGGAAAATTATGTAAGGGAATTATTCTGAAAGTCTATAACATTTTAAGTAGAATGCACCCACTCCAATTACAATGTGCCCAGCTATAGATGTTAGCATGATAATTCTATGATTTATCTCAAGATTTAAATCAGTTTAAATTTGAAGTATAGAATATGAAGTTTTCTGGCAATATGCTTATGAGTTACATAGTATCTTGTGAGCACATAATAGATACACAGTATATATTTATATACCACACAATACATTTGTATGTAAATGCACATGTGTGTTTTAAATGAGTAGGAATCTCAATGTAATGAATCTCAATGAGATGAAATGATGTTTACCTTCCTCCTGGCTTATAGTCAGAACCACAGTAGATTGAAGCCCTTTTGGTAACTTGTTAATGTTTATTGGATGGGATCCAAGACAAACCCTACACAACTCTTTTCAGTTGTATAGGCTATGTATTCAAAATGGCTATGGTGAAGTTCCAGAGCAAGAAAGAACATGTTCTGTTTATATGATTATATGAATGTATAACTCTAGTGTTCAAATAGAACATTTTTTGTTGTTTGCCTGTCTGTTAAATGATAATTTCTCAGAAAGTAAAGTGTGGGTTTTTTTGTTTGTTTGTTTTTTACTCTGTACACATTGAGAATATTTCTTATCTATTTCAAGTGGTAACATATTTGATAGTGATCCAGAGATTTTGATGACAAAGTGTTAGTTCCTTATTTCCTCTGTGGGAAGTCTGTCTCACTTCTCTTCGTTAGGTAAGAGTAGCATCTCATCACAATTACCTCCGGTGGGTGTTGCGGTTGCTGTTCACATGCCCTCTTCCAGTGCATCCTGGGGTGGGACACTTGAGCACGTTTTCATGCATGGCAAGAACTGAGCACAAAAAATCACAAAAAGAAAAGAATAGTATACCATGCATACATAACATGCTAACAAACTGACTTCTCAACTTTGCCTTCATAAGAATTTGGTTATATAATTTGCCTTTCTTCCCCCCCATAAACGTTTGGGTTGAAATTAATGAGCACTCAAGAACTTCAAAAACTAAATTCAGCAGCGTGTTCAAGTTTTAGTTTCTCTAAATGTCATGTCATGGTTAACACTAGACTTAAATAAGACTATTCTGTTTGTATTCAACTTAAAATGAGAGGCTCATAACCTTCCTTTTATATTTATGTGCTTTTCCTTGGAAAAGTGGATGGAGAACACTATTTGTCAAGTAGTTCCTGTTAACTTTTCCCCACTGTGTGAACTTCTGAATATAGTGTTCTTTATTTTCTAAGAGATATTTCTTTGATTCTTGTCCATTGCTCCCCAATCCCCCCTGCACTGCCATTCAGTTATTGGTGGAAGAGCATGGTTGTGTGAACAACTCGGTAATCACTTTGAGGAACTGGTAATCTACTGGGACAGTACAGAACAGATTAGATGCACTGATTTGTAAAGCTGTGTTTTTGAGAAGGCTGATGCTGAGGCATTCACACCACTGTGGTTTGTATGACCCATGGGTGTTTCAATACGTAGGCTAAAGAAGTAGAGGATGTAACACATTGATACTTCAAAACTTAGAAGACAGCCCTTTCCTTCTCCTCTAGTTTCCTAGCTCACAGCAGGGCTGAGGGTAGAAAAGCCACCAATGTTTGCTCTTGCTCAGGGCCCTCTGCTACTGCAGGATGCCCTCAAAAGGCATGGCAGGCATCACAGGTTCTACACGGAATGGGGAGATGGGGAGTAGGGAGGACCCTGGTGATGAGGCTTTTTTTTTTTTTTTTAAGACTCCATGCCCAGTGTGGAGCCCAGCTCATGGCTTGAACTCACAACCTTGAGATCAAGACTTGAGCTGAGATCAATCGTTAGATGCTTAACCAACCAAACCACCCAATGCCCCTGGAAGGCACTTCTTATATTTAGATGATGCACTGAGGCCAAAACTGCTCCTGGGCTTAAGGAAGCCACACCTCTGGGTGAGAAAGGACTGCGCAGTCCACAGTTTTTTAACCATGGCTTTTTTATTTTCTGTATTCTGATGCTTTGTCATCTGGGCCCTGGCAAACCCTGAAAAGACTGCCCTTTCAAACAGTTTTTAAAGGCAAATCAACCAATTGTGAGTCCATGCCCAACTGCCTCTTTTATTAGACTCACACTCTCCATCTGCCAGGTATCAGACACCCATAGACAACCCTCAAGCTTTGGAGCCTACTGAGCGAATTCAAACTAGCCAGTCTTAAGACTGCTTACTTTGCTCCTTCCCATAGAAACCAGAAGTTCCCCCCATCCCTGGCCCCTGATGACCCTGATGCTCCCCTTTGTGGCCCTGCCTGCTGTGGCACACCCCCACCCTTCAGGAACTATAACAAATTCTCTTCGCAATGTCGGTTGTCTCCTGACCTACTGTCCTAACTGTACCCTCAGGTTTTCTATTAACACAATGATTTTAAACACCCAGCTAGATGGAAATTTTCTTGATACAGAAAGGAAACTTTATATTTTCATTCCGAATTCCACACTGGAGGAGAAAGAGGATAAGACCACGATGCTGTGGGGCACTAAGAAGAAGCCTACTGGTTTTAAGGATATGTCATACTCACTTTCCAGGGGAACCCGCACTTTATGGGGGCACCCCGAAAGGCTGCGGTGGTGGGGGTAGAGTCCTGTCACATGTCCCGTGCCATCGCACCCGGGGATAGGGCACTTGGTCTCCCTCTTTTCAGGCCTTGGTGAATCTACAGAGAAATTAAATCAAGAGATTCATCTGGCTCTTCTTTCCCTTCCCATTCACTCGAGTGGCCTTGCAGAGCGACATTCTCACTTCGCTCAGTTTTTACAGCATAAACATTCTTCTCACATTGCCTTGAATAAGACCCTCAACTAAGACCTGTGGAAGCATAAAAAATGTTTTCAATTTTCTTGGTTTTCTAAGCAAAGGCTGACACAGGGCAAGGGAGTGTTAAAATACAGAGATGGTTTTAAGTTGTCATATCACATATTGTAGTTAGTGTCTCATTATGAAAAGCGAACCCCACACCAGAGGCAGACGATGCCGAAGCTCCTGAAAAGGAAAGGAAAAAAAAAAAGGCAAGAAAGAAGAAAGAATGTATTTAAATTAAAACTATCTCTTATTGAAAGGGTCTCAAGAAAGCCAGATTCCAAATGATAAAACAAAGAAGTCACCCCATCTGAGAAGGGTTGCTCTGGTCGTGTTCCTACAGGTCTCTGGCCTTCTGTGGCCCTAAGGTTCCAGGTCCAAGCGCTACTCTGGCCAGAGTCAGGGAGTGAGTCAACAATGGCGTCTTTTTTTTTTTTTTTAAGAATTTATTTATTTATTTGACAGAGAGAAGTCACAAGTAGGCAGAGAGAGGGGGAAGCAGGCTCCCCGCTGAGCAGAGAGCCCGATGCGGGGCTCGATCCCAGGACCCTGAGATCATGACCCGAGCCAAAGGCAGAGGCTTTAACCCACTGAGCCACCCAGTGCCCCTCAACAATGGCATCTTATGCCATGCTCAGACAATGGGCCGTGCTGCAGAGGGACCAGATCCCCAAATCCCAATCCATCGCCACTTTGGATCGATCAGGAGAGGGTAGCTATGGAGAAGCAGCTTCATTTTACTCTGAATGCAGAAACTGAAAACTCAGGTGATAGGAACCTGGCAAGGAAGCATTCTAGGAAGAATGGAAGTGGGGTTGGCCTTGGGTGGTCTGTACCACCAAGAACATTGGGGTGGAGAAGGGGACCACAGGTGCCAGGAGGCAGAGAAAAGGGGCACTTTGTAACACTGCTAGCCAGGCTGCTGTGAGGCATTGACCTAGAGGGGGAGGTCCGAGCGTGAGCTGGGGTTTTAATCTTCCAGCCCACACTTTGCTGAGGGTTAGATGAAAGATTATATAAATTTGTAAAATAAACAAGGATTATCATGAATATCGGTGGGGTTAGAGCTACCACAGCAGAGGCCTTCTGCAGATATTTTCATACTTGTGACTGAGATAATAAACTGAAAACAGAAATGCATTTTTGGAGCCCAAATCACCTCCCTAACTTGTGCCTGGAATGATATACCAAACACTGGGACAATCTTGTGTCTCAGCACTGATGATCAGAGGAACCAGAATCACAATGGACATGGGAGCCTCAGAGAAAGGACCAGTGTGGAATGGAGGCTGGCCACAGGCTTCTCAGAACACGAAGTATCACGAATAATGAATCCACTTGATGCTGAGAGTGAAAATAAATATCTGTGTGATCCTGCCTTAGGAAAGCTGTCGGTGGTGGACTAGGGGGCAGAACCCTGCTGCGTGAGGATGTGGTGGGCCCATATGCTCCTGCTCCAAGCCTAGTACCGAGAGCAGAGCAATGTCGCAGGATGCGACAGCCGTCTCCAGGGTGGGATAGTGCGATGAGCAGACGTGCCTCTGTGATACCACGTCACCTCAGTTGTTGGATTATAAACAGTCCTGGGCAGATGGGCACAGCAGGTTGTATGTAATGCAATTATTTGGGGGCATGCTTTCACTAAAGGGGGAGGAGCCAAGGATTCTCCAACTTAGGCGCACACTGCCTGGGAGGGAAGGTCAGCAGAGAAAACTGGAAGTCGAAAGTGAGAAATGAACAGCCCAAAGATAAGGGTGCCTTAAGTATCAGACATTTATGTTTCATGAAAGGCAGGATTTAAATGCCATGGTATCGGGATTGTTCTGTCTTTTGCAAGAAACAAAGAGGAATATTAAGAGTTTTGACATGTTCTTTGACTTTTATGCTATATATTTTATTTAATCCAAAAATGTTGCTAATTTTGAAGTTGTTTTAGGCCTATAATATCTGTAGATGGAGAGTCAAAAATCCATGAAGTTTGATTCAGGTGACATTACCGTGGTTGACACTGCATATGAGAGGGAATTAGAAAAGAGGAAAAGCAGTGTGGGTTTTGATGCCCTTCCTCCCTTGGACCTGGTCCAGGTGAGGCCACATTTCTAAACCACATTGAAAGGTTTGGCGCTGTGCATTTCCCCTCCTTGCCACATTATTTGTCTATAGGAAGCCAGAGAGGGTGTGAGAGATAAGGCCAGGCTGGCACCTGACCAGGTGGGGTCCACTGACAGTCCATCATGCACGTTTGTCTGCAAGCCTTCTCTGCTGGGTGAAACAGATGCCATGAAATGCTCTGTGGGGCAGAACCTGTTTGCATGATAAGAAGGCAGAGCTTGAGTTCTCAGGTGACTCTCAGGCCTGGCTCTTCCTCTCCTTTTATTTTCTTTGCTGAATGCTGTATAATGAGAGTGACCTTATACTCTGGTGACCTTACATGTGGGTGTGCCTGAGACTATCTTATTCGCACCTGATACACTCCTGTGATTGTTTGTAGCACTCCCCTTTGCTCTTAAAGTGCCTTAGGCTGTATAATAAATTCTATGGTGACTCCATACACACTGTGACCTAAAATCTCACTAAATCTTAGTAGCAACAAGATAGCTGAACTTTTTACAAAATTTTTTTTTTAGAATTGTTGACTCTCTGCAGACTTGGGTAAAATGATACTTTAAAATGTTAGTGTTCTCTCCTTTAACAGCGGGGTCTCATGCCCAGGGTATATGGGAAATCAGGATAATATTGTGGAGATCATGAATCTCAGTTGGTATGATTATTTACCTAAGAGCATGGAATATACACCAGAGGAAGAAGCTGCTCATAAGCTACTGTGTCCCACATCTGGGATGAGAAAGAAGAAAGTCAATATCTAACTTGGACTCTGCAAGTACCTTCTAGATGAAGTTTATAGTTCCCATGCATTATGGGCCTTACCTCTTTTTGCCTGTCTTTCATACTAGTCTGGTCTGGACCTCTTGCAAAGATTTTAAACACTGCAAGGCAGGACCATGCCCCACACAATAAGATATATTATTGAATTAGCCAGCCTCGTTCATAATTCTTTAAACCTTATATCACCCATGTTTACAAACACAGATTCTATTGCCTTGCTGGTTTTTGAAAACAAAAAGTTTTAAGTTCTATAAAAATGACCAAAGGATTTCAGAATACTGTTATGCTGAAAATAAATAAATTTAATTATAAAAAAAAAATAAATGCAGCCACTGGAAAAAAAATAATAAAAAAATAAAAAAGTAAAAAAAAAAATGACCAAAGGATTGTCAAATATTTTAAGCTATGGCACAAAGAATTGAAGTTTCTCCAAACACTGAATTTCATGGAGCTAGAAGATATCATCAGTTGCAACATAGTGCCGCATTTTGTGTGTTAGCAAGCAAGAAAAAAACTACTGAAAATTAAATTATGGCATAACCTTTTGATTTCAGAGATGTTAAAATGGGAAAGCTGTGTATCTTAGAATGAATGTGAAATATAGTAGATGACAAATTACGACTTTGTAGGATTTGAGGTCAACTTTATCTATTTTTTTTTTTTTGGTTTTGTAGCCCATTAAAAAAAATAACAAATATGCAAGTTCAGCACGTTGCATATTAGTGGAGTATACAAAGCTCACAGTGGGTCCCGTCCCAAATCATACACTGCATTGATATTCTATCTTGATCCTAATCCTGGCAAGTGTGTTTGCATAGTATTATTATCTTGCTCCTCACTACATGACATTATTTTATTCTTTGTTTTGTTTTCTCAGCTCTGAGTTGCAAGATAATAATTGACAAGATTGCAGGTGAGTACTACAATAGACCCCAAATGACAAAATATACAGTTCATTTCTGCATAAATCTCAGAAAGCAGATCTTCCAAACCATAACTAACATATTATTCTTGTAAGCTTCTTGGGGACATGACCTTAATTTTCTCTAAGTTATTCTAATTCTGTGGTTCTTGGACTTCAAGGCACCCAAGAATCATCTGAAAAAGTGTGCTTTAAAAAAAGGCAAGTTCTGGAGCAGTAAGTCTGATAGGATCCTGGAAATACTCATCTTAAACAAGCCTTCTAGGCACTTGAGAACCACCATTTGGGAATTATCACCAGGCCCATCTGGTGTAAGACTCAGGGTGAGGGGAGGAGTAGCATTATAGGAGATAGGACATAATTTCACTAAAGTTGAGGAACAGTTTTAAGGCCTCCTCCAAGCACATTTATTCTTCTCATTTATGTTTGGACCAGATATTTGTAGCCCTGAGTTAGAGACCTGGTAAAAGCACAAGGCTTCTAAAGGCATTAGCATTCAGTTTTATCCTAAGAAAGATCAGAGCATCCTGTCCAATTTGCCAGTAGCTCAACATTATTTTGAAGCTCCTCCAAAGGAGTCAGATGATCCCCCAAAAAAAGTGGAAAAGAAAAATTAAATTTCTGGAATTGATTTGATTAATAAAATGATTTAAAATCCAAAAAGTACTAATGTCCCTCTAACATGTCCAATATAGTACTGTACAAATATTATATATTTTTAAAAAGCTGTCAAATTAAGAAAAAAGAGGCAATGATTCTTTTTTTCATGTGTAAAAACATCGCAAAACTGACCAAGCTCAATCTGAGAACAAGCTAGAGAGTAGACAGAGGGGAAAAAAAAAGATATTGTTATTTTACAATATGAATTGGCTTTTAAATTGCATCAAGTTGTCAAAAGCTATCTAGAAGTGATAATCAAATCTTACTAATTTTTCTTCCAACCCGCAAAGCAATTTTATTCCTAAAATAAATGCAAAAAAAAATGTGTCTTACGTTTATTGTTAAAGATTTGTCTTCCACCCATGTCAATAACTTTGGTTTGTCTCCTTTCCCCAGCAAGGTGTTCCAGTAGAAACCTGTCCAACTCTTTGTAGGTGTTATGGAAAACACAACCTCGCTCAGCTTGGAGAGCAATCGCCTGCTCCAGCAAACTCAAGTTCCCCTTCGCCTTCTCCAGGTCAACAGACTCTTCTGTCACGGCTGCCAGACACTCGTTATCATCTTCCTCCATCCCAGTGAATGAGGGCTGGGCTTTGCTGTCCAGCGGTTCCATAGGAGCATTCTGTGGGTCTCTCCTTTCAGTTTTAGAATCACACATACTTTCACAAGAGATAAACTTGTCACCTTCAGTTTTAATTTCAGGAACTTCCAATAGGTCTTTTCTGTTATCCACTAGAATATACTTTGGGACCCTGTGTGGTTTGGTTTCTTCAGAGAAGTTGGAGCCACTGTCCCAACCATTCTCTGCACTTTCAGAGTTACTTTCACTGTCATCCGAGGAGCAGAACCGAAGCTGGGAATCATCGATCTTTTCTTTTCCATCATCAGAATTAATCATAAAGCACTCATCAGCTTCATCACTCTCTGCTTTTAGAGACTGGATGCCACTGTCATTTAAATTCTCACTTATGGTCTGAACAGACACATTTTTTTCAAATTTCCCCAAGTGCATTAAAGATTTGACCACAAGCTCTTGATAGCAGCCATATCTGTCTTCCTTCCCATTGGAGTTTTCTTGTGCAGTCGAATGAAGGTTTTCATCCATAGGTTTTATCACAATTTCTTCTATGGAAAAAGAAAACCAATACTTAAAAAACAACAGCAAAAAATATTTTAAGAAAATTGCACCAATAAGTAGATGAGAGACAGATTTATTTATATATATTGAATTCAATATATATATGAATTGAATATGAATATATATGAGTTGAATATGAATATTCAATATCTATTGAATTCAAAATGAATTGAATTCAATATATATATTGAATATATATATTGAATAAATATATATAATTGAATATATATATTGAATAAATATATATAATTGAATATATACATTGAATATATATTGAATATATATTCAATATATATATTGAATTCAATTCATATTGAATATTGTATATTATTCAATTCATATTGAATATTATATATATATTTATATATATATACACATATATCATATATATGCATCATAAGTACAACATGTGATATATGGATTCTCTCAACTTTATAAACATTGAAGAGAAAAATATATATGAATGAATATGAAACAAAATAAAACAGACCTTAATGTTCTGAGAATTGCATTTAAAGAAGTGAGCTAGTAAAATTTTCAGCATTTTAACAGCTCATTGTTTCCAGGATACTGAAATAGATACTTAGCAATAACAGAATGCTGAATGTGAAATTGTTGTTACTGTACCTCTTATATTTGCAAATCCTAACCAACCAGAAGGAAATCAAATATGTATAATACTATGCATAAAGGAAACATCAAATTTCTCTGCTAGCATGGCAGCGTATTTTCAAAGCTTATTTGGTTTATGTTCACTGTCTCCACAGTTTCTCAAACATACTTTCAGATTTTATGGAATGTTAGTTAAAAGACAGAATACATCCACATACAGATGATAACTAAGAGAGTTATGAAGCTTTCAAGGTTTCCTGTCGACTTTCAGAACTGTCACACAGAAATTCCATGCCAAGGGAAATGCAAGTAAATGGGAGAATTAACATGATCAAATATCTTTTTTCAATTTTATTTATTTATTTATTTTTAAGGATTTTATTTATTTATTTGTTTGACAGAGAGAGATCACAAGTAGGCAGAGAGACAGGCAGAGAGAGAGAGGAGGAAGCAGGCTCCCTGCCGAGCAGAGAGCCTGATGCGGGACTTGATCCCAGGACCCTGAGATCACGACCTGAGCTGAAGGCAGAGGCTTAACCCACTGAGCCACCCAGGTGTCCCCAAATATCTTTTTTTTTAAAGAATTATTTATTTGTTTATTTATTTGAGAGAGAGAAAAGAGAGACTGAGGGAGAGATTGAGAGCAGAGGGTAAGAATCTCCAGCAGACTCTGTGCTGGGTGCAGAGACCACCGTGGGGCTTGATCTCAGGACCCTGAGATCATGACCTGAGATGAAATCAGGAAGTTGGAAGCTTAACCAACTGAGCCACCCAGGCTTTCCAGCATGGTCAAATACATAAAATAGTGACACATTTTCTGGCCTGGTACATGCATTCATTTGCATAAGAAGGCAATGAGATGAGAGATGGAGATGGCCAAGTATGTAGAACATCAACGAATTGTTTTCAGTAGCCGGCTGACTGGAGTCTTGACATTCAGAGAGCCTTGGGACTAAGAGCAGGTCTCCACATGCCAGTCTGTCCAGAACAGTCCACTGGATCTGTCCCAGTCCAGTTATCAGTGTCATCCCCTTCATCCTTGGCAGTGGCCCAGCTGCAGTGACAGTATGTGTATGTATAGTCATATGTATATGTATCGTATGCATGCATGTGTGTATACGTGCACACACACACGTATTATATCTATATATATAATATATACGCACACACACACATATATACATGTGTATATGTGTGTATGTGTGTGTATATATATATTTATATATGTATATATGCTTATATATTTGTATATGTATATATATAAATAAATGATAGCCTACCCAAGCCTGCACCCAATTAACGGTACAATTCAGGGTGCAGATCTGCTAGTGTTCCAGCCCTGACTTAGCATGCATGGTGATCAGGGGAGCATACATGCGGCTGTGAAATGCACCAGACAATCCAGCAATGGTCCCCTTAAATATTCAGTCAGAAAAAAGAAGAAGGAGAAGAAGAAGCACAAAAAGAAGAAGGAGGAGGAGGAGGTGGAGGAGAAGGAGGAGAAGGACCATTTCTGTGTCTCTGAAGGCAGAATGGAGGACGGGCAACACAAAATAATAAGCCCCCTTAAAGACTGTGAAAGACACCAAGTGAAGTGCATTCTGTGTTAATAAACATCTTTGGAGGGAAGAAAAGGACAGCCATCCTGCGTGATGGCTGCAGGAGAGGGTTTCTGTGGAGGAGACAATGTGCCTTTTTTGGTCTCATTTAATTTTTTATAAACATTGTCTCTGACAAGGACACTCAAAAATACATCTCCATCATCTTCCTTTCTGGTAATTATCTCCCTAAATCAACACTGGACTGCCAGGATCAAGTAAATATTGCCATAGTAACTAAAAGCATTTTTGGATGAAGGGAAGAATTTAGTCACAACACTAGCCCCTTTAAATAATGCTGATTATAGGGTGCAGTCTTTTGTTGGGATCTATTCAACATAAACTGAAAAATTTAACATTTTACTTCCTAGAAAAGAGGCTGGGTAAACAAGCACATCACATTTGATAGGATGGTCTTTTCCCTTCTGAATTCATATCAGAGGAATTCCAGGTTTAAATAATATATTAAACATAGTCTAAAATGCAAATGAAGTTTTTCTCAATAACACGGTTGGCTATTAGGAGAAAGTGTAAAGGGTTATGATAATTTTAAAGTATTATGAACTACAGAAAACAAATAAAAAGCATTTTCAGTGAATATGCTCAATTCATTGAACTATTCTCTCACTCCACTTAACTACCCACATGTGTACAATAATGATTTATAGACATTATACCTAATTATGCATATTTGGGCTGTGTTAGAGTGCTAACAAAAGCTCTAGAAAGCAACAATTACCTCTGTTGCTTAGCTACATAGTTTAAAATATTCCTATTAAGTGCAGATCACCAGAGAGGCGGGAGTGACAAAAACGCACATGTGCAGGACAATGCGTTTCCCTGTGCTGCTGCCAACTGCTAGCATTTTGGGTCATTTCCAGTTTACATAATTGTTTGGTTCAACTGTTTGTTATATGCTAAAAGAAAATATTTATTAATTATTCTTCAGAAAGAGAGGAGTCCTGCCGATGGAGGTGCCTACGTGCATCATACGAGATGGTTTCCAGGGATGTTCCGCAAATCTGCAAACCAACTTTCCATATACCTACCCCTCTCTGGCTTTCACTGTCATTAGAAAAAAAAAAAAAAAAGTTGAGTTAGCTTTTGAATCTGACAGATCTGTGCCGAGGTTCTTGTTTCTCCTTACTCTGTAATGGGCTGCCTACGTGTTTATGTTAGTGTGTTTTTATTTTCATGGGTGGCTCGGTGATTCATTTGGTACCTTTATCATTGAAACAACTAACTGGTTTGATTCCGGGCTTGCGTGCTCATGTCTGCTCAAACCCCAAAGGCATCCTTGACCTTTCTGAACCCTGTGTCTTCATTTACATGGTGAGACACGTTGCAGAATTTACACGCGAGAGCACGCAAAGCAGGTGCCACACAACAGGTGTTTGGTAAATCACGGCTGTCTTCTCCCTTCCGCAGATACACATTCAGAGCACAGCAACGGCAGACAGGCGGTACAAGGGAGCCTCTACATAAATGAGGCAGGGCTTGTGTTCTGCTTAGAATAAGCAGTGAAACTGATCCCTGAGAGAGGGCACAGCCCAGTGTGAAGGAGGCTCGGCCAGTTTACCACCTATGCCATGCAGGATACGGAGCTGCTCATCAACAGCCTTCAGAAACTTCAAAGCCCAGTGCACAATGTGGAGGGAAAACCACGATGGGTTTGAGGTCCAGAGACTAGGGCCAAACTGCTGGCTCAGCACCACCTGCCTGTGTGACCCTGGGGCAGGTCTGTGTCTCTGAGTCCTGGTTCCTCATCATTTAAATGAGGACGATCCAGTGACATCCTAGGACAATAAACTGTTATGCTCCTGGCATGGTGTTCAGTTCTTTATTGCATTTAATCTTTACAGTAATGACAAGAAAGGGGCTTTCTGCTCAATTTTACAGAAGGGAAATGATTTTCTAAGGGGCTAGGGGCTTGCTCAAGATCACACAGCTAGCCAGAGGTGGCGGGGGTGGAGGTGGGGGCTGACATCCAGATCCAGGGCCATCCCTCTACAATAAGCTACCCATAATCCCACAGCCCAGGAAGCTCATATTTCTCAACTTGTGCTTATAAAACACAGCAACCCTTAGGAGAAACTGTTCAGAATACTAATAATCTATTATTTTCCCAAGTTTGGTTACTTTCAAGGGTGAATTTACAGGAAGATACTAAAATACAATTGTCACCTGACTTTTGATAAAAAAAAAACAATGACTTCTAAATTATAAATAAAATACATAAAAATGAATAAGCAGCAATAACAAGACAAAAATTAACAAGTACCCACGTCTTGGCTATCTCCGTATAACAGTGTAGGTCAGAAAATTCCTTGGGCACACTCCCTGGGGACACAGAGAGTTGGATGTTTACCTAGCACACACCTTTCTCCTCCTGAAAGTATTTCAAAGGGTGGGGCAGGGGGAGGGGCCAGAGCTGGATGACACCTTCTGTGACATGAAGTAAAAAAAAAAAAAAAAAAAGTTTTTGCCTGATATGAAAAATTTCACATTTGTTTATTTGCTTGAAACCAAAGTCTCTACTTTAAGGGGTCTGGTAATCCTAGAGAACATATGCTAATGACGCTCACATTATCTCTCAGATGTTCTGCCTCAAAACAACTTTAAAAATTCCTCTGAAAATCACAAGTTTGGAGTTTGACTCCTTTAATATAACTGGATTTTATTTTAATTGGATTTTAGTTCTCTTTCTGGAACTATCAAAGTTATTTGTATGGATATATTAGTTTTCCAGGTCTCGACTATGTAAATCTTGCTAAGAATTAAAGCCCTAGAAAAATGAATCATTCTTTCAGAATTCTAAAATCATAGTGGTTTATCTCTTATTTGTGTTTCGTTGAGAGATAAGATGTGTTAAAATGATCATTTCAGCCCCTAGAGCTCCTACAGTTGTGACAGATTTCCCTGAGTCATGACTGTGAGCTTAGAAACTGAGGAAGGACACCACACACATGGCTAATCTCACTTCCAGGCAATTCTTCTTTTCCTTGTCAGCATTGGGAAAGCACACGCTTGTCCTACTGCCTGGTAGTACTTTGCAAACTCATCTTCTCTTTGCCCCAGTGAAGAAGGTATATCTGTAATGTTTGTCCACATTCTCTTCATCACCATTAATGCGTACCTGCAGTTCTTTGAAAGACACCAGTTGAGGGCTTGAGACATTATTTTGCTATTAAATGGATTCAAGCCCAGGAATTAAAGCCTTCCTAAGCATTGCCCCCTTATTCATCATCTGAACCACCTGCTGAAGGCACAACTGGGCACACACCTGCAAGGTAAAGGCCTCGGGGACCCAGAGTAAATGAGATGACCGGTGAAAACCCCCCTTTCCTTCTGGAGGAACTTGCTCAGAGGTCTGAAAACAACTGAAGATTCTTTAAGCTGGGGGTAGGAGCATCTGTGACCTGTCATTTCTGGAAACGTAACTTTATGATTGGATATTATAGAATGCCGCCCTCACTACTTTCGGAAAGTAGTCAGAGCACGGGAGGATTGGAATATGGAACACGGTTAGCTGGGAAATAATTATTTTGCTTATCCTTCAATTGTTTCCTAATTATCTTCTTTTCAAAACCTACAAGCTGCATTACCTTAAGCATTAAATCTCTTTGGTCTTCAATGATCTCATCTGTAAAATTGGGACCATAATCATGCATACCTCATGTCATTGTTGGGTGGATTAAGTGATACAATTTATGTGCCTGGAATATATTAAGCATTAAAAATAATGGCCACTACCACTACAATTTCAGCATATTCATTATTAATAGTGCTTCCAGTGCTAAATATGAAAATAGATAACATTTGTGAACCTGCAAATATTTACCCATCAGTGCTTCTAACTGAATGTTTCACTGAGTACATTTTGACAGAATATTTTCTTGGTGGATACTGGGCATCTATGATGATCACACAACTAACATAAAAGGCAGGAAATCAGGGGGCAGATATAGTCCTTGTCCTCATGGCACTTACAAGAGTGGGTTGGTGTAAAAGATGCCCATTAAAAAAAAAAAAAACACACAGTTGGTGAGTTAATGTCAACTAGATGAATTTTATAGCTCGAGTCTAACCACATCGATTCAAGGACCCTCCCTAATACTAGATTCAACCTACAGCTTTCATAAATCAACAAAAAGCGGACCAGCTCAAGGAAACAAGATGAGTCAAGGCTCATTATAATTTACAGATGAACGATGAGGCTTTAAGCCATCAGGTAAATACAGAGAATCCAGGACATTTGCTTAAACACTGTCAAATCAGTACACAACTTTGTTTTCACTGCAGAATCTCAAACTACTTGCCAGCTAGGATTACTGAAGATCTGATGGTTGTGTCCTGAATTTGCTTTGTAAAAGTATGCTTTTACATCTTTTCTAGAAATCCCTATTGCGTCACTTTAATTCTGTCTGTAATAGATACTTATGATCTAAGAGCTCTTTGCCTATGGCTTGTAAAATACATACTTCTTTTCAAATGACATCATATTTAGTATATTTTGATTCCTTAAAAATCACATTCAGAAAAAAACATATTTCATAGAATATATGTACACCTCATTTCATTTTCTAATCAGTCAAACTTTTGATTTCAATTTTTTTTCATAACTTTTTGAGATATTTGCATGTCCTTCAATTTCAGCCTCAAGCACAAAGTGGTTGGTGATGGTCCAACTCCTGGAGACACTGTGACTACCATGAACCAAATAGGAGTAACTGTGAACTGCGGAGAAGCATATCCTAAAATTTCAAAATAGTAGCTATATATCACTTAGCATGCAAAGAACACTTTGTGAGCAAGTGAAGAATTGAATTCATGAAATACAATGTGTGCCTAAAGGTAATTGAAAATCACTTATTTCAGAACTAATGGGCACAGTAATACATTTTCTATAACACATCATTTTCCTACTGAAGGATCTAGGCTTCCAACTTTGGGTCCCTTCTGCTAAGTCCATTGCTGTAAGTATTTATTTTAAAGATGGTAAAAGATTAGGGTCACAGGTTACCTGCATTAGCCTGTGTTGTTAATACTTATTATATTTGGGGGGGGACAAAAAATATTCTGTGTGTTTATAAAACAAAAAAGTAAATTCTTTATATATGTCATATCTTAGATACCTTAAGCTTAAATATGTCCTTTTATTTTTAAGGGTTCTTTCAAGGATAGACATCTGTCCTATTAGGGAGTCAAGGTTCTCTTTTAAGGCTTAGTATCTTTTATTTTCCTCAAAAAGAGGCACACTCCCGCAGTTACTGATAAACAAACAAACGAAAAAATTGGCTCTCAGTTAATGGATGCTGAGTGAATAAATGTTCAGTTTTGCTTTCAAATGGGAATTTGCTTCTACAGCCACAAAGACTAGATGTTCTACATAAGTTAAGACTGAGGCTTTGGTGTCAAGGAGTAGATAAAAGTTTGGGCTCTTCCCGCTTGCTACCTGTGGCAGTGCGATCGCTGGCTTCTGGGAGGCCGTCTTCCTCCTCTGTCTCGGTCTTGTCATCACATTCTCTGCAGTCCAGGTTTGGGCTATAGTGTCGGGGCTTCATTAGCAGGGATTTTCTCTTGTTGACTGGGACACCCAAAGCCTGCTCTGCAGCTCTCCTCTTCTTCGCCATGGAGCAATCATATGCAGCACTGTAGTGATTGAGGGAAAAACATGGAGAAAGACTATACCACTACTTGCTGTTTGATTTCCATGAAGTATAACCCAAAGCCCGTGGAACCTGGGACTAAAGGTTTAGGGTTAGGTGTTGGCACTAACAGAAACAGCCCACCCATTGAATCTACTGAACTGTGTGGATTCTGTTTTACTGTCTATCAGAAGAGATTTTTTTTTTTTAAATCATCCTTAATCCTGAGTAAGCATATGTTAATCTGTGCTTTGCTTGGCACTACATTAAATACTCAGGGAGGGATGAAACAAGATTTGCACTGGTTTGCTAATCCTAAGAAACAGCTAATGTGAAAAATATACCACCAGACACACACACAAAAAAAACACGTCCAGTATGGATAAATCACAAGGTTTTTTAAATAGTTGTTTGCTACCCAAACTGCTTATCTCTGTCACAGTTGCGGATCAAACTTGAGATGCTACATCCCGAGTTTCACCTAAAAGAGGAAAGCATAAAAGGAGGGGCAAGCTAGGAACATTCCATCAACCCATCTCCAATCTCACACACACACACACACACACACACACACACTTTAAAGAAGGTGAAAAGATGCTACCTGGCATTCTGCCTTCTGATTCTCACCCATTTGGCACACAGAACAAACAAATAAAAGGAGGAGAAATAAGATTGGATTTCACAAAAATGGTCAACAGCTTATCCTTACCCCTGTCCTCATATGATTTTGTTTAGAAATGCTCCTGAGAGCAACTCTTTCAAAACAGATTTCCTACATATAGCTCACTCAGAATTAATGCAGATCACTCTATGTGCTGAAGTTAAAACAAACATTCTGTTAGCAAGATCCAGGAAGACCAGAGGATTTAGCCCACAGTGAGTCTATGGGACATATTTATTAAATGCCCTTTGAGGAAGAATGCAAGAGATTTAGAAGCAAAGCTCCAGAATAGAGAATCTTAGATTCCAAGTATCTGAGATATTACTTACTCCATCACAAAAAAAAAAAAAGACTGAATACACAGTAATATTATCAAATAGACAAAAATCTTAAATTGTTCTCTTGGGAATGTCAGTCCAAAGATGGTGGCCCATTCATAAAAAAAGATTATAGTCATGAATGGATTCTTGAACTTATAACAACTAGATTAAAAAATCTTCAGAGGGAGGGTGCCTGCATGGGTCAGCCAGTTAGGTGTCTGCCTTCAGCTTAGGTCATGATCCCAGGGTCCTGGGATCAAGTTCCACATCAGGCTCCCTGGTCAGCTGGGAGACACTTCTCCCTCTCTCTCTGTTCCTACTCCCATGTTTGTGTTCTCTCTCTTCCTCTCTCAAATAAATAAATAAAATCTTAAATTAAAAAAAACCAAAAACTTCAGAGGGAAAAAAATGGGAGTGTTATTCTTTCTAGGCAAAAAAAAAAAAAAAAAAAATCTATAAAGAGAGAGTCCAAGAGGGTTACAAATCTTTTTAAAAAGATTAAAAAGTGACTGATTGAAAATTATCCTGAGGAAGAGAACAGTGAAGTTCCCAAATAAACTAATTTCCCTTTATAAAATCTTTCTCATGAGTCCAAATTTAAAGTGACCCTGTAGAGAAGATGGAGCAAAAAAGAGGACTATGGAGGAAAATCCACATGACTATGGAGCAAAAACAGGCCTTTATGTGGAGACTGTTGAAAGTGGAATTCTATTATCTACTGGTTTGTCAAGGAAAAGTCTACAACATGTGGTTATGATATAATAGAAGTAGGCATAAAACCAGAATTACCCATACTCTAGTCTTCTTTGTCAAGGAGACTGCCCTTGGAAGGAAGAGGGACAGAGAAGCATATAAAAAAGGCTACATCTCCTAAGTATGTGAGGTAAGTTTAAGAACTTCCCCCAAACTAGTGGAAGTCTCCAGAATCAAGTGAACTTCCATTGAAGATGCTCAGAAAATATAAAAGACCACTAAACTGTTATCTCAAACTAAGAAGAGAGGCTCCTGGCAAATATCATTCAGGTATTAAAGAAGGGAAGAAAGGTGGATTATAAAAACCAATATAAACTATACCATTGGTTCTGGGAAAGAGACCAAGAAAGATTTGTCAGTATCAGGAAACACTGTTCAATAAGACCTGGGTGGTGATTAGTTAGAAAGAACTAATCAGTCAGAAAAATGTCATTTCTTTGATGCTTGATGAATGAGGCTGAACATTAACTATCCTTAAGATCCTTACAGACTTTGTCTTATTAATATTGTTATCCAAATTTACTTATAAAGGCAAGTATCATTCTCAAAATCAGGCATCTGGTAATCAATAGGGCTGATATTTGAATCCCAGGCTGCTGGACCCTAAAGTTCATGCTCTCTCCTACATTTGCCAAATTAAAACAATGAAATTGGTTAATTTCCATGTGCATTTGTCAACTGAGTGGAGTAATACCTAATCAACCAGCTCCTATCTAACCGGAAGGAAGCTACCTATCACAGGGTTTTGCCCAATGATTGAGGTGCAGATAAACAGGACACTCATCAGACCTAGAGATAATACTGAATTGCAGCAATGGAATCATGTTGCAAATGTAATTAAGACCCCCCCCCCAAATGAGTAGCAGAGTGAACCTAATGAGATGGCACTTAATGGTAGTCAAAATCAAGTTCAGTGTTTAGGTCCAAATAATAACTGTGCAAGGATGAAGGAGATATGTAAGGTTTTATCAAAAGTACAAATTTGGCTTAAAAGAAATGATTCTATTTGATACTGTGCATAAAGCTCCTTAAGGAACATTATCTGTGTAATCTGAGAAAAATAATTGAGCTTTTTGGAAGACTAAATTCCTCACCCCTCGAGTATGGGTAGTAATTTTTGTATCACATGTTGTAGACAGAGAAGATGACATTGGTCCTGGTAGTGGCTGAAATACGTCAAGATAGAATTGTTCTGATTCCCAGTTTAGTGCTCCTTGGACTCCATCACTGTCAGACTGACGCTGCCACAATGCAACGTCACAAACTCTCTCCTTAGCACACTGCATAGATTTATACATGCTTGTATGTCCATAAAGGCATTTTAATTTTTTATATATTATTTGTATTTATGTAAATTACATGAGATTTATACACAACATTTGCTTTAAATCTCACATTCTGTGCATTTCTCCATTGCAAAGTAGCCATGGCCCAGGAAGCATTTGGAGCTAAAATGAAAGGCTTTATAATAAATATTACCCTTTGTGTGTGCATGGAAAATGGTCCCTTTCCCTAGTTTTCCCTGAGGGCACACTATTTTGGCTTTATTGTGACACTTCACTGTGACACTGCAATGAGGGAAAGCCATGCTTTACATGTCACTGAAAGAAATGCCACAAAATGCTAACATATCTTCTCAAGGTTGCCAGAAATAATTTCCACTGGGTTGTGTTTTCCCATCTGCAGAGCTCTGAAATGTTAAGGAAATAAATGAGCTCTATTATCTATATTTTTCTAGTAGATGAGAAAGAAAGAAAAAAAATACACTCAGTCCTGCATTTATTGTTCTATTCAATCAAACTGTTGCTTTAAACATCCAGAGTCCTCGAGGGAACTTTATCAATGCACCAAATACCTTTCAACACCATATTTCATATCTGTGGTTTTGATTTTATTAAATATATTTAAAGATCTGTATTTTTACTTTAGAGAAATTTTTGATTACATAATTGAGAAATCCTTCCATTTAGAAACTCAGATTCTTATTTGAAAATGATATTCCCTCTGGTGACAACATATGGCTGAAATTTTACTCAAAACAATGATTGAGAAAAACAATAATTAGATAACATTAATGATAGGCTCAGTGCTGGAAGTATGTTTAGAAGTCAAATTCATTGATCTTTCAGATTTCAAAAAAGAAAACAACAAATTAGGGAACTATGAATCCCCAAAATCTGTCCAATAAACGCCGGGCTCTACAGTTTCACAGTTTATCTTCCACAGTAATAAATTCTCAATGCAAGTCTTAAAAAAACATGTAACAAATTAAAAAAATGAAGATTCAGTAACAGATATACTCTGAGCACACTCCCAAAGAGAATAAAATAGAAAAAGCAATGAAAGTTATGAATCTCTGAGCCTAAGGAAATTATTTATATGTTCCATTTCTGTGGAATATTCACAGTGGGTATTCATATAGATTTCTTTTAATTAGGAAGAATACCAGAGACTTGGGGAAAAGAACCAAGAAGTATGCATTTGAATTAAAATGACTGGCAGAAAAAACCAAAGATATAATTATTGAAAAAGAAAAAAAAATTTAAACTACTATTATTTTCAGAGACACAATTTTATTTAAGGAAAATCCAAAAGATTCTACACATAAAATATTAAAAGAAGGAATAAAATATAAGGTCATTAAAAATTATTTGACCTTCTATAAACAAATCAATAAAAATTAGGAAAAAAATTTATAATGTACAGAAATATGAAATGCTTAGGAATAAACCTAACAAAAGATGCATAAAACTTATACAAAACATTTAAAGAAAATTAAAGAACTAAATAGAGAAATACAAGATGCACATGGAATAAAAGAGTCACTATGCAAGATTTCAATTCTCCCCAAATTTATGTTAGATTCAAGGCCATCTCAAAGAAAATTCCAAGAACAATTTTTTTAGAAATTAACAACTTAGTTCTAAAATTTGTGTGAAAATTAAAAAAAGCTAAGAACAGCATAAATCATCTTGAAGAAAACAACAAAGTTGAAAGACTTACAGTTTTGAATGTCAAAGTTTATATAAGCCTATAGCACATGACATAGGGTGCTGTGGTACAAGCATAAACAAACAGACCAATGAAACAGAATAAATGTTCCATCGACTGGGTCCAGAAACAGGCTCACATATAAATGGTCAATTTTTGACAATGGTGTCATTGAGAAAAGCGTTGTTTCGTCAATGAATGGCACTGAGCCAACTGGATTTCTATCTAAAAAAAAAAAAATGTTTTGATTTCTACCTTATAGTATATACAGCAAACAATTCTGGAAGAATTATAGATCTAAAAAACAAACAAGTCAGTAGAAAAAGTAAGCCACAGATTGGGAAAAGGTATTTGCAGTTCACCTTTATTTTTAAAAAGTACATACAGAATATATAAAGAATTCTTGCAAATAAATAAAAAACTAACAATCAATTTAAAAGTGGACAAAAGGGCACCTGGGTGGCTCAGTGGGTTAAAGCCTCTGCCTTCGGCTCAGGTCATGGTCCCAGGGTCCTGGGATCAAGCCCTGCATCGGGCTCTCTGCTCAGCAGGGAGCCTGCTTCCCTTCCTCTCTCTCTCTGCCTGTCTCTCTGCCTGCTTGTGATCTCTGTCTGTCAAATAAATAAATAAAATCTTAAAAAAAAATAAAAGTGGACAAAAGATGTGGGCAGGCACTTACAAAAGAACAGATACACAAATGAAGAGAGGTCCAGGCTCTTTCAACTCCAGAGAAATGCAAAAAATATATATTGGTTCCTTGGCTAATAAAGTGATAACCATAAATGGAATCCTCAAAACTTCTTCCTTCCCCTTTCCAAAATAGCAAATCCAAAATCTTATATTCTAGAAGGAATAGTAAAGATTAGTGCCATCCTTAAACTTAGAGGATGTATGGTCAGTGGTTCCTCTAATTTTTCCATTAAATTTACAATTGCAGACCCTAATAAGGTTAATGATTCTGGTGGTTAATGGTAGACTACCATGAACTCAAATAATAGTTCTAACCACAGAAGCTAGACTAAATTGTGGGATCTTTGCTTTAGCAGATTAAGACTCAAATATGTACTCAGTCACTGACATGGGAAATGTGTTCTTTCCCATCTCTATCAGAGAGTAGAACCAAGACAAGCCAGCGTTCCAATGACAAGGAAAAGAGCATAGATCTAAATCCTTGCTGAAGACTGCACATTCTGCTGTCCTTGATCATAATGCAGCCTGAGTAATCCAGACATCCCACAAAATATCACATTGGTAAATTATGTTGATGACATCATATTAACCAGAACAGATAATCAAAAGCAGCAAGTATCCTGGAAGTTTTGACAAGACATCTGTCTTCCAAAGGGTGTAAGATTCAGAGGCACAACATACCAGTGAAGTTTTAGGGGGCTCAGTGGACTGGAGCATTCTGAATGTCTGCATTTATAATAAAGGACAAATTATTGCATGTTACACTTTGTACATTGAAATAGAAGCATAATGCCAGATTAGCCTTTTTAGATTTGGGGGACAGCATATTCCACACTTGGGAATATTATTCAGACCCATGCATTGAGTGACAAGGTAGGTGGAAAGCTTTGAAAGAGCTGGCGAGCTGATGCAGGCTACACTGAGATAGCCTTGCTGGTTGGACATAAAACCCAATAGACCCTATGGTATGTTTAGAGGTACCTGTGGCAAAAGAAAAAGATACTTATGGAGTTTATGGCAATATCTAATGGAAGAATCACAACACAGATCTATAAGCTTCTGGGGCTAGGCCATGACCTTGCAGCAAAGAGTTATAAATTACTCGAAAAACAGCTCTAGCAGAAATAGATTCTCTGACCTTGAGAACAGAGCTGGCTATCATGAACTGGTTTCTGTTAGATCTACCAAGTTATTATTCAAGCATGCCTAGAAGTAGTCCATCATAAGATGAAAGGTCCAATATTAGCCTGAAGCAAGTTTAATGCAAGACGAATGAATAGATTTCCATGACATTTCACCACTATGGTGGCACTGCCTTACCCCCAGCTGCCACAGATGAACCCAAATATCAAATACAAAGGAAGAAAAAGAATGAACTTGATTTATAAGCATGTTGGCTCAGCATCTGAGTGCAATCTGGAAATAGGCTGCTGGTCACCACTTAAGAATGCCTGGTCACCACTTTGCATGAAGAGAAAAGTTGCCAAGGTTAGAAAATAGATGTACCCATAGCGAAAGTGAACAGTTTCAGAGAGGAATGGTTTAGCTGGAAGATCAGCAAAGAGAAGGTCTGAAGAAGAGGAATGTGGTTGGAGTTATAAAAGTTAGGATGAAATGTGAAGGCCATTGTCTTGCATTATCACATCCACCACAGAGAACATATGAAGGAATAAACATTAAACCACCATCCAGACAGAATGGCCTGGTCAGAAGTCAGCCAGTCTGTCTTCAGCTGTCATATGCTGCTGCAGTGGAGTCATTAATGGAGTAGACTTAAGGGAAGGGAATGAGGCATTGAACAGATCCCAAAATGTGGATTCCCACTAAGACTAATTTAACTACTCTCACTCCAATCTATCAGCAAAAGAAATAAATGGCATGCACCCAATATAACACCATCCCTGAGGACACCAACTGGGCCCTTTTTATTCTGGAAGGGACAACAATTCAACTTGACTGGAAATGACACATATTCTGGATATGGATTTGCTTTTCTTGCCTTCAGAGCCTCATATAGTAGCACTATCTGAGGGCTTACAGAACATTTGTTCTACTAACAAAAAATTCTCATACATTTCATTGGACCAAGGGACCAAAGAAGATGACTATGGGAACAAAATAATTGGATACACTCTTATCACTTACCACACATCGCAGAAATTGCTGGCCTGATGGAGTGATACAATGGCTTCGGGAAGGCATAGCGAAGATGCTGCCTTTGAAGGTGATACCCTGCCAAGATGAAATCATATGGCATTTGTTTTTCTCCATCTGATTTACTTCCCTTAGCATAATACTCTTAAGGTCTATCCATGTTGTTACAAATACAAGATTTCATCCTTTTTATGGCTGAGCAGTATTTGTGTGTGTGTGTGTGTGAGTCATCATTTTTAACCATTCATTCATTGATAAATACTTTGGTTGTTTCCATATCTTGGTATTGTGAATAGTGTTGCAAAGAATGTAATGCATGTATTTTTTCAAATTAGTGTTTTTCTTTTCTTCAAATAAGTACCCAGAAGTGGAATTCTTAGATCATACAGTTCTACTTTTAGTTTTTTGCAGAATCTCCTTTCTGTTTTCCATAGGGGATGCACCAATTTACATTCCCACCAACATTGCACAAGTGTTCCCTTTTCTTCACATCCTCACTAACACTTGTTATTTCTTATCTTTTTGATAATAGCCATCCTGACTGGTGTGACATGATATTTCATTGTGGTTTTGATTTTATTTCCCTGATGATTAGTGATGTTGAACATCTTTTCATATGTCTGTTGGCCAACTGTATATCTTTGGAAGCATATCTATTCAGATTTCTGCCCATTTTTTAATTGGATTGTTTGTGTTTCATTGTTGTTATTGTTATTATTAAGCTGTATGTGTTCTTTATATATATTGGATATTAACCTCTTAGCAGATAAATGATTTGCAAATATCTTCTCTCACTGAGTAGGTTGGCTTTATGTTTTCTTGATGATTTTCTTTACTGCACAGAAGCTTTTTAGCTTAATTTAGTGCTATTTGTTTATTTTGCTTTTGTTGCCATTGCCTTTGGAGTCAGAGTCCAAAAAATATCACCAAGAACAATGCAAAGGAGTTCACTGCTTATGTTTTCTTCTACGAGTTCTGTGAGTTTTTGTCCTATATCCAAGTCTTTAAACCATTTCTGAGTTAATATCTATCATATAAGACAGTGGTCCATTTTCATTCTTTTGCATGTGGCTGTCCAGTTTACCCAGCACCATTTATTGAAGAGACTGTCCTTTCTCCATTGTGTATTATTGCCTCCTTTGTCATACATCAACTCACCATATATGTGTGGGTTTATTTCTAGGCTCTCCATTCTGTTCCATTGGTCAGTGTTTCTGTTTTTATGCCAATACCATACCGTTTTGATTACTATAGCTTTTTTTTTTTTTAATTTTTTATTTTTTATAAACATATATTTTTATCCCCAGGGGTACAGGTCTGTGAATCACCAGGTTTACACACTTCACAGCACTCACCAAAGCACATACCCTCCCCAATGTCCATAATCCCACCCCCTTCTCCCAAACCCCCTCCCCCCGGCAACCCTCTGTTTTGTGAGATTAAGAGTCACTTATGGTTTGTCTCCCTCCCAATCCCATCTTGTTTCATTTATTCTTCTTCTACCCACTTAAGCCTCCATGTTGCATCACCACTTCCTCATATCAGGGTGATCATATGATAGTTGTCTTTCTCTGCTTGACTTATTACTATAGCTTTTAACACAGTTTGAAATCAGAAAGTGAGAGACTTCTCGCTTTTTTCTTCTTTATCAAATTTGTTTCGGCTATTCAGGATCTTTCATGGTTTCATACAAATTTTAGGATTTTTTCTATTTTTGTGAAAAATGTCTTTGGAATTTTGATGGGGATTGTATTGAATCTCTAAAGTGCTTTGGGTAATACAGACATTTTAACAATATTAATTCTTCTAATCCACGGCATGGAATAGCTTTCCATTTACTTGCGTCTTGTTGTTTTAGAGTACAGGTGTCTCATCTCCTTGGTTAAGTTTATTCCTAGGTATTTTTTTTAATGCAATTGTAAGTAAGGACATTTTTTTAGGATTTCTCTTTCTGATAGTTTGTTATTGGTATATAAAAGCACAACAGACTTTTATAAATTGATTTTGTAACCTGCAACTTTACTGAATTCATTTATTAGTTCTAAGTTTTTTTGATGAAGGTTTTAGAAAGATTTTCTATGTGTAGAGTCACATCATCTGAAAATAGTGACAGTTTAATTTCTTCCTTACCAATTTAGATGTTTTTTTATTTATTTTTCCTGTTTGATTTCTGTGGGTAAGATTTCCAGTATTACGTTGAATAAAAGTCGTGAGAGTGGACAACTTGCCCTGTTCCTGATATTAAAGGAAATGCTCTCAGTTTTTCATCATTGAGTATAGTGTTAGTGGTGTACTTATATATGGCCTTTATTATGTTGAAGTACATTCCTTCTACACCTACTTTGTTGAGCATTTTTAGCATAAATATGTGTTTTTTTCAAATGTCTTGTCTGCATCAATTGAGATGATCATAAGAGTTTTTTTATCCTTCACATTCATTTATATGTGGCAGGTGAACCATCCTTGAATCCCTGAAATATAACCCATTTGATCACAATGTATAATTTTTCGTTTGCTAATATATTTGTTGAGGATTTTTGAATCTGCATTCATCAGAAGTTCTAGACTGTAATTTCCTTTGTGTGTGTGTTGTCCTTGTCTGCTTCTTTGTAGCCAGGCAATTCTGACCTTGTAAAATGAGTTTGGAAATATTCCCTACTCTTCAATGTTGTGAATAATTTGGGAAGAATAACTATTGAATATTCTTTGAATATTTGGTAGAATTCACCAGTGCAGCCATCTGGCACTGGACTTCTGTTCATTGGAAGGTTTTTGATTACTGCTTCAAGATCCTTACTAATTGATCTACTCAAATTTTCTATTTCCTCATGATTTAGTCTCAGAAGATTTTATTTCTAAGAATTATTGATTTCTTCTAGGTTGTCATTTATTGGCATATAATTGTTCGCAGTAGTCTATTATGATCTTTTGCATTTCTTTGGTATCAGTTGTAACTTTTCCTCTTTCATTTTTGATATTATTTATTTGAGCCCTCTCTTTTTTTTTTTCTTAGTGAGTCTAGCTAAGAGTTTATCAATTTTTAAAAAAATCTTTTTAAAGAACCAGCTCTCAGGCCCACTGTTTTTTGTTTTGTTTTGTTTTCTTTTCTTTTTTCTATTGTCTTTTTGGTGTCCATTCCATTTTTTTCTGCTCTGATCTTTATTATTTTCTACCTTCTTTTCATTAACTTTGAGCTTCATTTGTTTCCTTTTTTCTTGTCCCTTTTGTTGTAAAGTTAAATTGTTTATTTGAGATTTGGGTATAAAGTTAGATTATTTATTTGAGATATTTCTTGTCTTTTGACATAGGACTGAATTGCAATGAATTTTTATTTTAAAACTGCTTTTGCCATACCAAAGGCTAAAAAAAAATGCTTTTGCTTCATCCCATAGATTTTGGTATATTGCATTTTCATTTTCACTTGTCTCAGGTATTATTTTTTTCCTCCTTTGACTTCTTCATTGACCCATTGGTTGTTCAGTCAGATGTTCCTTAATCTCCACATGTTTGTGATTTTCCCAGTTTGTTTTCCACGATCGATTTCCAGTTTCACACCACTATTGTTAGAAAAAGATGCTTGTTATTATTTCAATATTCCCAAGTTTATTTGGGCTTGCTTTGTGAGCTAAGATATGATCTGTCCTGGAGAATGTGCCATGTGCACTTGAGAAGAATGTGTTTTCTGCTGCTTTTGGATAGAACGTTCTGTTAGATCCATCTGGTCTAATGTGTCAGTGTTTTCTTCCCAATATTCTGTCAGGTAATTTATCTATTGGTGTAAGTAGGTGTTAGTGTCCCTTACTATTACTGTATTACCACTTATTTCTGCCTTTAGGTTTATTAATACCTGCTTTGCATAATTTGGTGCTCCTATGTATGATGCATAAATATTTGTAGATGCTATATTTTTTTGCTGCATTGACCCTTTTGTCATTATGTAATGCCCTGCTTATCTTTCATTACAGTCTTTGCTTTTAAGTCTATTTAGTCTGAAATAAGTATAGCTACCCCAGCTTTTTGTTCATTTGTTTCCATCTCCATAAAACACCTTTTCCCATCACTTCACTTTCAGTCTGTGTGTTTTCTTACATTTGAGGCAAGTCTGCTGTAGGCAGCATATATAGATAGGCCTTGTTTTTTTAATCCATTCATCCACTCTGTGTCTTTTGATTGGAGTATTTATTTCACTTATATTTAAAGTAATTATGAATAGGTATGTACTTATTGCCGTTTTGTTCAGTGTTTTTGGCTGCTTTTGTAATTGCTCTCTGTTTCTTTTTTCTTTTCTTACCTTCTTCCATTGTGATTTGATGCCTTTCTTTAGAGTTATTTTTAGATTGCACTTTCACTATTTTTTGTGTAGCTACTATAGGTTTTTGCTTTGTGGTTATCATGATGCTTACATATGGCAATGTATATAAACTAGTCTATTTTAAGTTGATAGCAAGTTAAGTTTGAACTAAACTGAATTTCCATTCCTCACTCCCACTTTCTATGTTTTTGATGGCACATTACACATCTTTTTATTTTGTCTATTTCTTTTTTTTAAAAGATTTATTTATTTATTTTAGAGAGAATGAGTGTGGGGGAGTAGGAGCAGAGGGAGAGGGAGAGAATCTGAGGCAGACTCCTTGCAGAGCATGAAACCCAATGTGGGTTCAAATGAGTCATCCAGGTGCACTATTTTGCCTATTTCTTAACTAATTTTTACAATTATAGTATTTTTTTTTACCATTCTTGTCTTTTAACCTTCATGCTAGCTTTATAAGTGATTACTAACTTTATTATATATTTACCTTTACTAGTGAGCTTTTACTTCCATGCATTTTCTTGTTACTAATCAGTACTCTTTCTTTCAGCTTAAAGAAGTCCCTTTAATATTTCTTGTATAGTAAGTTTAGTGGTGATGAACTACTTTACTTTTCAATGATATGAAAATCACTTTATCTCTCTTTCAGTTTTGAATAATAACCTTAGCATGTATAATATCTTTGGTTAGAAGTTTTCACTTTCAGCATTTTGAACATATCACGATACTCCTTTTTGGACTTCAAAGTTTCTGCTGAAAAATCTTCTCATTGTCTTATGGGGGTTTTCTTGTACATACCACGTTGTTTTTCTCTTACTGCTTTTAAGATTCTGTCATTATCTTTAACTTTTGACATTTTAATTATGATGTATCTTGGGGTGGATTCATCTTATATGAAATTCTCTGAATTTCTTAGATCTGGCTATTTGTTTCCTTCCTCAGGTTAGGGATGTTTTCGGCTATTTCTTCTAATATGTTTTCTGTCCCTTTTGAGGCCTTTATAGTGTGAATGTTGTTCTAGTTGATCTTGTCCCATAGGTCCTTTAAGTTATTTTCACTTTTTAAAATTCTTTTTTCTTTTTGATGCTTTGTTTGGTGAGTTCTACTGCCCTGTCTTCCAGGTCACTGATCCTTCCTTCTGCTTTATCTAGTTTGCTGTTGAACTCCTCTAGTGTATTTTTCAGCTCAATTATTGTATTATTCACTCTGTGGCTTCTGTTTGGTACTTTCTTCTAGTTTTTATTTCTTTGTTGAACTTCTCTCTGTATTCATCTATTCTTCTCCTGAGATTGTTGAGCATCTTAATGAACATTACCCTGAATTCTTTATCAATCAAATTACTTATCTTTGATTAATTTTTTCTGGGATTTTATCTTCTTCTTTTGTTTGGAACATATTCTTCTGTTTCCTCATTTTGATCAACTCTGTGTTTGTTTCTGTGTATTAGGTGAATAGCTGTCTCTCCCAGATTTCAAGGAATGGTCACAGGAAGACAGGAGTAATGTTTTAGTCACCTGTCTATGCTGTGCCCTGAAGATGGCAGCCTTCCAAGAACGATTTCTATGATGCTTCAGTTCCTTGGCACCAGAAACACAAGCCCTAATGATCGCAGAGCCAGGAATTCAAGGAGTATCCTCTGTACAGACTGCCTTCAACCACTGGGCCTGGGCACATCACCCACTGGGTTTAGAGCCATGAGGGACCACCAGACCAGGGTAAGCCTGTCCACTGGCAATATCCCATTTTCATGATTATAGCATAATTCTATGACTTTGCTAGTTTGATATATGGGTACAAGAAATAAGAAGTAGAATGGCTTGGTTTGCTATGACTCCCAGAGTGGCCAACTTGAAGGATTTATACATCCCTCACTGCAAATCTAGGCTCTGTGACTCTAATGATCTCTGGTCCCCAAAAGGAGAATGCTTCCACCAGGGAACATAGGAAAAATCCACAATAACTGACAAGAGAGAATATACAATTACATTTAAAATGAGTGCCACAGCAATATGTGAGAGAGTGAGGTCAGAGAAGAGGTACACAAAGTGGATTCTTTGTGCCTATGTTTTAACAGATAAGCTCCCTTTTAGTGATCTAAAATACTACCCAGTGAAGTCTAAGTACTTCATTTAAAAAAAAGAAGAAGAAGAAAACATAAACTTAATATTGTGTATTAGAAAATTGGCCTTCCAATATTTCTCCACTATATTTTTCACAAAATAAACAGATTTTCCCAAATGTCTAAATAATTGCTGGTAAGAATTTAGGCAAACATGCAGTAATTTTTACTCCAGACATGATGCCACATTTGATACAATGTTATATTTTCTCTGGATTTTTGTTTTTTTTAATTTGAGAAGTTGTTACTTCCTTTCCTGAAACACTCCACCCCCTACTCCAAGCTATGAATACCCCAACAACCTGTGATAGCTACTTGACTACACTTTTAGGAAATCAGGAGATAGGACACTATGGGAAAGTTAAAGTCCTGTGTTTGTTTGAAATGGGTCTCATGATTCCTGAGAGAGCCTAAAGGTTATTATGAATGGCGAATTTACTTTAGCATAGGAACTACAGAGATATTGTTCATTCTTTGGGGACAGTGTCTTAAATTCACAAGTCAGCTCTCTCAGCTATGTCTTGGAAACTTGTGACCATGTTCATGTTTACAGAGCTATGTTAAGCTAGAGTGTGCCCAATAGTAAACCTGTAATTTTAAACTTCTACTATTACTCATGTCATAAATTCAGCATCTAAGTTGTTGCTATTTATCAATGGTTGGTTTGTTATCATGGGACACTGATTCCACTGGCAAGGTTATTTGATAATACCAGGTTTATAAGAGGGGGGAATTTTTCCCCCATAAGGTCAGAGCTAATAGATGCTTTTTTTCCTCACTTAACTGAGATTAAGTTTTATGAATGATAGATTAATTGTATAACATCCACAACAGTTTTTGCATAATATAGTCAAGACATTAAAAGCCACATTGCAATAATAATAACAACAACAACAACAATAATAATAATAATAAAAACTTGCGCTGAGTTGTACGGTAATAGGCAAATGGCACTAAGAAGACTCCCTACAAACCTTCTGCTGCCCTTCTGTGCTGGTGAACACACTCTCCTTTGGGATGTCATTCCAGAAACATTGTCAGAGTGCATTTCTTCTATGCCAGCATAGTGTTTGGCATTTACCTTATTTATAAAACTTAACCCTCTGAATTGTAGTCGTCTCACCCAGTAACGTGGAAACATCTTGTTTAATTTTATATCTCCTGTATATAACATAAGGCCCATGTCTTAGTAACATGCTTAGTAAATATTCATTGAAATTCAACTCCACCCAGATGTAAGCATATAAAAATGATATCAGTGCAAACATGAACTTAGAAAACTATCTTTCCCCAGAGGATGCATCAGAAAGCTCCTCAATGAATGTATGGATAATGTACTGGCCTACTTCCCTGGAGCAAGTGTTAACCGATCTATATGAGCTTTTGCTTATAGCTCCCTTCACCACTGAAGCTGTGCTTTTGCAACACAGCCGTAAAAGAGACAGGAGGTAAGTTAAAAGTAGTAGGTAAGTCAAAAAATCCTAGTTGGTGCCCATAAAAGACTGACCAAATGACCATGATGTTATGAACCAATCAGTCCAAACTACTCTCCAAGAATGCAGAAGAATCCTACAGTTGTAAAAATAATTCAAAACTCACATGAACCAGAAATTTTAAAGAAAGAACTATTCATTAAAACACAAAATAATACACCAAAATTTGGAATATGCTGTAACTAAAATATAAATTTCCTCCAATGTGTAACCAAAACCAAATGATGTATCTCAGCCAAATAAAGCATATACCACCATACTTCTTTTAATTGCCTATAGGTTGACTAAAAATTTCAGTTAATATATAGCAACAGCTTAGCCATGCAATATATGAATAGTTCATTGGTCTTTTCAGGAATTACATGATAACAGGTCATGGGGATCTAACCAAAAGAAGTTGGATATAATAAGATAAAGTTAGAAAATTAAAGACAGCAAGAGATGGTCATTATGCAGATTTTAGGATCAGGATACCAAAAGAAATTAAAAAAGAATTTAAATAGAGAACAAGATTTGCTGCTTGATGGGAAATTTAAAGTGAGACTGTTATTTTATTTTATTAATACTTCAAAATACCTTCTTGTAAGTATATAAAATGAAAATATATGGGATTTTATGTTTTGTCAAATAGCAGTATAAAGCAAAATATTAAGAAAAATAAAATATAGGGGATCTTATTTTAATATTAAAGAAATACAAAAACAAAATTCAGAGTTCATAAATGTTTGCCTTATCAAAATAATATTATTTGAGGAGAATATATTTAAAGTAAGTCCTACTTTTAAAAAAACTTTATTCTTTTTTAAAAGATTTATTTATTTTAGAGAGAGAGTGAGAAAGCACATGCACAAGCAAAGGGGAGGGGTAAAAGAAGAGGAGAAAGGGAGAGAATCTCAAGCAGACTCCCGACTGAGCATGGAGCCCCACCTGGGGCTCAATCTCATAACCCTGAGATCAAGATCTGAGCTGAAACTAAGAGTCAGACACTTAACTGACTGAGCCACCCAAGCACCGCCCCCCCCCCCAAAAAAAAACTTTAAAAGAAGATTATGGCATCATTTTAGTTGATCCTATAATAAGTATTTTATTATATAGATTATATCTGCTAAAAAATTAAACATGGTTGAATAACAGCATCTTGACCATTCAAGTTAAATGTGTTTGTAGAATTGAGTTCAAAGTGGCTCTTTTTACTTTAATAAGTCAAAGATCTAAATTTTTTTTCTTTTATTTAAGGATTGTAGGGGATTATGTTAAGTGAGATAAGTCAAGCAGAGAAAGACAATTATCATTTGGTTTCACCCATATGTGGGACATAAGCAATAGCACGGAGGACCATAGGGGAAGGGAGGGAAATCTGAAAGGGAAGAAATCAGAGAGGGAAACAAACCATGAGAGACTCTAGACTCTGGGAAAAAAAACTGAGGGTTATAGAGGGGAGGTGGATGGGGAGATGGGGTAGCTGGGTGCTCGGTATTAAGGAGGGCACGTGTTGTGATGAGCACTGGGTGTTATAAGCAACTAATGAAGCGTTGAACACTACATCAAAAACTAACGATGTATTATGTTTAGTTAACACATAACATTATGTGTTAGTTAACACATAATACATTTTTTATTAAAAAAATGAAAAAATAATTATTTCATTAAAAAATAAATAAAATTTGCATGCCTAACTAGAAATAAAATAAAATAAGTCAAAATAATGAGAGCTGTACAATTCATGACATTGGGGATAAGAATACTGTATTTTTGTACATTATATTAGTATACAATAGACCACATACATTCATTTTTTGGGTATATTCACAAATATAGTGTACACTCCTTTAATTTCCCTAGCATAGTATTTTACAAAATTTTACATAACAATTGTGCTACTAGCAGAAATTTTGTTAGCAGAAAACTCTGGGAAAATGGTTGCATTTAAAAAGCAAAAGACATAGTTGAGGCTGAAGTGGGGGTTGGGAGATGCACTTGCTCCTCCTCTCCCTACCACTTCCCTAGGCTGGGCTAACAAGACCACTGGGCTGCCAGGGCTCCCCCTGCTTTCTGGAGAGGAATGAGCCATGCTGGCTCAGTTCTTTCTTGGGGTAAATGGTTTTCAGCCCCAAACTTCAATCTTGAAAGAAAAAGAAATCTTAAATACAAGTATTTTCATGTTATTTTCAAACCATCCCCATGAATTCTGTGGACAAGCTTCAATCATCTTGCCATTTAAGCAATATCCCATTTTATTTTGTATGGCTAAAGTCTTGTGAGGACTGAAATCCTGTATGTCTTCTTGCTAACTTTAAACCTTATTCATACTTTATTTAAACATATTTATACTTTATGTATGTGTGTGTAGCAGGGTGTTTGGGGCTTCCTAGAGGAGTGTTTGTTTTGATTGTCTAGTCATTGGGCAACACCTTCTACAGCTGGAAGACAAACAGAACCCTTCCATGCATGCTTGTAAGGAAAAACCAGTTAACTTTGTCAAAAAACTCGGGGTTCAAAGTAAATTGCAGTTATTTAATAGAGCAAGACCTTTAAATTTTAATGAAAGATACTGAATAGAATGCAGAACCTTCCTCCATGCAGACACTGGCAAAATTCCACTTTGGTTCTCTTTTTTTTAATGTAATGTCAGAATGGAGTAAGTAACAGTGATTGTAAAATACACATGCTTTAAAATTACCTTTGAACAAAAATAGCAAAGGTAATTAATATTTAATTCATGACCCTGTGAATAAATTCAAGGTCATGTGAATTAGCTAGACAACCCCGAGGGAAGGAAAAAGTTTATTGTGGACGACTATATAAAAAATTATTTCTATTGTTTTTTTGGTTTCTATTTCATTGATTTCTGCTCTGATCTATAAGCACCATGTCCAAACATTTCAAATATCAAATTCCTACAAGCTTGTGATGCAGGCACATCTTTATTAATGAAAATGATGCCATTTGTTTACAAAGTAAAAATCATTAACTAATGATGGCGCTTGGAGCTTCTTTGTTTCTGGGGGTCAGTTACTCCCAGAAACACTCAAACCAGGGCCACATAAGTAAAATCAAGTTAATTTAGTAGAGATCTAAATGGAGATCAGGAAACACAAATGTCTAATTAGCACCGTAGTGAGTAAAGTACAGGTGTCCTTCTGTTCTCTAGTATGAACATTTTATTATCTTTTTCCCAAGATGTGCATATGTAAACTCACTAAAGAGTGGCTTCTGAATGGGCATTGAGAATGAAGCTTAATATAGGTTTAAAATTTGATGTAAGAATTAAATATTTTTACTTCCAATGGATAATTAAAACTATACCTCGTGTATTGGAAACTAATATAGTGACTTCTTTCTTTGAAATGGATGAAATTTGTGTATAAATAGTTCCATTAGGTATTATTAATATTTGTATGATGATGCAGTAAGAAGGAGAGACACATTATTTTTGTTATCTGGAACAGAGTTTCCCAATGCTGACCTTCTTATTAGTCACTGATTTTTTTCCTAGCAACTCCCACTGTGGTTTCTATTATAGATATTTTTCAGTGTTCAAAACAATGTTTTTCTCAATTTCAAGTAGGATAGATCGAGTATGGATGTTTAGAATAGAGATGTGCAGAAGGACAAATACTTTCCCTCAAGAGAGAGGGAAAGAGAGGGTGAGATAGAAGAGGCCACAAGGACGGAAGAGGAAGTCAGGGAGGCTGGAAGAAAGGGGGAGAAGGTAAGCATGGGGTGGCGGTGGACACAAGGAGATCATCAAGGATGAGCAGAAATGAAGACACTGAGCACAACCTAAAGTGGGAAAGAGTAGGAGATGCAGACACACCAAGAGGAGGGAAAGATGTGCCCACGAGGGAAAACAAAATACAATAGATGCAAATACAGACACAAACACAGAACTTCATCAAGTAATATGAGTCATATGGTAATTTTTTGGTTTTTAAATTTACTATTGACAAAAGACTTTTTAAGAGCATGTGGCTGTTTTATGACTACTATCATACATGCCAGTTGTATTTCTTGACATTTACCTGAATGCAGAAATTTGGTCCATAAATCTAGGTGCTTTCTTAGTTCCCTAAACTAAAATACTAGAAGCCTACAGATATGCACAAGGTCTTTGCTATGAAAAAGAATTGCCTGATATTTGGAATCCTCCCATTTATCCTTCTCTACTTCACCAGAACACGCTGCGAATCATTTCACAGAATTTGTTTCCATGCTGGGTGGGATAACATTTAAAAGGAGGATCAAGGGTTAAAATAGTGAAGTGAATACTGAGATAGTAGGAATCACCTACTTCAATATATCGTTATAATTATATGTATATAAATGTATGTGTAATGTCTCTGTGTGTGTGTGAGTATGTGTAAGTATATATGTATACACACAGAAATCTGCCAACTGTTTTAGCAGCCAAGTATCCTATTGAATCAGAAATAACTTGCTTTGAGAAGCTGCCCCTGATTTAGAAACACTCTGCTACAAAGAAGCCTACCAGTCCCACACATCCCTTCCTATAACCCAGCCCCTTCTGCACATCCCCGTGTCTTCCTTGCCATGTACCACCCCAGCTTCTGAGGAGCCACTTCCTGGCTAACTCTGTCCCCAGATTGCACCATTGGAGAGAGGCATGGTCCCAGCATGGCTCTACTGTCTCCCAACCTAGGATGCTGTTCAACTTCCTGGCCACTTGCAGGATGCCCCCATATTTCCTTTCACCAGTAGGGTAAGAGTGAATGACCATTTTGCCTGTGTCTTTATTCAAGTTTAACACACTATCACATAATCTTTTTAAAAAAAATTCATATTCCTATTCAGAATATTACAAAACTGTGCTTCCCTGAAAACACCAAAGCAATTGGGAACCCAGTTCTGAGCCAGAGATTGCTCATTTCATGTGGACAGCAGTGCTTCAGGTCATGGGAGGGCTCAGGATTCTCATTTCACCATTTAATCCACATGTTGGTTGGGTGCACTTCTGGGAGCTACCTTGTAAATCATTATTTACGAGGATGTTTCCGTGATTAATAAGTATCATGAAGTTAAAGACCTGTTTGTGGGCTTGGTCGACAGTGTTGTCAAGAGATCATCCTGCTTTTTTTAGATATAGAAATAAACTGAATGTCAAAGCTTAATTCATTAAAGCACAAAATCAGAAAAAAAATGAAGACATCTGGATCTTACAGTATAAGCTTTCTTCTGATGCATTATTTTTCATTGCTTTTAAAAATACAGAGCAGTCTTGGTCAGGATGGACGAGTAGAAGTGGGTTTGAAGTAACAAAGGGAATGGACCTTCATATACAGTCAAGGGAAAAGCTCTGTTCTTATCTGTCCCTTTTTCATTGACCCCGCTGCCCAAGCCACCCAAACCCAGCAGGCCAAGGACCAGGCTAATGGAAGAGATCACAATTCAAGCTAATTTCACTCATCTTTACAGAGTGCCTGCTTTCTGCCCATAGGAATTGCCTGGGCGGATACATTCTTACCCTTCCAACTCAGGTCAAACCCTCTCCAGTACTAACTGTTCATCTCTTGTGCTCCCTTACATAAATCCATTTTATAGAAATTATCACACTGTGTTTTCATGACCTTTGGGCTATTGCAAACATTGTGAGTTCTTGTCTTATTCCAGTGCCTTCTGTAGCACTCAAAAAACATTTATGCAAAATTTTTCAATTGCTCCTTATATGTGTCAGGCGCTATTCTAGATCTGGGGATATTATCAATGAAATAAAAGATAACAATTCTTGCTCTCAGAAAATTAACAATGGCATGAAAAGAGACAGATTAGAAACAAGGTAATAAGTAGTTGTACTGTATATTAAAAGGTATTCTTTCTTTTTTTTTCCACCAAAAATAAAACAGGGAAGGAGAAATTAACAGAGTAAAGAGCACCTCACTTTTATATTTGATAAAATATATTTGTAGAGGAAGACACTTTTGACAGTAGGAATATGACTTAGGAATGAATTAGAAGCCAGCTAGAGTAGGCTGGTTTGTATTTAAAGATACCATAGGAGTTTTGCTGGCTAATTAGTCTTGATTTTAATAGAACTAGGGAAAGAATCTATGAATTTGGAAGCAAAGAAGCTGTGGGTACTATGTAAAAATAGTTAAAGAGGATCAACATTAAATAGAAATTCCTTTACAATGAGTTACTAACTACATTATTTACTCTAAAAACAAACATTGGTGGACAATGTATAATATTTGATAACCTCTTGTACTAGGGATACAATGGCGAATAAAATTTTCTTTGTCTTTAAAAAGTTGACCCCAAAAAAGTGTATCAGAAAGCAGAATTGTATGTGACTAATTAAAATTTTTTAGTTTTTAATTTATTTATTTTTTGTTTGTTTGTTTTTAAATTTCACCACTCAAACTCTGAACTTAAAGGCAAGGGATCTGCTTTCTTTTGAATGGGTGGACAGATGAATGAATCAATAATAAAATAGCTATAATTCAACATAATAAGTGCTTTAGCACAAACAAGAAAAGAAGTGCATTGAGTACACAATGGAAAAAAGTATTAGTCAGCCGGGGAGGTCACAGGGACAGTTCATGGAGGAGATGACATTAATCATTTGCTTTAAAGGATGAGTATGAGTCCCATGTGGGAGAAGATGAAGGAAAGAATTTTCCAGAAATAGACTATAACAGAGTTGAAATGGAAAAACAATAATAAACACTAGCTTTAGGCATGGACTTTTCTTATAGGAAATAGTATGGCAGCAAGATTGGATGAATAAAATGTGAAGATGAAGGTAATTGGAAAAATGCTTTCCAAAAACAAAAAAAGAAAGAAAAAGGAGGTGGGGAGCCTGCGTGGCTCAGTTGGTTCAGTGTCCAAATGCTAATTTCATCTCAGGTCTGGATCTCAGATCCCTGAGATGGAGCCTGGCTTTGGGCTCCATGCTCAGCAGATTCTGCTTGAGATTCTCTCTCAGTACCCCTTCCCTCTTCTTTCTCTCTCTCTAAGATAAATAAATAAATCTTAAAAAAAATTTTTAAAATGCTTTCTACAAAAAAAAAAAATAAATAAGCAAGGGGAAAGATCATGCAAGGAAAATAAGATCAGTCACAAGAGGAGCCAAGGATAGTTTCAAAAGCAAAGTCGAACTCAGAAAGCAAGAGGTTAAATGTAACTATACTTTGGGATAGGGTTGGGGGTCAGTTAGGTAAATTCAGGGGCCAAGACTGAAAGTGCTATACAGAACTTTTCTTAATCAAAAAGCCAGCAAGACTCGACATTTGAACACCTCTACACAGTCACATGCTAGCCACGGACAGAACACCCAGAACCCAGCGCTGCTATTAACCCACTGCTCTTCCTACCACATGAGCCAGTCAAATCCCAAGTGAGGGTTTGCCTTAGTGTTATGAGAAGTCACCCATTGTGAGGACTGAAAACTCAAGAACACCATGTTTTGTTTGTGGGAGCTGACCCGTCAACACTGTGAGCCATACTTATTTCAGTTCACACTTCATGCAGAAAAAAATATTGCAAGATGTCAGAAACTTTTTTTTTTTTGAAAACATATCATGCAAGTGAAATGGGACTTCCAATGGTTACAGTTTACCTAAGAGGTAACAGTAAGAGATGAAATATTCTGCCGAAGATTAAAGTCAACCTCCTCCTTCAAGAAGGACTGAATTGAAACAAGCAGTAGCACTGAATAACTCTGTTTCACTAAAGGTGCTCAAGAGCAAAGTAAAGTAAATGGGAAAGTAAACTTCACAAGTAAACTGTGAAGAGCCTGAGCAAATTTGAAGGAACCTCAGCATATTAGTTACTAATATGTCAAAGTAGCAAGGCTATCATGTGACAGAAGGAAGTTGACAGTCTGAATTTTGCTTGAGACACAATTATTAAACTTTGGGAAGACACTGGATGACTATGGAGTCACCTACGAAGGTATTTAAAATGTTGTTTAAAAAGCATCCTTATATATTTTCTCTATCCAATGATCTGTGGAAAGTATTTAAAGCAGATTTGGTTGATTTCAAAAATTCCCAAGAGGTCAAAACAAAAACTCACAGGAGATCAAGGCTTGCGCTTTTTGCTACACTACTGTTAAAATTGTTCAGTATGCTGCTACTTTTCATCAAATAGAAATGCAAACAATGGGTTAATAGAAGTCCTAGGTTCTGGGGATTCTGTCAGTGACTAGCGTGTGACCTTGGAGAGATGTTCAAATGTCAGGCCTTGCTGCCTTCTTGGCTAAGGAAACTTCTGTGTAGCCATCATTAACATTAAGCCAAGAATTCATGAACTAAGAAAATCCCAAAGAAACTGAAATATATGACTTTCTTGCCAACCCGCACCATTGAAAATTAGCAACGAGAGAAAAGTTTTTCCAAATAAGTAGTAAAGTCTAAACTAGTGCTTCTCAAACATTAGTATGCATAGTAGTAGTTTAGCGATCTGTCAAAATGCAGGTTTAGTAAATCTGGGATGCGACTGAGGTTGCATTGCTAATAAGTTCCCAGGGATGTCAAGCATACTGACATTCTGAGTAGCCAGGCTTCGGGTCACATTTGATCCCCAAGCTGGAAGTTATCTCTCGCTGTACACGTCTGTAGCACTTTGCTCTCATCACTCATGGTGACGTCATCACATAACTCCCGGGACTTGTTACACTGATGTCATTAATTTTCCGTCTACTGCAATCCCTAGCTCTATACTTGGTGCAGAAGAAGCCCTGAATGAACAAATAGTGAAGGAAAAATTCATTCCTCAATAAAGAGTGGCAAATACTGCTGTTTAAAAAGAGGAGCTAAATGGATGAAAAAAATTATCTCTGTGGGTGAACTCTGCAAACCTGAAAGCACAGTGAGGTAAATCTTCACATGTGGCTCACAGTGGTGGCATTTTGTCATGGTTTTAGAAAATGTCTGATTTCTAGAGACATTCATGCCTTAGACTCTTTTAAGCCATTGGTTGACATAAACCACCAATATCCTTGTGATACTTTTTGAATGTAAAAATAAAAGGTAAAAAAAAATAAAGCACATTTTCTTGTTCTTATTTTTTTTCCAAGAGATTTTACTCTGGATATTTGTTTAGAAGCTCCATGCTATTTTTCTGAAATACAAACATTATAGTTTAAAGTAGAACATAAACAATTAAGTTGGGGAGTGTTGTTTCATCCTATGTAATCACACCTTTATATTTTATATATATATATATGCACGTACCTATTATGGTCTGTGCAAACTGGAAAATACACAGCCATTTAATCTTTAAGTTCAATGTTCTCTGAAGGGACAGTACCCTATTGTTGGCCCATTTCTAAATGCCTGTCATCAGCCTCAGGTGGGTGTTAAGTGACACACACACCTCCCACATTGTGAAATCAGTCTTTGAAATAAGTACAAGGCCCATGGTAGATCATCACCTGGGAGGTAGCGTGTTGAAAGAAAAAACAAACAGAGGAGACAAATATTTGTATCATCTCCTAAAACTTTAATATAGACATAAAATCACATGATCAATTCGTGGAAAAAATCTAGAAAGAAAAGACAAAGGGTGATTGGCACTCCGGTGATAAAGAAAAGGTGCTGGGGTTAGTGGATTATATGCCGACTTGAGTTATTAATTTATTGATAAAGTTCAAATAAATATTTTCCCCAAAAGTGGATGATGAATTGGAACACTGGTGTGTTAGTGTAGGTTCATTAATCATAACAAATGTCCTGCTCTGCTCAGGGAAAGTGTAGATAGTGGGGGACATTGTGTGTGTCAGGACACGGGGTCTATGGAGAGTCCCTGTATCTTCTACCTTCTGCTCAGTTATTCTGTGAACCTAAAGCCACTCTAAAAAGTAAAAAAAAAAAAGGGGGGGGGCATGGAGGTCGGCATGGAATGTGAGGGCTTGCAGTGGCGGAAAATAATATAGAGGCTGCATCAGGTACTGGGAAGAGTGGGATGTGCGCTGGACCACATACAGGACCTACGTTCTATTTCCCGTTCAGTCACTTACGACTCAGACATCTTGTATTAATCAGGCTCAGAAGCTAAATGTAGCTAATGTTGTTTGTCCTGACTACCCCTCCAGGTGGCTTGCACGGATCCAATTAGAAACTACCTATTCTTTCAACCACTCACTTGACACGCACATTTTGCAGGCCCACTCAATGGCAGTTTCAGTGCTAAATGCTATTAAAGGCTACGTAAGCACATAAATGTATGACAGAATTATAGTTAATGGAATTTTCTTGTTACAGAACAAACTCTTTTTAAAATTTCATTCTTTCACAGACCTGTACCCCTGGGTATAAAAATATATGTTTATAAAAAATTAAAAATAAAAAAAATAATAATAATTAAATAAAGGGGAAAAATTTAAAAAAAAATTTCATTCTTATTGGAAGTTTCCCTAATCTATTTCAAGATACTCTCTTACCCTAGTAAGTACAGTAGAGTAAACAGAATGATCTCTCTGGAGTGATTAACTCATCTTATGCCTCAGTGTCCCATGACCAACAACAGCCTGCCCACTACCCAGAGATGAGGATGAGGAAGGCACCCCAAGGTGGACACTTTTCTACATCTAATCCTTATCATCTGCTGCTTTGCTAATCAGTCTCACTTGCACCCAAAGTGGCCTATTATAAAATGAGTTTTCTTTAAGGTGTCAGGCTTTTGGATTCTAATTTATAGGCTTGGCAACAATATTTAGAAAGACATATTGCTAACATGAATGTAACAGATACGTTATAAAAGTCTAAAACATGAACTGAGCCCTGCATTTGAAAATCATAGGAATGAAAGGGGGAAAAAAAGTCTTTGTTCCTTCTTTTATCCAACCTTGTAATTATAGCTACTTATTTCCTTTAACCTGGATGATGGATTTATGAAACTCTTAACTTTAGAAATCCCACTTCTGTCTATTTTATTTCCTTTAGTTGTCATCTCCAGAAATCTCTGTGCAACAAGTAGTTGCAATAAAATCATACTTATTAAAAAAAACTCTATTGCCCCACCCCAAAATAGGGAAGAAAGCTATTAAGTATTAAGTAAAATGTTTAATTGATATAAAAACTCTTGTGAATGAAATAAGATAGAAGAAAAAAGAGAAAGCCATCTAAATCTGTAAGTCACAATTTTTTTCACATGTTGATTAAATGTTTTGATTAAATCTATAGCCTATTGATTATAGACTTTATAAAATACTTAACATTTTAAACTTACAAGAAAATGCCGAATGATACAGTTCTTAAATGAAGAAAGAAAGTATATAAAATAAAATACAGTAAAAAAAGACAACCAAATGGTAATTTTCATCAGAAAACTTGCCAACCAATTGGTGAGCAGCAATAAGACCATGAAAGGACAGTGGCATTTGACTCTAATACACTTAAGAGTCTTGAATTTATTTGTGTCTCTAAGTAGTCACATAGGAAAGCCATTTCAGAGGCTAGAATATATTTTCCTAATTAGAGGAAAGGGCCGGACTGGTGTAAAACATTTTGCCAATGCATGAGACAATTACCAATATTAGTAGATGAAACAGCATTCAGATCAGATTAAGGATAATAGTAATAAAAGAAAAGCAGAGATAATACAATGGTCATGATTTAGAAAGACATGAGAATGCCTTCTCGACATCACCTGTAACCTGGATTGTGTTGGAGGAAAGACTGGAAATGCTAATAAGGAATGTGATTAAAGGTGGGCCTGTGGTTATAAATTGCTTTTTTAATGGTGGTGATAGTAGCTGACATAGAGTATAATAAGAAGATGAGAATGTCACTATCAATTTTTATTAGTGTCATGAACAATATACAGTATATTTAAATTAGCTTCACTTGTATTAGTATTTTTGTAAGTAGTAGGTCTAGAAGCAACAACATGTCCAATGCATTCTAAAAAGAAGAACTAAATAAAGTTGCCAATGTTCCCTAGAAAATGGCCATAACTTTTACACCGGAAAAAAGGTGCCACATATCCTAAGATACTCAGAATTCAGGCACATAAAAATTCTGGATTCTAGAGCACAACAAATCTGCAGAATAAATTGGAGGAGCAATTGTAGCAAATGAATAAATTCATACAAAAATGTCAAAGACACTAAAAATACAACCTTCTATATAAATCGGAATGCTTTCCCAAGATTCACGTAGAATGATAGTTCAGGTCTACCCCTGAGTCAACTTAAATCATGTAAGAAACAATTTGGAATCTATTTGGTCTAAGCATGAATATTTTGTTGAAAGTAAGTAATAATAAAATTAAAAAATCAGTTAGTAATTCTTATAAACTTGTTCTCACTAAAGAAAAATAGGTGAATTTGGGTTTGCTAGTGAATTTTCCCAGCAATTATCACCAGCTTTCTGAGTTGGTCTGATGACAAATTAGGTAAAATTGAATATCTGACAAAAAATAACTCGTAGAGAATTAGGAAAATAGGAAATATTTTTACTTTTAATCATAACATTTTCTTTGTTCAAATTCCAGACACCTAAACTGTTGAAAAACAGGCCGTAAGGGTTAAAATATAGAATTTCAAGAATCCAGCTGCTGACAATATGAATAAGCCATTTCTTTTTAAATTGTATTCTAGATGAGTAGTATTGCGTATGTGAGAAATCATAGCTTGGGGGTTAAGAGCCTGTCCTGAGTCAGAAGTCTGGACTACTTACTAGCTGTGTAATGTTAGAGTAGTTATTTTCATTTTCTTCATCTGAAAATTGGAAAAACCATAGTTGCTACCTTATAAAGTTCTTGTGAGGATTAAATGAGACAGTAGCGTGATGAAGAATGCTCAAGAGTGTCTGGTACACGACAAGACCTCAATATTCTATTAGTTTTATTACAATTACTAAAGCTAACAGTGTGCTTAAGTAGTAATCTCTATTTTTCCAGGAAGTTTATATTAAACATTTTTTTTTCCTACAGAGTTGCTTCTCTTGCTAATTCCTCCCTTTTTCTTTATGAATTACAAATTTCTCCTTAAGCCAAAACACACACTCATTCATTTCTTCAAAATTCTCTTTTTCAAGTTATTTTTCAAGACATATCACCCAAAGTCTCACTTCCCTCCCAAGAATGGTTTGAGTCCCTAAAAAGACTGACTGGAGACATAGTCACTTCGACAGTTAGGGAAGACCATGAGTTCCTGCGTACCCTGTTTCTGCTTGGACCAGTAGGAAACCACTGATTAATAGGGAAACATCTCATGCCCTTTAAGCCCTTGATCATTTTAAACTTCTCTTGATAATTCTATAGGAAACATAAAGTCTCCAAACATATAGGAATTTTAAATGAGAGCATATTTAAAAACAAGTGATTAAGTCAGACACTTCATTCATTTAATCCTGTCCTGATATGTGGGTGCGTTCTCCTTTCTGCTCAAGAAATTTAAAATGTAAAATGTAAACTTCTCAATCATGAAATTGAAAATATAAGCAGGACCGGGGACTCCCTACTAACAAATTTCCACAGAGAAGGGCATTAGCCTGAAACTTGAACTCCATTCTGATAGATGTACCAAAACTGTGACAGAATGAATCTTCTGAAACATGGAAATAACTAAAAGAGCCTTTTCTTTAGGAAATCACAGAACACAGTTGCTTGGAAAAATAGCCATGTAAACGTCCATGGATACAGTGTAAATTTCAAAGTGTATCAAACGCTGTTACACAACTTCCTGTTTTCAAACATTTCCCTGAGGAACACATATAGACCATTGTTTTTTTCAGAAAGGTGAAAGTGGATTAAATGGTAGGTGTGAGACTTGGTTTGCAATAGCATATAAAGGACAAGGGACAAAGGATTCATCTTGCTCCTGACACAATTTCTCTAAAAAATATCACTGATACAAAATATGTATGTCAGCATGTGTTTCCTTTTAAAAATGCACTTTAAAAAAAAGATAAATTACATCTTGAAAGAAACTCTGCAAAAACAAAACAAAACAAACTCCACAATTAATTGGGGTTTATTCTGCAAAACCTACGATGATGGAATTTCCATAACATTGTCTTAGGTACATTAATAGTCTCTAAGGTGAAAATGCATGGACACACCCACAAACCTACTATCTTCCAATGTCTACAGTTAAAAATTTATATGATAGAGTTATCTAATTATTTAAAACAAAAACTTGAGAACTTGGGACTTGGGTCATTTTTTAATCAGGCTCACAGATGACAATTCAGTTCTTCACTAGTGCACAAACCAACCACAGGCAAGGTATGGACACAAAAGTGGCAAACACTCCTTGGAAGGAAGTGGGAAACTACATTATAGCAAAATGTTGTGTTTTGTTATCAAAATGGGAGCCCTAATTGTTTTGAACCAATTATGGGTAGTTTCTCCCTTTCTCTTCTCCTTTGCAACATAGACAAATAAGCCTGTTGGCTTATTCCTCCTACTACCACAGGGATTCTCAGGTTTGAAATGTACAAAAGCCTTCTAATAATTAAAGCCAACTGATACTATACAAAGTAACATGGGACAAATCTTACCTGAGCTCCTGAATTAGAGAATCTATTGGCACTGTTGACAAAAAGAAAGAAAAATCAGTTTAATTTTGAAAACTGTATGACTGAAACTTTTCACCCATCTAAAAATAATGACGAATAAATGGTTAATACAAACCCCACTTAACTTCCCACTGGGTGGATAGATTATTTCTGGTTCTGGTTCTTTGGAGTGGATACCAGTGGGTAGATGAATATGATCCAGAACAGATGATTCAGGGTTTAGTGCCTTAGATGACTCTGGGACCTTGCATTAATGGATTGGATTTTCCAAATACCTATCTTTAGAGATTCATTGAAAACTTACAAGAACAGGAAGGACTTGAATTATTTTTAAATCAATTTTATTGTTCATATGAAATGTTTCAAAATAATCCTAAACTGACACTTTTATTGACATTAGACAAGTATTTATATAAAATGGAAAGTTTTACTAAGTGGATGCATCCCAAGATAATATTCCATAAATTTCATATGTATAGAAAGAGGAAAATATGCTTTAGCCATGCTAATATCAACATGGTTTTAAAAATAAGAATCTTGTAAAAAAAAAAAAGCTTTGATTTTTTTCTGACAAGTGATGGGAATTAAAGAAGTTCATGTTTATAAATACCTGCCTACACAAGGATAAGCAGCATATTGAGAAAGACAACAGGTGGTTTTAAAGATTACTCATGACACACGAGAAACAGTTGTTTCATTTCTAGAAGAACATTTTGGCTCTATTTAAGGGTGTGTATTATGTGCCAAAAGAATTCAAAGTACAAAAAGAATTGCAAATTAAAAGACCCACATTTTAAAAGTATGCTAGAATAGTGTGCTTTTAGAAGTCAAAAGAAGGGATTCATATTCAAACACAGTCCCTAGAATGCTGGTATTTATGGCAGATGCAAGTTTATCCTAAATAACAATACAAATCATTTTTTTCCCTTCAACTTGTATTCTATTGAGAAGTTTGCGGCATAAAAATTTAATGTTTAGAACTACTGCATTCCAAATATTAGAATATATGATGTAATTACTTTAAATGTAACTTGAAGTAAAACTGGGTACTACCATGGTATGAAACTACTGTTTGGATAGAGAACGTTCCTGCATCTTGTAAAGCATTATTCTGCCTTTTGGTTGTCATAGCTAATGATTTTTACTGAAATGGTTACATTTTAACTGAAAAAAGTCATCCTGGAATTTACTAAAAATTTTGGGATTCTGGACTTTACTCAAACAGGCATTATTTACCTTGACTACAAATAGAAACATAGCTAAGGAAAGCATTTCATCTGATTAGCCCACTTTCAACAGTAAATCTCAAAAACCCTTCCTTAGCAAGGCTAACTGGGAGAAGAGTCAGGTGGGGAATGGCTATCCAGAGTGTTTTCAGAGGCTATGGTAAAACTACAGTTTTCCATTTAGAATTAAGGGTCACAAAAATATAGCTAATTATAATAAAAGTTATTTTCCTTAAGGGGTATTATTGCCAGTCAATCCTGTTTTCCAGATGTTTAGATCATCAAGGGCCTGTTTATATTTCAATATTACATTACCATCTGTTGGTTACAAAAAGAGAAGGATAACCGGCAAGTTAAACCTTTCAAACGTTACTTTGCGGAGCTGCCGGAAATTCCCAGCAGGGACAGGCAAAAAACAAACATCATCATTTTACTTGAACTAAGTTTAGATTGGGAGCCACTAAACCAGATAACATAAAAATCAAAATCTGCTTTGGCAGTAAACTAACAATTCTGTCTTTTCCCTTGACCATTAAAGGTCACTTCAATAATTTGAAGGTCTCCATGAAGCATTCTTCCCTTGCTGACCCTTATGTTGTTTTGCAGGATGTTTTAAATCTACTCATGATTGCCATTTTGTAAAAATTAGCATCACACATCATTGGGACTTTTCTGAGTCCTTTAGCTCCTGGTTCATAATATTTTGCCTCTCAATGCCATGATCCAATGTCCTAGCTTGATTTAAAAAAAAGAAGCCCTGAGGAAGTTGTAATGATTCTAACTACACATTAGGGACTGACTACTGGAACTTCCATATTTCATGGTGTGGTGGGCACGGTGTCATGGAACCTGCTTGCTAACTCACCCTTGGTTCCTTTAGAGCGGGTACGCAGTGTTTTATCTTCAGCCTCTGCATCCATCTGTAACATGAACACAAAGTCCTGAGGTCATTCCTTTGACATTGACCAAATTACAAAAACATGTCCTTGCCAGTTCTGAGGGTCATAATGAAAAACAGAGTAGTCCTCTAAGCTCTTGAATAGCACCCTGCCTCGGCAGGTAAGTAGCTGCGACTGCTCTTGCAGTCCATGAGTTTTGGAAATACTTTTATAGATGCTGAAACCAGAGGGAACAGTGAGAAGAGGGCAGATGTCCTTGTCCATAAGTGTTTGCTAGCAATTCAAACATTTCTGGCATTACAAAAATTGAAAGAAAAAAAAAAGGATTGTCTGATTAACAGTGGTTGTGAAGTAGACAAAACCTCAAATGCCAAACAAAAGGTTTCAGACTAATTTACTAAAACCTGATTCTAATGCAATGTGCTTTCTTTTCAGGTGTGGAGGTGTGGAGGTTTTTTAAATTTTTTTACTAGACCTTGTCTGATATGTACCTCTTTCTACTTCAGGAAAAGTATTTCCCTGTGTAAAAAAGCAACATGAAGGCCAATCACTGAAATGCCCCCATTTCAAAATACCACTGGAAGTGTTAATCATCAAATGACATACATTTACTTCCAGAATTCCAGAATAAATATTGGTTCTAATCATGCAAATCTGTGAGGAAAGTGAAATTTGAGTGCTGCATGTGTCTGCATCAAACTCCCTAAAACATCATTACTAAATATCTTAAAAGTAATCAAATAAACTATTGAAAGAATAGAAAGACTTTAAAAAGCCTGCTGTTTTTGTCCCTCTGGAGATAGTCAGACATGACTACTCCCATTGTTTTCACTAGAATCTTCCAATAATGTCTAGTTTAATTCACCTTTGCACATTATCAAAAGGAGTCCTTAAATAGTGAGAAGTTATTTTGCTTGAAAATGAGAAGCAGGCAGAAGGTGCTGTCCGTGGTGCCCATCCTTAAATCCTGACATAGCGTGTATGTGGTATGACTGCAATGGTAATGGGAGGCGCATCTCTGCTCTCTCAGGCTGAGTTGTGATTGAAGGCACTGACCTGCCATAGACTTATAATAGGGGAGCAGGTGTGGCAATGATGGACTTTAATTTCCTTTAATAAACCTTTTATGTGCCACACTTTTACTGCCATTCGACGCTCTCCAAGGTCCTGCACATAATAGGTTCATTACTTTTGATTACTATAGTCTATTGAGACAAACAACTCCAGAACACACTATATATTATGTTCAGTTAAACCAATATAGACTATTTATCCATTGTGCATTTTTTCACCTGCAACACTACAGACAAAATTAACGACAGCTCTTGTAAGCTAAAACTATTAAAACCACCAGTACTCTTTTGTCATCATTTCATAATAAACACCACACCAATCACTGAACTGTTTTTTAAATTAGCAAACAAAAAGTGTTCACTGCTTTTGCTAAGCTGCAGTCGCTTTAGTCTAAATAAAATGGTCCATCATTATGAATATTTTAAAACTACATAATAAAAGGAAACAACAATAAAAGAGAGGTGATTTTTTTTCCTGTAGATTTTCCTTCTTTTAAAACCACATGTATTTATGACAGATGCGACATTGCCTAGGATTAAAATGGGTTGGTTTACTCAGGATGGTGAGCACTGCTTTGTGAAATCCTCCTCCATCATGAGTATCTCTGTTGCATATAAAGTGGCTCAACTCAAGCAAACTCCCCTCCATGTGTTAAATGAGTAACTCGGTTAAGAGAGATCAGCAGCAGGAGGATTAAAACAATGAAAAACACCAACTATTTCTGAGGAGACTACTCCCGTGGGTGAGTACCAACTCAACACAACTCTAATATTTTCCTGCCACACAGGTGCTACGAGCTCTCCCTAACCAATATGAAAAATCTCTCCTGAAAGGCAAGTGAAGATTGAACTCCATGAGTTTCTTTACCAAAACTGAAATACAGGTTGCAAACAGTGCCAGCAGGTACATATAAAAGTTTTAGAAACCTACTTAAATGTAGCCTTCCTTATAACAGCTTTAAGACTAATTCTATTTTGCAATTCAGCTATTCCCTTGGACCTGACGGGTCTGCAGCCACCCCATGAGCTGCCTCCCCCATAAAGTCATTGGAAAGAATGCATAAATATTCATGGACCTCCGCTTGATTATGCTTGGAATGCTAGTCTCATAATTGCATTTCGTGGTGCTATTGTCCTCTTGGTGGTACAGCATATATATCCTATGTAAACATTTTAAAGACTGGTAACTCATAAAGCTAAGTTTTCAAATTTAACTTGTGAGCCAAGTTATATGAGTGAATTGGATTGAGATCATAATATATAATCCATTGATTTCAAATTCTTTCTCTGTTTCACAACCAAAGAACAATAGAAGTTACTAAGTTCAGAAGAAGATCAGAAACCTAAAGCAATGTGCTTTCTTTTCAGGGGTGGAAGTTTTTAACATTCATGAGATGGCTTGCTCTCCTGACAGATCTCAATCTGAAGATAAGACTTTGTTTTCTAAAACCTTATATACGGGAGGAGAAATTTCTAACTATTCTTTTATATGGACTATTCTTGTGGATTTTAATAAACTCCCAATAATTGGACTTAATTTTTTAAAAGTCATATTCAGTGAGTACCTTTTGCTGGGAATGGTGCATTAAAGAGATTTCTACCTCAGTGCATGGGGTAAGTATGGCAGGGCAGGGGTGGGGGTGAAATTCCCACTCTTTAAACTTCTTCCAGACCTATAGAGAAGGCCCATGGCTATGGTGTGATCCAGGAGACGGACCTAACTAATATGTGCTACAATATGGGAAACTACACTTTTCACTGGGAACATTTTTTTTTTTTTTTCTGTTGTAAGAGGAGACTTGATCATTTTTACTGCGGAAGTCCCAAATGCTATTGACAAGTCTCCAATGAATCTGGCAAATCTTTTTTTTGAATCTGGCAAATCTTAATGAGTCATTTCCTTTCTCAAAACAGAGATCTAATTTCCTTAAAAAAAAAGACAACTGTCCTTCTTGAGGTTTCTTAGAACCTTTGTTTATCTCATTTTGTTGTTTATGAATGGGAACAAGTCAAGATATTTTCTGGGATTCCTATAATGGTTTCCTCCTGGCTCTGATAATTTACTTCTCAATAGAGATAAAATATTAAAAATACGTTTTGCCATTTGTTTTTCCTAATCTCAAACTACTTTAAGAAAATTCGCTTAACCTATAAGTATGAAGATTTTTATGTACAAATATGTGAAAAGGAGAAAAAAGTGGTTCTTACCTGGTATTCATAATAAAGCCATGAAAAAAAATTTACAAGATTTCATTCTCTGGGAAGAGGAGTTAATACGAGGAAAAATGGCAAGAGGGAAAGAAACTTATGAGATAAAGAAGGCAAAGAAGTGAAACTTGCAGGAAGGATATGCAAGATCCAATAAGAAGTAAGTAGATAGATAATGAAGAGGAAAAATGAACATAAAAATGAAATTAAACTACTTAGTTGAATTTGGAAACCTGTTACTTAACATCCTTATATACTTGCAACCTATATTCAGGTACCCATTGGAAATTCCTCCTTGCTTTTACTTGATCATATTTTCTTACTGGCCCTCACATCAGCAGATCTCCTGTCCACATCACCCAGTGTATAGATCAGGAGCCTTCCTCTGAGCTGAAGAGAAAGTCCTGAAATTGTTGGTTTGTAGAAAGGAGAGCCTCAAGGAACAGGACACAAAGTTTATAAAATCAATTTTGTTTTCAGTCACACTAGCAAATTACTGCTATGTGAGGAAGTTTAGTTCCCTTTGATTTTATTTTTTACTCAAAATCCTATTTAAACCTAATGGTAAAAAAAAAATTCTCCAAGTAAATATTTAATCATTTCTTAAAAACTGGATAAAAAAAAATATCTCTTGGTGATGTTGAAGTTTTATTTTTCCTTTCAACAGAACTATAGACTAGACTGGTGTCCTAGATAGGTAAATAGATAGATAGATGATAGATAAGATGGATACAAATATGTATGAGTAATCTTGAATTTGTTACATTAATATAAAAAGTCATAGTGATCATAATGTTTTGAGCACAACTTCTCAAAATCCTGATACAATTAAACTTCATACTCTACTAACACATAATCTTATGATGGTAACTATCTTTAATTTGAGAAGTCCTTCACATACACTCAACTTGCAATAATTTCCATTTATAACAAGATTTCATTGTGTTTCCCTCCTCAGAGTTTTGGACTGGCAATGCATTTTTGTAGGTTGTGCCACATGACTCTTGTTAGATGTCATTTCAATCCCAGGGAACACGTGGCAATGGAGAGAGGAAGCTCTATGGCTGCTGAGAAGAGGTCCTAGGGTCCTCTCTATGAGGAGTCTTTTATCCTCAGTGGATGCTTCCTTTACAAAAATCAATTAAAAAAAAAAATAACAAAGAGAAACTCGGGAAGTTGGAAAGGGCTAAGCCCAGAAAATGAAACAACTGGAGGATGCCAGTATCTTAGAATGAAATTTGGCCAGATTGAAGAACAAAGAACCTTACACTGAGTGCCCTTTCTTTTGCTGATTCTGGCATCATTTTCTTTTAAATGCAGGTTTGGATCAGCCCAAAACGGCAGCAAAAGCTGTCTCCTCTTATACAGGGAATGGATGGGGAACATGAGTTCTAATACTAAAAGAATAGTTTTCTTGTTGAAAGAATATTGAGGTGGAATGTTCAAGTATTTGTTTTCTCTCTTTTAACTCTCTTTTTACTTTTCTGGTTTTATTTTCATATGTTTCTTATTTGCTCAGAAAGAAGACATCAAAAAGTGAATTTTTAAAAAATGTAAACTAATAAAAACTGTTTTTTTGCATCATTCAAGATATCATATTAATTTTCTCTACCTTCTCTAAGTCCTTTATTTTAGAAAAAATGAAAATTTTCTGAATCCTTTATCTTTATCTCTGATTCCAACTCCCTGTTCCTACTTATATGTTTCTTATTATACTATCTTTGGTTCTGCACAGAAAGCTAAGGAATAGAATGATGTGTCCCCTTTAGATTTAGAATACCTCTCTTGTCTGCCCTAATCTTTCCCAACCTGACAAAAACTACACCTAAGGAAGAAACAGACTCAGTCCACCATCAGATCAAGTGCAGTTCTCTGGAAAACTCTTCTTTCTGAGAGCCAATTTCATTCCCATTCCCCTTAGAGGAAGTGATTCTCACAGGGATTTCCAGAGTCACGTGGAAATGCACTCCAGTAAAAGAAATCTTCGACCTGAGACAAGCTTGAGTCGCTTTATAAGGAAGTTCGTCTATTTTGAGTTTCATTTTTCATTTCTGAGTTGTCACTGCTTTGTCGACTCCATCCTGTAACTTCACACAACTGGCAAAGCTGAATATAAACCAAAGCCATATGTTTGTGTCCTTTTGCCAAACGACTCCAGCAAATAGTTCTATTATTCCCTTAGGTAGCCAACGTGTGCCAAGGATTTCTATTAGTCGCCGTACCACGGCCTCTGAGTCACAGCTTTGTGATATAAGGGGGCAATCGCCAGCTTTATGTTTTAGGAGACTTTTTGTGTATTTTTTAAAATATGCCCGGTTTAAAGACAATGTGGGTTAAATAATACCCTAAAAGGGCCTTAAGAATTTTTTTTCTTACTGATATATTAAGATGTATGTGTACAAATATGTAATTGTTGGAAGACAAGCTACTTCATATAGAGATAAATTATTTTTAATAGGTTTTTCCCAAGGACAACTTAATTCTTAATGTTTGTAGGAATTAACTTCAGAAGTCATCTACAATGCTTTTAAAAACATGCTTTTAAACTATCTCTTATTTATTCTTAATCCTTCAGTAAACTGATTCCTAATACAAATGAATTTAAATGTATTTTTAAAGACAATTTTAATGCTGAAGCTTTCTTTAGGGGTAAACATGTATGAATAAATAATATAAACCAATCAATATGCAAAAGGACTCTACCTGTTTAATATTTTTAAATATTAAAATGATCATGCTTCTGACAAAATTCCAAATCCAAATTCAGCACTATCAATAAATTCCTTTCAAAGCAAATCCACCAAGTGCTGTTATAAAGGAGAGCTTTTATATAAATGCCTTGATTGGATACATTTTATTTCAACACAAAATGTTGCCTTACCTCTCTTTTTCTTCAGGTAACTTGTCTGCCAACTTGGTTTGCCCTGCTCTGTCAAAGTGACAAAATTTCTTTGTCCACCTCAGTGAGAAGTCCTTAAATTCATTCTATTAAGATCAAAATTAAAAGGAGGAAAGAGTATAAAATTAAACAGAAGATCAGTAGTAAACAATGAAGTGAACAATAATGCATTAACACTTTTACCTGTAATCTGGTTGGGCTCTACCATAGACAGAACGAAAAATTGTATACTACAATATCAATGAGTAAAAGACATTTATATTTTTAAAGGTAGTCAAATTCATTCTCGTCTTAATTACTAAACTATATATGTATATATTACGTCTTCAATTTGGTAGGGAAATTGGATAGTATTATCTACTAGTATTTTTACTATTATCATTAGTATTCTTACTTTTAACCACCAAAAGAAGTTCAGACAAGATTTGGAAAGTACTCTACTCAAGAAATCACAAAGACAGGTTCAAAATTCATCCTGTTCTTGTTAAGAGCTCTCTTGAATGAGACTTTCATATAATGCTCGTAATTCTCTTTGCCAATATTTTATCTTGCTTTTCATAGAAACGATTTACCCTTGTTTTACTCTGCATTCAGACATACCACAGAGAGCTGCTTCACCTTTATTTTGTCCCAGGAATGGGAAGAGAATCTGTCTTCAGACCATTTGGCCTTTGAGAGGAAACTTTGAAATTCAGCATAGTACATTCAGCATCCTAGAGCAGGACTATTTATACAAATATCACGTATATCAATGCACATCTAAAATGTGTATGTCTGGCAGTTCTGGTATTTTAAAACACAAGCTACCAACCTTCCTTGCAGAAGATTTCTATCTTCCTGTATTTTACCCCTTGCAGTAGATTGAAGTGCGTGGCTTTTTAACCATAGATTTCTGTATTGCTTGTAAGCTTTGACCAGACATTAAGCAGCTCTTCTTCAACTCAAGTCATCAACTGTTCCTGGGAAAAAATAGGTATAAAACTCTCTCAAGTGATAGAGCAGATTATTGAACATGATGTCAGAATTGGAAAGGGGCACAGGAGCTTGGGAATTCTTAGTTTGTGTTTGAGTGCAACTGGGGAAAAAAAAAAAAGTCATTCTGTACAAATGGCATTTGGCTGATTCTACTTCACTCTCAGTTCAGAAAGAGTCCCGAAGCTTTCCACCTGCCTATTCCCTTTTGTTTGCCACACTCTAACCTAAAACAAAAGATCCTGGAAAACAGTCACACTGGTGAGCAAAGCTCTTTCTAAATCCTGAAAGTAATGGCTTTTTGTCTAATACCCTATCGTGTTATGTATTTATTAGCAATACATTTTCCATTTATTTTCTCAAAGATTGCCAATAAAGAACTGAATCACATAAGGGAGTAGCTGTAAACCCTCTGAGTTCCCTAATGTCAAACTCATTAGCATCCGAATAAGCACACAGCAGCACATCATCTGCACAATTGCAATTTTTTACTACTTTTAATAGCGTTTCTCAAAGGGCTCATTTTCAACTTTCTTCAGTGGTTAGTTGGTTCTCAGGGGAAAAGTAGCTTCCTGACGCTCGCAGCTTCCACTCAACAACCCGGCCGTTTGCTGTCAGATGCATCAGCCCTCTGCCCTAACCCCATCTGCTGTCTCTCCCCTCCCTAGGGAGGAGAGTTAAGGCAGCACAGCTGAGATCAACTTGGAGAAGTGCGCAGAGGGCGCCAGCAAAATATAAGTTTAGAAATATGATTTGACACAAAGGGGCTCGAGAAGTCCAAGTACACCAAAATACAAATGGGAAATTCGAGCCCTTTAGAGGCTCCCCATCCCATGTGTCTATCATTAACAAATCCACCCCCAGGCCCCCCTCCAATCCCGCTTTTTGGAAACACACTCTTGGCTGCTACCAAAAGGAATCTTCCACAGAAATTGGTTCCCTCTGTTCCTTACATGTGTCCTATTAGTACAGCAAGAGAATACCTTTAAAAACCCACTTTTATTAATTGCCATACTTCAGTCTCTTTCACTGGTCTTGAATCATTTTGTAAAACTTCAGGACTTGCTAATATATTCATAGAAAACAGACATTCTAGAACTGTTAAGACTTGGAATCTTGACCAAGTTCCCACAACTGGCAAGACCATTAGTTCTAGCCCCACTACCAGGATGAACACTTTTTCATTAAAGCTCACATTTTTATGAAACGGCAATCTTAAAAGATAAAACCAGATGACAATTACCAAAGTGTTAGTAGCCTAATGGGCTACACGGTCCTCAAATGTGCTGTCTAATTAAGACATGGCTTTACTTGTTAAATGGAGTCATCACAAAGTACTTCATTTATCTGCTTTACTATATGCCAATAATTAGGGCCTCTCAGTTCTTTACAGCTGCTTCATGGGTGACTACTTGCTTCTGAAAAAGACAGTTCCTTCAACCAATGATGCATTAGAATGAATCTGCTGTGTTATTTTTTTAAAAGGGTATATCAGACTATGTTCTATTGGCAGTCTGGGGTTGGGAGGGAGTGAATGACCTAAAGTGATATGATGTGTATGTCAGTCGTATCCTGACAGAGAGAACCACAGATGTATTTGTGGTTCCAAAAAACACAATATATTTTTTTAAATCCTCTGAACTACACTCAAAGTAAAAAATCTGATGATAGAGCCAATAAATTTAATAAGAAAGCTATGTCACACTTGTAGCCCTTTAACTAATAACTAAAAGGAGCTCACCATGACCACCAATCTCTTTTTGGAATTTCTCACCAATGGAACAGGAGTGTTGTATTTCAGTCAGGATGGAAATGTATGGCAGGAACTTCTCGGAAGTTTAAAATGTTAATACAGGCTGCAGAGATCACTCTCAGAGTTAGTTTCTTAAAGAGTAAGATAAAAACAGAAGAATGCCAGCATATTTACCCTAGCACTGCTATCCTTTGAGGCCATGTCTCCACAACTTCTAACAGTCTTAATCTCCTGACCATTTTTCAAAGATTAAAATCTTCAACAATTGTTCATCAGGTAGAATGATGAGAAGGGGGGGGGGGAGGGTTAACCTGGCTCAGTTTAACTTTTTTGAATGGTAAAGCAAGTCCTTTACAGTCTATAGTTTCCAAGTTTAGTTTTATATGAATCGGCAGTATGTTTTAACTTAGAGTCAAATTTTGTAGAAAGCTTAATGATAACTTAACCTGGACAGTCAAGTTCCTTATTTTCTCAGTTGCCATGTAGCTCCATTAAATGTCTAATGAAACTCCAAACCCCCTATTTTTGAATTTCTAATCAATGAACTATAGAATTGATTTTTCTGTCATAGTTAGAGATTGCATATATAAAAATTGGCGCATAAAAATTATGTCAGCCTATCGCCAATGTATATTTACGTTGTCAAAGTCAGACGGCTTTCTTCTGCCTAACTCTCCAGGTTGATATTAGGGGATATGCTTCATTGGCTGGAGCCAGTGAAGAGAAGTAGTGAGTTTCTTTTAAGTTAGTTTAGGAAAAGAAAAGTATTGTTTATTGGCCACAAGCTTTACTTTTACCATCAGCCTCTATTCAACTCCTGATCACAGCAGTGGTAGAGAAGAGCTTCAGCAAAACTGGAACTACTCTGTAGGAAAACCAGCTCCCTTGGCAAAGTGGGTCAATGGTATTGCTTACTTTCAGGGAGAATGTCTGGATTTTCAATCATCACATATTCAACAAGACTGATTATTTGATATTAGCAATGAAATCGCCTTTCATGATCCATTTGGAACATTTTTTGCTTCCCTGACTGATGATTGAAGTTCAAATACTAAAAAAAAAAAAAAGACCTTCTTGTTATTCAGCAGAGTTTGTCATTTTAAAAGAATAAAAATAAGATTTGTCAATGTACAAAATTTCCATGAATGGATTTAATTGATTTTTACTGGTTTGCCTGGCTTTTTGAAATCTCTGTCCTCTAGAATCTTTCAAGGAATTCTAAGTACAGGGAGCGCTATGGCAACTCTGATCTCCTCCCAGAAAATGCAATTTTTGCTTTGCAAATTACCGAAGTCATACAGAGCATCAGAATAACTTCTGGCTTCCACTGTGATAGATATGAAGTCATTGTACTTGTACCAGCAGTCACTATAGTATTTGTATTTGTCCTTCCAGTACAGGCAAAAATTAAACACAAGCCTCTTCTCCTTGAACTAGAAAGCAATGCCAAAAACTTGTGCAACACCCATATTTCTCCCTGCAAGAGGATTTAACTTTCACCTGATTTAAGTAACAAAATAGCCCTCAAAGATACTTAAAGCCTTGCCGCAATTAACATAACTGCATTTAGATGCCATTCATGACTGATAATTCCAACACCTTGTGGGAAAAAAAAAAAGTTGCATGCTGTAAACATTATAAACATATTCAAATAAGCTTAACACAATCTGCCATGCTTATTTCTGCCTAGATCATGGACCAGCGAAATGGTTAATGCAAATGGATTTATAATTTGCTTTGGGGGGCCAGTTTCTTCTCCTTATTTATTAGCCCAGCTGATGGGGCAGATTTGATGAGGCACTTCTGGAATAATTGAGTCATCACACAAAGAAGGCTGCTAGCATTCAGAGTGGTTTTATCAGCAGCAAGCAGGCCTGATTACTGACAATTACACTCTGATCCGGTGATGGAGGAGAAAGAGCCAACGAGTGGGAAATGTCCGTGTTTCTATCCAGGAATAATTTCTACATTCATTTTACATGCTAAGTGTTTCCTATCTCTGCATAATAAACTGTAAACAGGAATAGATGGCACAATGTCCCTTAATATTTCCTGGTAATGAAGACACAAATGTACAGTGAGTGCTGATAAATATAGATGAAACATAAGCTATTCTCCTAGTCTGTATTGTTACCTTTAAAACAAATGCATTTTTGTGGTAAAAGCATAATCATAGCTAATGCAAAAAAATGACAGAAGATTGAAACTGTCCTTGTAACTACATAGGAACTTTGTAAAAGTCCTGTTAATCACTGCTGCTTTAAAGGCTCAGGAGCTGAAGGTGAGATACTTGAAACCACATCATTTTGTTTCTCAACAGTCAACTGTGAAGAACTCCTTGGGCGAACACAGCAGGGACAACACCGAAAGTGACCTCCATTAGCACTCCGAGAGAGCACATCTCAACGCAACACTGAGAAAACAATGAAGCTGGCACAAAGAGACATCTTCACCAGCATGGGCTTCCACTTCCCCTCCATCAGGCCTTTCGACAAAATGTTAGCCCCAAGATTGTATGCTCTGTCCTGTAGAGCATCTAGAAGATGGCACTGCCATCTTCTAAAATGGCATTTTTAGCCACTTTTTCTACTGGATGGTTTATTAAGGTAACACCTTGAGCAAAAATATATCTCATAGGGATATCTTATTAAGCGAGCTTTCCCTCTGACTCAAAATCTCGTTCAAATGCCCAGAGAAAGGATGTGTTCATATTTCTTAAGGAGCTGCTATACATTTAAGTGGGAAAAAGTTTAATTTCCATAATATCAAGAGTTTCCTCTTTTAAAAAGCCAATCAGGTGCAAAGTTCCGCATAATGAAGCTGCTTGGATCTGTTTGCTTCATCTTTTTTCTAAAGCTCCTTCCTGACTGCCAAAGAAATAAAAGTTATCCTCTGTTCTCCTGTGGTAACTATGGAAACTCTGTTTTATTAAACTAACCACTTAACTTCAAGGCTTGTGTTGCAACACTGAATGTGCTATTTTGAGTAACTATACTAAACAATCTTATAATGTCAAAACATTTGTAATAAAGTTCAAAGAGCACTTGTTGATTCAAAAATGAAAATTTTTATTATGTAAAGGGAAATTTCTCTACTTAGTCTATTTTATTATATAGATTGTTACACAGTATGCTTGATATTTAGGCTTAGACATTTTTCATTTTCCTGACCCATTTTAAAGAGATTTTTAGATTTTTTTCCCAGCAAGTCTGCTGTTTTTCCCAACAATAACCATTTTTCATAAATATATTTACCATATTCTGTAAATTTAAATTAAAAGAATAAGGCCATTTATCTTCATTGCCTGACTACAAAATATGAAATAGGAGAATCTACTGAAACTTCTAAAAAAAAATTGACATGACCCTCAATTGTTGAGGCCAATGGCACATTGGATTTTTGCAGAATGACCTTGGATTTTATTCTCAATGCAATGCTTAATTTAAATAGATTCTTTTAATAAAAGTATCCTTCTAAATATTTAGTTATTACTGGTTTAATGCACATTTATTGAACAACAACCAATGGATTGCTCCATGCCAAAGAGTGAGCATGTAAAGATATATGAAGCGTGACTCTTGTCGTCACAAGTACAAACCAGGAAACTGAGGATTCCAGTGAGATGTGGAAAGCCTAATTATTGAGGGAGGCAGAGGCACAGTGGGACCAGACTGGATAAGCTTGTAGAAAATGATGTTTCCTCAAGAATTCATCCCTAGAGAGATTTAGAGAACTTTGACTAAAATAAATAAATGTCCCAAAGGTCAATTGGAAAGATACAAATAGTTGAAATTGTAGTTGGCCTGGCTGACCATGTATTAAAGCCATATTTTTCTATAGGTACATAAGGGTCAAAGGAGACTGGATGGTGAAAATTAAATAGCTAAAATTAAATGCTTAGAATCTGATCATTTGTAATTTTCCAAGGAACTTTCCCCTTCAGTGTCAGAACTGCAAACTCTATCTGCAAAAATGTGATCTCTCACTCAAGTAGTGGATTAAGTGAGAGCATCTCGCAGAACTCTGGACTGAATGGGTTTTGATGGCACCTTCATCTTGATTTCTCTGTTGTGCCTGATATTATATCACTCATGTCCATCTGATCTTCTCCATGCCACTATAGCTCATGGAAGTGAGAGGCTGTGTCTTATTGTCCTGTTACTACAACGTAATGCTGTGGACAGAGTAGGTGCTCAATACAGGGTTATTGAATTAAGTAAGCCAAAAATAATACTCTTCTGATGCTTGAGATACTGTTCTATCAATTGTATTTTAATACAAAATATCCCAGACACACAGCGTCTGGGACTCTATAGATTTTTGTCTCACTGCTATGCCAGCTAAGGAGACTTTACACTTTTGTCTTCCCCTAAGTTGAAATGTCAGATCCCCAAATGCAAAGGAGAACAAGCATGAAATGTAATAGAATTTATGGCCAGATTTCCCCTAAAGTCTACTTTTATCGAATTTATATGAAAAATTATAGTTTATGATTTAAATTGGCCCTTTTGTGAGAATAAAAGCCAAAGATAAAATTAGAATATAGTCTTAATTTTTTCAAATTTGGGAAGAAAACCATCTAGGAAGATCTCTAATTTGTTTAAACGAGATCCAGTTCCTGGTTTTTAATCCCTCACTTTTCTTACTTGTAATGTGCCAGAATGTCCTGACTATTATGCACTTAAAAATTTTATTTTAACCAAGGTTTATCCATATGCTATAGATTGATGACTTGTTTTGGAGGTAAGATGGCACTCGCCACAAGGAAAGACAAAGGTAATCTACTATTTTTATCAAAATAGTAAAGAGACACAGTGCTTTCTAAATAAATTTAGCTCACCTTTACTGCAGTCTTACCAAGTGACAGGCACTAGTGTGAGTATTCACAAGCACTTTTCCTTAGTTATCACGATGGGCCTATAAGGAGGTATTAGCAGTTGTACATGTGAAGAAAGGAAACCAAGTGAGCTTACTACCTTACCCAGTGTTCACACAGGTAGCAGGAGGTAGAACCAGACTCCACATGATAACCGTCAGCTTTTAAGCACTGGGCTCAGCATACTTTGGGACCGTCAGGTCAGCTTTCTTTCTGTAGCAGGAACCTTGCCTTCCATCCACTGACATTCCTCTCTACTCACCTTTACTCAGTTAAACACAGACTCACTAAACACTCCAATAAAGCTATGTATTCATTTGCACCTTGAATGATACACTGTGTTTACAAAAATATCATGTGGAGAATTGTGTGTGTGTGGTTTCGTTTTGTTTTGTGTAGGGGGTGTGTGGCAAAGTGAAAGATGGAATTCTCAGAGTTGGTGGTAAACATCTCTAGGATCTACAAAATGAATATTCTAACTTCTACAGACTATATCAGTCTTGGCCTTTTGAGAAATATTTTCTCCTCTTTGTTCACACACAGGAAAGTCTTCACTGGATTTATATTTCCAGCTGTAAAATGTATCCCATCTACTGGGTGTCTCATCTGCTGTATTAGTTATTTATTGCTGCTGTAACAAATTTCTAAAAACTTAAGGACTTAAAACAACACAAATATGTTCTCTTATGGCTCTGTAGGCCCACAGTCTGGTACACTCTCACTAGGCTAAAACCAAATCAGGCTGTACTCCTTTCTGGAGGCAGAAAGAATTCATCTCCTTGCTCATTTTGGCTGTTGGCAGACTCCAGTTCCTTGCTGTTACAGGACTGAGGTCCCTGTTTTCTTGCTGGCTGTAAACTGAGAGCCGTTCCATTTTCAGTTTTTAGAGGTGGCTGAATTCCTTGGCTCATGGCTCTGTTCCTCTGTCGTCAAAGCCAGCAATGGTGGGTTGAGTTGAGTTTTTCTCATGTGGCATCAACCTGACTCTTTCTCCCACCCTTCTCTTATGGAATATATGACTAATTGAGCCTACCTGGATAATTCAGCATAATTTCCCATCACTAAATTCTTAATCTCATCACCCTCCTTTTGCTTTGTAAGGTAACATATCCACAGGGTTCAGAAATTAGGACACAGACTTCCCTTGGGGGAAGGGGAGACATTATTTTGTCTACCACATTCTTTAGCTACATATATGAATTCTAACTGGGTTAAGGTATTAATGCTCTTTATATGAGCCATGTGACATCACAATCAGGATGAGCAAGCGTATGCAATCCTCAAAAAAAAAAAATTGCAAATTAGCATGATAATACCAACACTAAAAATATTGAACATCTTTAGTTATCCCCTAAAACCAATTTCCTTAACTTCTCAAGTTTTCAAAGGCTGTCGAAAAGTTAGGAATCTTTTCTCTTTGGGGGTAAAGTTTATTTTTAAATAGTCTTTACTTACCTTCTCTAATATTCATTGGATTTGAACTGGAGAGTTTCCATTGCTACTGATGAGAAACATCATCAGAGGAAAAATAGAAAGAAAGAAGAGAAAACTTAATTAAATGGCAATTATCTACAGCTTATTAACTATATAAAACAATCCTTTCAAGTAATTTACATACTGACTATTGGAGTATGGGTTGGGGTACTAGCAATCTTGAATAGTCAAACATAGTATTCATTCAAAAGAACTCCCCCTCAACAAGAAAACAGGTGTCTACTGTTATCAGAAAATGCTTTTTAGATTTGAGCCCTTTTGTATATAAATACATTTGAGAACCTTTTCTAGGGACACACCTGAGAGTGAAAGTCTTTAAAAAAAAAAAAAGAATCAGTGGTTTAACACTAATTTCTAATCAGATCCCACAGAAAGGAACAGCCCGCACGGCAGCTGTACTTTTCCCAGGGTTAATTACCTTTCACTGCTCTCTGCTAATGAGTCAGCTGTTCCTGTCACCGCGCACTACACTGGTTCATCTGGAGCTCTAGTTGTGGACAAACACCGAGTGACAGTCCTATTTACATATGGGGGTGTTTGTTGTGCAAAGATTTCAAAGGATTTTAAAAATCCTTTAATTTTCATGTGTTTCTATGTTAAAAATATTTTTACAAATGAGATTTTACTTGGTGAACTATTCTTTCCTCCCAGTCCACTGGATCTACCAGTAGTCAGTGCAAAAGGCCAAATCCTTGCAAAGAGGCAAACTTCCTCACTCCCACAGACAGCTTTGTCTTACTGATTCCTTAGCATGGTTATAATCACTCTATTGGGATGAGACAGAGCTTTGAAAGTTTGTAACCTCCTCTGCTTCCTAAAGAGATTCCTACAGAAAATTAAATTCAAAGGTAGAAAGTAATCTAAGAGAAAAAGATGCAAAACAAACAAAAAAGGCAAAAAAAATCTTAGATTTATTTGTACATTAAAAGTGAATTAAAAAATAATTTAGATCTGAAAACTGTATTCACCTAATATTTCTAGGTCATTGTAGGATATGTGTACACATATATAAGTACATAGATGCATGTGCATATGTATATACATATATACACGCATATGATTTATTACATAGATAATAGCTCTGCTACCCAGATAATAGTCCTGCTCCCCAACTCATACTGTAGACACAGTTTACCTTTATGCATTTTTTGAACATTGCAACCAAAAGGTTTACACATTTCTTCCCCCTTTTTTTATTCCAGAGGAAACTGAGAGGCAATATACAAATGTGAAGTATCTATTGAGGTCTTTTTTGACAACCTCCAAAATGCCTCTGAATAGAGGCTACTCTCCCACTGGTAAGTTTCTTGATTTAACCCTCAGAGCAGTGGCTATCAGATTTTAATATGCGTAAGGATCACCTGGGTACTTTGTTAAAATGCAGGTCCTACTTCTGACATCCTGATGTCCTGCATTTCTAATAAGGGTCCAGGTGTTCCTGCCGATCCATGGACCACACTCTGAATAGCAAAGTGTCACTGCAGTGGCTCTTAAACTTTAGCTGGTGTCAGAATTACCTGGAGGGCTTGTTAAAGCACAGGCTACTGAATCAGTAGTATGGAGTGGGGCCTGAGAATGTACATTTCCAGCAAGATCCCAGATGATGCAAGTGCTAATGGTTTGGGGGTCACATTTTGAGAAGCATCGCCTTAGATATCCATTATTAAATGCTCTGAAGAATCCTAATCCCCAAAGGCAAAAAATATTCACATGGAACAGTAGCATTTCCACTTTATTCTAGAGCTATTTATTTGCTCTGATTTTAATATTTTATGATAGAAAGAAACAGAAAAAAAGTGAACGTTTTGGCCCATCCTTGAAGTACATTCTGAGAACCACTTTATAGCATATTGAACTTGATCTTCCGTTCAGATGAAGCCATTCATGTCAAGAAAGAAACAGCAATTAAGTACTTCTTCATTACAGGTGCCATTATCAAATGTAAGCTCACAAATTACAAATGTAAGACTGCACAACATTTAAACTTGCCAAAAGCAAATAAAATATGAGGATGAATTAATTAAAAATCATATAATAAAAACAAATTTCAATATCAAGAAATAATGCAAATTTCTTTGAGACTTCAATGTTTTACCAGCCCTAGTAAACTCTGACATTTTCTAACTGGTTCGATGAGTTTCTCATAGACACCATGTGAAGTGTTCTTTTTCTTTTGCTATTTTGAAGTACACACTATCTTAAAGTCTCCTTAAAATATTAAAATGAAAACTTTTGGTCTAATACTAAAAATACATTTGCATTTCTGTTCATGTAAATATCTCAGTGATAAAGCTCTTAAAAGGGAATTTTGCAACATCACTTATAGAAATAATACGTATATTTTAGAAAGAGGAGAATACAACCAGTTAATAATGAGAAAAATTATATAATGAAATCTTGCTGAGTGTGATTTAGTAAAGAGATGAAGGGCGAGTCTCCCAAATACCAAGCTTCTCACTGAGAAGAAGATAGGTGCTTTAGCATTGATTTACTCAGACCAGGAAAATCTACCCAGTAATCCTGAAACATGGACTAATTAAATTGTACTCCAATAAAGTTGGGAGAATATGGCACAATGTAAGAAGTATCAGTAAGCATAGGAAAAGGCTATTAAAAAGAAACAATTCCCCTTCTGAATTCTTGCCAGCACTTATTTGGCTTTGCTATCTCACTGATTTTTTTTAAAGCTATTTTAAATCTATCAATCTCATCTAAACACAAGAGAATTATATTGTCTCAAATAAGGAATTTGATTAATACCAGTGTAAGCAGCCCTCTTGATATAGAATGGTATTATTTAATAAGTTCATTAACTTATTTACACAAATCTTCATTAAGCACCTATTCTTCTGGAGAAGAAGGGAAACATTTTTGTAAGCAGGTGGAGTCTTAGTGAGCAGAGAGGGGTGTATGGTGTGTGCTGCTTTAATAGTACAGATATATCTGCTGTACAAATCAAAGAGGCAGTAAAATGAAAATCTTTGAGGAGATGTTGGTACTGAATTTATTTCTTGGTAACATGGGACAACAATTTGATGGGTTTGATAAGAACTCTCCTCTGGAAGTACAAACATCAGGGTATATAGTTTGAGTAAAGAACTCATAATCGTACATATTTAGAATGAAAATGTACAATTGTTGTCATGGGCCGAGCCTGCATGTGAATATCAACATCCTAACTGGTCTTTCTCCTTGGAAGGTTTTTAAGAGTTACAATGAATCAGACTAAATACGTGCCTTTGGTCATTGGAACATCTGGTTTTATAGTTGTCTCATGTGATTAATCAGAGGTCAGTACAGTTCACATCAGGCATTTTGTCCTATGCTTATCCAATTCCATCCTATTATTTTTATTGGTTTTCATTGGCCAATCAGTTTCTCTCTATGTCAGTGTTTCATTAGCTGTGGCAGATTACGGAAGGAATCTGACCTGAGTTTTCTCTCAGAGATAACAGACTACGTATTTTTTTTTACTATGTTGAGTTTTCCCCCCAAAAAGCGTGTGCATGAAGAAAATGCCTCAGAAGATCTATGACATCCCTGCTTTTAAAGACCTAATATGAACACTGTGCTGTTATATTGAATGATAAGAGAGCTTGCAAAATGAAGGCTTTAAGTCAGAGATATTTGTATGGGTTTCCTTTCATCTGTTAACTTCTCCCGCTCCAAGTCTGGGTTCTGTGTTCCCGTAGGAAGCTACCTACACCTCACATAGCAGCTGACCCACCAGGAGAAGTCACTGTCGGTATATACTCATCATCTGCTCTAGACTGGACACTCCTGCAGGGCAAGGGCAATTTCGTTTCCCTTCACAGATAAGGTACTCAATGAGAATGTTGACTGAGTGCCAGTTGACTATTAAGAAAACAGGGAACCATGACAAAGTCACTGCCTCTGTGATGGGAATTTTAGGAAACAAGTGGATGAAATACTTAGAGATAAAATAGGAAAATATCCATACAATGTAGCAAAAAGTCATGCTGGTGAAAACACATAGTTGAGCTTAGCTGAGAGTAATAAATGTAATGCCATAAAGTAGATTATTGAATTATTGATGTTATATCTAAAGACCAGTGAAGTATAAATAATCATTTTATAAACAGTTTGATTATAAATTGAGATTAATTTTGCAAACAAAAAAATGGACCCACAGTATAGGTAGTAGTATTATATCCTAGCCACTTGAACACAAAGGGAAGGGGGTATCGAAATTTAAGGAGTGCTACTGCTGGTTCAACCACATGTTAAAATTAGAAAAGTGGCACATTACAAATGCTGAAAAAGACTAAATGGAGCAGTTCTTGAAAATATAAAATAAAATTACAAGATAATACAAGAAACATAGTATTTATCATGAAAATATACATGAATGTTGTACAAGGCATACTTCTCTCAAATTAGATAGTGGACGTAAGGAGGAGAGAAAGTAGTAGACAATGCTTTGAGTGAAGTAAATTTAGGTGGGAAAAGGTAAAAATAAAATCAGATGAGGCTTTCAGCTGTTGCTGCCATTAGTGTGTGTATCAACACTGACTCAGCCACCAGACCGGGCATCTTATATTTCTGTTATCTTTTTTAAACCTGACAACAACCTAAGGATGTTGACATTATTGTTATTCCCAATTGAAGTTGAGCAAACTTAGTTAACACTGGCTAGTAAGAACTCGTGCCAAAATCATGTCTGATGCCAACGTTTTTCCTGCTATGTAGCACTCGTTAGAGTGGCAGTGTGACGTTAGACAACTCTATGTCTTTCTTTGAGCAAATCATAGAAAAATCCACAACAAAAGAGCAGAGTCAAGGAAATATAAACTTTTGTGCTACATTTAGACTGGATATAGGCTGCACAGAATATTCAGAAAATCAGTAACAATTGCTAAGATAATGGAGACACTGAAATTGTATATGTTTTTAAAAAATCGTAAAGCCAGTATGTAGGGAAGACAGTGATAAATGACCCAGGAAATGCTTCATGGATGACAGGAGACCCTGAGCACTGGCCCAGGGCAGCAGATTCAGGGAGTGCCGTACTTTGTCACTGAGTTATCACCAATGCGAGTTGGGATCCTAACTGTGACATCTGCTAGTTCTCGATCTCAGAACTATGTGACTTCCCTAATCTTCAGGTTCTTCACCTATAAAAAGGTGAAAAAACAGAATCTTCCTCTAGAGCTGTTAGGACCCCATGAGATGTCACACATAGGAAGGCACAGAGTAGAAATTCTGCAAAATTCCACGATCCAAAAGATCCAAAAAGAGATCACTCCTTACACAAAACCCACTGAAAACTTCATAACCAAACTTCATAACCCTGTGTGGTCATGGTGAGGACTCAGCTTGATGAGACTGATTAAACCTTGAGATGTTAAACGAGCCCTTTTCTTTTCTTTTTTTTTTTTTAAAGCTTTTATTTATTTATTTGACAGAGAGAGATCACAAGTAGGCAGAGAGGCAGGCAGAGAGAGAGGAGGAAGCAGGCTCCCTGCTGAGCAGAGAGCCTGATGCGGGGCTTGATCCCAGGACCCTGAGATCATGACTTGAGCCGAAGGCAGTGGCTTAACCCACTGAGCCACCCAGGTGCCCCAAACAAGCCCTTTTCTTCAAGAGAATATGCAGTTAGAAGGAAAATTCATTAAGTACTCAGTCAAAAAAATATTTGTCACTTTTTAAAATTCAATTATTTCTTTGTCATAGATACTGTTATAAATGTTTTATACATATTAGATATTAACTCAATTTACACAACAACTATATGGATAAGGGATTATTTATTATTCCCATCTTTCAAATGAGGGGATTAAAACAGAGAAGTTAAGTACTTGCCCAGAGTCACGAAGCTAGTGAGAAGCCACACTGGAAATTGAATTCTAGCTCCAAGGTATATGTGTTTAATCACAACAGTCTCTCATCATCATGAGACAGGGAATAGAAAAGCAGGGATAGACAGCAAAAACTGTATTCCAGTGTGGGAACCAAACCAAAAGCCAAGGAAACAGCAAATATACAATTGCAATCTAAAGCAGTGATAAGTGCTATTAGAAAACAAGGTAGGCTGGTAGATACGGAGTATTTCAGATTGAAGTAGGAATTATCTTTATTCATTTGAGAAACAGTAGAGAAACCATGTGCCTGGGGTGAAAAAGAGCCCTCACATCTAGAATATGTGAAGAACAATTGCAACTCAATAGAAAAATCACTCAATTAAAAATGGGCAAATGACTTGAATAGATACATCTTCAAAAAAGACATACAAATGGACAATAAGCACATGAAAAGACGTTCAATATTATTAGTCACTAGGGAGATGCAAATCGAAACCACAATGAGATAACATTTTATACCTTGTAGGACAGCTATAATGAAAAAGACAGACAGTAACAAGTATCGGTGAGGATGCGAAGGAATCTCAGACCTTCATAAACTGTGGGTGGGAATGCCATTTTATTGCATAGTCTTTTCCAAGGCACCATATAATCCAGCAATTCGACTCCTACATACATACATGAGAGAAGAGAAAACATATGTCCAGAGAAAAGTGGACATGAATGTTTATAGCAGCATTATTCATATTAGTGGAAAGGCAGAAACACCATCAAATGTCCATAAACTAATGAGTGGATAAAATGTAGTATATCCAATCAAGGGAATATTACCCAGCAATAATAAAGAATGGATTATTAATATGTGCTGAAAGACAAGTAAGCCTTGAAGACATGCTAAGTGAAAGAGACCAGTCACAGAAGACCGCATGTTGTATGATGCCATTTTCACGAAATTTCCAGAATAAGCATAGCTACAGATACATGAAGTAGAATAACAGTTGCCTAGAGTTTGGGGTGGAGGGAGGGTTGGTTGTAGGCTGATGGCTAAGAGGTGCAGGGTTTCTTTGGGGAAGCAAAGTGTTTTAAAACTGGTCATAGTGATGGATGCATAACTGCGAGTGTACTGAAGACCACTGAACTTTACACTTCAAGTGGGTAAGTTGTATGGTATGTGGATTATATCTCAATAAAACTGTTTCATAAAACAGATGGAGCCATACAGACTATAGTAAGGAGTCTGCGTTTTAAGTGTGATGGGACGTCCTTAAATGACAGAGCAGAGGGGTAGGAGGAAGAAAATCAGTTTCTAGGCCAAGGCAGTCATCTGGGTATGAAAAGGGGGGCCTTGTCTGGGACAGAAGTAGTAAAAGCAAGAAAGATAACAGTTGGAAGTTCTATCTCCAGGAAAATAGAAGGATAAAATACCAAAAGAAGAGATATGGAGAGCAGAAATATAATTACTGCCTGTTACAAGCCACACTCATTGCTCCCAACACGTCTGACACTGTTCTGCATGGAACGAAGCCAATCTCAATCCTCCACTCCTCACCCCTCCCTGCTCCTGACTCCAGAGGAAAGGGGCAACGCCATTGCCCCTTTGCCTTTCCTAATTTAAAAGCAGTTCCAGTTGGAGATGAGAGTCCCTAGCTTTTCTGGTTCCCATTAATCTGAGTTTCTATGCCAATATCAACCATTAATAATGTCGAGGAGTTAGGTAAAAGCCTTGTTTTTAATAATATCATGTGAACGTAATAATAAAAACTAGCATGTTCAAGGCACTTGCAGTCTAAACCCATTTTACACAGAGCTGGTACTGAATTTGTTGCCTGATTTTACAGGGAGTGTCGAGGCTATCAACTCTGAATGGTCTTGGACTTTCATCTCTATACTTAACAAATATATTTCTGTCTCCACTCCCTTTTTCTCTGGTTTTAGAGGAAGAGGCTTTCTCCTTCCTTCTCAGGGTGGGTTCTCCATTGTTCCTACTTCATCTAGCTGGTTTGCCTTCCATATCTTCAAACTTTTCAGTGTTCTTATCTCTTCTGGCTCCTTCTATTTAATATATACACATATAGTGCTATATCTATTCTTCAGAGTCAAACTTCTTAAAATCCCCAGAGACATTTTGTTCTCACTTCCCCTTCCCTACACAACCCATGGCCATCTGGCTTCCAACCCCTTATTCCACTGAAGTTTCTCAGCTAAGATGACCAATGACCTCCTATTTGGCATGTCTTGGGGTGAATTTTCAGTCTGTGTTCTGAGTAATTAGCACTAGTGCTGAGTCTTTCCTTAAGAAACTGTTTCTCTCTTGGTTTTGTCTGACACTCCTGGATTTCTTAGCATTGTCTAAGTTCCTTTATCATTGGTTCTCCTTCTTTTTCCCTTTATATTCCTGGGGTTCCTAATTTTGGTCCTTTTCTCACTTTATTCTCCTTGGAAACCACATCCAAATGTCCTTCTCTCCTTCCCAACCAAGTCTCACTCTTGAATTTCTTGATTCACTGACCTTATAGCCAACATTACCACCTGCTTGTCTTTCATTCAATGTGTACATCATCTTTTCCTCAAATAACTTCTTCCTTCTGAATCTCTTATCTGGGTTAACCACCCATACTGTAATCCAAGCCAGGTGACTTGACACCAGTTTTCAAATCTGTGTCCTGGGCTTGCCTCTTGGATAGCACAGGTCCCACTGTATTCTGAATAACAGTTAGCTGTATCACCTACAGTGGTGTGAGCTTTCACAATGTTTATGGTTGTGTCTACACTGCTTGACACAGTTGCTGGAAAACAGTAGATTCTTGTAGTTTTATTTTCAATGGATAGATTCAAGACTTTCTTCCTTGAAATTTTCCCTGATGCTATCTCTAGGTAAAGGTGGTCTTTCTGTTCTTCAGGCCATAACTAACTTTCAGAGAAGAAATAGAATTGACAATGCCTGATGAGATGCTCTGTCCCCATATACACTAAGGTTGAGAGGCAGAGTGGAATTGCATGTGTCCATGGACTATTCTATCTTTGCATAGGTCATGGTGGTACACAGGCCTACATAACCTGTTCACAATTTTTTAGTACTGATATTTACATTTTTTTACTTGACTCTCTTGGAAAATTTAGTACATGTAAAATACAAACAATATCCAAAAATCATATCTGGCTGGAGTAAAATATTTTCTTTATCTATTTATTTACCCATAAATTTTTTAAATAGGCTCCACACTCATGATGGAGCCCAACATGGGGCTTGAATTCAGGATCACGAGATCGAGACCTGGGCTGAGATCAAGGGTCGGATACTTAACCCACTGAGCTATGGAGGTATGATTGGAATAAAATATTTTAATCTCTTATGAATTTGACGTGGTGTCTAACTATGAAGGGTTCTAGGGTAACTAAAACTCTTCATTCTTATATTCTCTCTTTCTTTTAACAATCACTCATGTGTTCAAATGTTCAAAGCTTCTCTGCTAGATTCTGAGGAAAATGAAATGATTTTAAATAGAGTTTGTCTTCTAAAGGATTTTTGTCAAATCTCATTAACTTGAAGCATTTTAGTTAGTACTGTATTTTCAACATGGTATTTGCAAAAGATTCAAAAATGCTTCTAAGTTAATCTTCTATAGTAATGTCAGGAAACCTTATGAGTATTGTAACAGTAACTGCTTAATTAAGATCTAAAATGCAAAACCAAATACAACAATGTATCTAAACATATCTGCAAACTGTAATCTATGTTTCCAAATATTTTTTTAAGCAAGACAAAATCTTAACAAGCCCACAGACCGAAGTCACGGAGGTCAAATGTGCAGCCGTCAGTCTGCCCTGCCTGAGGCCTTGGGTCAGGCACAGCTCTGACCTTGCAGCACATCCCGCCTTCCCATGGCACAGCCTTCTCATGTATGAAAAGGGACTGGTAACAGCCCTTCCCTGTACCCCATAAGCTGTTGCTCCGGTTGGGGCTGTTGTGTGAATTAAAAGAATTCATAGACGAAAAGTACTTAGAAGAGTGGTTGACACCATGTCAGTGCTATCGTATTATTATAATAGAAAAATGCGTGTCTTCTGCTTGACACCAAACTACTCAGAGGAAAAATTCAATTATCAGACATTTTTAAGTATCTCTGTTGATGCTCACAGATTCTGTAAGCTAAGATTTCTGGCTGTTGGGCCAAATGTTTCACTTTTGATCCAATGTTTAGCAGCAGAGCTAAGGTTCATTCGGTTCTTTGCACAGGCTACTTCTGATATCAGAGTTAATTGGCATAGTAAATATGTGCGTCTCAGAGAGGTATAGTAAGGACTTATGCTGGGATGTTTTCATTATAAAAAGTTCATGGAGTTACAGAATATGGGGAGTGAAAAGAACAGTAGTGCTCACCCAGCATAGCCCTTAATGTGACAGATGTTATCAATAAGGAAAATAAAGCAACTTCTCAAGTCTGAATCATTCTACCTCTTAATGATATTTAACTATGAGTGGAAACCAGACAAACTTGAGACCCAGTGTCATTTGACACAATGTTGCTGACACTGATTTTTTTTCTGTGTTTTGTTTTTTCACCTACATTGTGCCCAGATACCATTCTGCATAGGGACATATGGAGTACATGGATTTAGAGAACAGTTAGATTTGGGGCTCAAGTCTCAATCCTGCTGGTGACCTAAGGAAAAATATCTTACTGTCTCGGTTTCAGTTGTTTCACCTGCAAAAAAGGAGACTCGAGTGGAAATGTTATGAGTATTGAATTATATAATACCTAAAAAGAACTTAACACCATGGGTAGCTCAGTGTAAGCACCTGGTAAATATTAAGAGTTATTATTATTACTATTGTCAAACATAGTCTCATTTTTATGGGAAAGATCCATATGTACAATGTTTGTACCAAAAGTTCTTTATTTAAAATTTTATTTTTATTTGCCAAACTTTAAGAAATAGTTCTTGGGTCAATGATTTTGCCCAAGTCAAGTCAGAATCCTTCAACTATTTAATGATATTTAACTATGAGTGGTGTGTGTGTATGTGTGTGTGTGTGTGTGTGTGTGTGTGAATGAGGCAGCAGAGGTATATGTGCACATTTCCATTATTTGACAGAGCCAAGGTCTGGGATCCTATGGCTTTTTCAAATTCTCCTTACCTCACTTGCAGTTTGCTGTAATATAGCCTACTTATCAACTCTAGTCTGCAAATCCTGGCCCTTGGAATCCTCTGGTTGATAAAGTTTGATTACAGAAGAAAGAGTCCCAAAGAAGTAAGTGAATCAGGTATGGAATATAACCAAACCTCAAATATTTATGGAAGCAAAGTTGGACCCCAAGAAGATACCTGCCATGGGAAAGCTGGTCAGTACATGATTTCATACAAATAACAACAAAAAACAACAACAAACACTTGAAAATTTGACCTTTAAAACAAAAAGTTGGCATCAAAATGTACAAACTGTTTTCTGATCTGAAATCTATGCCTGGAAGGTTATTCAGTTCAACGTGAATATTTAAGAAAGATAGAGCTGGTGGAATATTCTATTAGTTCAAAAAAGTCCAAGTGGAATATATTTAACTGACCTGTGAAAACCAATGTAGGCAGTATTTAGAAAGGTTTTTTATTTGTTTGTTTCATTTAGACTTGGAACCTGCGTTTCAGGAGGAAAATAATAGAGCTTTAATCCCTCGGAAAAAAAAAAAATTCCCCAATACATCATAGAATCTAGGATAATCCTTCATGAAGTCAGAAGCAAAAATAGAAAAAAGAAAAAATAAATAACTTGCTCTACCATTAAAAAGAACCCAAACAGCAACGCGGTCTCCACTCGTTCATGTCCTCAGGTCTGACATTCTGCAGATGACTGCCCTTATTTGTCCCTACATGTTTTCCAAAATATAAAAGTGAAATAGAGTCCCAAGGGCACTGTACTTGAAAGGTTATGAGAGTTAGAGAATTTTAACCATGCCTGCCAAATCAGCAGATGGCTTGTGATTATAATTATATGCATCAATAAAACGAATAATCTTTACAAAATTTGAATTTCTACTAAAGTAAGGGATTTAGTAAGCAGATGCAACAGAATGCATTTTCTTTAACCCTTTTGGTAGACACTGGTATCTTTCACACACACAAAAAAGATCAAGGGCTGTACACATAATAGGTTGTATACTCTCATTTTTACCCCCTTTCTAAAGTAGTCATATTGTCAGCCTCAATCTTTCCTTGATTTCATTTTCTTCATGAGCATATTTCTTTCTCACCACCTTTTCACCCTTCAGAATAGAAATGTTTAGACTAATTCCTGCCATTGTTTGATATTTGAAAGAAGAAAATTTAAAAGAGGTAAATACCTTCATTCAAATTCATACCAAATATACTATAGAAACAAAAGAGCAAACAGTGGATGCATCTTTCTAGCTTATTGTATTTTTTACAAATTAGGTTTTCAATAACAAAATTTTTCATTTTTTTGTTTTCTGATTTGCTTTAATCTATATTTTAGGAATGAAAATATTATTTATTCTATTGAAATAATTAACTATTTCATTTCTGTCTTGTTTTGCATAACAAGTAATGATAAAACTAAGTTTTGTTTCATGCCAAGCTTGAATTCACTCATATAGAAATTGGACACACATAGGATACATTTGCAAAAAAAAAAAAAAAAAAAAAGATAAGACTTGCACACTGACCTTTAGTCATATTTCTCCTTCATGAGGGAAAATTCTAAATTGAGGAAATGAAATTAGACTTTCAAATTTTAGACAAGGTGGGAAGAAAATGTATCACAGAAATTTGTGTACTTATTTTTTAATGAAATTGTAATGTAAATGTTTTTCATGGAATTATCAAGTATAACTCTTCCTTAAGATAATATATCAATTCACCTATTTAACCACGACAAACCAACAAATAAAATGTTTAGTTAGGAGTATTTAGAGAATATGTATTTGTGCAGCTATCTCTGGGTCCTTCTTATTTATACTATATAAATCAAGTAAATTAAAACGTTCTGATCTAAACTGCTATTATATGTTATAGATGACCCTATTTAATAGTATAAATAAGTTACTAATAAGACTTTGAAGGTATTGACAGTTTTGTGAGTTAACACAATTTACTTGTGGCTACAAGATTTATAAGATCAGAAATTCTCCTCAGCTTTGAAATTCTCTCAAAGGTCCAACTTAAATATGCAGATCAAATCCTGTCAGAACAAATATTCCTACAATTGTAATCTGAAGAATTAAACTGAAAAAGCAGTAATTCTTGCCCAGAAGCTTATAAATTTGATGCAAAACTTGTCAAAAAATATTCAAATACTTATAAAGAAATCCAAGTGTCTCTTAGAGTTCACTGAAATGGAATTTTAAAGCATTCAGTAATAAACATGTTCAAGTTTCTTTATGTAGGTGATAAAATATTTTTCAATCATAATGTCCTAGAAGAGGGAATTTTTTTCTTTTTTTAAATCACATCCAAAGTACCAACTAAGAGAAACCAACTAAGCCAAAACTTATGAAATGAATCCTAAAGGGGCAAAAAATAAAGATACTAATATTAAAAATACGAAAGAAATGAGGAGTACACCCAATAACCTTACTACATGAAGACCTTTGCTATAATTTAATACTTATAGATATTCCATTTTGAAATAGGGTAAAATTTAGTATTTCTGTTTACAGAAAGTTAAAGTTGAAATGTCATGAAATTCTAATGTATACTCTGGATTGCCATTAATAAAGCTATGCATAATAAGCCAATTTAACCATAAATACTTAATGTATACTTAGTATATTTAACTTGTTACCTTAGACTGGATATGAGCACTCAGCCATGTAAAATGGAATTTTCAAATCCTTCAAGGAATCTCACAAATTTAAGGCTCTGGAAGGGAAAACATAAGAGAGTTCTGTATTGATGGAAGCGGGTGGTCGGGAATGTGTAACATGATACTGACATGTCCACTTACTGTCACAAACTCCACGTGAAAGTTAGAAAACAAACACTCTTTGAACACCTACCATATACCAAGGGCTTTAGGTATATTATCTTATTTAATTCTCACATGAGTCATGAGTCAAGATTTATCTAGCCTGGCCCCCATCTAACAGACCAGGAAACCAAGGCCCAGAAAAATTAAGTAACTTCTCCAGGGCTATGGATTTAGTAAATGGAAAAATCAGGTCTCAAACACATGCACCTGAGAAGGGGTGTCAGAGATTCTCTTGTCACTTTGTGTCACCTATATAGCACACATGACTTCTTCTCTAGGAAATGCTTTACAGTTCTTATATCATGGATCCTCAGGGGTGAGAATGAGGTCCCCATATTCCTTATAGTCCCGAGTACAATCCTTTGAACCATGTAGTTTTAATAATACTTGTCAAATAAATGAACCTAAATTAAAGTTCCTTCTGTCAACAGAAATTAAGTTCCTCAAATTTCCTTAAAGAAAAAAGTTATAAAGCAGCTAAAACCATTTTCTTAGTGTATTTCCATAGTGAACATTTTTAAAAATCTCTCAAATTCAAGAACAATGTTTGTACAAACAAGTTCACATAAGCCAAAAGGAATGATCTGTGCCCTCTTATCTTAATTACCACACACACAGACCTATTTTGTCCTAAAGAATGACAATTACATTTCTGTTACAGTAATTCCACTCAGTTTTATCCCCAGTGATGCAACTACCCAGACTTCAGTCAAGTTTGCTCATCCTTTGCCATGCTGCTGAGGAGAGGGGCAAAATATTTATAGCAATCCAGAAGGATTGTGTATTTTCTGAACAATTCACTCCTGTATTAATAGGATGAATGTTAGCAAGCACAGAAAAATAGATTATAACCCATGAGATTCAGATTTTAAATCTTTATAACAGGAAAAAAAACAACACCACCACCCTAATATATGTATAATGCCTGAAAGAGTAAACTACTCTTTCAGGCATTATACTCCAGTAGAGTTGCAGAACTCTATTGGAAACTAAAATTGGTAGGTAGCCACTGTGGCCATTTTCATATAGCTTGCTTTTCCCATGATTTCTACCATATTGATTAGATTACATATTGGAAAATTCTTACTTTAGTAAAATCATAGCATATCTTCCCCATATATATTTCACTTGACATTACCAAGACACTATTAATAACTCCCTCTTCACAGAATTGATTTCCTTGTCAATTCTGGTTACTATGAAAATAATAGAGTTTGTAATACATAATGTATGTTATATGCAATACACATAAAGCCTTAAATGAATTATATAAATAAAATGAATACTGGGAACACATTTAGAAGAGGAAAAGTACTTTGAGGCCAAAAAAAAATTTAAAAAAAGGAAGAAGTATATGACCTCTGGTCACCCATGCTATAATATAAACTCTATTATGAATCTCTCATGAATACTATTAATAAGTGATTTATTCTGTATCATAAAATTTCTATATTCTTATATAAATAAAAATGTTCCAGGGCAAGTAATGCAAGTTAGCAAACTGATTTCTACATAACATGGAGAGTTTTAATTTATGAACAGATGATTATGACATGCCATTCTAATACTAAATGACAGTGATTTTTAAAAATTCAATCCTGACACTGATTTTATGAACCCATCTATTTTAAAACACCACACTTATGTTAACAGTACTTTTTCAAACATTTTCAATGAGATTGTCAGAGTTTATTAAATCACTGACTATCCGCTAAGCTGAACAGTTCTTAGAATAAAATATTTAATTTACCTGAATGTCTTGTAACAATATCATCCTCTCTTGAACTAAACATCCTCTGAGTACACAAGTCTAAGGCAGACAGACATTTCAGCAAGGCAAATAAGACTTTCTGGCAACTTCCTGTTGCCATATTTCTCTAAAAGGATCCTGCAATGTTATACTTCAATACTGCAAATGCATTTTTCCAAGGGACACAGTAAGCCAATGCTGCTCAGTGTCAGAGAGCTTTGATTTTTTCCCCCAAGTACAGCAAGCAAATAACCACTAATCCTATTCAATATTACAAATTCGCAGCAATGATTTTATTTGCAGATCCAAGAGAGATAGGATACACGAAGAACAGAGAAGCTTTTATTTTCTTGTTTTGTTGCGTTTGATTGATTGATTTTTAAGATACTGATCAAGGAAATGGTTATCCCACATATGATATTAAATATACCTTAGCAGATGGGACAATTTTACATTGACAAGAATGAACCTCACTGAACACACTCCAGCCCAAGGTTTCCATTATCTTTTAAAAGCAGTAGGACAACTAAAATCAAAGTTGCCTCATGCTTTTGAAAGTTTCTCAAACCTGAACCCACACCTGAATGGTCGTCATTTGTGAAAGCACCATTTCTCCAACAAATAGCCTACCTTCTCAAATTCAAGTTCACTTACATTTTGGGGTACACTTCACTTTTGAAATTCAAAAACTTTTATGAAACATCAAAACAAGACAACAATAACAACAACATAAGAGCATTGATCACTGAAGCAGCATTTCCAGAAGTGATAGCAAAATCCCTTCATTCTGACCTACTTGTCGAGAATCGGACTTTCAGCCCCACGGTTAGGCTAAGATTTGTTCTACTTTCTCCCTAGGGCTTAATTGCCAGACTGACTTACCCGTGCCTCCTAGCCTTTGTTCTGCCTCTCACGCTGACATCAGGGAAGCAGTGATGTAGAATAAAGCAGGGGTGGGCTAGGTTAGTCCAGTGTTTGTGTCGTTGTGTGGTGTGCAGGGACACTCTGTGATACTCTAGTGAGCTGCTAAGCTTTTTTTGTAGGCTTTGTGTCATTTACTTAACGACCAATCTCATTAGCTGCCAGGGTACAATGGGCTGATGCATTTTCTATGTACATACTCTACACAGTGACCCTCAAGGTTGCCGAAGGTCTATTTAATCAGTCAAATGCTGAATATATTTGCAGTAAATCACTAAAAAAAGAAAAAAAAATATGGGACTACCGAGGTATCTTACAGGCTTACTATTTACGGGTGGTTATACGCAGGTAATAAAATGCATGCATATTTAGCCAAAACAAGGGTAGTGCAGGCAGAGATGAATTATCTAGCTTGCACTGCTGACCTTAATTTTAGGAAACTTTCAGAATCAGAGGTATTTTCTGTTTATAAGGAACCTAGATTTGGAATTTAATTTCTGTCTTAGTTTAATCATATTAACAAGACAAAAAAGAATTGCTTTCCTTAGCAGCTTCTCCTTACTCTAAAGTCGCCCCCACCTCAGTCCCACCCCCTGCCCCAGCAGCCCCAGAACTGGCAAAGTTGCATTTATGCCCTCTTTCAGTTACAAGGTAAAAACCCTTTTAACTCCTATGAAAAATGAAATACTGGGAGCACTATGAATGACGACAGCTGTCCATAAGTATCAGGGAGAGTTCTATTGTCCAGCTTGTCCCTGGATAAAATGAATACTTTACAGCAGAGGCTGTTCAGCTTGGCTAAAGAGTATGGGGAGAAGGGGAGGAGGTCACTGGAGATTTCGCACACTAATTTAATCTGGGAAAAGGACAGGCTCTGCATCTCCCTTGAACAGACTGGCAGCAATCTGGGCCCCCACAGAACTATCTCCTTTTGCCCGTGCTCTATTTATTCCTTATCTCTGTTTACCAACCGCTAGGTCCCTTTCATTCACACCACGAGGCCGTTTTCCTACTATCAGTCAGCAGCTGACACTGTGGAAGAGCCTCAAAGGCAAAAAAAAAAAAAAAAAAGAAAGAAAGAAAAAGAAAAAGAAAAAAAAGATCAAAACTAAACCAAAGCTGTATAAACAATGCAACAGTACAAGTAAATGCATAAACCCTGATTCTTAACCCAACCCACAGGGTGCAAAGAGAATCTTTATAGTAAATCCAACAAACCCACCACAGTAAGCTATGGGCCACAGAGAAAGAAAAGTCAAAAACCATTCATGAAATCACCATCCAAAAAAAGTGCTAAATTGTATGCTGGCTACTGAAGCAGCCTAGCTTCCAGGGATGTTCTTATCTCTATCATGGATCAATTAACTAGCAACCAGCAAACACTTACCTTGACCTAAAGGCGAGCTATACATTTCTAAGGGAAATCTCATTCTCATTAAAAATATGCGGGCAGACCAAAAGAAAAAAAAATCTACCAATATGATTAAAAGTTAAAGGGGATATAGTATTAACTTTTCTAACTCTCCATCATGTTGATTTAATTGAAACAAGTCAAGAAACGGGGCATCAGATCTTCATTACTTTTATATAAAGACACTAAAAAGTCCTGGGCAATTCAGTCACCTAAATCTTTTCCCCATGTTTTATGTCAAAGTGACTAACAGCAGAGGAGTTGAGAAAAACCTACTTCACATACAACTTGGTATCTTTTGAAGTCCTCTGCAGGGTCTGAGTGAAAACAGAGACTGGGGCAATTAGTTTTGAAGTGTAGAAAGAGGAGAAAACAAAACAAGTGTTATTTGGAACATTGCAACTTTTAAGTAAATATGAATTTCGAATCTAAAATATGCTTGACTTACCTTCACCTTGAATACTATGTAATGTTGAATATCTCAGCAAATGGGAGGATGTCACCTAACTAACGTAAGTAGTTCTTGAAGTGATTCAGAGTCTATATGATTCAGGGTACATATGTGTGTAAATTTGAAGTGTAGATGCACACACTGCTACCCATATAGACAATGCACAAAATCAGAAGGTGCATAATTTCTATTGCCTACAGTTCCCTACATTTTAAAACTGTGACTGACTTTAAATTTCCCTGAGTTTTTTTCTCTTTGAAATGATTGGAAATGATTGGTTATTGTCATAAAAATCCACACCGTATTGACTCAATCACTAAGACCTTTACCAAAAAAGGGAAAGCAAAATGTAGCTCATTATCTAGGATGATCAATTGGACCAGATTTCAGTTTGTGTTTTCACCTATATGCATTATGAGCAATGAAGTCTTTACTACTTGGATCCTTTTTTCCAAATGAATTAATGAATTAAATTTATCCTTTCACCAGCTGCTAGGCAGCAGATGGAACCATTTCTGAAGCCTTGTTGAATTCAATCCATAAAACTCATTTCCTAGGATTAGCAGTCCAAAGTTTCTTTTAGTGTTTATATTCCGCTTGGGATTTTGAATTTCATGATGATTAAACTTTCAGTTTAACTATTCTTTTTGCATTTCATATCAAACAATTATGATCTTTTAGATTTCTATAACAGACATGGCAGGTCACATAAGGACAAGAATTAATTTCAAGAGCAATAAAGTCATGCAAGTTACATTTTTTGATGTTTGCTCGCATTACTCTACTACCATGGAAACTATTTGCACTGCGCTCTCATATTAATGTCAACCTTAAGAATTATATATTTAATATATTGTGATTTTTGTTTATTTACTCATAAATACTTTAAAGCTATAACTAGGAACATTAACATTATGGAAGTTTAAAGTTTTGCAATTTAGTTATAAAAGTATAATAGTTACATTATCTGCAAATAACTACTGTATATACCAGGTTAAATTATCTAGTAAGAATTTAATTTCAACCTTTAAAAATGATAATAAAGCCAATTACACAGAGTATGTAGATATGCAATTCATTACAGTTTACTTTTTAAAGAGCACGCTACCATGGACAGCTCCAAACATCTTTTTTCAGTTCTTTGCACTTAGAACTGTCTAATTTAAGAAGAATGAGCAAACTTTGAATCTTTCTGGTTGATTCTGTAGCAGAATAGGAGCAACCTCTTCTCAAAAAACAAGAGAATTCCTTTAAACATAACTAAATTAGAACCTCATAAAAGTTCCATGTGTTTTGCTGAAAGGTTCTAAATACAACTACTT